>NC_140939.1:151946944-152631944 GCF_014529385.1 Adiantum capillus-veneris
TTCTTTTTCTCTGACCAATCATCATCTTCTTCATCAGAATCCTTTTCAGACTCTGAGTCTTCCTCATCTGAGGAGTCATCTGTTTCTTCATCATCTTCTTCATCCTCTGAATCTGATTCTTCCCTTTTGGAAGATTTCTTTCTCTTCTCAAGGCTTCCATACCTTCTTTCTGCCCTTGTGGCTGCTTCCACCAACTCATTGAAATCTGCTTCATTGTTGATCACTCCTCTTCCTGCTACTGAACTGCGCAGCTCCAGATTCAATCCTCTACAAAAATAATAGCCCAACTGTTCAAATGATGGCCTCTGTGCTGCCAACAATCTGTTGTTGAGGTTTCTAAATTTCTGAGCATAGTCTTCCACTAGCAATTTTCTTTGCTTCATCTTTCTCATTTTGATCAAGATATCCTTAGGGGTCTTTTCCTCCCTGAATCTTGCCAAAAATCTGTTTCTTAATGCTTCATATGTTGGAAAAGCTGCAATACCATACTGCATAAACCAAGCCATTGCCTTCCCCTGCAATGTGGCAGCAAAATGCTCCTTCTTGGTAGCATCATTATGGATCACATTGTATCCACTTGCCATCCACCTGGTCTCAAACTGCCCCACATGACTGTCAGCATCCTCCTTGGATTTCCCGCTGAACTTAGCCGCCCCCACTTTCGGGTTGGGTACTGGTTGAGCCATCACTACAGGTTGTGGTTGGAGTTGATTCACTGGTACTGGTACCGGTACTTGTCCTTGATTTGTTTGTCTCAAAGGGTCAAATGGTAATGGTGGTGTGTGTGTTTGAAACTGCAGCCTTCTTGGTCTAAAAACCTGATTGACTGCTAATGCTCCCACAAACCTTTGCAGGTTCAGATTAGAAATCTCCTCATTCTGTTGCTCAAAATCTTCGATATTGCTAGAAGAAGTACTACTTAGCCTTTCAGGAGTTGACGGTTGACTGCCTTCCTCCTCTTCTTCTATTGTTGCGGATGAACCTACTCCTTGCCTGCTACGAAAACGTGTCCAATAAGGATGTTGTGCAGACTGGCGACCATCCTCCTCTTCACTCATACATTAAGTCGGCTTGCCAGTTGCTTGTCGGCTGAGAGCGTACTTCCTCCGAAGTTCCAAGTATCTCCTGAGTTGCCGGATGTTCACAAACGACCAACTTACAGGGAGATCATATATGCCAACCAGATGAATGCACCGGAAGAGGATCACCACTTTGATTCTAATACACTTCTGCACATCCCTAGGCAATTGTGGAAAGTACTCCCGCAGAAAAATTCTGTCGTACTCCTGCTTTTCTTCTTCCTCTGTTACCCAATTGCGAAATCTGATTAGCAAATCATTTCCTTCTTCCTCTTCTGACTCCCAATGTTGAAATTCATATAGCAGGTCTGTAACATCCTCCTCTGTCATCAGAAACACTTCAGTCCTCTACGCCACAGGTAAGGAACAGATCCGAAACATTTTGCAGGATCGCCAAAGTGTAATGGGGTTGATCAGGAAAAGGCTTAAACAGATTCTGAATATTCTCTGATAATTGCCTAACACTTAACCAACCACCAATACAGGACTACACAGTATGTATGCACTTCAAACCTTCAGATACTTCATCGACAAGATCAAAGGGAATACATATATCTCATATTTATACTCAGGATTTCATCAGTTATTCATCAGCATAGATCAGAATCAGACCAGACAATAGACAGATAGATATAACTGCCGCCTTCCATTTCCCATCATCATCCCACACCTCAGTGTCATCCCCTTACTTCCTTACATCATCGAAGATCACAAAAGATACAAAAGCCCCTACGAAAAGTTACATCCTTTCACATAATGTCTTTTCCTACTTACTTCCTAATAGGTTTCTGATTATCTCCTGAGTTGACTCTGACCTGATGACTTACTGATTGGAATCTGAAGTCATCCTGACAGTTCCCTGACTGCATATTAATTATGGTAAAGGTCCCCTTTACCATCCCCCCTCCTAGAGCTGCCATGTCCGCTTGGACTGCTAGTCCTGCCTTAAGATCCTATGTTGTTTGAAGGGAGGAGGGAGGTGGGTCTCTCTCTCTCTCTCTCTCTCTCTCTCTCTCTCTCTCTCTCTCTCTCTCTCTCTCTCTCTCTCTCTCTCTCTCTCTCTCTCTCTCTCTCTCTCTCTCTTTGTTGTAATGTTTGTTTTTGGTCCATGGGTCATATCTGAACTCCATGGACGATAATACAATCTCTCTCTCTCTCTCTCTCTCTCTCTCTCTCTCTCTCTCTCTCTCTCTCTCTCTCTCTCTCTCTCTCTCTCTCTCTCTCTCTCTCTCTCTCTCTCTCTCTCTCTCTCCCTTCGTTGTAATGTTTGTTTTTGGTCCATGGGTCATATCTGAAGTCCATGGACGATAATACAATCTCTCTCTCTCTCTCTCTCTCTCTCTCTCTCTCTCTCTCTCTCTCTCTCTCTCTCTCTCTCTCTCTCTCTCTCTCTCTCTCTCTGTCCTTCGACCATGCTACCCTCGGGGCGAGCCCTTTGACGAACAAACCCCTTTAATTTCTTCATAAATCTCTCCAAGAAGAACATCCACCTGCTATGGACCACCTTAGCAACTGCAACTTTATCGACCACATACACAAGTACATGCATTTGGATGGTAAGAATGTTTGTTGGAAAGTACTTCTCCACCATGCACATTGCTTCAATAGCATTTAAGCGTGCTGCATCGATGTTGTCTTCTCTTATCTCTTTTGAATTGATCCAGCATACCAACTCACTAATTTTGTAGATTGTTGTTCTAATTTAATCTGTAAAACAACCCTTTATGGCAATTGGTAAGATGAACTGTAAAAATTTGTGCCAATTGTGAGACTTAAGACCACCGAGATTGTCATCTCTTGTAAAAGTTGTTTTCAAACTTCGCATGCACCTTGTGGGAGTTTTGAATGAAGCTATGGTTTTCTTCATTTTTTGCTCTTCTGCACGATTCAGAACCCATGGACCTTTTGGTATAGCAAACTTTCCATTGGATTTAAGTCGAGGCCACATCTCTGGCATTCGACCCATAGCCTGGAGGTCATCTCTTTGGGCCTTGCTTTTTCTTTTTCCAGTGATGGTTTTCCATATGATCTCCCCCACATTCTTGAACATGTGCATTGAGTCAAGCAAATGATTAATTAGCAGGTCACTTTACTACGGGAGTTCATGGAAAATAGAAAGTCTTTTCATTCCAGGTGGCATCCAATCTCCCCTCTCTAGCCACATGTTTTTCCAATCGCTCACTTTCAGTTGATGCATGTCATGTTTGCATATGTTTGGTCCATGTAGCTCATGTCCTTCAGGCAAAAATCTACCATGCTCCTCGTAAACTGTCTTGCTCAAATGCTTAGAGCGACGGAAGCTCAGTCGAGGATCACATTTCGGACATGCATGATTGCCCGAGTAACTCAAGCCAGAGAAACATCACAAAATTAAAATATAAAAGTGTTGGCATAGCTAGGAATCACATGTGTGTGAGGGTTTTTAAGGCACTTACCTAAGCACTCACTGAAGCCTGGCCAATCGTGCATGGTCCACATGAGAATGCCTTGCACATGTACATTCCGTCGTCTCATTGGTTGGGACATATCAACCACATCGATTCCTGTCCACAAGATTTGGAGCTCTTCTATAAGTGGTGCGAGATAGACGTCCATGTTCTTTGCTTTGTACTTCCTGGGACGATCAATGACAACAACAGATGGCACTTCTTGATAGCGGGCCATGGTGGAAGATTATAATTATCCAGACAAATAGGTCACGTGCTCCATGATGAATTCCATAATCCAAATGGGTTTACTCCATCCATTGCCAGACCAAAGCGGATACATCGAGGCTCGTCCTTAAATGTAGCCAATTTTTCTCTATGTGCTTCCATGTACGAGAGTCAGCAGGTACCCGTATCACATCATCTGTCGATCTAGTATTTGAGTGCCATGTCATCCAAGTCGCTATGGATTTGCACGTGAACATGCTCTTTATTCTTGAAATGATAGGAAAGTGTCGAAGGACCTTTGCCGAAATACATTTTCCTTGTGTGTCCTCCCTGTACCTGTTTGATCCACAATTGGGACACTGTTCCAAGTTTGCATACTCATTGCAAAAGAGTATATAATCATTAGGACATGCATGTATTTTGTGATAATCCATGCCCAAATTAGTAAGAAGCTTTTTAGCGGCTGGACGGGTAGGGGACATGTGATTCCCTTCTGGCAAGATTTTCTCATTGAGCAACCTGTCGTTAGCTGAACAAGTCAGTGCTTTGATCACTTTATATGAACTGTAATTTGCACTTTATTGTGCTTAGGATACAATGTATTTACCTGAAAAGCTCTGTGACTGAGGCGTTAGACCAGACTACAAATTCAGCATTGCCAACGCGGTACGGAGAACTGACATTTTTGCACCAGTTTTAGAGCGGCATGCATGCAAGACTTTGCATCATCTCGCCCTCTTTATCGTTGCTATCATGCTGTCAATATGAACGGGATGGATGAGGTTGGTCCACAGTACAATGTTGTCGCCTTCTATGTTGGAATCCATGTCAAAGAACGCGTCCAACATCTGCTCCATCTCTACTTATTGAAACGCTGCATCAGGTATTAGTTGGGAGGACTCAGTCGATGGCTGCTCATTTGAAAATCGTCTTCTCTGGGATGGAGTTGGAGCAATATCTACTTGTGAAGTTTGACCTTCAATCTCTAGACCATGAGATCGATAACGCAGGTCTTGTAGTTGCTCTATCGGAAACAGACCGTGATTGCGTATGCGTTGGTCGCAGATTTTTCGTTTTTGAAAGATCTGATGCTTGCAATGCGCACAAGGACATGCCATCCTATCATCCATACTTTATCTACCAATGATGCAACAAATAATTAAAACACTCTAGTTGTTATAACTACACACTACTAAGCACATGACAATAGATGACAACTTCACATTCTCTAGCCAGGCCCGATCCCCGCACACCTCGATCTAGAGGTGTACGGAGATTAGGACCACAGGGTAATAATCTCGTCTTTATTGGTCAATGACTATATATTAAGGTTCTTGAAGTTTATGTGCACTTTTGAAGTTTAATTACGTTTTTTCTTCTATTTGCTCCTAGCTCTAACAACCTCATATTCTCTAGCCACGCCCGATTCTCGCATACCTCGGTTTAGAGATGCACGAAGATTAGGACCACAGGGTAATAATCTCGTCTTTATTGGTCAATGACTATATACTTAGTTTCTTGAAGTCTGCGTGCACTTTTGAAGTCCGATTGCGTTTTTTCTACTATTAATTTGTCGCTAGCTCTAACCTAACCTATAATATAATCTAACCTACAATCTAACCTAACCTATAACCTAAACCTAACCTAACTTAATGTAACCTAACTTATAACCTATAACCTAACCTAACCGAAGTCCGTTTGCGTTTTTAGAAGTACACGAGTCATCTTCGAAGTTCGTTCGCGTTTTTTCTACTATTAATTTGTCACTAGCTCTAACCTAACCTATAATCTCACCTAACCTAATGTCATAAAATCTAATATCTAACCAACCCAAATGATTTTCTCATATTAAATTGATCACTTAATGTGGGAGAATAAATGGGAACAAGTGTTAAGATATAGATATGTGCTTATATATCTATCTCAACACGGGGCCAATAGTAAAGGGGCCCAAATGGGAGATGGTCTATCAAGAGCAAGGCTAACCAATGGAGCATAAGACCTTAGGGTTAGCTTCATTGAAGACCTCCAATAATGTGTGTAAAGTCCTTTGACCTTAGGTAAGCTAGGGCTGAGCTTGAGGTGGGAACCCGGCCCAAGCTCGAGGTGCTTGTCGTGCTTGAGGTGCTTGTCATGCTTGAGGTGCTTGATTAAGATGCTTGAGGTGCTTGACTGGCTCCATGCTTGAGGTGCTTGACTTGGTGCATGATTAAGGTGCTTGAGGTGCCTTGAGAAGCTTGCCTGAGATGCTTGTGGGAACACCCCCTACTTCAAGTGCTTAGTCATGCTTGATGACTAAGGGGCTTGCTCATCCAAAGTCAAAAATATCCCTACAAGGAGGGGGGCGAGCCTACAAGGGGGGGGGGGGATGAGAGAGAACACACACACACACACACAAGGGAAGCCCCAGCTTGAAGAGGCAGCAAGGACACTTGTCAAGTTCCTCCCCATGTTGCCCTCATGGTGTGCCTGAAGCCTATTGGTTGGCCACCCAAGGGGTCCAATGATAATTTAGGATATTTAATTAATTGATTTTGAATTTATCAAGTCCTCTCTCTCAAAGGGGAAAGGGGGACACTTTGAAGGGGATCGGGGAGCACCACAGACGGAGAGTGTGAGAGAGAGAAGGAGAGACACATACGATGTGGGTGGGGAGACTCCAAGAGTAAGCAGCCCCCTATACACTTATGCTATGTATAAGGTATACAAGTCAGTGGGCGCCCGGACTCTAGGCGGCCGGGCAAGGCACAGGCGCCTATACCCCAACAACCTCCCACTTAAAGGCGACTGTGCCTTTAAGCAAGGGAACCTAGTCTAAAGACTACAAAAGGTGAGAGAAAACCGCTCTCAACCGATGCCCACCGGCTGGCTGTGATCGTGTGCATCCGGCTCTACTGATAGACAATCATCTTGCTGTGAAAGCCACACAGAGCTAGCTCCAAGCTCTGCAAATAGTCTATAAGAGCTCATGCACTCCTGCAGGTATCCGTCCAATACCTGCAAACCTCCCCTATGCTCTATGCCGAGATCAGTCATCGAACAACTAATCAACCTTCCTGCAAATGCTCCCACTGCAGCTGCTATGTTGGGCCTCGAGATCAGCATCTCGTACATAAGGACACCGAACGTTGATGCAACCCTGGCAACCTCTGCCACCTCCAACTCAGAACTCAACTCATGGCAATCATGTCCCCTATCATAGAGACCATGGCACTCTGACTCCGAGCTCTGGAGTGACTCCTTGTGCCCACCACATATCACATGTGTACCAAGTGTATCCATATGTCCTAAATCTGCATCAAGCTCTGGCATAAGCATATCAAGAAATGACTCCACAATAGTCGACATCTCAGCATCCATGCGAGTCATCTCTGTCATCACCTCTGATGACTCATCTTGCTGTGACTCACTAGAGCTGTCCCGCTCTACCTGTGCATCCGTAGACCCAACCTGCACAACAAAGTCACTGCTCTGCACTCCATGCAAAGCATCCTGCAACCCACAAGCAAAAGAGACTCGCCTGCTCTCTCGCTCTCTACCTAGTTGCGTGATCACAGAGACAACACCGTCTCTCCCGTGATCCACATGCAATGGGTAACCTGTACCACTCCTGGCACCTCTCGCAATCACTAGCGAACCCAAATGCATCACAAAATCTCGCTCTCATAGCGAAATCTGACATCCACTATCCCGTAACTGTCTCACTGAGATCAAATCCCGTCTCAGATCTAGCACATAACGCACATGACGCAGGGTAAATCTCATACCACTGGGCAAGGACAAACATACGTTTCCTGCACCCTCAATGTCATACAAAAAACCATCAGCCATGTGCACACAATCAAGTCTCCCACTAGAAAACGTGCTAAACCACTCACGATGCGACGTGACATGGAAAGTAGCATCTGAATCTAGTAACCAATGTGAAGACAATGTGCAATCCGATATGCAATCCGTAGACATAAAATCGTCTGAAGACAAGCTAGATGTAAATGTGACATCGCCATCACAAGCATACTCAGTAACCACCGTACTGATCTCACTAGCATCTGTCATACCCAAATCTGCATCACACATCTGTCGCCTCCGTTGTCTCAAACGCCTGAAACATCGACGCCTAATGTGCCCTCTATGTCCACAATGCCAACATGTCAAGTCTCTATGCCGTCGAGACTTGCGTGTGGGATCAATATCTCCCATGGACATAGAAGTGGGACTAGACTTCCCTGTAGACATGGATGTCGCGTATATAGCATGTAAACTCTGCCATAAAGCATGAGTTGTAGTCTCCCTCGAGACGTGCCAGTAACTAGACTCAATCAGATGCAAACGAATCGTAGACATTGCCAACTCATCAAGATCCTGCCAATCATCATCACGCATAGACTTGGGCTTCGCCGATAAACCACACAAGGGTTTATCCTGCCCCAAATCCGCCAATGCAACAAGCATATGCTCCTTCCAAGCAACAAAATCTGCACCATCAAACTGTGTCAGACCATAACGCTGGAAGTCAAATGAAAAATCAGCCATAATGCTCGCAAAAGAGCAACCAACAATGAGTAGCAAATGTCAACCAAATCAGCCCTAAACTGGCTCGAATCGCATCAACAAAAGTCTGCAAATATGGCTGTAAAATATGATGCAAAGTTGCACCAGTAACCGTGCAAAGCCTTGCACAAAATCACAAGTCAATATGACTCAATCGCGCAAAAATATCTGACAAAATTTTGGCAGAGTCTCCTTTGTAACTGGAGCAAAATCTCAACAGTAAACCTCAAAGAGACAATAATATATGCCACAATGGCCAATCCGGGAATAAACTCGACCGGAATCACCTCACAAAGTCATACATATGAGCATACCCGCTCTTGCCGGAGTACCACTCAACGGCACCTCAAATGGCATACATGTGAGTGATGATTGCTGCCAAAATACCTTTCAATGACCAAATGTCTGCCAGATAACTATAGCAACATTTCGCAAAACCTTGCAAGATCTGTCGCTATGCGCAATACGAAATACGGCACACAAGGGCATACGCAAGTGACTCCAAACTCCAACCAAATGATGACTGAAAATCACCTGTCAAAGTGGGAGTAAACTCAACCACTAAACTGTCAAAGAGCAACCTACGGATACGTAGAAGCTATGGCGAGAACCTGGATAAAATCCAAGAGAGTTTCTCTATAAATTGAGCCAAATCTCAAATAATCTCAGCCATAAACAAATACACAAATCCATATATGGCATACATAAACTGCCAAGACCATGGCAACATAGCTCACTCTCGCATGAGTGGCTCTCTGGACAAACGCATATCCAAAAACCTGTGTACACCTATGAATTTGCTGGTTGCTGCAGAAAATACTCCGTGTGTGTGAGATATACCAAAAACAGTGTTTTTGGGACCCGAAAGTGCACAAATAAACCTGCTGCTGTATCTGCTGTAATTCAAAGCATAATTTCAGCAAATAGACATCACCATCGTGTCCGGAGCGTGCCAAAACCCTGACCTAGACTCCTGGATCATGTAGATCTGACTCTGTACGACGAAGCTACGCAAAAAATTGCGTTTTAGAGCCCGAAAATGGCAAAAACGAGCTGCACACAGTCTTGAACCTGCTCCTGCTCCACTCTGTGTGATGCAATGTCCTCTCAATGCAAGCTCCAACGCAAGAGCTCTGCCACAACAACATCCAACCACTCGAATGTCAAGCTCTCCTCCGCCGAGCACTTCTCTGACAAGCTCCACTGAGCTCAAAAGCTCCTCTCACCAAGGAAGCCGCAACCGCCTCCTCGACCAAGCTTGACCACACCAAGCTCCTAAGCTCCAAAGACAATTCTCCTCAAGCTAGAATCACTCTCCGTGAAACTCTGCGATCGAACTCCACCATCGAGAGCGAGCGAGCTATCGCCTCGAAGCTCTCAAAGCCGTCGTGCTCTCCGCGGTCACCATAGCTCTGATACCAATTGAAGGGGATCGGGGAGCACCACAGACGGAGAGTGAGAGAGAGAGAAGGAGAGACACATACGATGTGGGTGGGGAGACTCCAAGAGTGAGCAGCCCCCTATACACTTATGTTATGTATAAGGTATACAAGTCAGTGGGCGCCCAGACTCTGGGCGGCCGGGCAAGGCACAGGTGCCTATACCCCAACACACTTGTCCCAAGGCTACCCATGTTGCTTGTAATGGCTCCTGCTTGTGATTGGCTAGGCCTGGAGGGGTCCAATGAGCTTCAAGCATGAGCTACAAGGGGGGTCGACCCAAGCAAGCTAGGGGGTGCTTAGGGGGTATACTCACCCACACACACTCACAAACACTCTCATTGTGTACTATGCAAAGTGCAAGAGCTCCCTCTCCCTCTCCAAGCAAGTAAAGGTTGAGAGCCTACACCAACACTCTTGGCTATGGAGTGCAAATCCAACCGAGAGCCATGCTTCAATGCTTAAGCTCGCCATCTCCTTCTTCTTCATTACTATGCTAGTATGTATCCTAGCAACAAGAGTATGATAAGTGAGGAACTAATTCTTTCTCCTACGAAATGTTTCTTCTTCCTCTTCCCTACCCTCATTCCCTGCTAGCTCTCTCCACCTTCGAAGGTGTTTGAGGTCTTGGGACTGAGGCTTGGGATAGTTAAAGCTTTCTTCAAGTTTATGTTATGTTGGTGATGCATGAAGCTTTCCATCTTCATTGCTTCACCTAGGTCACAAGGAACACAAAGAATGTATTGTAACAAGTCTCTCTTTATGGGAGAAATCATAATACAAATTCCTATTGGAGGGGGGACCGGCTCCACATAAATCCGGTCCTCAACTGTTGTCATGTTCTCTAAATTCTCTCTCTTGCAAAAGTATTGTCCATGCCAAGTTAACTAATTGCTATAATTATGTTGCTATCTTCAATTATGTCTACCCGCTATGCTCACAAAATTATTTCTTGAAGGTACTCTCATTAAATTCCGCTACTCTCAAATTGAATAGGCAAATTCCATTACATTGGTATCAGAGCATTTGGTTTCTCTTTTCTTGCTTAAGAAGAGAGGTCCTTAAGTAGCCTATAAATGGTTGATGTTGTTAATTATAATAGAGTAAGTGGAACTAGGATCTAATATCGGTTTTGTTAAGCCCACTATGTGGGGGATGGTGCACACCTCGGGAGCTTTGGACTTAATAATGGAGTCTTTTTAGACTTGCCTACGGCTTTACCATTATTGAGCCATAAGAAGTCCGAAAGGAGCTAGCCCTTGGCAACTCTGCTATGTTAGACCCACTCCTCTACTCTCTATAATTAACCACTTTGAGCCGTGGGTGTAGATACTTAAGAGCCGATTTTCAAAGGCTAAGAGGAGTGGCAACTAAGGTTTTGTATTGCCAAAGCATACACTAAGTATAAACATAAATTTTGTTAACATGGCTGACAATAATCAAGAGAGTAGAATGAACATTGATAGCTTTGATTTTGCACATGAAGGTGCTAATGATGATGCTCCCATGTTTGTGAATTATCTCGTCACTAGGTTGCAACAAGCTATGGGCAACCCCGTTTTGCAAGCCGAAGTTATTCAACAACTTCGTGCTTATGGAATTTCCCTTCCTCTCCCAGAGGAGAGAGAGCTTAGGAGGCCTCTTGAAGAGACCCCCAAAAGAAGACTCTCCCCCATTCGAGAGGAGGAATCCAAAGAGAAAGAAAGCAACGACAGTCTAAGTTCTTCTGAAGATGTGGCTCCACGAAGATGGCGGTCTAGACGATCGCCTACTCCTCCTAAGAGGAAAAGAGAAACCTATAGTCCTTCTCCCCATCACTCTGGAAGGCAAGAGAGGAAACAAAGGAAGAAAAGGGCTAGGAAGAGGTCATCCTCTTCTCCTTCTTCTTCACCTTCCTCCTCTTCCGATGAAAGTTATGGCTATTCTCCTAGAGAATACAAGAGGGGAGGACATTGCAAATCATTTCCTGCATGGCGAAGGTCACAAAAGCTAAAGAAGTTCAAGGAGGGAGGAAAGAGTATCTCTTTTCTCACCTACGATGGCACCTTTGGTGCTACCGACAAAGTGTTGGCCTTCATCCAGCAATTTGATGCGGCCTTTGGGGACGAGGGCTTCACAGAGTCCTCCAAGCTACGCCATGTAGCTATGCACTTCCAAAAATCAGCTCGTCAATGGTGGGCTAGCCTTCGTGGCAATGGAGAAGCCCAAAAGACATGGAAAACTCTACGAGTTTCCATCATGAAGCAATTTCTTCCAAGCGATACTAAAGATAAAGTTCTTACCGAATGGCGCGGCTTGAAGCTTCTCTCTCATGAGTCTATCAACAAGTATGTAGACAAGTTTTGGGATTTACATCTCAAAGATACTGTCTTTCAAAAGATAGACTTTGCCGAGCAAAGACAGCAATTCTGTGCGGGATTACCTGAAGAGATGGCCGAATACATCAACTCTCAACGGCCTGGTACTATTACCAAAGTAATCCATCACACCATGGTTGCTTCACGCATCAATTTCCATCAAGGGGCTAGACGTAATGTCAAGCCCATGGAAAACAAAGATAAAAATGATGCAAAGGGGAAATCCAATGCACAAAATAATTCCCAAGGCACTTCCAACAACAACAATAACAACAACAACAATCGGTCCAAGGAGAAGGGAGTTTACAAAGGTCAAAACAAACTCTCTCCTGAAGAGCTTGAAGCTTTTCGCAAGGACCATAAATGTTTCAAGTGTGGGGAGCAAGGACATGGCTATCGTTCTTGCCCCAATAAGAATACTCGCAATGAGACTCCTAGGGCTTCCACCTTCGAAGCTCCAAAAGAGGATGCTCATTGCAAAGGATCATCACTCTCCTATGCTTGGGGAAAGGTAAGAGAGCATGATGCCTTCATCTTGTTTGACCCTGGCTCTACTCTCAACTTCATATCAATAGAGTTGGCCACCAAATTGTGCATTCAAGCTTTTGAGATGGGAGATATAGTAACAGTTGATGCAGCTTTCAAGGGACAACAAGCCTCCGTTACTCCCTTGATTGGGAAGTTGAGGCTTCATGTCCAAAGCTATGTCGACAAAGAAGACTTCTTCATCTCTCCTCTCCAACATCAGGATGTTATCCTAGGGGCACCATGGTTTGATCGCATGGCTGCCAACATGAAGTTCCCTGAAAGGAGAATTTACTTCACCTACAGGGGAAAGAACATGTATATAGATGCTAGTGAGCGTGGTCGCACTATTCCACTTGTAAATCCTCTTTCTTTTGATAAATCAATGAAGAGCTCCGTTTCTGCGTACATGATTTATGTCAAAGAGTCTCTAAAAGCTAATAATGTTTCATCAAATGAAAATGATAGGAATCAAGAAGAGTTAGACTTGTCTACTTTTCTAAAAGGATTCCAAGATGTGTTCATCGATGATATCCCTATGGACCTACCTCCAAAACGAGGGGATGATGACCATCGTATTGAGCTCCTTCCAGGAAGCTCACCGCCTAACAAACCTCCTTATCGAGTCTCACAAGCTCAACAAGAGGAGATTATGAGGCAAGTACAGGAATTGGTAGACAAAGGGATGGTGAGGCCTAGTTCCTCTCCCTTTTGTTCTCCAGTCCTTTTAGTGCAAAACAAAGATGGTACATACCGTATGTGTGTGGACTATCGAGCACTAAACCATATCACTATCAAAAACAGATTTCTCGTGCCTCGGGTAGAAGATCTGTTTGATAAGCTACAAGGATCTACCTACTTCAGTAGCATTGACCTTAAGAGTGGCTATCATCAAATAAGGATAGTGGATGAAGATATCCTAAAGACCGCGTTTCGCACAACATTTGGTCTTTATGAATATCTAGTCATGCCTTTTGGCTTGACTAATGCACCAGCTACTTTCAATCGTCTCATGGAGAAAAATTTTAGACCATATCGTAAATTCACTGGAGTGTTCTTTGATGATATCATCATCTACTCCAAATCTTTGGAGGAACATAAGCAACATCTCCAAGTGATTTTTCAAGCCTTGAGGGAAAACAAACTTTTTCTCAACCAAAAGAAAAGTGAATTCTTCCTTCAAGAGATTCAATATCTAGGTCATATTATCTCTCACGATGGTATTCGTATGGATCCATCAAAGTTAGAGGTAATAAAATCACGGCCTAACCCAAGGAATCTACATGAGCTAAGAAGCTTTATTGGTATGTGTGCATACTATAGACGCTTCATAGCAAAATTCTCTCAAGTAGCAGGACCACTACACGACTTAACAAAGAAGAACGTTAAGTTTGTATGGACTGCTAAGGAGCAAAATGCTTTTGAAAAACTCAAAGAGAAGCTTACTTCCCAACCAGTCCTCGTGCTTCCGGATCTCTCAAAACCATTTGAGGTCCAATGTGATGCTTGTGGTGATTGCCTTGGAGCGGTTTTGCTTCAAGAAGGGCATGCCATAGCATATGAAGCCGAAGGCTCAATAGTGATGAACGAGTCTGGGCATTTATGAGAAAGAGCTTTTAGCTGTTCTACATGCCCTAGATACATGGAAGCACTACCTATTGGGGACTCCATTTATCCTACGAACCGACCACCAAAGTCTCAAGTATTTCATGACGCAAACCAAGCTTTCCGACAAACAAATGAGGTGGGCAAATTTTCTTTCGCAATTTAATTTCCATATTGCTCACATAGCTGGTAAGCACAATCAAGTTGCCGATGCACTTTCACGACGACCAAAAGTTAATGCGGTGTCTATAGCTACTCACAATGATCTATCCTCTATGATAGATGAGTATGCTACTGACCCTGACTTTAGAGACATAATGTCAGCCCTTGCTTTGGGGAAGAAAGAGGAACCATTCACCTTGCAGGATGGTTATCTTCTCCACGGCAATAGGCTATGTGTTACCCATTCCCTTCGTGAGAAGGTTATGTATGAATCCCATGCTCCTCCATATGCAGGGCATAGAGGTATTCAACCTACTCTCCGAGGAGTAGAGACGTATTTCTATTGGCCTACCATGAAAGTGGACATACAAGAGTATGTTTCAAAATGTGTAGTATGCCAAAAGACCAAGTATGATAGAGGGAAGCAACCTGGATTACTCCAGCCATTGCCTATTCCAAATTCACCATGGGAGAGTATATCCATGGATTTCATCTTTGGATTACCCAAGTCTATCCATGGGAATACAGGAATATGGACAATAGTCGACAGGTTTAGCAAGCAAGCACATTTTATTTCTGTCAAAAAGACTATTAAGGCACATCAAATGGCAACTCTCTTCATATCTCAGATTTTCAAGCACCATGGATTACCCACATCCATCGTGTCAGATAGAGATCCTAGAATAACCAGTAATTTCTGGAAAGGTCTCTTTGAAAATCTAGGAACAAGATTGAATTTCTCTTCGGCCTATCACCCACAAACGGATGGCCAAAGTGAGATAGCCAATCTTACGATACTCGATCTACTCAAGACTTATGTTACCGAAGTAGATCAACGCTCACAATGGGAAAAGTATTTACCTCTAGTAGACTATGCCTACAATAATACTGTACATACTTCTACCGGGAAAGCACCTTTCGAGATCATAGAGGGAAGACCTAAAAGTCCCTTGCTACTCAAAGTACATGGGAAGATCTTCGCCGCCGATGAATATAGCCGTGACCTACAAGAATCTTTTCAAAAGATTAGGGAGGCTATAGCCATCTCTCAACAAAAGCAAAAAGCTACTGCTGATAAGCACAGAAGAGCCTTAATGTTCAACAAAAATGATTGGGTCTTACTCAAGTTTCCTAAGGCTCGATCAAGGCAAACGACGGGCAAAAATCCCACGGGCCATCAAAAGTATTATGCTAAACTAGCAAAAAGATACTATGGTCCTTTCCAAATCTTGAAGCCTATCAATGAGACGGCTTATCAACTCAAGTTGCCCAACCATTGGCTTATACACAATGCCTTTCATGTAAGTCTACTTAAGCCCTACAAAGGAGAGCCACCAATTGAACCAATTATTGAAGACCCTCCCGAAATTGAAGACCAAGAAGAGGTGCTACAACCCGAAGCTGTCCTTCGGCATGAAGACAAGGTACTACGACATGGTAAGATAATCCGACGGTATCTTATTAAGTTGAAAAATTATCCTTTTGAAGATGCTAAATGGATGCAAGGAGTACAACTTAAGGATAGTATGAACCTTGTCAATGCTTACAATGCTACATTAGAGTAAGCAAATGTACAACTCTCTTTTAAATGACTCATGTTTTTGTCTTATAAGACTAATCCTCTTTTTAATTGTGCACAAATTTAACTAGTATGCATGATTAGAATCATGTTTGTGATGACGACGTCTCTCAAACACCAAGTAGAATTTGTCACTCTACTTTGGGAGAATGAAATGGACTAAAGAGCAGACATGCTTGCGGCAGCTTTGTCTCCCAAGCACCAAATGGATTAGTCATCCATCTTGGAAAGATGTCGTAGGGTAAAAAAGGGATCCTCTACCCGCTAAGTACGATTGACTAATGACTAAGGCTTTATCTCTTCTACCTCATAGTCGAGGACGACTACGATTTCAAGAGAGAGGTAATGTCATAAAATCTAATATCTAACCAACCCAAATGATTTTCTCATATTAAATTGATCACTTAATGTGGGAGAATAAATGGGAACAAGTGTTAAGATATAGATATGTGCTTATAGATCTATCTCAACACGGGGCCAATAATAAAGGGGCCCAAATGGGAGATGGTCTATCAAGAGCAAGGCTAATTAATGGAGCATAAGACCTTAGGGTTAGCTTCATTGAAGACCTCCAATAATGTGTGTAAAAGTCCTTTGACCTTAGGTAAGCTAGGGCTGAGCTTGAGGTGGGAGCTTGAGGTGGGAACCCGGCCCAAGCTCGAGGTGCTTGTCGTGCTTGAGGTGCTTGTCTTGCTTGAGGTGCTTGTCATGCTTGAGGTGCTTGATTAAGATGCTTGAGATGCTTGATTGGCTCCATGCTTGAGGTGCTTGACTTGGTGCATGATTAAGGTGCTTGAGGTGCCTTAAGAAGCTTGCCTGAGATGCTTGTGGGAACACCCCCTACTTCAAGTGCTTAGTCATGCTTGATGACTAAGGGGCTTGCTCATCCAAAGTCAAAAATATCCCTACAAGGAGGGGGGTGAGCCTACAAGGGGGGGGGGATGAGAGAGAACACACACACACACACAAGGGAAGCCCCAGCTTGAAGAGGCAGCAATGACACTTGTCAAGTTCCTCCCCATGTTGCCCTCATGGTGTGCCTGAAGCCTATTGGTTGGCCACCCAAGGGGTCCAATGATAATTTAGGATATTTAATTAATTGATTTTGCATTTATCAAGTCCTCTCTCTCAAAGGGGAAAGGGGGACACTTGTCCCAAGGCTACCCATGTCGCTTGTAATGGCTCCTGCTTGTGATTGGCTAGGCCTGGAGGGGTTCAATGAGCTTCAAGCATGAGCTACAAGGGGGGGTCAACCCAAGCAAGCTAGGGGGGTGCTTAGGGGGTATACTCACCACACACACTCACAAACACTCTCATTGTGTACTATGCAAAGTGCAAGAGCTCCCTCTCCCTCTCCAAGCAAGTAAAGGTTGAGAGCCTACACCAACACTCTTGGCTATGGAGTGCAAATCCAACCGAGAGCCATGCTTTAATGCTTAAGCTTGCCATCTCCTTCTTCTTCATTACTATGCTATTATGTATGCTAGCAACAAGAGTATGATAAGTGAGGAACTAATTCTTTCTCCTACGAAATGTTTCTTCTTCCTCTTCCCTACCCTCATTCCCTGCTAGCTCTCTCCACCTTCGAAGGTGTTTGAGGTCTTGGGACTGAGGCTTGGGATAGTTAAAGCTTTCTTCAAGTTTATGTTATGTTGGTGATGCATGAATCTTTCCATCTTTATTGCTTCACCTAGGTCACAAGGAACACAAAGAATGTATTGTAACAAGTCTCTCTTTATGGGAGAAATCATAATACAAATGCCTATTGGAGGGGGGACCGGCTCCACATAAATCCGGTCCTCAATTGTTGTCATGTTCTCTAAATTCTCTCTCTTGCAAAAGTATTGTCCATGCCAAGTTAACTAATTGCTATAATTATGTTGCTATCTTCAATTATGTCTACCCGCTATGCTCACAAAATCATTTCTTGAAAGTACTCGCAGTAAATTCCGCTACTCTCAAATTGAATAGGCAAATTCCATTACACCTAACCTAACCTAACATTAAAAAAACATAATGGTGAGGTGCTTGACAAAACGGCAAGCCATACAGATTGACCTCAATGCATATGCGATGTCGGCAAGCTCTATGGCTTGCCAATTTGCCAATTATGGTTGCAAAGCGATTTTAGAGCCTGAAAACCGCTCGCAGACATATAGACAACATAATAGCGAGCCGTTGGCAATATGGCAAGCCATAGAGATTTCCCACAATGCATATATATGCGTTGTGGGTAAGCTTTATGGCTTGCCATATTGCCAAACAAATCGCCATTGTGTTGTTTTTAGGGACACGAGGCAATTTTAGCGCTTGAAAATCGCTCACAAATATATAGACAACACAATGGCAAGCCGTTGGTGATACGAAAATCCATAGAGCTTGCCCACAATGCATATGCATTGTGTGCAAGCTCTATGGCTTTCCATTTTGCCAAACGTATCTCCATTGTGTTGTTTTGAGAGCCGCGATGCAATTTAAAAGCTTAAAAATTGCTCGCGGACATATAGACAACACAATGGCTAGACTTTTGGCAATAGGGCAAACCATCGAGTTTGCACACAATGCATATGCATTGTGGGAAAACTCTATGGCTTGTCGTATTGCCAAACATCTTGCCATTGTGGTCTTTTTAGCGCTGCTTAGCTACTTTAGGGCGTGAAAACTGCTTGCGGACATAAAAATAACGCAATGGCAAGTTTTTTGCAATATGGCAAGCCATACGGCTTGCCCTCAATGCATATGCCTTGTGGGCAAGCTTTATGGCTTGCCGTTGTCAATGAGTTGGCGGTCTTGCTAGAAAGGCACCGGGCCTCTAGCTATGAGGGTTTGTGGGGAGACTGTGAAGGCTTTCCTTAAGCAAACTTAGTATTTGTAGCAAATAGATTATGTGTAGCCATTGGAATCTTACACGCAGACACACACATACGCACACGTGAAACCATCAAAATACAACAAAGATGAAACCATCAAGGCTTTGATCGTATCTAATCAAAGGTAAGATGAAAGGGTTCATTGATGCATTTATAGCAGCAAGTCGTTGTGCTCCAAATAGACTGCGAATGGTTCTTTGAAACTGTAACTTAGTGCTTACAAAGATGTAGATGTTTTGCCTAGTGATAGGAGTGAGCCGTGTGTACAACTCTTCTTGGTTCATAGTAATATTAAGAAAGCAAGATTCAACCCCTAGAGGAGAATAAATATGTGCGCATCGAAAGACTTAGAGTAGTCTAGTAGTGTTTAAATAAGAGGACGTGGAGAAAGAAGAATTTTGGCAGTCTTTCCGGCCCAAAGAGTAACACAATTCTCTGTTGGAAGTGGATTTGATGGCTAATACAAACGTTAATCCTAATATTTTGCACAAAGTGAAAGGATTGAAAGGTTACACCATTGGGATTATTCATCTAAGAAATTAGTTTAGAAAGCAGTCAAACAATGGAGGAAAGAGATAAGAGAGACAACCAACACACAAAGACCCACACAAGCTCAAGCTAAAGAAGTGAAGCACACCTCAAGACTTTGTGGTCTTGTAGCCAATTTGATGAAGTAGAAGATGAGTAGTAGTACCCAACATCGTTTGTGAGCCACCAACAATGCGTCTTTATTGATGAAAGAAGGTTACATAGAGTGTATGAGTATTGCAAGTGAGGAGATAGAAGGCTTGAGGCATGAATTAGAAAGCTCAAAATGTGTTGGGCTGAAATTGAGAGAAAGTTTCACTCAAGGAGATGGCTAGGAGATTGGATGATGGATTGATAGAGTGGCTTGATTATGGGGATTGCTTGAGCGCTTGATTGCTTGATGGTTTGCTTCATGCCCAAGTGAGGGGCAAGAGGCTCTATTTATAGGTAAAGTTGCCCCTTAAAGTTACTTGCACCGAAAGAAGGATCCCATTTAAGCCATGGCGCCCAATGCCATTGCTCCTTGCATGAACACCCTTTACCTCCAATTTAGAAAAATAGAGGGAGGGGGCAGGGGGCGAATATGCCCCGATTGGGCTCCAACCAACCACCATATTATGCAGTAGTGTCAAAAAGTGCCACTGAACACCTACGACCAATGCGAAGCACCACCCACATCAGAGTTGATTCCACCAAACGCTAGGGAGCAACACCATTCATGACGCACGTGAGGAGGGAGGCAAAGGACTCTATTGGATCTCCCTCTCCTCTCCTTGATACACAAGTGAAGAGCCATGTTTTTATATATATGTTATGATGGCATGGAGGCCCCCTCTACTGCATGTGGGTTTGCCCTCCCGCCAATGTGGCGGTTCGTGATCAAATACACTCCAAAACTTGGACAAAACCTCCACAATATTTAAAGTAAAACATTTTCCAAACCCCACTTTTACCCCTTTCCATTTACTCCTCAATAACCAAAATTGACTCCCTGTAAAAACACACTTGAAGCCGGCACTCCAGGCTCCATCCCTCAACCTCTGCTCTTCACTTCAACTCTCCCTTGAATGACATGTTGCAAAAAGGGGAAAAAACAAACTTCAACTGCAAATATCTGTGTACTCAAGATTTTGATTTACAAGCCATCACTTCTAGCTAGTTTCACATGTTGCATACCACATCTATAAACTCTAGCAAGCTCAATAGCATCTGATGGCACACTTATTGGGGCGGTCAAAATGGCACAGAACTGGCCCTCGAAAAAACTTCAACTACCCATAACTTGGTGTTAACCCATAAATATTTTCACATTTTGTACCAAACTCTGGTTATTTTGGGGATATGCATGGGCATGTTAGGAGCATATGTATACAAATCATTGCATGAATATGTGTACTTAGCATGCTTTTGTGATTGTTGCATATGGATGATTGGATGGCATTTCTTGTTATCTACATTGAAAGTTGAATGCTTTGTCAGTTCTTTCAAGGAATTTGACATACTAAGATCAAGTTTTCCCAATTTTGGACTTGGGAGAGTCGTAAAGCTTAGAAGCTTGAGAGAGTCATAAAGTGTGCATCTCAGCAAGAGGGCTCAAGTCCGAGACTCTAATTAATAGATTTTTGAAATCTTTTGGGGATACACAAGACTGATAGGCATAGCTGGTGATAGCCGTTTTTTGGCTATCCAAATTTCCATAGTGAGCTACCTCACCCTACCAAAATCACCCAAACACTGTGGCTATCCCTACCATTTCACTGTACATAGGCGTGTGAGTTAGGGGACTTTCCCCATATTTTCTTAAAAACCCTCAATTACCTAGTCACTGGGCTAGTTGAGCCAAGAAAATAAAAAAAAATAAAAAAAGGTATATTATGGCCTCTTTGTGTGTAAATATTTCATTTTATATAGGGCCTAAATATAAGGATTTTTCATAATTATTTTGGTATTTATTTAAATATTTTTACCTAGGTGTGTGTTATTTATGCTATGTACATTGACTCACCATTATCACAATTTTTCTTACCATTTTGCATACTCTTTATTCCATAAAGAAATAATTTCATGCAAGCTTCTCTTAATTTTGGTGTAACTCCATCCCAACAAAAATCCAAAAAAACTAGTTTTATTTATGTGTATATTTTTTCACTATTGTGATTTTGTCCTTCCTACATCTATTCTCTATTACTCTCATAAATTAGAACACAAAAAATATTCATCTTTTTATGGTAGACTTATAATGAGAGAGATTTATTTTGACCCCTTTATATTTTTTCCACCTATATTATTTATATTTGACATGTACATATTTTTTTAGACCCCTCAATATTTGATTCCTTAGTTGTACTATTCATTTATATTATGATCTCAACAATATCTTCAATTATAGACCTACCAAATAAGTTCAAGGGTATGTGGCATGCATGCACTATAGAGGGCTCACTCTTGGAGTCATTCAAAAGAATCATCCAAAGAAGGACCCCACAAAGACAATCGATTTTGTTGAATTTTTAAAGGTCACTTGCTCTCCGAATTTGAAAAGGTGATACAAACAAAAGTTGTAGCTCGTGGGCTGAACTTTTGCCTCAAACTTTTTCACATATTTTTGAGTTACGAGTTGTGAGCTATGATTTTATTGGTGGACCCCAGTTTGCCATGCTATGCAGCCACACTCCCTCTTCCACTTTATCATTTTCCTCTTTCACACACACTTCTCCACTCATCATCCCCACCTCTCTCACCACTCCTCTCTGCACCCTACTCACCTTCTTCTCAACCTTGAAGAATAAGAGAAACCATGCTGAACTCATGTCTCCTACACACACTTCCATTTGCAAACTAACCACCTAGTCTCATTTTTCCTCTTCCATATTACCCATATCTATAAAAAAAAACCACAAAATTCAGCCTCTTGTCTTGAAAGACAGCATCATAGTGATTGATTACTCATATTGAATTACCTTGGCTCCCAAGGAAGTTCAAGAGTGAAGAAAAAACGTACCGTCAAAGCTAGTGGACCGTCAACAAGCGTCAAAATTGACCCTACTCAAAACACTTGGAGCATCAACATTGTAAGAAATCCATATTTTCTTACCTATTAAGAGTTTTTCTTCCTTATTTATATCCTACATGGATACTCCCATTGTAAATATCCAATTCCATTTGTAAATCAATAAAAATACTAACTCTACTAATTTACTAACACTAACCTACTATGAAAAGTCCTATCACCTCCACTTCTCTCCTCTCTCTTTTCTTCATCTATCCCCACCAACTTCTTGATAATTCCAAGCAAAAGAAATTAGATAAGTGCTGAAAATCTAACCCAACCATGGTTAGAGGAGTAACTCTAGCCCTCAAAATTGCTATAAAAGGAGGGTGTAGCTAGCATAAAAACGGGGAGCCCTAAGCGAGAGCACTATGCTATAGCTTGAGAAGCCAAGCTCAACCTCTTTAGAAGGAGCTCTTGAGTGGAATCTCATTGGCTTATGCATATGCATGTGTTGTATTAGGGATGATTAGCAAAGGAGCTCTATGCCATTGTAAGAGAGAGTGATCATTCAATTGAGAGTAGGAAATCTATCATTTCTCGTACTAGTGTAGGCCCAACATTTGCTGAAGCAAGGAAGGTGGATTTGGACTAAGCATGAATACTTTATCTCTCTTCCAACGTGAAGTCATGGACAACAATGATGTGTAAGTGTCTTGGTGTTTTATTTAAGTTCTTGATAGCTTGTCTCTGGGTGTTGTCATCAATTTAGCCATAAACCCCACATATTGTAAGAGGGCGACATGGTGGAGAGGACTCCCGTGGCATAAAGACAGTGATTGGGGTGGCTTTTCTTGTGATGTGTTGTGGTGTAATTTACTCACGCTATGTTGAACAAATATTAATCTCACTTTGATTAGTCATGACAGATTTGTAAGAAGATATTAATGCAGCAGCACCCCCTCCCCCTTCTCTCTCTTTCTTACATATATAATTGTGTTTGCTTGATCATTGTCAATACATTTCAAAGCAGCCCGAGCACTCTCTCTCTCTCTCTCTCTCTCTCTCTCTCTCTCTCTCTCTCTCTCTCTCTCTCTCTCTCTTTACGCATCCTGGTTCACATCCAAAACTAGGTGGTGCCCCAAATTTGTGTAGGGTTAGGTTGCGGGTTTGTGTGTATGTTTGTTGTTCTTTTCCAACCCCAACCCAATTGAGCAGCACGGGACCCTAGAAGGGTGCTTAGAGGCCACTCTTCTTGTTGCCCGCTCCGGCGGACCGCCTCAAATTGGTGCCCCCACTGAGGACGGCTTGTGTATTTTTGTGCAGGATCAACCTTTAGCATAGTCAAATAGTTTGCATGAATCACGAGAATTTGTATGATCATTTTATTCCCATTGCAAGGCAAAAGGTGCACATAATTGTTAGTACTAAGTTGCAATTTCAACGAGTAATTCGTAGGATTTTGGGCCCTCTTAGGTTCGATGAGATAAACGCTTCAGTAAATCCTTTTATTTTGTCTCTCATTAGGTACGACCTTAGTTTGGACTTCTATATTTTTGTTTTGTTTTAAGAATTAGGTTATGTATAGACCATGGATACTAGCCCAGGAATAGAGGTTTTCCCCTTCCATTTCACTCCACACATTAGAGTAAACATTGCAATTAGTAGAAAAATCCATTTTCAACAACGTATGGTGTTCATGTTTGGTACCCAAAGAGTAGGAGAAATTCTCGCGTTACCAAACCATGTCATCCTACCTCTTATTGATTATCATAGGTCATTTGATGTGAATATTTTTATTTTGTTATAGAATAGATTGCAATTTAGAAAATATTATTGTGTAAATATTTTAGAGAAAGAAAAAACAAAAACGTACGTTACTTTGAAATCAATTCAATGAAGAGCCAACGCCAAATGTCTGGATATCCTGTTTTCTTTGGAGAGCCTAGAGAGGATGCAGAATTATTTTTAGCAAATTCAAGATGTCTTGCCGTATCAAGAGAATAGTAACTGATCAAGAACGTGTAGAAATGTTTGAGGTGGTCCTTAGGAAAGATGCTAGCACTTGGTTTGACTCTTTGCCTGAGGAAGTTAAGGGGAATTACGTAGAAGTTTTGAATCATTTCAAGAAATACTTCTTTGATCCCCAAAACACTCAAAAACTATGGCAAGACATTGTTTCTCATAAGCAAAAAGACTTAGATGACTACTACTTGTACACGCAAGAGTTTCTACGTCTTTGGGCTGTATGGGTGAGAAATGTTGCTAACCCTGGTGATGGTGCAGAGTTCCTAAAGAAGGAGAGGTTCATAGCCGGACTCTTTCCTCACCTTAAGGAAAAAGTTGAGGCAAGTGCACCTGATACCTTTGATGCAGCTGAAACTAGGGCTGCTGAAAAATATAGAAAACTCAAGTGCTTAAGGGGGGAGGTTCCAATAGAAGGTCTTAGACCCAAAGGTAAATGACAAGCATCAACATCTAGGGACCTTCCTAAGGTAACGGCGGAAGTCATTGAGAAGTTAAATGAATCTCTAAGCAGCATGTCAATTCACCTTGCACAAGCTGTAGGTCCAAAGGGACAAGCAAAGAAGTCTGAAGAGCAAGATTCACGACCTAGGAGAGTCTTGCAATGTTGGAATTGCGGTGAGTCTGGACATGGGATGTATAATTGTCCTTGGCCCCGTGGGGAGCCAGGGAGACCTAACTTGAATTACCCAGTGATGAATGCAGGTGAAGGAACTGGTCAACAACCAAGGCTTCTACAAAGACCAAATGGACCAAGACCACCTCCACAAGGGGTAGAAGGGTTCCACCTTTGCCAGATCCAAATGTGCATGTGGTAGAGGTGACAAATTCAAACGAGGTTGACATGGAAGCAAATGGCATTAAGCGTGGCCGAGGAAAAGGTAAAGAGAAAGAAGGTGTCACATCACAGAGTGACCATGGACGAGGCAAGAAGTCAAAGGAGACCAGGGAAGCTAAGAGGACTCGACGTCATATCAATCTCCAAGACTTCCCTCTTGGACATGGTATGGCTCCATAAAACTTGTTGGAAGACATGCGAGGTAAGGGTCCTGATATCTCATGGCTTCAATTCCTTGCATTATGTCCACAAGTTAGAAGGGATTTAACAAAGGCAGTTAGCACTAGGAGAAAGATAAAAGAGAGTGTGCCTGTTGTAAAAATTACACATGCTGAAATGAATGAGGATATTACACCTATGCTAGATTGTTACATCAAAGGAAGATTGGTTAGGAAAGGTCTAGTGGATGGGGATGCACAAATTTGCATCATGACAGAGGGGCTCATGCAAAGACTAGGCATGCACATCCATGAGACACCTGAAATCAAAGTGAAGATGGCAAACAATAGCAAAGCTAGGTGTGTAGGCATTTGTAAAAATGTTTTTATAGAGGCCTTTGGCATTAAGAAGGAAGTGGATTTCTATGTCATGTCTACAAAGGAAATGGTTACCCATTTATCCTAGGAAGACCATGGCTAATGAAAATGCGAGCTTTGCAGGATTGGGAGAGTGGAAAGCTAATTTGCAGTAATGACAATCATAAGAAGGTTGTCTTTGACATGAAGGAGCAACGCCAAGAGGAGCTCCATGAAGAATCATCTCAAAGTGAGACGGAAAAAGATTGGACCGATAACACTTCAGAAGAAGAAAGTAGCGGCAGCATTACTGAAGAGGAGTCTTCCATTGAAGTCATGGGGGTAAGGTTTAAGCCAAACAACCAGGAGACCTCTTGTCGAGGTTTGGAAGAGGTAGGTACTCAAGAGAACCAAAATGTGCAAGCTGAAGGAATGTTAGAAGGTATGTTGTCTACAACACTTACAAAGGATGAAAGAGAGGAGTTCAAAGGTATGTTAAGGAAATTTCCTAGGCTTTTTGCTAAAGACTACACCGATGTGCATGGAGTAGATGCTGTTCAACACAAAATTGAGTTGAAGCCAGAGGCCACACCTAAGGCTCAAAAGCTACGAATGCTAGGAGTCATCAAGGAGCAGGCTTCACTCAAGGAGATAAGAAAGCTTCTAGCAGCAGGTTTCATTTATCCAGTGGAGAATTTAGAGTGGGTCTCTCCCGTGGTTGTCACTCCTAAGAAAAATGGCAAGTGGAGGGTGTGTGTGGATTACCGTTCACTCAATGAGGCAACAAACAGAGATCACTTTCCCCTCCCATTTCAGGATGAGATACTAAATGAGGTAGCTAGTCATGAGAAGTACATTGTGTGTGATGGCTACTTGGGTTACTTTCAAATAGGTATCGCATCATTAGGAGAAATATGAACCTTGCATGGGCCTTGTAAGGAATCCTAATTTTTAGGGATTAAGGCTAATGGTGTATAGGGTTAAGGGAACAAGGGCATTCAAGAAGCTAGTTTTAAGTAGGCTTTTCTAGCCTTTTTTTTAGACACATGTAGGATGTGGACCTAAGAGGTCACCTTCTCTCTATAGCTTTTGAAAAGTGAAGGGAGTAAAGAGGTGTGGCCACATCATCAAAAACGTGGATCACTAAGAGCCAAAATTTGACTTTTTTTAAAAAAAGTTATTTTTACTTATTTTTGACTTAAAACTCCCCCCCAACATATATCCATATCAAAAAAGTATTTTTTGACATTTTTTTAAACTTACAAGGACTAAAAGTCCAATTTTTCAAAAAAAAACTCCCCCCAAAAAAAAAAACCTTTCTTCTCTCTTCCTCCTCCCTCCTTTCTCCCTCTCCTCTCCCTCCCTGCCCCTTCTCTCCTCCTCCTCCCCTCTCTCCCTCTCTCCCACTGTCCCCTTCTCTCCTCCCATGTTCCTCCCTCTCCCTCCCTGCCCCCTTCTCTCCTCCTTCTCCACTCTCTCACTCTCTCCCCCACTACCCCCTTGTCTTCTCCCATGTTCCTCTCTCTCCCTCCCCCCTCTCTCTTTTCATCCTTTGCTTCCTCATGCAACAACTACCATGGTGCTCAAGGACATCACAAATCGTATGCATACATATTTGCTTGTTCGCAACGTTTGCATCGAAGGCCGCACGTGAGGGTGAGCAGAGGTCATCCCAGGAACGTCGTAGCATCGGTGAGATGAATGTTGACGATTCTTCAATATCTTGCCAATACCATCACATATTTGAATAAAACACCCCTTTATGCAAGGTAACAATATACTTCTTACTTTTGATTGTGTTCTTCTTATCATAAACTTTGAAGTCTAAGGTGTTGCCTCTACTTGTTTTGTAGTGCTTGGCACAAAGGTTGCTTTTATGCACAAATAGTGAAAGGCTGCAGGTTAGAGAGGCCAAGTGTCACCACTTTTCCTCTAAAACAGTCTTCTTTGTTACATCTTGCAGGTAGGTGCTTCAAATCCATGCTTATTAAGGGTGGTAGTCTCATCCTAATGTATATTTTTATATTGTTTATTCCCAGCTAGATAGAAATACTTGCAAATTTGTACAACATATACTTAACAAGTGTCTTCATTATATAGCTTGCAAATGTTGAATTCATACATGTTTTTGTTACAAGGTGACCTCTTGTTATGCTAGTTGAGTGGCGTTGTTTGCAAGAACGGCTCAAGGAACTGGCATAACATGAAGCTTTTACGGTGGCACAAAGCTCTCCTCAGCGGCAATGTGGCTCCCACTACACCAAAAATCATTATGCTGACATGAAGAGATCCCTAGTAGGACAATGCAAAAACTTTTCATCAGCAGCAACACACTCTTTCCTAACATGAGGGCACTCCTACCAAAGATATTTTTATGTGATAGGTCACCCCAGGAGCATACCATGTCATGGAATGGATGTAAGAACTATGACCACACTACTCCTTGTAAAGTGTTCACAGATGTATGTTTATCAAAGTTAATGAGAAGAAATTTGGACTTTTTTGTTTGTTGATGTGTAAGAGCACTCTAGGTCTACCATATTTTAGATTGTTTGATAAGTTAAATAAAATTTGTAGTCATTTAAAGTGTAAGTTTGTTTTTGTTTGGTAAGATTGTACATGAGAAGACATAATAAAGTATAAGAGATCTTGACGGAATAAGCCTCGATTAGATTCCTACCATGCACTTGTGACACCAGACCTCTCCTTGAACCTTTTGATTTCTATCATTGTGGGAAGTCTAAGGGTGGTCTATTTTCAAATTTTTAGCAATAACTTTTTTTTAAAGGAAATTTTGGTTATTTTAAAGTTTGTACACAGTTTAGGAGTTCATTCTGATTGTTTTCCTTCAGTTTCAATTTTTGATCGAGGGCACTCCTTGGAAGCCACTTTTGAAGGTGTTAGGGTGAGATTTTGAGAAAGTTTTGTATGTAGGAAATGCAGTCCTTAACACAATAAAAAACATTGGTTCTCTGAGTATTTTCAGATTCCATGGTTTTAATGCCCGTTCGAGCCCGTAGATTAAGGAAAAAGTAAGAAATGTCTGTTTTACATCATTTTTTAAGAAATTGCCAACTTGCACGTTGATTTTTGGAAAATCCGAGTAGGATATGATTTTTTTGCATCACACGATAGTCAAAGAGCCCGACGAGATGAACAAATTTATGTGAGACAAGCCCAGATAGATTCAGAGCCAATTGAACACTAGAAGCTCTTGAAAACAGCCTAAAAGTAAAAATAAATCTTGTACTTGTCATTTTAGGGCCCCAGGGATGGCTGATTTGCGCGCCCTTGTGGCCCCTCATGTTGAGGGTCCCTGGGGCCCTAAAATGACAAGTACAGGCTTTTTTTTATGCATAGCCATGAGATAGAATTGGGCAAATTGATGTATTCATAGCAAACTCCCCTCCCTCCCCCCCCCCCACAATGGCAAATAGCTAAACATTGTATCATGCCATGCATAAAAATAAATCTTGTACTTGTCATTTTAGGAGCCCAGGGACCCTCAACATGAGGGGCCACAAGGGTGCGCAAATCAGCCATCCAAAATTTTTGGATGGCTGATTTGCGCGCCCTTGTGGCCCCTCATGTTGAGGGTCCCTGGGGCCCTAAAATGACAAGTACTGGCTTTTTTTTATGCATAGCCATGAGATAGAATTGGGCAAATTGATGTATTCATAGCAAACTCCCCCCCCCCCACAATGGCAAATAGCTAAACATTGTATCATGCCATGCATAAAAATAAATCTTGTACTTGTCATTTTAGGGCCCCAGGGACCCTCAACATGAGGGGCCACAAGGACGCACAAATCAGCCATCCAAAATTTGGCCACAAGGGCGCGCAAATCAGCCATCCAAAAATTTTGATGCATAGCCATGAGATAGAGTTGGGCAAATTGATGTATTCATAGCAAACTCCCCCCCCCCACAATGGCAAATAGCTAAACATTGTATCATGCCATGCATTAAAAAAAGCTTGTACTTGTCATTTTAGGGGCCCAGGGACCCTCAACAAGAGGGGCCACAAGGGCGTGCAAACTGGCCATCCAAAAATTTTGGATGGCCAGTTTGCGCGCCCTTGTGGCCCCTCTTGTTTTGGATGGCCAGTTTGCGCGCCCTTGTGGCCCCTCTTGTTGAGGGTCCCTGGGCCCCTAAAATGACAAGTACAAGCTTTTTTTAATGCATGGCCATGAGATAGAACTGGGCAGTTTAATGTGTTCATAGCAACCCCTCCCCCCCCCAAATGGCAGATACCTAAACCTTGTATCATGCTTATCAACCATTTTTTACTTCCTTGTGTCCATCCCCTGTTCTTGGAAATATCTTGGTCCCTATTTGTGCCTGGATGGGCATTCTACGCGCCGTTGTGGTCCCTCTTGTTGAGGGTCTCTGGGGCTTCAAAATGACAAATAGGGGCTTTGTTTTAATGTATGGCCATGAGATAGAGTTGTAGTGTTTGATGTCTGGAGTATTCACTATGTCAAATTTTCCTATATCATGTCCGTTCACCACAATGGATTGAAAGTAGCCCTTATAGGCCTTACCTACACATGTTTCTGTAACTTTACAAGAATATAAATTCCCTTCTGTTGAACACATGTGCTATGTTACATATACTTTAGTGAACTCGCAAGGTCAAAGGCCTCACAAATTTTGTGCACTCAAAACATTTAGCACTAGAAATCAACCAAACAAAGATCCAATTTTTAATTCCTTGTGTTCACCTCGTGTTCTTGGAAATGTTTTGGTTAAGCCATTTCTTTGGTATTTAAAACCACATGTGACCCCTATTGTTATAGTATCCGACCAAAGGTTTCTTGATTAGCAGTTATATAGGTTCGAGTGATACATATCTTCTATGTTAACAATGCATGTATCTATAATTTATGTTTACACTTTCTCTATCCAAATGAGCTACATAGTAAAAATCAAATCCGCAATTCAACAATTAAGTTCACAAGGTGATAGCTATTGGTATGATCTTTAACAATACCAAATAAATAGCTACCAATAGCGAATGAATAGGGATATTTAAGAAGGTTTGATACCAAAAACTTGTCAACACTACTCAAAAAGGTGGAAACTCAAAGGCTTTATAATATATATGATGAAACAAGAATCAATAATAATTCACCCCTATATATCTACACCTCCATCTCAAGTTGTCATTTCTCTAAGTCAAGCTTGGCATAGGAATAGTATAGAAACAATAACATTTTGGAAAGCAAGAATTTAGCTTTCTCAACTTTTGAAATGTTGCTATTGATATATATTCAACATCCCCAAATGAGGACATCTTGACAAAGGTTATGATCCACTTAATAAGAATAACCATTAGTGATTAAACTGAAATCAAAATATTAGACAAATCAGAATATCCAAAAAAATCAACAATATTTCTCAAATCTGTATGAAACTCCAGTAATCTAAATAAAATACTCTCACTCAGTGCAACACCATTTAACAAAAAGAAATATTTATATTGCATTTATAGAGGAATCCAGCCTCATAAAAATAATTACAAATGGAGACAATGTTGTTGCTGTTAGGCTTCTCTTACGAGTATTTGTCTTTCTCATCTAGAGATCCATATACACGAGTATTTGTGTGTCTATGACACTAGGGAAGATAGTAGTACTATAGGGATGGCTTTTCTAAGAGCTCCTAGAGAGTACCTATTGGTTCAAGATTCTACAAAAATCCTACTATTCTTATCAAAATCTTTTAACACGGTAGTGAAAGGTTCCTCACGGAACAAAAATAGGGTGATTTCCATCTCTGCACATGGTTGCTTGCTCATGTCCTCTCAAAACAAGTTGACTCTGTAAGTAAACAACAGATTATGTGAGCACAAAGTTATAAAGTACAAAATGATATCATTCTAATAATCTAATGACAACTATACAAAGAATAAATTATAAGAAAAATCTTTGATGACTCTCCATAGATAACACAACTTACTTACATTGTGAGACTCAATCACATGCTACAAAACTATAGATGGCGCACCAAAGCCATCAACAAAATAGCACCACCCAATGTTATGAGGTGTGAAGCCTAAACATTGAAAGCCATAAAGAGGTTAATTCCCTCCAGCATGATAAACTTAAAGATGGAGATGATCTTAAGCTCTGAATGTAAGCTACAAGGATAGTTTTCTCACCATTCTATCTTTATGTTGGAGATGAATCCTTGCAATGCCCATGCACTATTCACACCTCTTGTTCTTGTGGTATGCAAGTCATGTGAGTTGATGCTTTTTCCACCTTCGGGAGTAGAGGTTTCCATGTAGTGTGAGTGAATGAAAGTAGAAGGAGGAGAATCTTGTTTCATGCTGTAATGGAGGTGAGAGAAGGGAGAGGAGCTAGCTTGGTGTGGAACTATGTGGTGGGCAAGGGGAAGTGATGGAGAAGAAGCTTGCTTGGTGCTACAATGGAGATGGGAGAAAGCTAGTAGAGAGATAATGTTGGACTATAGGGGGTGCATGTGGTTGTTGCAGCCATGGAGAGCTTGGAAAAGGGTTTGTAGAGAGAGAAAATCACTTTTAACTATAGAATAGGTTTGGAAAGACTTTGGAGGATGGAAAATGATGTTTTGAAATTCTTTGAAAAATTTTAATTTTTTGGAATTTTTTAGTGCACGTTTTTTACTTTTGGAGGTCAAAAATACTTTTTTGACCATGAAATAGGTTAGGAGACCTTTTGAGGAGGGAAAAATTGAAAATTAAAATTTTTTGAAATTTTGAAATTTTTAGTGTATTTTTAAATCCGGGCCAAAAAGTGGGGGAAAAACGGTCAAAGTGGTTCCCCCCCCCCCCCCCCCCCCCCCCCCCCCCCCTAGCCACCTCCCTTACCTTCTCACTAGGTAAGAGGCCATTAAGAGGTGTAAGGCTACCTTGTCCCCCTACTTTTTTGAGGGTATAGAGTGTGTCCACCACCCTCTTCCTATTGGCTGGCCTCTAATTAACCTTAATCTCAAAGGGCCCCTAGAGGGTTCATATTTTTCCTAATGTTGGAAGATCAGTTGAAAACAACCTTCATCACTCCTTGGGGTTGTTATGTTTTTAGAGTCATGCCATTTGGCCTGACAAATGCTCCTGCAACTTTCCAACGCTTCATGAACATGGTGTTTCAAGCATTCTTTGGAAAGTCCATTAGGGTTTTTATTGATGATTTTTGCATTTATAGCTCAAAATCATTGCATCTACAAAAGGTAGAAGAAGATTTAAAGAATCTCTACAACATGGGAGGTCAACTCAACCCCGACAAGTGTCACATAGGTGAGGATGAATTGATCTTGCTTGGTCACAAGGTTTCCTATAAAGGCATTGAGGTGGATCCTTCAAAGGCAAAGGCTCTTATTGAGCTCCCATCGCCCAAGAATCTCAAATAGGTCATCTCATTCATTCAAAAGGTGAAGTATATGTCACGCTTTATTCACTTAGCTTCGGAGTTGCTTCATCCTTTGCAAAAGATGACACAACAAATAGAATTTGCATGGTCTGATGAGCTTGAAGAGTACTTTTGTAACATTAAAGTCATCCTGTTAGAGCTACCAACACTCATGCCTCCTTGTTGGGAGTACACATTCTTTGCTAGCTCTAGTGTTGGGAAAGAAACAATTGGTGCGGTTTTGCTACAACAAGATCCCCCTAGTACCCGGATGCAACCCATCTACTTTGCTAGTAGGGTCATGAATGCTTTGGAGAGAGGCTACACGGAGGCAGAACTCATGATGCTTTCTCTCATATTTGCGGTGAGAAAGTTTAGATCCTACTTGCTACCAAAACCTTTTGTAATTCTCACTGCAGAAAATTTGTTTCCTTGGGTGTCATCTCAAATGAATCTTAGCACTAGGATCTCAAAATGGATTATGGAATTGCAAGAGTTCCAATACTCTTTCAAGGTAGAAGATAGTGTGCGTGCACAATTGGCAGGGATCCTTACTTATAGGGTACATGAGAAGGAGATTAAGGTGCCTGAAATAAATACCCTACCATTGCCACCACCAAAAAGTATTCCTAATGCTTTTACCTTGTTCTTTGATGGAGCTTTTCGACGAGCCACAGGAAAAGCAGGGGGAGGGCTAGTGTTGCCCAACCCAAGTGGAGAGGTGGTCATGAAAGAGAAGGTCAATCTACCAGGTTCAACTAGCAACAATGAAGTAGAATACGACACACTACTTCATGGTTTAAAGATATGCATTGGCCAAGGTATACAACGTCTCATTGTAAAAGGGGATGCACTTCTCATTATGCAGCAGATTTTAGGCATTTGGGCATGCAAGAATGAAAGCCTAAGGACAAAAGTTCATGCCATTCATAGATTGTTTAATCAATTTGAAGAAGTGCAACTATATCATATTCCTAGGAAACAAAATGAAGATGCCGATTTACTTGCACAACAAGCAGTTACATGTATTGAGAAAGAAATGCAGGTCATCATGGTGGCAACAACTGTCAAGCAACCAAGATACCAGGGATTGGAGTCATTGACTCCCATTATTGGCTACATTTTGGAGGGTGAGTTTCCACAAGACTTCACGAAGGCTCAGAAGAGGAGACTCATGAAGAAGGCAAGCGTGTATCTCTTCCTAGAAGGATCCCTCTATCAAAGAGGGAAGGATCAAGTGTGCAGAAGAGTACCAACTATCGAGGAAATTCCAGCTATTCTAAAAGGTTTGCATGAAAAGGCATGTGGTGGTCATTTTGTCCCAGAGTTAACTGTGAAGAAGATTTTGCTTGCGGGGTATGTTTGGCCAAGTCTGCATGTGGATGTCCAACATTGGTGTAAAAGTTGTCACAATTGTCAAGTAAATGGGAATAGAAGATTGTTTTATAGTCCAAGGCAAATCGTGCTTGCAAATGGACCCTTTGAAAAGTGGGGCATTGATGCTATGGGTCCTCTGCCTAGGACAAAAAATGGTAAACTCTACATTCTAGTGGTTGTAGACTATATGACTAGGTGGGTGGAAGCACAAAGTGTGGCAAAGGTAAATGAGAGGACAGTGAGCAAATTTGTCTACACTCACATTTGTTGTAGATTTGGCACACCTTTGGAGATTGTTTCTGATAATGGTCCAGGGTTTAGAAAGGGCTTGCTCACAGAATTTTGTGAAGAACTTCACAGTACACCCTACTATCCCCAGTCAAATGGTTTGGTAGAAAAAGCTAATGATGTCATTGCAGGCATCATTAGAAAGATGGTGAAAAATAAGACAAAGTTGTGGGATGACTTCTTGGATGGTGCCTTGTGGGCGTATTGAACCACATATAAGGAAGCCACAGAATTCACACCATTTCACTTGGTCTATGGTTAAGAGGCTTTACAACCAATTGAGCTCAACATTCCAACAATGTGACTTCATGGAAAAGAAGCACAAGATGATCAAGAAGAATGGATGGATCGACTTCTTACCTTAGCTGAGCTTGAGTGGAAAAGAGAAGCACCATACGAGTGCTACAAGAGGAAAGCTACACAGGCGAAGGAGAAGCTTGACAAGAAACTAAAGAACAAAGGCATCAATGAAGGAGATCTTGTGCTAAGGTATGATAATCGACTCAATAATCGTTTTGATGCCAAATTTGAAACTAGATGGCAGGGGCCATACATAGTTAAGAAGGCTTTCCATTCAAGTTACTATCAAGTTATGTACTTGAATGGGAAAGAGCACTCTAGGAAGGTAAATGGTTATTTCTTGAAGCCCTATTTGAGTCGCCTTCTACCAAAGGATCTACCAAAGATCTGCCAAAGGGCAGCTATCTCATGTAAGTATTGTTCCATGAAGCATGAGTGTAACTCGAGCCAAAATGCAAAGGGGCCAAACAATGAAGATCTCGTCAAGGATTCTGAAGCACTCTCTTTGGAAAAGATGCTCTATGATGGTACATGAATATACCATCATCCAGGGGGAGGACTAATGATAGCCGTTTTTTGGCTATCCAAATTGTCATAGTGAGCTACCTCACCCTACCAAAATCACCCAAACACTGTGGCTATCCCTACCAATTCACTGTACATAGGCGTGTGTGAGTTAGGAGACTTTCCCCATATTTTTTTAAAAACCCTCAATTAGCTAGTCACTACGCTAGTTGGGCCAAGAAAATAAAAAAATAATTAAAAAAAAGGTATATTATGGCCTCTTTGTGTGTAAATATTTCATTTTATATAGGGCCTAAATAAAAGGATTTTTCATAATTATTTTGGTATTTATTTAAATATTTTTACCTAGGTGTGTGTTATTTATGCTATGTACATTGACTCACCATTACCACAATTTTTCTTACCATTTTGCATACTCTTTATTCCATAAAGAAATAATCTCATGCACGCTTCTCTTATTTTTGGTGTAACTCCATCCCAACAAAAATCCAAAAAAACTAGTTTTATTTATGTGTATATTTTTTCACTATTGTGATTTTTTCCTTCCTACATCTATTCTCTGCTACTCTCACAAATTAGAACACCAAAGATATTCATCTTTTTATGGTAGACTTATAATGAGAGAGATTTATTTATTTTTTCCACCTATATTATTTATATTTGACATGTACATACTTTTTTAGACCCCTCAATATTTGATCTCCTTAGATGTACTATTCATTTATATCATGATCTCAACAATATCTTCAATTATAGACCTACCAAATAAGGTCAAAGGTATGTGGCATGCATGCATGCACTATGGAGGGCTCACTCTTGGAGGCATTCAAAAGAATCATCCAAAGAAGGACCCCACAAGGACTTTGTGCAGTGGAAAAAGACAATCGATTTTGCTGAATTTTTAAACGTCGCTTGCTCTCTGAATTTGAAAAGGTGATACAAACAAAAGTCGTAGCTCATGGGCTGAACTTTTGCCTCAAATTTTTTCATATTTTTTTAAGGTACGGCTATGAGCTATGATTTTATTGGTGGACCCCAGTTTGCCCATGCTATGCAGCTACACTCCCTCTTCCACTTTATCATTTTCCTCTTTCACACACACTTCTCCACTCATCATCCCCACCTCTCTCACCACTCCTCTCTGCACCCTACTCACCTTCTTCTCAACCTTGAAGAATAAGATAAACCATGATGAACTCATGTCTCCTACACACACTTCCATTCCAAAATTGACCACCTAGTCTCATTTTTCCTCCTCCATATTACCCATATCTATTAAAAAAACCACAAAATTCAGCTTCTTCTCTTGAAAGACAGAATCATGGTGATTGATTACTCATATTGAATTACCTCTCCCTCTCTCTCTCTCTCTCTCTCTCTCTCTCTCTCTCTCTCTCTCTCTCTCTCTCTCTCTCTCTCTCTCTCTCTCTCTCTCTCTCTCTCTCTTTACGCGTCCTAGTTCGCATCCAAAACTAGGTGGTGCCCCAAATTTGTGTAGGGTTAGGTTGCGGGTTTGTGTGTGTGTTTGTTGTTCTTTTCCAACCCCAACCCAATTGAGCAGCACAGGAGCCTAGAAGGGTGCTTAGAGTCCACTCTTGTTGTTGCCCGGCCCGGACCGGCTCACTGGATTGATCATACACACTGCCTAGACATTGAGTAATAAAATTTTGGGAGGACCCAAATTTTGAAAATCCATTAGAGCAAATGGCAATTCCAGTAGCACCAGCTACAATATGACTAGCAGACTTTACATAATTTGCAAGGCTATGGGATGAGGATCTTGATGCTCACTTACAAAAATTTGAAGTGATGTGTGTAGCAAATGAAATCATAGATAATGACCAAAAATTGCATATTTTCATAGCAACCTTCAAAAATGAAGTTACAAGCTAGCATGGGAATTTACCCATAGCAGACAGAGCCATTTATCCATAGCTTGCAAGGGATTTCCTTGTGAAATTTTACCATCAAGGTTTCCAAGATAGACTCTCTCAACAATATGATTATCTTCAGTAAGGGATTAATAAGAGTATGGATCATTATATCCAAAGGATGGAGACCATAGTACGAAAGACGAGGGTTGCAGCACCCAATGAGGACGCTCAAAAGCACAGGCTTGTAGATGGGTTAAGAGACCCAAATGCCCAGCAGTATGTGAGTCTAAGAAGACCAGTAGACTTAGCAGCTGCCAAACAAGAGGCCCAAAATTGGGAGGAAGTTCAATTAAGTAAACAAAGGAGAAGAGAGCTATATCGTGGTGGTCCCAATGCAATGACTCCTACTATATCAGTTACACGAGGTTAGGAAATTGTGCCTTCCTATGGGGTTACACCAGCTCAAGTTGTGGCCAATACAAATCAAACTCCGTATTTATCTCCAAATCCATATATGACAGCTCCAGCATACATGCTCCAAACTAGCACACCCCCAACACTAGCTCTCACATAAGATGGGGTAGTCCAATTGATGCCAATTATAGTTGAAAATCTAAAAGAGGAAATTCTTAGTGCTATAAGGCCTCAAATGAAAGAGGTCTTTGTTGTAGCTCAACAAGTAGTAGGATCATCTACGAGTGCACCTTCCATGAGATCAAATATTTGGTGTGGAAAGTGAAATGGTTACGGTCATCTAGCGACTAAATGTGCAACCGCATCACAAGTTGTACCCGATCAAGAGTATGCACTATTTTGTACCTATTGCTTGAAAAATAACCACATAGAGGAGAATTGCTTTGTGAAACAAGCTCATGAATGTTGCCAAAGCAAGAGCTATGTAGACCAATTAGAATATCATGGATAGAAACAATACCACCTATGAAATTGGCCCATCTCCACAATCATTTATACAAAGAGGCATACCAAAAACATATCAGCACCAGTTACAACAACAAAGGCAAGGGTTACCTACATAGGGTATACCACCTATGCCAAGGATGCAAGGACAAATGAGGAGAAATTTGCCTTATAGACCTATTTTTAGGAAAAATAAGTTTAGCCTTATAATAATCAAAGTATGGGACCACCCAACCCCATAATTTGTTATAATTCTCAACCGAAAGGACATATAGCTCCATATTGTCCAACTCCTTGTAAGAATCAAGAGTATGTTCCCTTATGTCAAATCTGTAGTGAGGAGGGTCAGTATGAAAATTCTTGTCCAAAACAAATAATCCCTCCCAGTACAAGATGATAAGGGAAAGCAAAAGGTCGATGAGGGTCCTAGTACCTCTGCTAACCCAGTGGAAGTTGAACAACCACAAAGTGTATATCCTTATAAACAAAAAGCTTAAAAAGTTACTTTTGCTAGGGAACCTCTGATGGTAGGTGTGGTTACTAGATCCCAAAAGATGGAAAATGGTAAATAGGCTAACAGCCTCAATTTCAAATAAGAAGAGTGAAAATAAATTTGTGGAATCACTTGATGAAATATCAGAGGATCATTGTATTGACGAGCAGTTGATTGGTTTGTAGCTACAAGAGAAGTCTAAGATTACAAAAGGTGTAGCTCCTTCTCCAAAGAGATTACAAACCTCCGTAATTTGAAGAAAGAGCACACAAGAACCCTTTGATTTATGGGAATCCATGAAAGAATACAAGATATCATTAGATTTGACCACTTTGGCAAAAATGTATCCTCTTTGTAAGAAGCAATTATACCATAAAATTGTGCATAGAAGAGGGAAGAGAAGAGACTCTAAGAGATGACGGAACAAGTTAAAGAGAAGGGAGTTCAAGTGGTGGATATGTTTATGGATTTAGAAGCCCCTAGCATTTTCTTGGAAATAGGAAGCCATAGTGTGATGAGATTGCAACTTGATGGTGGAGCTACAGTAAGCTCAATGACTGAACAAACCATGGAAGAGTTGGGACTAAAACATGTAGAGCCCACAAACATAGTTTTACATCTAGTTGATCAACAACGTGTAAAACCCTTGGGAATTTTATAAGGAATTAAGACTATAGTGGCAGAGCTTGAGTTTCATGTTGTTTGGATGTGGTCTTTTGTTGCATCTCTTGTATAAACAACCTCTTCCACATAGAAAAGTGATGTGTCAATAACCCATGTGAAAAACCTCTTAAAATCCTAGTGAAAGCACAACCACTTCTATGCATAGGCAGCCACATCTTGTATGTGTACATAGGCAGCCACATCTTATGTTTGTTCATAGGCAGCCACATTTTATGCCCATGTGTCAAAAGAATGTCCCTTTGTATATGCCTATATAGAGGCACATTATGTTGAATAAAAGTCAGTCTATCATTTTGCAACTACATTCTATTGTATTGTGTGCCCAATATCAAGACCTAAGATAACTCTATTCTAATTATGTTTATGCCATGAATGGCACATTAACCTATCCACCATGACCCAACAACTGAAATCAGAGTCGACGGTTCTACACCTTGGCCAATTAACTCCCATTGCATTAGCATCCCTAATAATCACACTCTCTAATCACCACTTTGGCATGAGCATGCTCCACTACCCTTTGGTTATTAGGTGAAGAGATGATTGTGCTTTGCATTTTAGATACAATTAGCGTGCATATTTCATTGTATTTGCATTTCTTGATTGCATATGTAAGTGATTTTGCATGTTTCTTATCTCCTAATAATTTTCTACTTAAACATCACACCATTGCATTAATTGTGTGTGGAAGAAGCATTGGTCAAGGGCTTTCCATTGAGCCCCTAGTCTTTGCATTTGGAAGGCTCTAGCATTATTAATCAACTTGCAAAGTGTGTTCTTATGCTCTCTAGATCTTTTGCTACAACAGTTTATGTGTGTGTGTGTGGCAGACCACTCTAAAATTAATAAGAGGTTGGTTTTTTTCTGTCACTAAAGGGCGAGTCTCAGCATCATTGTGACCCATCATTCCCTCTGTCCAACTTATTTTTGGCAAGCACTTAACAACCCATCCAGAGTCGGCCCCGCCAACACCATCATTGCTTGCATCATCATGGGCTACATAATGTTAAATGCACTACCCAATGAGATCTACCAATCTTCTACCAAGTTGCCAACACCATACTCATCAGTCTTGTTGGCTCCTCTTAGAATGCCTACAGCTTGCTTGAGTCTAGACTACTCCTAGCCCCAAAACTTCTTTGCTATGTAGACTACTACTAGCCCCAAAACTTCTTCGTTGTCAGTTGCCTTTGCTCAATAGTGAATCCTTTTTCGGTTATTGTTTTCAACTCTTCCATCAGCTCTACCTTCACTCACCGAGTCACCTGCATATGGCCCTATGCCAACTCAGTCCTCGCCTAGTGTTCGAGAGTCAATCACTGAGCTTCGTCTTTCATGCTACTCACATAACCAATCTAGACCCGATGGAATTTGTCATTGAAGGAAGCCCTCACCACATTTTCTCTCGCCTCAAATCTTGCCATTTGCTCATGACCTCATTGTCAGGAGTCGCAGCTTTGGTAAATCAACAAAGCACTTTGAAGTTCAAGTTTATCCTTGAGGTTTTCATTCACACCTCACAGGAGGTGTTTCCCATGGCACTGCTCAAAGACCTACAATCCCTTTTTTCCACAAGCCTCATTCAAGAGCTTCAAGCCCTTGAGCCACAAGCCTCCAAGGCCTAATTTCCTAGAAGCTTATCTCTCTTTCTCACATGGAATCCCACATACTTCTCGTGTCCAAGCTCCAAAGCCCCTTTGGGTCTAAACCCTCTTCCCACGGTGGTTTTTAAGAAAAAAAAAATTGAGCATTCAAGACGTTAAATTGCAAAATTTTAAACAATCTTCCCTACATAAGAGCCCTAAAATTTTTTAATCCCCAAAAAAAAATCAATACCTCTTGAACTTCAAGGCGTGTCAAGAAATTTGTGAAGGGGTGCTCCATGAAATTGGAGAGTGAATTCACAAATAATTTGTAAAATGAGTTGAGATTAACTGTTCACGAGGACTAGACACTGCCCAATGACCTGGGTAAGACCTTCCTCTCACTGCACACGCTTTTGTTGCATCTCTTGTGTGAACAACCTTTTCCACCTAGAAAAGTGATGTGTCAATAACCCATGTGAAGAACCTCTTAGAATCCTTGTGTAAAGCACAACCACTTGTATTTGTGCATAGGTGGCCACAAGTTGTCCCTTTGTATATGCCTATATAGAGGCACATTATGTTGAATAAAAGTAAGTCTATTGTTTTGCAACTATACTCTATTGTACTGTGTGCCCAATATCAAGACTTAAGCTAACTCTATTCTAATTATGCTTATGCCATGAATGGCACACTAACCAAAAAAATAAAAGCTATTTGGGCACAGTCACTAGAAGAGCGAGAACTAGCCAATGAGGTTATGGCTCAGGTTCTACAAAAAATGGCCCTGTTAGAGATAGAAAAAGGACAAGCTATTTTAAAAGCTCAGCACACAATAAAGAGCTATTAAGTCAATGGAAAAGTATTATCAACAAGAAGAAATGGATGAGAAGTCGAAGGACCATTGAGAAGATGTTTGAGATTATAAACTAAGAACTTAAATCTTATCTTAAACAAATAGCAGCCTTGAGAAATGATGTTAAAGTAATGAAGTAAGAGCTTGACGAGTGTAGACGAGGAGTCCCCAACTCCGAGCAAACGTTTTCAAGCGATGAAAAACCGAGCCAGTTAATGAGAGGCACTTTATGAAAACACACATAGTGAAGAGTTCCTGTAAGTCACTCATCATTTATGTAATTCTTCACTTAAGAGACTACATATATTGGCCCTAAAACTCCTAAAGATGGCAGTTAAATTTAAGAATGGATATGCTAAGCAAGAGGTACTTGGAAATTCATGTGATGTAGCCTCCACCAAAAAAAAGACTATGCTCCTTCTCAGCAAAGTTGTGTGTCCACCACCACATCCACATCTAGTAGTGCCACCACCATTCTCAAGTGCAAACATTGCAGGGGGCAAGGGCTATAGCAATTTTTTAAATTTTAAAGAGGCAAATCTCTCTCTCTCTCTCTCTCTCTCTCTCTCTCTCTCTCTCTCTCTCTCTCTCTCTCAGCGTGCTTTTGGAAAACCTGTGATGCGTAGGTGGTGGGAAGTGTTTCTATCCAGCTCTTAAAGGTGTGTGGCCTTACTAGAGAGGTAGGACGAGATTGTTGTTATGTGCATAACACGGTGCGTAACACAATGAGGCCTTGCTAGTTGTGGGCTACTATTGGTGAAAGATAGGGTGGGAATAAAAAATGCTAATCATCACAAATTTTCATTAACAACAGATGCAATCGCTCAATATAGCTTCCTCTCTCTCTCTCTCTCTCTCATATTTTATAGTAAAAAAATTATCCCTACACCGATGGAGATGCTTTAAGGGATTTTTTTATAGCACAAGAGCTGTAGAAAAGAAAAGTGTGTTCACTTTTACATTTGGGGGGGGGGGGGGGGGGGGGGGGAGAGAGAGAGAGAGAGAGAGAGAGAGAGAGGGTTAAAAAAGACTCTATTCAATTTTTTCTTGAATACTCACAATAGTAAGTAGTATATATATTAAATAGCAAAAAGAATTAAATAAAAATCCCAACTCAAAATGAGCCATGGCATCCCAGTAGCACGATAGAACAACAACCAGATCATGACCTTTTACATGGAGGCCTAGCCAACAAATACATAAATAACTCCGATAATAACCACCATTTGACCATATATAACCCTTAACAAACTAGCCAGAACACGGGAGGCCAATCCGCAACAAACAAAAAACTAATCCGCCTAGCATGCCGTGAAGATGGGACCCACATCTCTAGTTGCCACCACGACGGTGCCTCTTCCACCGGAAAACTGCATGCACATAGGGAATCTCCAAATAGAGCCGACGTGATAGATTGACCAACAAAATCCACCACTAGGGGCAGCAGCTAAACGAGATCCGGACAAGAGCACTTGCAATGCCTCAAAGCAAAGCCTTATCACCCTGAACTTGCAGTTTGTCGAGACAACCACGAATAACCGAGCCAAACCCACAATAAAGGTCCGAATCACAAGCCAACCAATCAAAAGCACTAGCATCCTCCAAGATCATGGCCGACACTCACCTTTAAGTCGAAACAACAGGCTATTTAAAGGGAGCCTTGCCCTAGCAATGAACACCCGAAGTGAAGAACCGAGAACATCATGTGATGAAACAATAGCCAAGCTACTCATTTACCCTTTCAATGACGAGGCAGGAGGGGTGATGCCTCCTGTATGATAAGAATATGGAAGAGACGAGGGAAAGCAACCATTGATAGCCGGAAATGACATGCCATATGGGGTGGCCTTTACACCACAAATAGCCGGAACATTCCCAAGCATCATCTCAAGGTAGGAGTAATCCTATAACTAGAGAAGGCACCACCTAGCATAAGTGCGGCTAAGACACAGACATGCATGACAAAAGTGAGATGCCCTTTAGGTAACCAACATGAAATGGTGATACAACAAATGTCCACATGTAAAAATGCCTAGTAAACAGTCAGGAGTGTGTGTACGAGAGAGGTATGTGACAAGGTTAGAATGGAGCATATTGATTGACTAGAGAGGCCGCACGTGATGGAGCACAAGCAGAGTGATATACAAGAGACGAAACATCCCGTGAATGTGGGAAAACAAAACTAAGGAGAATAGAAAATGGACTCCAAAGATCAAAACAACATTGCACCCTTTTATTGGCGATGATCATACTTACAAATGGTGGTCTTGACTGTTACAAACCTGGCTCTCGGCACTAGGGATGCATGATGGAATGCGAGCGCCATATGGTGCATGGTGCAGCTGGAATTAGCGGGAAGGTTAGTTGAGGGAAAACATCAGACGATGCAGCCACCGACGACGTCAATCACCAACATTGAGAGCGGCCCAAGGTAGCATGGTGTCGATGCATTCAATCCTAGCGTGCTCATGTTGCCTTGCAGGGGGGGTAGTGACTGCCTTATGTGCATGGAGTGGTCGTGACTAGTAACTCAACCATGGTGTGGTGGATAATGGGGAAAATGGTGATGTTGCCAATGCTAAAATGACCAAGCTTGCAACCAAACATGAGGCCATGAGCTCTCTAGCTTGGGGTGCATTATGTGCTTAGTGGTGCTTAGTGGTGATGTTACCAATGCTAAACTGACCAAGCTTGCAACCATGCATGATGCCATGAGCTCTCTAGCTTGGGGTGCAATATGTGCTTAGTGGTGCTTAAAATGTAGAGTGCATGGAGCTAGTGTGTTCCTCCTTCACTTGTGCCTTCCTTTGTGCTCAGCAGAGGCCTTTTTACATAGGCTTGAGGGGTGGTCCTTACCCAATGGTCCTTGCCAATATCCATTGGTCGTTGTAGAAGGTCTAGATGCCTCTCTAGTAAGAGAGAAAGAGAGAGAGAGAAGGTAGAGATAGAGAGAGAGGAAAGAGTGGGGGGGGAGAGTTTTTATTTACAATCCACTAGCCACTGGCTAGGTTATTTCGGAAGAGTGGAGTTCGGGGTATTTACAAGGGTTTTGTTGATGGTTCGGGTGGTCGGTGTCAGGTTTAAGGTTGCTAGAACTGGTATTTGTTGCGGGAAGCCAAGATGCTACGTGTCGCTTCCTCTCGGTGCCGGCCGGGGCACGCCTTCGGCGCCACTTCTTGTTTTGGTGTTGGCGACGTGCGAGTTGGCCGTCTTCTTTTTGTTGTTGGCATTGATTCCTTTGGATTTTTTTTATTATTCTCTGGTGTGTGTGCGTATATGCGTGCGTGTACTGTGTGTATGGGTAATGTGTGAGTGTCGTATATATATACCATGGGTTGTGTGTGTGTCTAGAGTGTGTGAAAGTGTTTATGTAAGCAATCAAGGGTGTGTGAGTGTGGGAACGTGGGATAGAGTGATATATTTATTTATTTATTTATATGTATAAAAACAAAATTTAAAAAAATACGTGTAACTTCTTATAGAGAACGAGGGGGGCGGAAGGAGACGACGTGAGTGAGAGGGGGGGAAGATGGTGAGGGAATGGGGAGAGGTGATGTGTGTGTGTGTGGGTGTGTGTGTGTGTATGGGTAAGAGATAGATAGATAGATTGATTGATTGATTGAATTATCGTCCACGGATGTCAGATATGACCCATGGGACCAAAAACAAACATTACAACCACTTCTTCTAAGTGAGGGCAATGGATACATATCAGTTAAGGACTGAGGGTCCAGCAAAAGAAAAAGCAAAGTCTAAGGGGGGTCCTGTGGGGCAGGAGCAGCGGCCGGTTTAGGAGTTTGAAACTCCTGGATGATGGCCTTCCCTCTGCGGTATACTGCCCACTTGCCTTTGGCTCGTGCTTCACGCACTTTTTTCAGCTCTTCGCCTTTGTGCTTGATTTGTGTCGGGGTGAGTTCTTCGGCGATCCAAAATTCAGTGTCTCTAAGGAGACGCGATTGCTGGAGTAGTCGGAGCCATTCCTCTTTGTCTTTGAACTCAAGAATGGCATGTCCACTAGGTGTGCGCTTGGTGTTGAATTTGTTGACGATACATTCTACCGCATCGTAGTCGACATGGACCAGTTTAAGAGTTTCGTTGAGGAGGTCGATTAATTTGCAGAAATCTTGTTTGCACTCGTCCCATGCTTGGGGCAGTCCTCCAATGTGAAGCTTGAGGGCATTCTCTTCTTGAAGTTGATGTTCCCGCAGTTCTGTCTTCACACAAGTTTCCACTTTGGCAAATGCAATCGTGTGCGCTTGAGTGACTTTTTCTTCGACTTCCTTCACTTTGTCTGTTGTGAGGCCGACCATGGAGTCAGAGCGAGAGAGAGAGAGAGAGAGAGAGAGAGAGAGAGAGAGAGAGAGAGAGAGAGAGAGAGAGAGAGAGAGAGAGAGAGAAGAATTACCCGGCTGCACGCTTCGGGCTGCTTGTACGAGGAGGGAGAGAGAGAGAGCAGGTGGCTTTGTATCTGACCAAGAGCGAGGGAAGGGATGAGGGGTATGGGAGGGGTAGTGTGTGTGGATATGGTGCGTAGGGTGGGAGGTTATGAGAGAGAGAGAGAGAGAGAGAGTTGTTTTACTGCACCTTCGCGCTGGTCCGACAGGGGAACGAGAGGGAGATGATGGCGTTCGAGGGTGAGGGAGAGAGACAGTAGCGTTGTTTGTTGTGCCTTTGGGCTGGTCAAGAGAGCGTGCGAGAGGAAGAGAGAGAGAGAGGGGGGCCTTCGGGCTGCTCTTGGCCAACAACGAGCGAGGAAGGGGGGGGGAAGTTATTGAGGGTCAATGGGGTGGGGTAATAAGAGAGAGAGAGTGTGTGTGAATTATTATGCTAGCCTTTGGGTTGTTTACACACACAGAGAGAGAGAGAGAGAGAGAGAGAGAGAGTTGGAGAGTGAGAGAGAGTATATGCTACGTGGTCCGCTGATGGAAGTAAGATAGGAGGGGAGAGAGGGGTGTGTGTGAGGCCAAGAGAGTGTGGACGAGAGGAGAGGGTGGTTGAGGTACGGCGGTCCTGTCAGAGGGAGAAAGACAAGCGAGGAGGGGTAAGAGAGAGAGTGTGTGTGGAAGAGAGAGAGAGAGAGAGAGAGAGAGAGAGAGAGACTTGTAAAAGCACGGCGGCCCGCTATAGGGATAGAGAGTGTGTGATATTTTATGCGCCATGCGGGGCTTGGTGGAAGAGTGAGACAGGAAATTAAAAAAATGAGAGGGAGTGTGGGGTTGGTGGCTGCAGTAATAATACAAAAAAATGCTATTTTTTTGTGGTTTTCTTTACCTCCGGGTCCATGAATGGGTTGATTCATGTGGTTTCGGCTTTGAAAATCGAGAACTTTAGACTCTCAAGCCGGGTTAGAGGGCGGTGCAATTAACCTGGTATCATTAGCCCTCCCCCTTAATGTTAGGGGCATTCATGCCTCTAACTCACCTGTTTGATCATTGTCGTCGGAGGTTCAGCAATGTCAAGAGGTGGAGTTTGATCAAATCGAAGAAAATAAGGATTAAGCCGCCAACCACTTACTCTGGTCTTATGAAGCTTGCCATCAGCTTCCATAAGCTGGTAACTCCCATTGGCATACTTTTTCCTCATGATGAAAGGGCCCTCCCATTGGAGTAGGAGCTTCTTATCTTTGTGTGTGTCGAAGCGATTGTCGTAGCGGAGCACCAACATGTCTTTCTTTAATTCTTTGCGCCGAAGATGTTGATTGAAACTAAGCCGTCTATGCTCTGCCTGTGCCGCATAATAATTGATTGCCTCTTCTTTGTCCACAACTGTAGTCTTTCCAAGTCGAGGATGTGATCTCTCAAATGCATGTTCGGCCGTTGAAGCTGGCTTGCCATCACTTTGAGACTTGCTAGTTGCACCTCAATAGGCAAGATTGCCTCCTTGCCAAATACCAAATGATATGGGGTGAACCCCAAAGATGTACGGAATGAGGTTCTGTAGGCCCACAAAGCTAGGAGTAGATACTTATCCCAGTCTCCAGGATGATTGTTAACCTGCTTGGTGATGATTTTACAAACCATTCCATTCACTTTCTCAACTAGGCCATTACATTGAGGGTAATATGGTGATGAGTGCCTCCTTGTAATGCCAAGTTTTTGCATTAACTCTCCTACTAAATCTGCTCTGAAACCTGGCCCTCTATCAGAGATGATTTCTAATGGTGTGCCAAACCTGCAGCATATGTGCACATAGACAAACTTAGCTACCTCTATAGCTGTGATCCTAGTTGTGGCTGTAGCTTCCGTCCATCTAGTCATATAGTCGACTCCCATGATGATGTAGAACTTCCCTCGGTTGGCCCTAGGCAATGTTCCTATGGAATCTATACCCCATTTTTCAAATGGTCCATATGAAAGGATAGGTGTCTGTGGTTTAGGCATGAGTGACCTGGTGCCGGCCTTTTGACACAACTTACATGTCCTACCACCAGTGGTGTACATCACGGTTGAGGCTAGGCCATACAAAACCAGCCTGCAAGATTTTCCTACTTGTTATATCTAGGGCAAAGTGAGCACCACAAACACCATCATGACAACTGGCAATTACCCCCGTAATTTCATTAGAGAGAGGGACCTTCCTGAGTATTTGGTCCTTACCCTTATATACAAACCGTCATCGATAAGCCGATACCTTGTGGCCTTCCGGGTAAGCCATTACTTCTGTCCTTTTGTTAAATCAAGTGGACATTCCCCTGTATCCAAAAAATGCATGATGTCAGGTAAGGCGTCACTGCCTTGAAATAGAGGGAGCTTTAGCTTTATAGCTCCAACCACCACTTCATGCAGTCTTTCGCTTGTTAGGGCATCAGCTTCATGGTTTTGAGCCCTTGGGATGTGGTGTAGTTGAACTGCTTCAAACTTACCCAACAAAGTTTTTACACAGCTTAAGTGAGTCCTCAAGCTAGGATTCTTGCATGTCCACACTCCATTTACTTGCCTTACCAAAAGTAGAGCATCCCCAAATACGTTAAGGTGCTTTACCCCTTGCAAGACGCACCATTGTAAACCCTTGGTTAGTGCTACATACTCAGCTTCATTGTTAGAACGTGATTCCAACAAATGGCCAAGCGAAAATACCTTGATACCTTTGTCATCAAAGACCACTATGCCTGCAGCAGTTGCTTTGTCAGATGCTCGCTTGTAGGCTCCATCAAAGTAGAGAGAGTGTGCTCTTTCTACCATTGGTGGCTCTGGAAATGATTGAATTCCTTCCCCTTTAGATTGATTTACCTTCTTCTCAAAGTTTTGGTTGGTCATGAGTCCCCCCAAGCTAGTCCTTGTCGTGCTTTCCACCTGTCCTGTGTAGTCAAATTCTTGCAAACGAACTAGCCATTTAGTAATCCTAGCAGAAACATCCATGTGTTGTACAACATAGGGAAACATCTCATCCATGGTTAAAATTACAAATTGCCTAGGCAGCAAATATGACATGAACTTTGTAGTTGCAAATCTAAGAGCTAGGACTAGGTGTTCCACATGGGTGAAACCTTTCTCTACTGTTGTCATCATTCGACTGGAGAAGTAAATTGGCCTCATGAAAGATGTTGTTGTATCCTTTTGGAGTAGCACAGCCCCCAAGGAGTCATCACCCATGCTTGAGGTGACATAGAATTTTTCATCCCACTTAGGTGGTGAGATAGTTGGTAGGGTGGCCAAGACCTCCTTTACCTTGTTGTAGTGATGTTCGCTCTCCTCGTCCCAAGTGAAAGTTGATCTTTGAGTGAGCTGTTGCAGTGGTAGAACAAGTTGTGATAGTAGATGTATGAATCTACTCAAGTACCTCACCTTTGTAAAAAAGAGACGAGTTGACGTGCAGTTTTTGGTGAAGGCAGGGCTATGAGTGCGGACACCTTACTTGGATCGGCGTTGATACCCTTTGCTGAAATTTCATGGCCTAACAGAAGGACTCTACTTTCCCCAATGTGGCACTTGTCCACATTTAATTGACCACCTAGGCTTTGCAACCTTGCCAAACCCTCAAATACCTTTTCTAAGTGGGAAATGCCAGGGCTATATATACAAAAATCATCAATAAACACTCTTATGGATGTTCCAAAGAACGGTTGGAAGACATATGTGACATATCTTTGGAATGTGGCAGGTGCATTTGTGAGACCAAATGACATAACTCTGTATGCAAAATAGCCTCATGGAGTAATGAAAGTGGTTTTTAGCTGATCTTCCAAGGCTATGAGTATTTGAAAATACCCAGAATAACCATCACATAGGGTGTAGCATTTATAACCCGCCACTTCATTCAGAATTTCATCCAACAAAGGGAGAGGAAAGTGGTCTCTCTTTGTAGCTGCATTTAGTGGTTTGTAGTCAATGCAGGCCCTCCACTTACCATTCTTTTTAGGCGTCACTAATACGGGTGACACCCACTCTGAGTTTTCTACATGATAGATGAACCCTGCTTCTAGTAGCTTCCTTACCTCGGCCAGGAGTGCTTTTTCTTGTATGACCCCCAGCCGTCGTAGCTTTTGCACAACTGGTTTTACCCCTTCCTTCAGCTTAATATGGTTTTCCAATACTGTAATACATGTGATTCTTTCATAGTTGTCAATGAAAAGGTCAGGAAATCCCATCAACATTTGCAAAAATTTATCATTCTCCTCAATTGTTAATTCCATAGACAACATACCCTTCAACCAACTTTCTCCTAGGCCAGGTGATTTACTTTCCTCTTCGTTGCTTTGCCCTTCTGGTGACGGGTTCCCAGTGGTGTTTGCCCTTTGTAGATCCTCCATGATGATACCCATCACATCCATGGAACTGTCGCTTTCATTGGTGGGTGTGGTCTCCTCCTCAGAAGTGGAAGACTCACTAGTGGTTTCATCTGCTGATGTCTCTAGGTCCATTTTCTTCTGCTTGCCAGTCTTCATGTCGTAGTAGATTGTCTCCCCTTTCTTACCAGTCATGCGTAGAAGGCCATTGCCCCAGTCCTGCTTTGCCTTCATGGCCATCAACCATGGCCTTCCCAAGATTAATGGATAGCCCTCCCCCTTAGTAGGCATTACAAAAACATCTACTTCTACCTCAGTGTTGAAAGTTTTGATCTTCACAGCACTTACCACACTTGCACATTTTACTTTTGCATTGTTTGCCAACTTTGCCTTGCATGGAGAAGGCCTGTCAACCTCGAGCCCCAGCTGAAGAATCATAGCTTCACTCATCACACAAATTTGTGCACCTCCATCAATGTAGGTGTTTCCAACCCTCTTACCTTTTATGTTGACGTCGACAATTGGAAGGATGTCATCCATGTTGCAACCCGAAATTGCTCCGGCTACCGTTGCTTTGGAGTGCCTTGTACTTACCATTTTGGACCATTTCCGCCTTACCTTTGGTGTGAGATGTAGCAGTTGTGGCCATGTTATCTTTGGTCCTTTCTCTGCCACATCCAATGTTAGATCATAGGGCCTAGAGCTTTCCCCTAACTGGAAGTCGGTGATGCCTAATTTCCGTCGTGGCCTTGATGGCTGTTAGGAAATACGACGTAGCTAAATAGATATTTGAGTAGATTACTTAATGGAGAGAGATAGATTTCACACACAAGAGATTATAGAGTAGAGAGAGAGAGATTACACACGATATACGTAGTTCACCCATTGTAGGCTATGTCCACGGGAAAGCAGCCACTCAATGGCTTTAGTATAAGAAGTCAAGTCCGCTTTTGAATTCGGCCATCGGCCATTGACTTCCGACCATCGACCACCGGCCATTGACTACCGGCCAACCGGCCAATTGACCAGTCGTTTTCCGACCACTTTTCGGCCGCCGTCCGGCCATAATATTCCGACAAAAAGGAATATTTTGGCAAAGAAAAAAAAAAGTCTCGGCCCTAAATTTTGACCGTGAAAATTTTGGTTTTCGACTAGTGATTTTTATTTCCGGCGAGTGATTTTTCTTCACGCATGATGGCTTCTCCTCATAATGGGGACCTAACAAATGTGCGTTTTTACCACAGAAAATTACAAGGGGTAAATCAGGCTCCATACTTAACAATGGCCTCTTGCTAGTCTCTCCTTTCATGTTTCTCTCATCATCAAATTGTGTAGCTTTCTCCCTCCTAGCTCTTTTTACAGTCATGGCTTCAAATGGTTCTACAAAGGTTACCTTCTCCTTACCCTTATCCCTCTCCTTTACTCTGGGTGGATCCACTACTAAGGCCTTTCCTTTCTCTTCTAGCCTTATGATGTTTACAGGGCGATCAGGTGGTGGTGCCGGTGGAAGAGGTGGAATGGGTGCTTGTGGTGGTGCCTGGGGTGGACGTAAAATTTGTGTTGGTGGGGCTGGTGCTCGAGGTGGGGGTGTTCTCTCTCTAGGGGGTGAAAGTTGGTTTCTCCTACCTCCTCTATTAAAGTTTTGTCGCGGTTTGGGATAGTAGTACATACCATGACCATCTTCTCCGCAGTTGTAGCAGTGATACTCCCTGTTTTGTCGTTGCACTCTTCCCGGGTCTTGATCTCTTTCTTGATTCCTTCCTTGCTGTATCAAGTGGACAGACAAATTCTGCAGTTGGTCAGTAATATGGGCCAACATATCTTGTTGGTCATTTCTTACCCCAGGAGCCGGTGGTGGTGGAGGAATGGTGGTTGTCGTGGTTGTTGGCCAACGTGATGTTCCTACTTCTGTTGACTCAGTTTCTTTGGCTTTCATCCGCAGCTTCTTGTCCTTAAGGCGAGCAATCTCAACGGCTAACTCGTACGTAACAGGGAATCTACCCTTCACCTTCTCCTTGAGAAGCGGCCATAAGCCATGCGTGAACCGGTCCTTTTTTAGGAAATCAGGTGTAGCTTCCTCTCTTGCCAGTGACTCAACCCACCGTTCCCACAAATCCACAAACTTGGACTCATAGGTCGCATATTCTAAAAGACCCTCCTACTTCAAGTCTCTCAACTTGTCCCACAGCTTCTTTGAAGTAGTACCTCCCCCAAAGCGCCTCTTAAAAGCAGTTTTTAAGGATTCCCAGTCATCCTTAGTTGCTTGTGGAAGTGGGTTGTACCATGACCTAGCTTCTAGCTCCATGAGATGCTTAAAGATTCTAACCCGGGATTCATCTGTATCTTTGTTGCTTACTACACATGCTACTTCAAATTCATCTAGGAAATTTGTTACCAAATCCTCCCCCTTCTTTCCTTTAAATGTTGGAAATGCTACACTTGCCATAATTACTGAGAGAGAGAGCTAGAAAGACACACTGCTTAGCTTGCAATCAAAAGTTTTTTTTTCCCCTTTACATGGAGGCGTGTATACCCTTTTTACACTAGAACATAGATTAAAATCTCAAATGGTACATTGCCTTGTACCAAAGGTAAGACAAATGGCTGATCTGATGTCAGAACCTCAAAGAAGCGCTCCCCACCCAGTATGGTGTTGATGACGTGCTGGTAGTGAGCCTTCAAGTCCAGTATTACCTTGATTGAGCGTACTCATATCGGAATGTGTGATCTGCCTTGAGTTGTATTGATTCATGTGAAGCTTAGAGGTGCTTAGTCATTGTCCAAGCTTGTGGGAGAGGGTGGTGTTCTTTCCTAAAACAAGCTCAGTAGATCCCTAGTCTCTCTAGTGAGAGCATGAGCATGTGCTTCCGTTATCTGTGCTGCAGCATCAGGTGCGACTTGGAAACTGACTGTGATAATTACCTCGGTGACTTGAGTTACCCGATTCTTGACGAAGTAGAATAGTGTTGATTCTCTATTGTGCAAAGCTCCCTCCATCTTGTTGTTGCGGGTTGGTTGTAGGTTGCAGACATGGTCTTGAATTTCTCCTTCTTCTTCTTGGCACCCGGCCTATGTATATCCACTGATTTTGGCGTGTTGGTTGACTCTCCCACTGCAAATCGATTACCGTTACGCCTGGCACTCGAGATTCGATGGAGATGCGGAGTTTGTCTAGTTGTGCTTGAAGCTCTTCTTCTTTAGTCGTCCAGTTAGCGAACCTTGCTAACCATTCATCCATCCACAAAAGTTTAGGGGTTTCAATCTTGTAAACTGGAGGGTTTCATGAAAGGATTCTCGATGGGGGCGCCAAGAAAATGATAGCCGGAAATGATATGCCATATGGGGTGGCCTCTACACCGCACATAGCCTGAACATTCCCAAGCAACATCTCAAGGTAGGAGTAATCCTATAACTAGAAAGGGCACCACCTAGCATAAGTGCGGCTAGGACGCAGACATGCATGACCTAGGGTAGCAAAAGTGCGGCTAGGAAGCAGACATGCATGACCTAGGGTAGCAAAAGTGCGGCTAGGAAGCAGACATGCATGACCTAGGGTAGCAAAAGTGAGATGCCCTCTAGGTAACCAACATGAAATGGTGATACAGAAGATGTCCACATGTAAAAATTCCTAGTCAATAGTCAGGAGTGTGTGTATGAGAGAGGTATGTTACAAGGTCAGAATGGAGCATACTGGCTGATTGGAGAGGCCGCACGTGATGGAGCACAAGCAGAGTGATATACAAGAGACGAAACATCCCACGAATGTGGGAAAACAAAACTAAGGAGAATAGAGAATGGAATCCAAAGATCAAGACAACATTGCACCCTTTTATTGGTGACGATGATACTTACAAATGGTGGTCTTGACTGTTACAAACCTGGCTCTCGGCACTAGGGATGCATGATGGAATGCAAGCGCCATATGGTGCACGGCGAAGTTGGAATTAGCGGGAAGGTTAGTTGAGGGAAAACGTCAAGATGATGCAGCCACCGACGATGTCAATCACCAACATTGAGAGCAGCCCAAGGTAGCATGGTGTCGATGCATTCAATCCTAGCGTGCTCATGTTGCCTTGGGGGGGGGTAGTGACTGCCTTATGTGCATGGAGTGGTCGTGACTAGTAACTCAACCATGGTGTGGTGGATAATGGGGGAAATGGTGATGTTGCCAATGCTAAAATGCCCAAGCTTGCAACCAAACATGATGCCATGATCTCTCTAGCTTGGGGTGCATTATGTGCTTAGTGGTGCTTAAAATATAGAGTGCATGGAGCTAGTGTGTTCCTCCTTCACTTGTGCCTTCCTTTGTGCTTAGCGGAGGCCTCTTTATATAGGCTTGAGGGGTGGTCCTTACGCAATGGTCCTTGCCAATATCCATTGGTCGTTGTAGAAGGTCTAGATGCCTCTCTAGTAAGAGAGATAGAGAGAGAGAGAGAGAGAGAGAGAGAAGGTAGAGATAGAGAGAGAGGAAAGAGTGGGGTGGGGAGAGTTTTTATTTACAATCCACTAGCCACTGGCGTGGTTATTAGGGAATAGTGGAGTTCGGAGCATTTACAAGGGTTTTGTTGATGGTTCGGGTGGTCAGTGTGAGGTTTAAGGCTGCCAGAACTGGTATTTGTTGCGGGAAGCCGAGATGCTACGTGTCGGTTCCTCTCCGTGCCGGCCGGGGCACACCTTCGGCGCCACTTCTTGTTTTGGTGTTGACGACGCGCGAGTTGGCCGTCTTCTTTTTGTTGTTGGCGTTGATTCCTTTGGATTTTTTTATTATTCTCTGGTGTGTGTGCGTATATGCGTGTGTGTACTGTGTGTATGGGTAATGTGTGAGTGTCGTATATATATACCATGGGTTGTGTGTGTGTCTAGAGTGTGTGAAAGTGTTTATGTAAGCAATCAAGGGTGTGTGAGTGTGGGAACGAGGGATAGAGTGATTTATATATAGTTATTTATTTATATGTATAAAAACAATATTTAAAAAAATTATGTGCAGCTTCTTACAAAGAACGAGGGGGGGGGACGAGATGGCATGAGTGAGAGGGGGGGAAGATGGTGAGGGAATGGGGAGAGGTGGTGTGCGTGTGTGTGTCGGTGTGCGTGTGTGTGTATGGGTAAGAGAGAGAGAGAGAGAGAGAGAGAGAGAAGAATTACCCGGTTGCGCGTTTCGAGCTGCTTGCACGAAGAGAGAGAGAGAGGGTAGGCGGCTCTGTACCCGACCGAGAACGAGGGAAGGGATGAGGGGTATGGGGGGGGGTAGTGTGTGTGGATATGGTGCGTGGGGTAGGAGGTTAAGAGAGAGAGAGAGAGAGAGAGAGAGAGAGAGAGAGAGCTGTTTTACTGCGCCTTCAGGCTGGTTCGACAGGGGAACGAGAGGGAGATGATGTCATTCGAGGGTGAGGGAGAGAGAGAGAGAGTAGCGATGTTTGTTGTGCCTTCGGGTTGGTCAAGAGCGCGCGCGAGAGGAAGAGAGAGAGAGAGGAGGGGCCTTCGGGCTGCTCTCGGCCGACAGCGAGCGAGGAAGGGGGGGGAGTTATTGAGGGTCAACGGGGTGGGGTAATAAGAGAGAGAGAGAGAGAGAGAGAGAGAGAGAGAGAGAGAGAGAGAGAGTGCATTATTATGCTAGCCTTTGGGTTGTTTACACACACACACACACACACACACACACACACAGAGTTGGAGAGTGAGAGAGAGTATATGCTATGTGGTCCGTCTGTGGAAGAAAGACAAGAGGGGAGAGAGGGGTGTGTGTGAGGCCAAGAGAGTGTGGACGAGAGGAGAGGGTGGTTGAGGTATGGCGATCGTGTCACAGGGAGAAAGACAAGCGAGGAGGGGTAAGAGAGAGAGAGAGAGAGAGACTTGTAAAAGCACGGCAGCCCACTATAGGGATAGAGAGTGTGTGATATTTTATGCACCCTGCGGGACTTGGTGGAAGAGCGAGAAAGGAAATTAAAAGAATGAGAGGGAGTGTGGGGTTGGTGGCGGCAGTAATAATATTAAAAAATGCTATTTTTTTGTGGTTTTCTTTACCTCTGGCTCCCCGATTGGGTTGATTCATGCGGTCTCGGCTTCGAAAACCGAGAACTTTAGACTCTCAGGCCGGGTTAGAGGGCGGTGCGGTTAACTTGGTATCACCCCAAGAAGCAAGGTACACCCGACACCTCACCCCAGATACCTTGGGGCCTGAGATATCCATGCAACACCCTCCAATGGAGGCACACTTGCACTCTATCATGCCGTAATGTCCTCTTCGAGGCCCACCAAGCTCCGAGGCCTAAAAAGATTTGGTAGTGAATGCAAAGTGCTTAAAGAGCTTTAAATTTTTATTTTTATTTGTAGTGAATACAAAGTTTCTTAGAGTGTTCAAAGAGATTGACTTTAAAGAAAAAAAAAACCCTCCCTAAAGGATCTGTGCGTCTGGCGCAGATCCTTTAGGGAGGGATTTTTAGGCCTGCCCAAAGGGGTAAGGCCATAGTGATGTATTTCCTTTTTGTTAGTGAAAAGAGTTTTGTTTTTTAAAGCATAAATTTTTTATTGACCAAGTGCACGGAGGATACTCATTACCCAAACAAGCCAATATCTTTTTTGATTGGTTGGATGACATCAAATATTATGAGGACACGATAATATATTTAGACTAACACTTAATCATGAAAAGTAGACATAGTCACTTCGCAGTGACGAGGCATGGCGCTAGCTGAACTTGGAAGAGTGAGATGTGCTAATGTGCTACCTTGTATTTGATTCTCTCTCTCTCTCTCTCTCTCTCTCTCTCTCTCTCTCTCTCTCTCTCTCTCCCCCCTTCTCCTTCTCTTGAGCAGAACGAGAGGGTGAACCATGACCTTCTCGACAAGTCTAGACTCTCTCCCCTATCATGTGGCTTGAGACCAAACTCTGAAGGAAGCGAGCTCTAACGAAGGTGAGCTTGCAACACAAGAGCGGCAGTGCAACCCCGCAAGCTATTGAAGGAAAGATCCAAGTGCTTCAAGGCACTGCAATTGGCCAAGGTTGGGGGAATCAGCCCTTGCAGTGTGTTGTAGCTCAGGTCGAGGTACGTCAACATGGTAGAGAGGTTACTCTTGCATCAGCTATCCAATGTCCCTGATAGATTGTTGTGAGACAGATCCAGGTGTTGTAGAGAGTGGAAGGAGAGCAGTTCATGTGTGGTGGCTGGTAGTTGGTCCGTGTGGGAGTTAATTATGGGACAACAAAAGGGTCTAGAGGGAAGGCAAGTTGCTGCCCAGCCCCTATAGCAACGAGCCAGAGAGCTGCATGCAGTCCAGCCACAGTGTGCTGCAAGGATCGGGCATTGCTGACGTTGATCGTGAGAAGAGTGGAGAGCTAACATCTAGGGCTGTCAGTCGTGATCATGGCATTGGACTTGTAGCTGAGGTTAAGGAGGGTAAGGGAGGGGCCAATATGATGGATTAAAAAATGGTGAGGTTGTTCTGAGAAAGGTCGAGCGATGTGAGAGAGGCTAAGGACAAGAGACCGAGAGAGGGTGTGAGGGTGTGAGAGAGGGTGCGAGAGTTCCTCGTAGCTGCTTGTCATATAGGTTGATTGCAAGCAACTTGACCCTCATCTCATCACATGTCAAACACTCCAATTATCTCTACAAGGGCCGACTATGACAAAAGTACTCGAGTTGTCCACATCCCAAGAATGCAGCTGCACCCCTAAGGAAACGGTTGTGATTTCCCGCTTCAACTAATCCCGCTTCCAGACTAGAGTCTTCCTCCTGCAATTTTTGTCTGTTGGGAAGCTTATTAAGAGCAAAATATATCACTAATCTACCATCATGCAACCTGGCACTACGCCTATACACGACGTGATTCACAGAACCATGAGAAGGCACCCACATAACACCATGGTCCATGCGGATAATCGCCATTCAACTTTTGTGTAAGTTATATATTGCAGTCATAGCAACCTGGCACCAACCTTACATATAATACGAACACTCAAGTCAACTAACTTGTTGTAGGCTTACAAATAATAATTAAATGTAGAGGTCACATCTAGCCCAAGGTCTCCGTAGCATCGTCTTTTTAAGTTTGAATCCAAGATTGGACTGAGTCGACAATGGGTCATGCATCACTGCCTCTGATTATTTCTTTTGTCAGAGGTAGGACCAGGGTCCAGAATATGCATATTTCCTCCTATGGAGAGAAACTGTTATCGCGCACCATCGCAAATCGAGCAACTGGGTGGGCAATACATCCAAGGGATGATTGGTGGAGTGCGAGCGAAGGCAAAGGCAAAGGCAGCCTCAAGCACAATAGGTGCTGGTAGGCTCTGCTATGATAGTTAAGGAGGGTGACGTTATTAGACCCACGAGATGGCGCATCATCCTTTTTGTCACTAAATGGGGTGCACTCTTCTCCTACCTCAAGACCCGATTGATCGGCTATGTGAAGCAAACTCTCTCTCTCTCTCTCTCTCTCTCTCTCTCTCTCTCTCTCTCTCTCTCTCTCTCTCTCTCTCTCTCTCTCTCTCTCTCTCTCTATTTGGCTACCAAATAACCAGGCCCAACCTTGATATATATGACCTTGATGCCAAAGGCCTCTTTGAAAGAGCACACATGCACCAGCCTAAGGTAGTTAGTTGTGAGAAAGATTTTGATCATCTCAGCACTGAATGGTGTTATGGTAAAATCTTCTCCTACCTCAAGACCCAATTGATTTGCCTTATGAAGCAAGCTCTGTGTGTGTGTGTGTGTGTGTGTGTGTGTGTGTGTGTGTGTGTGTGTGTTTGTTTTCGGAAAGGGTTGATTGCCATCTATTCTTTCCATGATATCATCAAACTTTCTTGAGCTTTTCTCTTCCCCTTCTCTATGGAGATCATCAAACAAATGGTCAAGGACACTAATGGGGAGGATGTCATGATGGACAACATTGCAACACAGTAATTTGGAATTTGCTATGCATGTCGAAGTTGGTGAAGTTGAGAGCAGGGCCGGGAGAGTACTGTAGGAAAATCCAGGCTAAGACAATCAAAAGTTTGCGCACAACTATCTACCTAAGGTTGGTGCATGTGCACTCTTTCAACAAGGTCTTGAGCATCAAGGTGATGTACATCAAGGTTAAGCCTCTTATTTGGTAGCCAAGTAGAATGCCTTACCTCAACATGATATAGAGAGAGAGAGAGAGAGAGAGAGAGGGTGATCTCTTTTTACTTCACCTTGTGCCTTGATAACTATAGGAAGTCGGTGACATTTATTGGTGTCCAATGTAATCTCAAGGGAAATTATATCGGCATCCATGGAGTTGAGGTAACAAGGGATTGAGTAGAGTGTCCATGGTCATAGTAGCTCTTTTGCACCATCATCATATTTTGTGTGTAGATCCTTTATGTACCACTATCAAGATACAATTTCATAGCTTCATTGAGATTATGACGTTCTCTCCTCCCTTTTACCACCATTAGTAGGCACGCCTCGTGATTTTATCACTTTTTTATGCTTGTTTATATAAAATCAATCTCTTTAAACACTATAAGCAACTTTGTATTCACTAAAAATAAAAATAAAAATTTAAAGCTCTCTAACCATTTTGCATTCGCCTTTCTAAGCACTTCACTTTGTATTCACTATAGAATCTTTTTGGCATGTCCAAAGGGCAAAGGCTATAGAGATGCCTTCTCTTCTTGTTGACTAAAATAGACAAGTGATAAAATCACAAGGCCTGCCAAATTAAGGAAACTAATAAAGAACATGAAAGTGAAACAAAAAACTACTAGGATGGTAATCATATTGATCCATAGAGAAAGTGATTTACAGATTACATCATATATGTTGACCGCGATGAAGGATTGAAGAGTATCAAAGTGGTGTTTTGATAGGATAAACACAAACATAATGTATGGAATCATGCCAGGCCTGATAAAATTTTCTTCTTGAGATGCAATTTTTCAAGTACCCTTTCATATGCTTTTGTGTAATGCAATCAATTTATATAATTTTCCATATATAACGTTAACTTAAAGATATAAACACAAAAAATGATAGGCAATTTTGAGATTCTAGCATGTCAAATGACATGAGGTTTTTTTAAAGCACTTGTTTTGATAGGTAAAATAGCCCTTGACAAAAAAAGCGTCAATTTTAGGCCTTGATCTGAGGCTAGATCCCACTTTAAAATCTCTACGACTCTAAGTTTTTAAAAAAAAACATAAGCATAGTGAATTGAATTAAAAAATCACCCTTAAGCTCTACACCCTAAGCTTTAGATCCCTATGCTCTACACCCCACTTTAAAAATTCTACATTTTTAAGCTCTAGAGCGCCTTTTACAAATTAAAATTGTAGATCCATAAGTTGTAAATCCCACTTTAAAAGCTTTAAAGTTCTAAGTTAGTAAGCCCTAAAACTCTAACGTCTCGGGGTGACCCTCCCCCTACCTGTGGATCCATGTAACATTTTCACTTTCTTTAATTCAAATTTTTACCTTCTAATAGAAAAAAACTCTAGTTCCTCATTGGATTAGCTTTAAAATCTCAAAAAAAAAATGTTTAAAGATTAAAGCTCTAAAGGATAAATTCCTTCCATAAAGTTTTAACCAACAAAAATGACAACTTTAGTTATTACCTAGCCCTTGACAAAAAAAAAAGTCAATTTTAGGCCTTGATCTGATGCTAGACCCCACTTTAAAATCTCTACGACTCTAAGCTTTTAAAAAAAAAACATAAGCATAGTGAATTGAATTAAAAAAGCACCTTTAAGCTCTACACCCTAAGCTTTAGATCCATATGCTCTACACCCCACTTTAAAAATTCTACATTTTTAAGCTCTAGAGCGCCTTTTACAAATTAAAACTGTAGATCCCTAAGTTGTAAATCCCACTTTAAAAGCTTTAAAGTTCTAAGTTAGTAAGTCCTAAAATTCTAACATCTCAGGGTGACCCTCCCCCTGCCTGTGGATCCATGTAACATTTTCACTTTCTTTAATTTAAATTTTTACCTTCTAATAAAAAAAACTCTAGTTCCTCATTGGATTAGCTTTAAATTCTCAAAAAAAAAAACTTTAAAGATTAAAGCTCTAAAGGATAAATTCCTTCCAATATGTTCCTCTAATTTTGCAAGCAGCTCTAATTAGCGAGAATCTGAGGAGATGCCTTTTCGATTTAGATTGGGAAATCATAAAGGAAACGAAAGCAAGAACAACTGGCATCCAATAAAGGGCAACAATTGGCGCAGCATGTAGCAGGCCCAAGCTCTGAGCGCGACAAGAGAGAGAAGATCGAGATGAGCTTTTTTTAGGCTTGGGATAGAAGGCGCTCGATGCAGTTACTTACAGATGCTGGGAAGAGGCATGCGAGAGTGTTGCCACTGAGGGCTGCCATAGCCCGAATGGAGACATGTAGCAGGCCCAAGCTCTGAGCGCGACAAGAGAGAGAAGATCGAGATGAGTTTTTTTGTAGGCTTGGGATAGAAGGCCCTCGATGCAGTTACGCACAGATGCTGGGAAGAGGCATGCGAGAGTGTTGCCACTGAGGGCTACCATTGTGCGAACTGATGTAGAGAGAGAGAGAGAGAGAGAGAGAGAGAGCACGCGATATGAGCTGAAATATCTATCCTTTTTTATTCCTCTGCACACAATCAGGAGTGTGTGTGTGTCTGTGCCATGATGAGCACGACAGAGGGGATCCAGCAAGCGATTATCATGCTTAGAAGATGTGGTCGGTTTGAACGAGAGAGAGAGAGAGAGAGAGAGAGAGAGAGAGAGAGAGAGACGATGAGGGCTGCAAACGAAGGCAACACGGCATGTGCAAGAAAATTGCGACACTTGTGACCGTAGGCAGTCTGCCTGTTTTGCAGCTAGGCTCGGCAAGCAGAGCCATGGAAGCTGGAGGTGACACAGGATAGGGCAACAATGGGAAAGGATGCGCGTGAACGAGGCTGTGACCACTTTTCCTTCGGGATTGGTAGATTCCAATAGATTCGTTGAAATCTGCATGGCAAATTAATGAACTTTTTGGAGAACAGACCCAATATGTCTCTAAAAGGAAGCATCTTGCACTTTATACCATAAAGTTTTAACCAACAAAAATGACAACTTTAGTTATAACCTCAAGTTTCAACCGTGAATGAAAATTCTCAAAATGAAAAGATTGGTAAAAGAACTTCTCAAATTTCAAAATGAAAAAGTGACTCTTGGGATTTGTGGAGCCTCTAAACTTTATCATTTAACATATAAAGCTGTCAACGTTTTATGCTTTCTAAGGCATTGGGCAACACAAAATCTTTTCTTTGATATATGAAAGTTCATTTCATTTTTCAAAACTCAAAACATGTCCATCATTAGATTTACACACTCTTCATTTCAATGAGTGCCCACTATCTTATTTCAACCAATCAACATTTTAAGTCTATTAAAAACATGTTTGAAAATACAACTCAATTTTATTCCTATTTTAGTCAGCAAAAAGAGAAGTGATCTCTATAGCCTTTGCCCTTTGGACAGAAGGCCAAAAAAGATTGAGTTGTATTTTTAAACATTTTTTGGTAGGTCAAAAATGTTAATTGTTTGAAATAAGATAGTGAGCATTCATTTAAATGAAGAGTGTGTAACTCTAATGATGGACATGTTTTGAATTTTGAAATATTAAGAATTTTGGGCTACCTTTATGAAAAATAAGTGGGTTTAGTTTTGAGCTTTTTGGCATGCCATTTGTCAAAGGGGAGAAATGGGTTCCCTTTTTGGTTGGATAAAGATAATTTTTTTTTTTTGTTGAAACATAAATATTTGATTGGTAAATAAAGTAGAGGGCACTCATTGTTGCAGGAGCTTGTCAAGAAAATGATGAAACACCCTGCTTTATTGGGGCTTGTAGAGAAAACAAGGTGCTAGAAGGTGCACCAAAAAGGCATGCGGTGCATTACCACGTGACCAAAAAATATATTTTTGTTGTTGTGGGAGCTTGGGGGGCAAAGCTGCCTGCACCTGGTTCACTCTCTCGCGTTGGTTTGCAACATGCAGAGGAAAGCTGGCAAGGTAGGGCTTTGGGTGGAGCCTCAGCCATGGAGGTCATAGGCATGAAGGGGGTGTTGCGCAAGCGGCGAGGACTGCAGCAGTGTCTTTATAGCAGATGCATTGGAGAACGTGAAGGTGGGAGGTTTTTTCCTCGTCTGTCAGTCTTGGAGAGAGCAAGAGAGATTTTTCCTCAAAGCTCGTAGCAGTAGCATCGGATGCAGTGTCTTGCATCTGAATGGTGTGCTATGTTGTGTCTCTCTCTCTCTCTCGCAAGTTTGCATGTCAATGCAACCCTTGTCAGGGCCTTTGAAGCTGATGGTGGTGGTGATGAGTAAAAAGCGAAGGCGGAGGAAGAGATTCCAGAGAACGGACAGGGTGTGTTGCACAGAGCAGGTAATGTGGGGAGAGAGAGTTTAGTTTTTCTGCTGTCTGCCAAAGAAAGTGATAGCAATGAAGAGCATTGATACACGTCCTCTTCGTCCACATCGGGATCCTTAGCTTTTTCTTTGTGTGTGTGGAGGAGGGAATGCCATGATGAATCTTGACAACATGCAGCAGGAGGGGCGGATTGGCCTACAAGTAACTAGCATAGAATCTCAAGGACTGCAATCATACATACTTTCTTGCAGCACGAATCAGAGTCAAGGGAAGGAGGTAGCGCTCCTCACTAAGGGAAGACAAAGCCACCATTGCATTAGCAATGGTTCTTGCCTTTTTACAGCTAGGCTTGAGGTGTACTTCTTCTGTCCGTGAGAGTCGATGAGATGCAGGTGTTTGACCCTGAGTGGGGGGCAAGGCTCCGCGAAGGGCCATGCCTTCAATCCTGGCGCTGACACATAACAACTCTCTCTCTCTCTCTCTCTCTCTCTCTCTCTCTCTCTCTCTCTCTCTCTCTCTCTCTCATCCTTGCATCAGTCAGTGATTTCTCTCGTGTGCGTAGCATATACCCAACATCAAAAGACTCCCGCCTTGCTCTGATGTTTTTGTTGTCTTTCTTACAGTGATCCTCGTGTTGGCTCGCATGCCCATGCGTCTCGTGCTAGGTATGTCTACACTCGACCTTGTTAATCTGTAGCTTGCAAGGATGGAGCTCAAACCTTGCTCCCGAGTGACGAGTCCCCAAATGCGCTCAAGAGTCAAGAGTGACAGAGTGTATGTGCGCATGACAACCTATTGTACAAGTTTGGCTCCATTAATCGAGCACTAATGGATAATTTACTATCTCTATAGTAGCTGGACTTTGTATTGTATTGTGTCTGTACTACATCACTCAATACATTCGTATCCTGACAATACTGTCGACATTGACCATCTTGTGACTGGACTGGTTTTTTTAGCACTATGTCTATTAATATTGTCGTCGTCACTGTGCTACAACAATATGCCTCGGCCCTCGGCCCTCACCTGCTATGCAAGTTCACATTATTGCTTTGCTAATTATGTTGAATTGCAGATGCAGGACCTGATAGAACATTGCCTCACTCTCTTTCTAGACAAAGAAGAATGCGTCAAAGTGCTCTTCCAGCATGCCCAAATCGATCCCATCGTCACCAGCTAGACAGGAGTGAGATTTGAGTCCCTTGATAGCTGCCAATAGCTAGCATCCACAGTGCATCACGCTAGTAGCCATATTCATGACGTTGCACCGGAAACCAACAACCATATTGTAGATTGCAGTCCGAGGTCTAGTCAGCGTTCCCAGCGTAGCGACCCCACCCTCGCTCCGACAGCCTGAGCACACACTTGCACATCGGGATCTTCCCCGTCAATATCTTCCTACCACTGGTCGAGAATGCAAGTAACTAACCTCTTGCAATTGAGAAGACTTCACCTGTAAGCTTACTTTATTTTCTCTCGGCTCAAAGCTTGCGCCATCTGCTATAGATTCTCTCTCTTTCTTTGCACGATGTTAAATTAGTCACCATCACTGCCTTCAAATGAAAGCCTTTTCCGTCCACACTTAAAGAGAAATAACGTTCATCCTCCGATAGATGATGCTTTTGCAAGTCCAATAGACCTACCTATTGATGCTTACAGCTTCAAAACCACCTCAAGTCTATCGCCATTAGGTCATTGTGTGTGTGTGTGTGTGAGAGAGAGAGAGAGAGAGAGAGAGAGAGTGTGTGTGTGTGTGTGTGTGTGTGTGTGTGTGTGTGTGAGAGAGAGAGAGAGAGAGAGAGAGAGAGAGAAAGAGAGAGATGTTGAGTCAAGAGAATCCCTTCGCCTTTGCTATATGCTGATTGAAGGGAGTTCGGACAATGGCAAGTCTTCACCTTTATATGTTGGCATTAGGAAAGATTGTGGAATGCAAAGCAACATCGTAGCCTTTAGGGGTCTGCAGTTTGCGTATGCCTTTTCTATCCATTTTTGGTAACAGGCTCTTTATCTAGCACCCCAGGCCCAGCCATGGCAAGCTACTTCCTCTATTGCAACAATAAGGCCGTGGTTTTGATGTGAAATATTATGTAAATCATGGTCAACAGTATATAAACCATGGCCATTAGCTGACAAGAAGCAGGAAGAACACATAGGGGGTTGACAAGAAGAGCTTGCATGTGGCTTTTACTCTCTCTCTCTCTCTCTCTCTCCCCCCCCTAGAGCCTCTCCATGCACTGCTTATGCGAAGAGCTCTTAACAACATAAGAGCATGTGTCTACATGGTGCATGCATTCAGTGACATTTTTCATGTACATAGCAATATTAGACTGATGGGTAGCTTCATACTTACCTCTACATTCATTAGACTTTCCATGACTTTGATCCTTCCATCTTGATTGCGCAGATGTTGCCGATTGAATGGAGACTACTCGCTGATGATTATTGCAATCACACTTTTATCATTGACTATGCACAAACAAAGACATGCTTGAAGGTGATTTTCTCCCCTTTGATTGTGGAGGATGCATGTCTCCTACAAAGTGATGCTTGAAGGCAATTCTCTCCCTTTTACTGTTCATAATGCATGTCTTCTCCAAAGTGCACATAGCATATCCCTCCCAAGGGCAAGCCTTGTGATTTTATCACTTGTTTCTTTAACTCTCTAAACACTTTGTATCCATTACAGAAAAGTTAGGGTTTTAAAAAAAAGCCTCCCTTAAGGATCTACACAGTCGTAGATCCTTTAGGGGGGCTTCTTTTTTTTACTCAATCTTTTTTGGCGGGGGCAAAGGGCACATGTCTGCTTGCGGTCTGCATCTCTTGATCTATGCGTTAAGGATGGAATTTGTGGAATGGGCCATCAAACACGTGGGAAGGAGCTCACGACGATTGTAAGAACGTTTTTGCTTAAGAAATGGGAAAGATAAAGCTGGGAGATAGTGCTTTCAGAGGCACATCCGTTCTGGATCGAGAAAGGAGGGTGGTGGGACAAAAGGCATGACAGAAGTTGGGAGCCTTACAGCAAGCTGTAGGAACTGGAGGGGAAGAGAGGGAGACTGCACTAGATGGATATGGGCGTGGCAATGCATGCAGGGAGCCCTTGTCTCTTAGGTTCGTGCAAACGAGCAAGGCAACCCTCTTCTTTGTGTAGCCCTTTGCCATGTTCTGCACTATCGTCCCCTATCTCTTTCTTGGCACAATCTCCTGCATAACACTCACTCGATGAGCTGGGGTAGAAGGCAATATGGCACGTCACTCAACAGAAGGGGAAGCGACTTAAGGGGAGGGAGAGGGGACAACAAGTCAATATTCGGGAGGAGGGGAGAAGGGGCAACAAGTTAATTTCTGAAATCTAGAAATTTTTTTGTCTAATACATATTGTGGAGCCACTAAGTACTTACTATGCACAAATGTATTTTTCAAGGGAATCAAGAGTGATTCCCCTTTAATTTTACTTTAGTTTTACCTAGAAGTTAATTCAAATGAAAAGACAAAGCCCCATTTATTTTACTTGGAAGGTAATTCAAATGAAAAGAGAATGTGGCGGCCACATTGAGCCGGGGTGCACAACAATGAGGGTGGAGGGAGATACAAGTGGTGGGACACATGTCAGAGGTGGTGCATGCACATGGAGCAATGTGTGCAAGGTAGCAGAAAAGTAAAATTTGTTTTTTTCTTAATTATTTGTGTGGAGCTCAAGAAGCAAGAAAGCACTTGCGGTGACTAGCACAGCTCAGTACATGCTTCGTTGCTTACAAGTCACGGGCTTGAGCTTTAAGTGACAAACAACAAACGACCTTCTACCTAATAGATTGAGAGAGATCGATAGGATGGAGATTTAGTGAATATAGTCTTCTTTTTACTCTCTCTCTCTCTCTCTCTCTCTCTCTCTCTCTCTCTCTCTCTCTCTCTCTCTTCTTTTGTAGTAAAAAAAGTATTTCTCACACATTGAAGAGCTTTAAACAAGAAAAATGTATTCACTTTTACAGTTAGTAGAGTAAAAAAAGTATTTCTCGCACATTGAAGAGCTTTAAACAAGAAAAGTGTATTCACTTTTACAGTTAGTATAGAGAGAGAGACAGAGAGAGAGAGAGAGAGAGAGCAAGGCTAGAAAAATACATTATCCCTAACCGGTGAAAATAAGGGCAAACTTGGATTTCTCACAATTTTTAGGTCAAAATTTGAAGCTTTTGCCAATTACACTAAAACTTGTGTAAATTTCTCGGTTTTCTTAGAGGCAAGCTCAAAATCTAGCCAAGATTTTACAATTTCAGCCTGTTAAAACACTAGATCCCAATTTTTTTCTAACATTGAAAGAGAGTCTCGCTTTTTTTTTTTAGTTTTGTACACATCGAAGAATTCCAAACAAAAAGGTCCATTCACTTTCGTACCTTAGATGGCTTCTAAGTCCCTTATCACACTAGGGCGCCTCGGAAATAAACTCCCATGTACACTTTTTGCAGTTGGTCTCTCTGCTTGAAGAACTTGGCCGAAGGTCCGAGGCTGTCCCTTTGACAACGGATGGAGGCCAATTTTTTTCTTTTCATATACAAATGACGGACTAGCACCTCCACATGGCCTTCACTTCCCGGAATTAGTGTGACTTGTGCCTAATACATATCTCCACCTCATTTTTTTTGCCTGACTAATAAGCCTCACCCACAAGTATACCTTGCCTAGCCTGTTCAACACTGCACCTCGAGCCTTGCCTTGCTCCTCTAGTAGCTTCCACCTTAGCACATGTGCAGTATGAGAGAGAGAGAGAGAGAGAGAGAGAGAGAGAGAGAGCGAGAGAGAGAGAGAGAGAGAGAGAGAGAGAGAGAGAGAGAGTCTTGTGTGCTATGATCAAAGAGAGAAGAGAGCACATTTGTAGCAAGAGAGAAAGAGCAAGGGGATGCGAGAGGAGAGACAACGAGTATGCAAAATGTTTGTGCCCTACAACTCTTGGAGTCAAAGCCTCATGAGTCACGTCTCTTGAATAAGGAGGTGAAGACAAGAATTGGGACTCATAAATTTCCTATTAGGCTTTGAAGGTGGTTCTGCATATGCTAAGAGAGAGAGAGAGAGAGAGAGAGAGAGAGAGAGAGAGAATAAAGCAAAAAACTATAGACATGGTTCCTAGGTTCATCCTTGATGTTGAGAATGGGGCTCAAACCGCACCACATAGGACAAGATGGGCCCATGCGGTATAAATATTTGCTTGAATTTTGGTTCGCTCGAAAAATATCACTCGATGTATGGTAAGACTTAGTGTAGACAAGTTGCATTAGGTGGTCAAAACACAAGTGGACATAAGGGAAATGAGAGCATAATTTCATTAAGAGAAATGGATAGTAATAGTCATTGTGTCGATAAAATTGAAGAGCCCAATGTAGTGACTATGCATGCTTCATGTTCCTTGGAAGCTAAAAAAGAGCTAAGGGAAGGAGTGAGTTGAAAATTTGCAAGCCCAAATATCAACCCAAGTGTAAGTATTGTGGTATAGCATGCCATATTGCTAAATCATGTGAAAAGAAGAAATTATCCAGACAAATACATGTGCAATATAGGAGATAATGTGTGTAGTGCATAGGCCATTGTACATGTAGGACACTACAGCTTTTTGGTGGAAAGTAGGTGTTTGTAGCATATATATATACTTGGAATCCATACCACAATAGAAGAAAGTGAAAAGGATTTGACATGCATGTCGGAAGCTATAGCTTTTGGACCTTGTATAGATGCCTTTAACTATTACATGGCATACGAGTAGGATTCTAAAGCTTTTACTAAGTGTGGGCAACTGGACCATGTCTAGAAGCCTATAGTCCAGCGTGTAGCATCTTATGGTGTAGCCAATGCACCTGCCCTATGATGACACATGTTTGCACGAGATCCAGATGATGATGCAGACAAGGGGATGGGATTTTGATTTTCCTAGCTTTACATACACGCATTTAAAAAATTTACAAAATCGAAACAAAATAAAAACCCAAAAAAATCCAAAAAGAAATATCTTTTTTATATTTGAGTCTCTATTTTATTCAAAAGACACCAAAAAAATACAAAACAACCAAAGAAACCAAAACAAAACTAGAAAAATTAGGAATAAGATCCCTACATTCCTCCAGGGGAGTGTAGTCTAACCCTTTTTTGTAGCAAGAAATTTTGAATGAGGGAGGTAGCTGTTGTGAAGTGAAAAGCTGACGTGTTCAAGCTATATGTGGGGATGCAGTTATAAAGTGGAGTGCTTCAAGAATATTGAACAGGTGTTTACTTCCAATTATTACTCTAAATGTTTAAATTTTTTTAAAATTTTCATGCTGGCTGCAAGATTTTGTTAGTGATAAGTTAATGATGCATTGTTCTACTAAACTTGCTAGATCAGGGGGTTTATATATTTTTATTAACTAATTTCCTTTATCTAGACTTATTAATCATCGATTGTGACCAAGTTGATTAGTGGCTGAGAGTGGTAGTCAAGGTGATTATTTAATAGAGTCATTGTAGGTTGTAGCTAATCTAGTTCTAGCCAAGAAATTTATGCTCTTAATGGTGATCTAATGACCCCTTTGAAGTGGTGTATGTCTCAATGGTTTGGAATTATAGACCTTTTAACTCTAGATATGGACGGTATATTAGATACTTTACACTTGTGATGAGCTTGGGGATAAAACAGAATTTCATGTTATGTTATGTATTTGTTGCCATACAAGCTTGGTAGGTGGGTGTGCCAACTCTGTCTCTAGTGTCAGAGCCACAAGCCGTATCCAAGTTTTGTGCGGGGTGGGAGTGTAAAGTGTTATTAATGCCTTCTTGACTTAGCAGTGAGAGTGGAATGCCTATGAAGTAAGTAAATGAATCAACCAAGTTCGCCGTCACTTGTAAAAAAAGAAAAATTAAAAATGCAAAAAATGCATGAAAAATCAACAATAAACAATTTGGGAATATAAAAGAACGGAAATCAATTCGAGATGATGACTTCCACTTAGCTGTAGTTATTGGTATAGTTTCCATAATATAGGGGTTAATTGTTTCTACCTCTATAGAGCTTTATCGCCCTTTGGAGTCTTCGTTTGCTTCGGAGCGACCAGCACGCTCCGAGATCTCAGTGTCGACTAGACGGACTACATACTCCTTTAGGCACCGACGCTCTAGTGGTGGAGGTGGAGGTTGTTGTGGAGGAGGCTCCACTGACGCTTCCACACTACCTCGTAGTCGTCGAGGCTCCTTAACCCCTCCTTCTTTACCCACCCCCACACCGACCACGACGTCGCCCTCTACTTCAGCTTTGGTGTGACCATCAACCACTCTTGGCTACACACCACTCGCTACTCCTCCGGACTCATCCCACTCAACACTCCTCACTTTAGAGTCCAGACGCCCATGGAGACATCTACAGTTGTGACCCCTATCAAGACCCCTCTCAAGATGCCTACAATGATACCTAGGTTCAACCCACAACAAGCAAGAGGGCTTGCCATACTTGATCGACAGAAGCGAAAACATGATCTTGGATGAGGATGGTAAGAAGGTGATTTTACGCATACGTGTGGCCTATGCTCTTAGGTTTTTCAGCACTTTGTATTAAATTCCTGGAGTGAAGTGCCCAATGAATTAAAAGACAGAGCCATCAGTATGCTGCATGACCAGTTTCTCGTGGCAAATCGGAAAAAGTGCTTCAATGAAGACTTAATGACACTCCGGATGCGCGACTACTACAAGCACAAGCACTCTAAAGTGTAGAAAGCAATAAAGCATGGGTGGAGCAAGACATCTCCGCTAACTAAAGAAGATTGGAAGATTTCAAAGCGAAAAGTGTGCAAGAATCTCAACAAGTGGAAGCAACAAAGGGAGGCGGCCATAGCGCGAGTAGAGACAGGGAACTCGAACCACTTGGGGAGCGGTGGATGGACATCATTTGAGGTCGACTTTGTAAGTGTTATTGCATTGCTCTCTAGATTTAGTAGTTTTGGGTATTTGTAATCTTAATTTTTAACATAACATTTTCTTTGTATGTCCTGAACAATGATCGATGACTAGATGTGGCCTCACATCGTATGAGGGAAAGTATGCAAGCAGAAAGGGCTTAAACGCCCTTATGGATATTCTAAGCTCTCAACTCAGCTTGGTAGTTACTTAACTTTACGCTCTAAAATTTATTATATTTTAAGAATAAGCCCCTAGATTATTTTATATTTGTATATTTATACTTATAGAAATTCTTATTGCTTTAAAGTCAGATTAGCCAATGTCAACTACCCTTAGCTAGCACTGGTCTTACTTCTATATAGCATGTATTAGGAGATGACGTGTATTCGTCAATTTTGTAAATGATTCACAACAATGTAATTTAGCTCTACATTTTTTTTTATAATGGCAATTGTATTCTAACTCGTACATTTTGAACCAACTTAACAATCAATCGATGTGTCCAAGTTTTTTTGCCCATGATTTGTTCATTACGCTATGCTTTTGTCAAATTTTTTTGGTTCACTTTTGGATGTATTATGTTCAATATGGTTGCTTGGGTGGCACGTTATTGTATGTCCTGTCACCAATTTTTTATATCCTCGGGCATCGTTTATAAGCATCGCTATTTTGGGATTTGTAGCATCGCTATATTGGGAACCTACACAATAGCTATGGGCATTGCTATAGGCGTCTCTATAGGTGTCGCTATATAGAGACACTTATACAGACGCCTATAGCAACACCCATAACAACGGTATTTTTGCGACGCTCATAGCGATGGCTTTAGCGACACCGAGGATAAAAATATCCCTGTCTATTTTTGTCGCTAAGGCCGTCACAAGCCTTAAGCACGTCTTGTAGTGTATGGTTAGCACAACAAGATCCATGGAACTAATTATGCATTTATGCTGACTGTCATAGAAGTTGTTTCTAAGAAGGAATATTTGGAATGGGTATCTATTCAGTAAGCAATAGTATAATCATAGATAATGCTAGTGTTGCTTGTTGGCCGATAACCATTGATGAAGAAAGATAAAATAGGTGCTGGATTGCTTGAGTTTACAACACTTTGAGATGGGGGACTTAATGAATCCTCCACATCCAATGATGAATAGTCTATTTAATGTGTTATATTGGTGTTTTTTTTTATTGTATCTTTGTCTGGATAATAACTTAACTTTGAGGTTGAAGTTATTTCCTATCCTAGTAAAGGTAGCCTTTGTAGTTCTATTTTATTGACATTATTACGTGTAGAATTAATTGATAGCCATAAATTTGTATCAGTAAAGACAACACTGAATCATGTGACTACTTTTTTTGTTTGTAAAAGCATAGAAAAAGAAGATTAAAATAATAATGCATCAAATTTGGACATCAACATGGGTGCGCCTTCGTAAAGCTGTACTACATAATCAAACTATACGTTGTCAAAAAGTAGTCGGTCTTGCTAGGAAGGCACTGGGCCTCTTGCTGTGAGAGTTTGTGAGGAAGCTCAAGGGTTATAAGAAAGAGCTAAGATGTAGATAACATAGCTTCTAGAGCTAAAGAAGAAATGTAGCCAAAGAAGCCGCTCACTTTTCGTATCATGGGTAGGATAAAAGGGTTAATGGATGAGTTAATGATATTTAATCTTTGTTGTCCAAATAAGCTGCGGATTGCTCTTTGGAACTGTAGCTTTGTGCTTACAATAATGTATATGTTTTGGCTAGCGATTGGGATTAGTTGTGAGTATAAATCCTCTTGATTCATAATAAAATAACCACATTCACATCAAAAGAGAAGTCATAGTCAATAATAGGTAGTATGATGGGATTTGGTGAGAGAAGTATTTCGTTGAGCCTTTTAGGACCAAATAGAAACACTATGCGTTGTTGAAAGTGAATCTTTCGACTAATCCAAATGTTGACCCTAATAGATTGCACTGAATGGAATTGAAAGAAATTACCTCTATGTGGCTTATGGTTATTCATCAATGATATAGTACCTAGTATGTTCAAAGATAAAGGTGTGAAAGAAGTGAAAGGAGAAGAAGAAGAGAGTTTCTCTCCCAAGCCCTATTGTTGCCCTTAGGCAATAAGGATACTACGGGGAGAGAAGTACCTATAGTAAGGAGATTCTAGAGTTTGTGGAAGAGAATGAGAACCTTAAGAGAGAGAGATGCTTGTGGAAGATGAAGATATGGTTACTAACTTTGTGCTCATGATTGTTTCCCACAAGAAGGTTGTACTCATTACATTGACAAGGTTGCTCCTTGAATACCTTCCAATGAAACAATTAGGACACAACAAGAGAGATCAAAGGGTAAGTAAGATAGAATTAGAGATAGATCTAAGTGTGGTGGTGGTATTAAAGATAGACAATAAGAGATAGAGATAGAGTAAGAGACAAGTATTGGACTAGATATGCAAATGAAAGAAAAACTAGCAACATATATCTTACATGAGAGCAATCGCCACCACCTCAATGGAGAGAGAAGATGAGGCAAGACTTCAACCTTTCTTCAAGAGAAAGTGTGGCACTAAGATGAGTGTGACACTATGGAATTGAGCTATTCTCACTCACTCATAACTTTTTCCCAATGAAGAGAAGGTTGCCCTTTTTATAGGTGAGGGAGCCATGTTTTACATAATCACTTGATTAGGCTAAAGAGTTAGCCCAAATCAAATGTTCTTTGGATATTTCTTAAAATGGGCTATATTAGGACTCAAAATATCATGAAATTCAGCATTTTTGGTTGTTGAGGCTCCATGTGGGTGCATGATGTATATGGGCCCCACCTAGGCATCTTCTGTGTGGCTCCAGCAGGGGGTCCCAACTTGTGTGTCTTGTCCTTCAAGGCATCTTTGAGGTGTCACATTCACATGCTTGTGTCTTTTATCCTCCAAATATCTTATTTTATGGAAAAAGACCAAGATTACCTCTTTTCACTTGATTCACCTGTTTACCATTTCTTCTTGCAGTGTAGTTGTGAGAGGCTTTTTCACTCTTTTCCCTGTAACTTTTGACCTGTAACTCGGATTGACATGCTTCAAAAGGCAAAATCGGCCTACTAAAAGAGCTTGACTTGGTTTTGACTTTTTCTCCATGCCCTTAGGTCAGGATTTTCAAATTGGGATGGTCCAAGAAGCTTTGGATCTTCCTTTTCATAAAGTCTTGTAGTAGGCCCTTCCCTCTTGTATGTATCCAAGAAGGTATGCATTATTGAAGGGTTATATTATTAAATAAATGTGAAAAGAAGAAAATAATTTATATATGGTAGGGTATAGCTGAGATATTAGAAGAAATATACAAATGCTTTTCCCCAGACAAAAAGAGGCACAATCATTGATACTTCTCTTGCAGTACTTTCTAATAGTAATGTACATTTATATTACTTCAAAGGTAATACTAAAGTATGGTAGAAAGCTATTATTTATGCATATGAGTATTATATGAAGTATACTTATGCATCAAAAAGTCACAAGATAAATCGTTTAATGCCCGTTCCCACTATATGCGTGCCACATCACGACAAGGTGCTAGAGAACTCAAAGGATCAACAGACATTGAAAGCATAATAAAATCATTGTGGGTTATAGAGATTTGCAGTGGTTACAAAATTCACCAAATTATTATGAAAGCCTACGAAAAAACATACATGTAAGAAACAAAATAGAAAACAATGGAGATTTAAGTATCCACAACCACCTTCTTCACAAACAACTATTCTAAATCCACTAGATGACAAAAATGACGACGACATAGCAAACACAACAAAAATATGACCTAAGTGATTGTGACATAGAGTTCACTACTTTCCTTCAAGGAATGAACATGACAAGAGAAACTTACAAGAGATCAATTTTTAGTACTTTGAAACGCTCCACAGTTTTTGTCAAAAGATTAATATCAGGCATACAAACAAATGCATTTGCAAAAAAACTTGTGAACATTTGAGAAGCAAACATAGATTCACAATCTATACATTAACCATATACAGTTGCAACATATTGCACATCTTATCTAACAAAAATGGACAATACATTCACCAACGTACCAACAATTACTAAGAAAGCTTACAAAAAACGAAACTGATGTAGCTTCTCAAATAAAATAACTAGGTTCCACATTGCTAAACACACATCAAATGTCTGTATAGCAAGCAGTATATCTCATACTCTCAGTTCCTCTCTTTCATTCATCAAGACAATTCCAATTTGTAAATACGGCTCCTACAAATGATCGTGTTATCATTCTTAAACGTCGACATCAACTACAAAATCTGCTGATGACTCCACATATATCGCACAAGAATCCATCATAGACAAAAACAAAGAGCGTCGAACAAGCTTAGGAAAAAAAAAACATTAACCGACATTTCACAGAATATAATTACAATCAGGACTTCACCCGAAGGAAGAAACCAAGAATCTTGAGAAGTATATATTACAACAAACAAAAGGACAACAAGGGTCATTACAAAGAAATGCTTTTGCTATGTGTTCCTTTTTGGCAAGAAGAAATTGAACTCATTAAAGACCATACAACTTGGAAGGAAACATATTTATCCATGCAAGATTCTATAACTGAAAACTGTGAAAAATATAATTACAACAAACCAATAGCGATAGAAAAGAATGGCACGAATTAGAAAATATACCATTGAAAGCACATGAAAAAGACACATACAAAGAAACCATGGATGACATCAATATCACAAACACATAAAACATAGAGAGCTATGACCTCAAATCCACATATAAAAACAAAGAACTCACAAAAAATTCAATTAGTTCCTACACAAACAAAACATCTCAACACACGAGATCATTTCAAAAACATTCGTAACTTCAATCCCGAACAACGTTGCATATTTGATGACATCATGTTTAAAATAACATATGAGACCAAACAACAAATGTGTGCCTTCATAACAGGAGGAGCCAGCACCGGAAAAACAACAATATTGAAAACATTGGTCGAGCACTTAACAAGATTCTACGATATAGTCCAAAAAAGTGATCCACTTAAAATCAAAGTGCTCAAATTGGCATTCACAGGAAAAGCAATATACAACATAGACGGAATTATGATACACTTTAGATTACATATACCTATCAATCAAAACATACTCATCCAAGTATCCGACGAACAATTGGATACAAAATTCTATCGAATTCAACGTATTGTTATCTACGAGATCTCACTAGTTGGCGCAACAATGTTGACACATATCAATAAAAGACTGTAGAAAATCAAGCACACACATCATTTGCCCTTTGGAGGACTACATGTCATATGTTTTGGTGACTTATACCAACTTTCACCTGTGAAAGACAAATGGATTTTCAAGAACATTACACCAATGCACGTAAATTTATGGCGAGCAAAATTCAAAAAGTATGAACCAACCCAAGTCATGTGCCAAACAGACCCCACTTTTGTAAACATTTTGAATAAAATAAGAAAAAACACTCATGATATCCAAGACATTGAGTACATAAAGAGCATTTGCCTTGCAAAAGAAACATATGATTTCTACATGCCACATCTATTTTACAACAGCAAAAAACACAAGAACATAATATATTAATGTTCAAAAAAATTGAAGGCCCAACATACACCCTAACAACAATAAACTCCCCTCCAACATTTCCTTTTGAAATTGTGCAAAACATTAACAACACATGAGACCTTCAAAAGAGTCTTAAACTTAAACCAAAAATGCTCGTTGAGCTTTGCTCAGGAAATTATAACATAGCAGACGGCCTTGTCAATCGTGCTGATAGGCATTTCCAAACAATATCAACCTACAAGAACCAAACAATAATGTGGATACAATTTCTAAAGTACTCTAAACACTAGATCACTACCTAAGTATTTCGAGGATTTAAAGCTGGCACACATGCTTTACAAATATAGTGTCATCATTTGCGTGCAGGATGCAAAAGACACCAGCTCCATCATAACAAATAAGCTAACATTATACAATGCAATTTCGTATCCTCCACAAAATAGCACAGTCACATTGTACAATAAAAACTACAAACTATCAACCCGATCAATACACAAGCATACAAACTACAAAATTCTCGAAACATTGCTTGTAACAGATACTAATCAAGCAATCAAAATTGTAAACTTGTATCATTCACCAAGAAACACAAACACACAAACATTGTTTGCAACTCTGAGCAGTGTCTTGCAGCGCACAATCCAATCAATGAAAACTTTTGTGCTAGGCGATTTCAACATTGACTTCCTTCAACGATCAAAAGATTGAGATACTCGTATCAACATAATGCCAAAACACAAATTTCAAATTTCTAACAATGGACTAACAACAATTTACAAATCTCAACTAAATCATATATGGACAAACTTTACAAATTACCAAACCATATTAAAAAATTATCCAACGTATTGGACAGATCATGATGCAATTTACATATCCCTCAAAAGCAACCATAACAACAACTACATTCCTCAAACATCGCCTCTCGCTACAGATAAACCCCTTCTACTAAGCTTTCTATATGTATATCTTCCAAGGAACAAATCCATACTTACAAAACAATCTCTAGTGTAGTACAATGACATTCCGGAAGCTGCTCGCAACAAAAGGAAAGTCGCCTCCACTACAAAGCCCCATCTTGTCCACACGATGCCATTGTGGGCTTTTGTTCGCTTCAAATCACGGACACATCTAGCGGCATCAGGTTATCAACTTCACTACACATGTTCCTCAAGACTTTGCACATGTGCTCCCCACAAAGTCGACAATAGCAAGGGTGTACGCACTCACACTACAAAGTAGATATTCCATTCCAAGTCAACATCGCACTGACTTGAGGAGGTTAAGGTCGAAACATATTTCATCCTCCGTACGGCTCACTATGCTAAAACACAAATCCTCGCTCCATTTTCTTCAGCAACCAAATCAAGCATACATTTTGTGCTACGTTCCTCCCTTGTGTATAATGGACTCCAGAGACTTTGAAATTTGGAAAAATAGAAAGTTGATGAACCCAACTACACATATGACCTAATGTGGACATCGATGTTACATAGTCATGCCTATCATATGTCAAACTAAGCTTCAACAACATGTACAATCATGCATGAAGACCACTTGAAAGTAGATTACATTCATTTTTGTGTAAATTCAAATATCAATTCCGCATGCTTTCATTTCAACATTTCAATTTCACAATTACCTCTCTCTCCCCAATGCAACACAACAAATGAGACCCTTTCCCTCTTTGTATGAGTGTAAGCAACTCTCTCTCTCTCTCTCTCTCTCTCAGGCACGGCATGTTTGTGCCAGCCTGTTTTTAGGTGATTTACAAAAGGAATTTTCTCCTTCCATCTTTCCTTAGAACGATGTTAGGCTAACCAAGATGCAACTAACGTGAAGAGGCTGTCAGCTCAAGAAGAAACAGGACTCACGGTCTTTGTCCCAGATAAGCCTCTGTGGATTCTGTGGGCGAGGCGATGGAAAGTGCGAGTTACCAGCGCTTCCCTACAGTACGGATACGGGAGATGAAAGACGAGTTCATGAAATTTGAGCTGCGTAATACAGACGCTAGCATGGCCAATGCTCTGCGCCGTGTGGTGTTGGCAGAAGTGCCCACCATAGCCATTGACCTAGTAGAGATCGAGATGAACTCCTCAGTTCTTAATGACGAGTTTATAGCTCACAGGCTCGGTCTCATCCCCCTTACAAGTGCACGCGCTATGGACATGAAGTTTTCTCGTGATTGTGACGCCTGCGATGGTGATGGCAAGTAGGTTCTCTCTCTCTTTTTGCACTTAAAATTTCTGTGATATGTAGTCAGTAGTTTAACTACACTATGCATTCATGTGGATGATACATTTCTATCATGGGGTGTTTTTGCATGAGCAAGATTGTACACAAACATGCATATGAGTACGCATGAATTAGACATCAGCCATCATTGTGCTAATGACCAGCTTCTTGGCAAGATCAGCACTTGCATTCGCATGTGTCCACACAAAAGCATCCAAAAGTGCTGTGAATACACTCGTCCGGATGCATCACATTCAAGAGATTTTTTTTGGATTTTTCCTTTTCTCTCTGTGTCTAACAAGTGAAAGAGAGAGAGAGAGGATTTTATTGCTCAAAAGGTTATGGAAAATAGCTTGCTATATTACTGGGAGTTTTTGAGCTTTAATAGAGCTTTAATTTTTTTTTTTCATGAATATCTAAGGTAGATTTTTCTCATGCATGGCTTTTTTGCCTATGAGTCCCTTCTAAGTATACAATTTTTCCAAGGCTTTGGATGTGGAGTTAGGTGGGGGAAACCTAAAACTATCACGGATTCGATCGATTTTTGATAGTGTAACACCACGTGCCAATGGCAAAGAATAGACTAAAAGGACTTTTAGCAATTCAAAACAATTGAACTGAAAGTGATGCACGACACACGAGACAAGAGAACACTGGTCCCAAACGATGGTGCTCCTTTCGGTATTTCTTTATATTGCTTGAACAATGTACAACTCTATGGCTCTGCTTTGCTTCTCCACGCGGTAGAATGCTACAGAGATAGCCCACAATATGTATTTAAAGGCCCTTGGCCCTTCAAAAGCAGTTTACATGAAAAGCATGAAATCTAAAAGCATCTGGTCCAAAAGCACTTGCCCTGGGGGTTGTCCGTATAGTGTTGCCACATCAGCAACAGTTAGCGCAAAGCGCGGAGGGATCCGTACAGCCTGCCACCTCATGAGCTGATACGCAATTTTGTGTGTGAGTGAGTTTTGCTTTAATTTATTAATTTGGGCCCTGTCGAACGAGGGACCTTGGTGGGGGTTAGGATTCTAATCCTAACCCTTTTTTTGTACTTGGGGCACTCGGTGAGTTGGTGAGAACTTCTTCTTCTTCTACTTCTGCCAGGGTTTAGGCCCCTTGACGGGGATCTTCAGGTTGGCTAGGGTTAGGCTCGGGGAGCCCTAACTTGCTGGGTCTTCAGTGGCTTGCCACGTCTGCAGAGTAAGGGTCCTCGATTAATTTTGCAAAACAACTAAAGTTAGCTCAAAAATATCTGAGGGTCATTTGTAACAAACTGTTGACGTGTCAAAGCCTAAAGAATGAAGCCAACTTACAAATGTGGCCAAGGGGCCTAAACTGTCACAAAGTGATGACGTGGCTGCCCGAGAGTAGAAACCCTAACCCTTACTTGTGAAACCCTAATTTTGGAAACCCTAACCCTAAAACTTGTAAACCCTAATTTTGGAAACCCTAACCCTAAAAAATGCAAACCCTAATTTTAAAAACCCTAACCCTAAAACCTGCTAACCCTAATTCTGTTGCCAAAAACCCTAAAACTGCAGAAACCCTAACCCTAAGGGCAGCAGGGAGATTTTCGTGATTTACGCTGGCAGCTTTTGGCATTGCTTTTTGGACCGGAAGCTTTTGAGTTTGAAAGCTTTTCATGTAAATTGCTTTTTAGGCCAAGGGCCTTTAAATATGAGGCTAGGGCTCATTCTTTGGCATGCTTTGTCACAAAAATACGGAAGCGTAAACTGACGTTTAATTGCACTTCAAATACTCAAGAGAATTAGAGGGAGCGAGAAAACTTGACACTTCATTGGGGACCAGAAGATGGGCTGGTCCCCCCTCCAATAAAGAGAATATCTTTATTATTAAGGGAGAATCTTTACAAGCACAGGAACGGGGCATACGCCCGTCCTCTATTCTTTCTTCTGTTCTGTTCTGACTACTGACTGAGAAAGTGTTTCCACTTTCTTACTGCTTAGGGGATTTCCTCTCTTCTGCGAGACTGGTTGGAAGCTCTCGAAAAGAGAGTCTATCTTCCGAAACAGCTCATCGGAAGCTCTCACAGAGGAGAGTCCATCTTCCGTTATGTGTTGCCTTCATGCTCATTCATTCATGCATCGAACACAAAAGAGAAACAAGCAAAATGCACACACACATGCTTGCTGTAATTTTCTGCACATAACCTGAAATTCTTACCTGTGCACACCCCTACGCCGAAACAGAGGTCTTCTTCACGATGGAATCGCACCAAACTTGATGTAGACTTAGGATAAGGAGAGAGAAGAGAATTTCTATGGCTGATCTGCTGAAAACAGCCCTAATCGAGGTGATTAGGGGCTGAAAACAGAGAATTACAGCAGCCGCACTCTGCTAAGAGAGCGTCTACGGCCACTTCTCGCGATGAAACTTCACCAGAAGGTGTCTATGACTGTGAGATCCCTTGTTCTTGACAATGGGAGCACAAAGCTACCACATCTGTCGCAAGGGGCTGCTCTCAAGCTTCAATGGAGGGCTCCACCGCGTAGAGCACGCTCACATTAGGGGGGGGTAGGTGCACTGCCAGCCCTGAAAATGGGGGAGGGGGGGCTCCTAAATAGTCATCAGGGAGAGGGGGCGCTAGGAAGAGAGAGAGGATGAGAATGAGAGTGAGAGAGTTAGTTTGCATTGGTAAGTGTGCCACTTGGCACACTTACTTTAAAAACTTAAAAACCATTCAACTTTTGACTTTAAAAACTTCTAGCTCATTAATTAAAAATGTGCAACTAACTAACAAATGCTACCAATGATTCTTTTATGAGAACACCAAAGGTCTGCCGGCGCAATGCTGCACTTGCACTGCACCGCCTTTACCTGTTCACACTTGTTTGGCCGCCCGTCCGGGCACGGACAGTTAAATTTAATTTCACGAAACTTACCCTAAGGCTTTATTAGCTTTATTAGCCTTAGGGTCACTGTTCTAAGGACCCCATCTCATTCATGTGCTTGTACTGACGCGCGTATTTTTCCTGAGCCTAAAATCTGAGGCTATTGCTTACCCCTTTCTGAAGACCCGATTTCCCAATCACTAGGGCTTCAGGGTAATTTCTGCTAAGGTCCCTCTGAGGTGTTCTAGCCCGCATTTAGGCTCACCTGAGGCCTTAGAACTGCTAGGTCTATTCTGGTGTGCACACAACTAATTAGATAATTATTTTCTTGTAAATAAATTAATTATTTACAAATTCTGACTTAGTTTCATGCTTCCTGGAGAAGGTGCAGAGTCTCGAGTACCGGCTTGTACTGTGTTGATGCAATATAAAGAAATACCAAAAGGGCGCCAAGGTTTGGGGCCAATACTCTCTGGGGTGGAATTCCGCCACTCCATGTCGCGTGTTCTCTCTCTCTCTCTCAATTCAATTGTTATTTGAAGTGCTTAAAGTCTGTTCAATCTGTTCTTTTCTATTGGCACGTGGTGCCCGTCTTGTGACAGTGGTATCAGGGCATCAGGCGTGTGCTTTTTTGAAAGCATACCGGTCCTACAAAAGAGCAGACAGAGCTATTGGAATTTTACCGGACTTATTAGCCACTCCCACCCTTACTTCAACGCGCATCGGATGCGCTCCCGTGTTCACCGCTCATGTCTTACAGGGCATAAGCGATTAAGATCACTTGCAAAAGAAGGATCCAAGATTTGTTTCGAGTCACTGTTTTTCTCAGAGGCAGTGCCATGCAGATGTTGATAGCTACCAAGCAGCATACTCCAAGTACTTGGCAAGCTTTCAAGAAAATTTTTGCCCAAATTTATATGGTTTCTGACATCTTCCTTCGGAGTGCAACTTCTGGCAGGGTGGGGTATCCTGAAATGCTTGCCACGGAAACCCTAGCAGATTATATCTTGAAATTTCTCGACATCTCTCAGTAGATGTCTCTTCACGAGCAGATGACCTTGGAGGTTCGGTGTGATTGCTATCTCTTGGGACTACCATCGCCGCCAAACAAACACTGTCTGTCCAAGAGCCGATGGACCATGCTGTGCTCGACTACGACATTATGGAAGGAACCTAACCCTAATTTTTGATGCAGGTTTTAGGATGGAAAGTCAGTTGACTTTTCGAGCTCGACTGATGTGGAGATTGCTTTTTAAGTTTGAGTTCTGTTTGATCTTGTTTGGTGATCCTGTTTGGAATTTGTTTGAAATGGATGGTACCTGTTTTGAACCTGTTTTGGTGTCGATTTGAATTGTTTGACTTTGGTTTGATACTGGTTTCAATGATTGGTGATTTTACTCCCTGATGGAGAAGTGAGAAATGATGTTTGAGAATGCTTGTTCATTCTCATGGCCCAGACCCTTGTGGTTATTTGCGGGGGGAGTATTGAATGATTGAAAAGTGCTATTTTTACTCATGGCCCGGACCCTTGTGGTTATTTACGGGGGGAGTATTATTGTTGTGACTCCCGGCCCGGACCTGGATGGTTATGTGGGAGGAGTATTAAGAAGTCTGAGCAGTGGTTACTCTCAGCACCTCCAAACGACGCAGGCTGCGGTCTGAGGGGCGTTTGGTTGTAAAAGGCCTCTATATCTCCCGGCCCGGATCTTTTTAGGTTATGCGGGAGGAGTGATGAGGGAGTCGTTGAATATCTCCCGGCCCGGACCTTGTTAGGTTATGCGGGAGGAGTGTTCATCGGTGGCTTTATGTTTCTATGTCTTGTAACATGCATATTTAAGCATTTGTGTTGCATTGTGATATGCCAACCACTGAATATTCCTAATTCGATCAGATTGCCTGGGTATGTAATTTTAGTGCATCAAGACACCCGTGGAAGATCAGTACGGTCTGGGTGTGATGGCTAATTTTACTACGCTGGAATATCAAGAGTTCCGATCTGGACGACTAACTGCTTGATCAAAAGAGCCGAAAGGAGAAGCTAACTCCTTGATCATAAGAGCAGAAAGGAGAAGCTAACTCCTTAATAAAAAGAGCAAAACTGATTGTCCCTCGAAATGTCCCTCGGAATTTTTTTTCTTGAGCTAACTTGAGTTGTTTTGCAGATATGTTGTAATCACGGACGATTACTCTCTTTCAAGAAGGAGAGATGTAACAAACTGCTGACGTGTCAAAGCCTAAAGAATGGAGCCAACTTACAGATGTGGCCGAGGGGCCTAAACTGTCACAAAGTGATGACGTGGCTGCCCGAGAGCAGAAACCCTAACCCTAACTGTTGAAACCCTAATTTTGGAAACCCTAACCCTAAAACTTGTAAACCCTAATTTTGGAAACCCTAACCCTAAAAAATGCAAATCCTAATTCTGAAAACCCTAACCCTAAAACCTGCAAACCCTAATTTTGCTGCCAGAAACCCTAAAACTGCAGAAACCCTAACCTTGAGGGCAGCAGGGAGATTTCCGTGATTTACGCTGGCAACTTTTGGCATTGCTTTTTGGACCAGAAGCTTTTGAGTTTGAAAGCTTTTCATGTAAATTGCTTTTTAGGCCAAGGGCCTTTAAATATGAGGCTAGGGCTCATTCTCTGGCATGCTTCCTGGAGAAGGTGCAGAGTCTCGAGTACCGGCTTGTACTGTGTTGATGCAATATATAGAAATACTGAAAGGGGCACCAAGGTTTGGGGCCAATACTCTCTGGGGTGGAATTCCGCCACTCCATGTCACGTGTTGTCTCTCTCTCTCTCTCTCTCTCTCTCTCTCTCTCTCTCTCAATTCAGTTGTTATTTGAAGTGCTTAAAGTCTGTTCAATCTGCTCTTTTCTATTGGCACGTGGTGCCCGTCTTGTGACATCATTCAGTTTTTCATTCCATATCGGAGCTCTTGATATTCTGGCGTAGCAAAATTAGCCATCGCACCTTGACCATGTTGATCTGTAGCGAGTGTCTCGATGCAGTAAAATTACATACTCAGGCAATCTCACCCAATTAGGAATATTCAGTGGTTGGCACATCACGATACGAACACAGATGTTCACATATGCATGTTACAAGACACAACAAACAATGTTGCTGAGTACTCCTCGTAGGGAGACGGTCTTAAGCATGAAGCTAGTGAACGACTATCTTATAACCTAAAAGGTGCGGGCCATGAGCTTAGAGGACTAATTCAACCAAACGCTCCCCAAACACCTAGTATGTGTCGTTCAGAGGTTTCCAACATGCAACTAAACTCTCCCCAGACACCTGATCTGCATGGTTTAGATGCTCACAACAAACATGAACACTCGTTCTAGGAAAGTCCGAGACAAAGATATCCAGACATCATCAAGCACCAATTTTCTCCTCAGTACTCCTCTCGGGAGTAAATCACAAATTCTTGAAACCAATTTCAAAACCAGAGTCAAACAAACTTCAGTAGGCACCAAGAAAGGTATAAAACAAATAAAATTTATTGTAGACAAATTCCAAACAGTTCATTCTCAAACAAAGTCGAAAAGTATTCAAAATACAAAGCAATTCGAAATTTATTTGGGGTTTTGTTCAGACAGTCCAACTTTAAGGACGATTGGCTTGTCCTTATGGATTAAAGTGATTGTACGGTTCCGTATTTGGAGTCTCTTGTCATTCTTGTCATACCAAGGCATGCCCAAGAGAGCGTCGCAATTGCAAAACTTGACGATGTGAAAATCTGCTTTTCCATTGTATCCTTATGGAAGAGCACCGATGAGAATATCACCTTTTGAGTTTGCCCCGTGGCTAGCTCGGCTTCAAGTTCTCCACCGTGTGAATCATAGTCAAAGTCCATTTGCTTGAGGAAGTCGAGATGGATGAAATTCTCGGTAGAGAAGATTAGGACTTTCAGCCGTTGATTTTTCCATATGCTCTGCACAATTCATTAGAACTTTCGAGATTGATATCATAAATATTAGGTACAAGCCCAATTGCAGGTCTAGCTCACTTAGACAGAGGTGGTCTTTAAGATCGATCGGCTATCGTAGCAGGTGTCGACTTGGCGGGTCTATCGGTTTGGAGGGGACAATTAAAATAATTATGCCTTGATTGAAAACATCCGAAACATCTGCCTTCTTGTAATAAAGCGTCTTGTTGTTGAGGCGTCAAACGAGGCCTTTGAGATTGACTTTCATGAGAATCTCGAGAAGTTGTTTGTTGTGGGCGAGGATTCTGAGTTGTTGCCAGAGTTTCTTTTGTAGTAATCCTTCAAAGGCCCCACTCTCTATGGCGAGAGCGGTCTATTATTGATTGCATAAATCTCTACAATGCTTTGACTTGCCGATGATGTCGACGACGACGAGACGGGCTGAAATCTGAAAACGCTCAAAGGGTTGAAATCTGCAAATCTTTATTTGCTGAATTTTGACTCTATGTCGGTGACGACGTCGATGACGACGATGCGACGACGACGCGCTGAAAACGCAGATGCTGAAATCTGCGTTTTCCGGGCTGAATCTGCAAACTGTGGCTGATCTGACCGTGCAGCGAGGATCTGCTGTGGGAAGGTGAGATCTGCGAGGTTTGGGGGCTGCGGTACGGTATCTACACGCTGAAAACTGAAAACGTTGGTGCTATTCTTGTTTCTATTGTGATGGAACTGCAAGACGCTGGTCTGCTATGCTGCTCAAAAAATTGCCAGGCTGAATTGGGGGTCTGTTGCAAAAACGCTAGGCTTCTGCTGGTCCTGCTGTCGCCGGGGCTGATTTGCAATGCAAAACGCCAAGGCTTCTGCTGTTGATGAAAACGCTAGGCTTCTGCTTGTGGCAAAAACGCTAGGTATGCTGTTGGGGAAGGTCTTACTGAGAAGGTGCCTGTTGGATGTCTGGTCTGTGTTGCCTCTGCTACCAGAATCCACTAGCGCTAGGTTTTCGTTTATACAAGCTGAGTCAAATTGCACTACCCAGTCCCAATAAAAGTCACTTAAAAATAATAAGTGAAAAATGGCTAAAATAGGAAAAATAGGTCTATGCATTGTAAAAATGCTTCCGATGGGTTCTAACTGTAATCTGATGGTCATGCTGTGTGCAACCAGAGGATATGCATCTGCTGTAAGTGTCACTTGACACATCCAACCCTATGTGCCCGTGGACAAGCTACACCATAACAGGGTTTCCGTCAGTGGAGTCAGTCTAGATTAGAAGTGATCTGGCACTTTTTGTGAGTCTATTTGTAGACCGTGCATGCCCAGTCACTTAGTATAGATGCATATCCTCTGGTTGCACACAGCATGATCATAAGCATTCCCATAAGAATCCATTAGAATCAGTTAGGGGATTTTTCCAGTGCATTTAGCCTATTTTACCTATCTTTGACATTTTTCACTTATTAATTTAAGTGACTTTCCAACAAAAGTAGGTAGGGCAATTTGGTTAAGAAAATATATAAGCAAACCAAAGTTAGCACTAAAGGGCAGATGAGCAAGGAGAACAGCAGGCCATTGGCGACAGGTTCCCTCCTCTCTCAGCAAGACTCTCCAAGATCCTCTTGGCGTTTTCCATCAACCCTTGCCTTGGTGTTTTCCCTCCCTCAGCCCTGCCGTTTTGCATCATCGCTAGCCATCCATTTGCCTTGGCGATTTAAGCAGATACGCATAGCTTCACCCCCATTTAAATCTAGCGTTTTCAGCCTTAACCCGCAGCAGGACAGCAGCGTTTTCAGCCCTAAAACACAGCAGTCATCAGCGTTTTTATCAAGCAAATTCAGCATCCAAAAACGCAGCCAATCTCAGCGTTTTTCTCAGCCCAAACCTGCGTTTTTCAGCAACACAAGGTCAGCCCAAATTTCAGCAATTCAGTTGCAGCAGAATTCAGCAGTTAGCGATTTTGGACAGTAGTTAGTTTCATTCAGTTTTCAGCCCCTTTGTCGTCATCGCCATCCCGGTTATCATCGTCGACATAGACTAGATCTGCATCAATCCATGCATCATCATTGTACCCGTTTGTGCAATCAATCATAGACCACTCTCGCCAACTAGAGTGGGGCCTTCGGAGGAGGGTTTTACGTCTCTGGTGTCGTATCTCTCTTCCCTCTATCTCTCAGTCTCATACACTTGCACGCACAATATCCACTCACTTTGTTCGTGATCATAGCACTTTCCTTTAAGAACGGAAGGCTCTCCCTTCCATAAGAACTAAAAGGAACCTTGAGCAAAATATGGAACACTCATCTTGAGAAAGAACAACATTAATTCCGCTGCACCTTACATTGGTATCAGAGCTTTGGCAGTGTTCTGTATCACTCAAGGAAAGAACCACAAAAATCACAAGGTTTTTTTTTGCTGGTCACACGAACCCAAGTTCGCTTAAGCGTGTCGATTCCTAATCGTGTTTTTTGAAGAGTGACAGGAATCCCAAGAAAGAAGGGCTTGTCCAGCCTCCCCTTGTGTCTCTTTTCATTGAGAGCAGACCGTGCACTTAGTGGCCGGCCAATCGACGTGAGGTGGGAAAAAGCAACCTTGGTGTGAGCGCAAGGCCGCCAAGGGGTGCGCCCGCAGAAAGGAGTAGAACTCGGGTGAAGAAAAGATCCTTCTCAAACACGGTTTGCAAGCGAAAGAAAACCTCAAGAACCTCAAGACCCTCAAGAACCCAAGTTCCTCGTGAACTTAAGAACCAAAGATCCTAGTGCATGGTCGTCACCCGAAGCGGAATGGATATGTAACAAACTTGGACACTCCAAGTCAAGAATCAACCGCGACAGCACCAAATAACCACTTCCAAACAATTCACAGATCACAATAGATTTGCACTGGCCCGACGGAGTTCCGTGCCTAGAGATATTGGCCCCAAAGACTGGCGCCCCTTTCGGTATTTCTTTTTGTATTAATCAATCATCAAAGTACAAGAGAGCGGTTAGGGTTTCACTCTCAGACTTTGCGTCCAGATGCTCTGAGAAGTGAGGCCCTCACCACTAATTTAAAGGTTACAAGGGATGCCCAAAAGCAGAGCCCCAAAAGCTTCAAATCAAAAGCAATAGCTCTCTCTCTCTCTCTCACAGAGAGTCAAAACATGAAAGCAAAAGCATTCTCTCTCTCTTTCTCATTTAAGTAGAGAAAAAGCGAAATTAGCGTCGCTCATCATTTTCCATTAATTTTATTTTAGTAATAATCCGCCTCCGCGATTTTCGGAAATTAGGGTTTCTGGCAAAAATTAGGGTTTGCAGGAATTTTAGGGTTTTTGGCAGAAATTAGGGTTTCTGCTGTCCGCCACGTCATCACTTTGTGACATACCGCCCTCTTGAAAGCATTGTAATCGGCCGCGATTACGCCTGCAAAAACCGACAAAAGCCATAAACCGTCTTAGCAGACACTGACTGTTAGTACCTACGTACTAGGAACACACATCTAGCACATGTACAAAATCGACAGTCACATCACATGACATCACAGGACATCACCAGACATCACAGGACATCACATGACATTCAACATTCATTCGGATCGTAGACCATGATTTATCGGCAATGTAGCTAACAATCACATCTAGGTCCAATTGGGACCTCAACGATGTCCGATTGTCTAACCCCTATTGCAACCATGTCTATTCGAGATCAATCAGACCAAAATGCTGCAGTCATTTCGGCTATCAGTTCCTGCACTCACAAGAAGTCAAGAACAAATCAGTATCATAATCTGGAATTCCTTTTCATAAAGTCATCCAGCAGAATACTGTCAGCTCTCAGTATCCCTGAAGCTCAAAGAGACATCAGTGACTTTAGTATCAAAATCGAGGCATATGTTGACAAAGCAGTGGAGTGACTCCCCTCTTGTGCATCCCACTGCACTAGATCTCCGGCCAAGCTGAATTCTGGGTTCCGTTTGGAGTAGACTATGCTAAACCAAAACATCGAGGTAAAGTTTCATAATCCGCGGAGTATTTGCTAGGTACTCCTCCTCCATCCACTTCGCATCAAATGCAGGAAAGTTCTTGAACTTAACCAAGAACCGCCTTCGGACTTTACCTTTCTTCGTATCATTATGTGCCAAAATCTGTTCAGGAACAAGGATCTCCTCGTTTTCTTCCACTTTGGGTTGCTCATCAGGCTCCCCATCATCAGGCACATCACCCTTAACAGGTTTCAAGAGACTCACATGCAATGCATTGTGAATCCTCCAAGTATCTGGCAGTTTCAGTCGGAAGGAGACATCATTTATCTTGTCAGTAATGTGGAAAGGTCCGTAGTATCACATACTAAGCTTTGGAAAAAGCCTCTCCTTTCCCTTTTTCTTTCTTAGGCGTGCCTTCTCAAAAGTAAGAGCACCCAATCATCCTCCTTCAGTTTCCAGTCGCGACGATGGCGAACCGCTGCCTTTTTCTGTCGTTCTTGAGACTTCTGCAAAGTCTCGCGAACCTTGGCAAAAGCCGTATCCAAGTCTCGTGAATATTCATCCGCTTCAAATTTCTAATCTTTCGTGCTCAGGAAGGATGGAACCTTCGTAGCAGTTTCAACAATCTCACATGGCGTCTTCCCCGTCGAAGAGTGTATCGTGTTATTGTAGGCAAATTCCACCAAAGGTAAGTTCTTTTCCCATTGAGTCTTCTGATGCGAGATACAAGACTTCAATAAATCTAAAATCACTGAATTGGCAATCTCAGATTGCCCGTGAGTCTGCAAGTGGAACGATGACGAGAACTGCAACCGCGTGCCAATGTTCTCCCAAATTGCCTTCCAAAACAAACTCATAAATCTGGGGTCTCTGTCGGAGACAATCGTCTCAGGCGTGCCATGTAATCGGAAAATCATCGTGATCATTCTGTATTCTCGGGAGATCAAAAAAAATGAAATCCATTTCAATATTTTCCAAGGGGTGGGTGGGTATGGGTAAAGGTTGTAACAATCCCTGTGCCTTATACCTGTCAAACTTGACCTTCTGGCATACCAAGCAACTGCGCACAAACTCTTACACATCCTTCTTCAGTCTCCGCCAAAAGAAATCTCTCTCTACCCCTTTCATGGTGGTAGCAATGCCGCGGTGACCCGTAAAAGGTGGACAGTGGCAATCAGTCATAACCTTTTCCCTCAACGGCTGTGTAACGCACAACATAGTCTTTTTCATCAAGTAGCCTTCCCGAAGGGAGTATCCAGCTACTGTCTCCCCATCCCGTATCCGTGTGAAAATATCTGCAAAATCTGTATCTGTGGCACACTGATTGACCATATCCTCGAAGCTCCTATGATGTATCGCGGAAATAGCCAGAACCAACGGTTTTGGAGACAAAGCATCTGCCACCACATTCTTCTCTCCCTGCACATGGACAATCTGGAAGTGGAACTGTGACAAGATGTTCACCCACCGCATTTGCTTTTCCGAAAGCTGCTTCTGTGACAAGAAGTAGCGCAAACTCTGATGGTCTGTAAAGACAGTAAAATCCGCTCCGAGTAGGTAATGCCGCCACTGAGTAAGAGCGTGGATAACCGCCAAAAGCTCTTTCCCATAGATCTGTGCTATCATCTCCGGCCTAGAGAACAAACGGCTCTCGTAAGCTATGACATGGCCTTCTTGCATCAAGACCGCACCCAGACTACGACCACAAGCATCACAATACACTTCAAATGACTTCTGCAAGTCCGGCAAAGTCAAAACAGGTCCCGTAGTCAATTTCTCTTTCAATGTCCGAAAGGCAGTCACCTCTATGGGTCCCCACGAAAAAGGTACTCCTTTCTGTGTCAAGATATGCAAAGGGGAAGCAACCTCTGCAACCTTTCGTATGAACCCCCTGTAGTACGAACACAGTCCCAAGAAGCTTCTAACTTCATGGACATTCCTCAAATCGGGCCAATCATGGATAGTCTCTATCTTGGCCGGGTCCATTTGCACTCCTGTTGCTGACACAATGTGTCTCAAAAAGTGTATCTCTGGTAGGAAAAATTCACTTTTCTTTGCATTAATCACTAACTTGTGATCTCGTAATGCCTGAAAGACTTGATGGAGATGATCTCTGTGTTCTACCTCATTCTTGGAGAAAACAATGATGTCGTCAAAGAAAGTGCCAACAAATAGCCTGTACTCTCGAAAAATCCTATCCATCATCCGGTTAAAAGTCGCAGGAGCATTGGTTAAGCCAAAAGGCATCACCAAAAACTAAAATAACCCAAAAGTTGTCCGAAAAGTTGTCTTGTAGACATCTCCTGGCGCTATCCTGATCTGATGATATCTACTCTTCAAGTCAATCCTGCTAAAGCAGGAGGATCCCTGTAACTTGTCGAGTATATCATTGATCCTAGGAATCGGAAATGCGTTCTTGATGGTGATTTTATTGAGAGCTCTATAATCGATGCACATTCTCCAAGATCTGTCTTTCTTCAAAAACCAACAACACTGGAGAGCAATACGGTGAAGTACTAGGTTGGACAAGACCCTTTTCCAAGAGGTCTTTCATTGGGTTCATAATCTTTTCATTCTGTACTCGGCTCACACGATAAGGTGTCCGATTCGGTGGCGTGCTTCCAGATATCAGATCAATGGTATGATCTTCAGACCCTCTCAAAAGCAATCGGCATGAGCGTGGAGAAAAAAATCTTGGCGTTCTTTTCTTCAAGTCAAAACATATTCAACCTTTATCCATCGTTCAGTTCTCCCAAAAGAATGAGTAAGAAAACTGAAGTTCATCAAGTACAATCTCTAAGCCCTTCATTTATCAAAGTCGCTTTCTCGGCCCGGTAGTCAACCTCGGCGTAGTTCTTGTGGTACCAAGGGATCCCGAGTAGAACTTCACACTCGTGCCCTGAACACCCCTGTCATTGCAAACAAAGTTTGCCAATGCTCGGTGTAATGGCAACATCCCATCCGGGTGCCAGTGGAACTACCTCCGCCTGTGGCGTCAGTCTGTCGGGTGTAGTTCCAAATCGAGCCGCCAATTCCAAGTGAAAAGAAGTTGGCCTTGGCTCCTTCAAAAGAGCTTCCTGATCCTTCACTTTGCCCCGAAAGCGGCAAAGTTTGTACTTTCATTCATTAGATTCGCTGCAGGTCCCACGCCATGTGGTACCAGTTCTGCTTTTCTATCTGCCTTTTCTGCCACATTCCTCTGTTGCTCTCGAACTCTCAGACCTGTCGTCCTCTTTATCATTCTGTTCTTTCTGTGCCTTATCAGGGCACTTTGCGGAAATATGTCCATGTTCCCCGCATCCAAAGCACTTCCCCTCTCTGATGAAGTGAGCTCTCTCCTCAGGAGTAAGCTTGGGTCGTGCATCCTTTTTCTCTGGCTTGCTCTTTTTCTTTCTACTTTCATTCCCAGAAGTCTGTTCGGCTTGTTGTGTCATGGCCTCATCTGTGGGGTAGGTCAGACTGCCAGAGTGAATGGCAAAGCCCCGCTTCGCATGACTCATCAACTCCTGAACAGAAGCTGACTTCTGTTCCAAGCAGTGATCTCGGATCTCTGTAGGTAGACCCAAGGTAAACCGCTCAATCTGTTCTCTGAACGAGATCTTCTTGAATGAAGAGGCGGGTAGAGAAGAGTTCCAGAATCTTTCACAATAAGCATTGATTGTATCTTTCTTGGTCATCCGAAGATGGTTCCAAGCAGCTCGTACATCTCGTTCATATTCTTGCGTCAACCAAGAAGAAATAAAAAGTTTCTTAAATTTCAGCCATTTAACTGGCGTAGTCTTGTTTAAAAGAAGCGTGGACCACCAAGTACGAGCATTCCTCTTAAAGTAAGAGGCAGCTCTCTGAATCTTGGAGTGCTCTGAATAGCGTCCTCCCGCGAAAGCGATGTCAAACTGCTGAAAAAAAAGACACAGCCTTCGAAGCATCCGAGTATCCTGAAAAAGTATCAAACTTGATCGAGTGGCCACCTTCCTTAAACTCTCGGACTTTCTTGCTTTTATCTTCGAGAAAGTCATACTGGTTGGCTTTGTAAAAATTCTTCTTGTTCGCATAAAACTTTCCGTCATCGGAATCTGAGCAGTCTGTAGACGAGTCCTCAGTAGAACTGTCAGTCTCTGGGCGAGATTTAGCCTTCTTTACCTTTCTCTTGCCCTTTCCAAAGCGTTGCTTCTTGCTTCGCTTTTTACCTTTTCTGTCTGCTTTGCTCGAATCCCAGGAGCTAGAAGAACTGTCAGAAGAAGAAGAAGAAGAACTGGGTACTTTCCATAGATCTGTGCTGTAATCTCCGGCCTAGAGAACAAACGGCTCTCGTAAGCTATGACATGGCCTTCTTGCATCAAGACCGCACCAAAACTACGACCACAAGCATCACAATATACTTCAAATGACTTCTGCAAGTCCGGCAAAGTCAAAATAGGTCCCGTAGTCAATTTCTCTTTCAATGTCCGAAAGGCAGTCACCTCTGTGGGTCCCCACGAAAAAGGTACTCCTTTTTGTGTCAAGGTATGCAAAGGGGAAGCAACCTCTACAAACTTTCGTATGAACCGCCTGTAGTACGAACACAGTCCCAAGAAGCTTCTAACTTCATGGACATTCCTCAAATCGGGCCAATCACGGATAGTCTCTATCTTGGCCGGGTTCATTTGCACTCCTGCTGTTGACACAATGTGTCCCAAAAAGTGTATCTCTGGTAGGAAAAATTCGCTTTTCTTAGCATTAATCACTAATGTGTGATCTCGTAATGCCTGAAAGACTTGAAGCAGATGATCTCTGTGTTCTGCCTCATTCTTGGAGAAAACAATGATGTCGTCAAAGAAAGTGCCAACAAATAGCCTGTACTCTCGAAAAATCCTATCCATCATCCGGTTAAATGTCGCAGGAGCATTGGTTAAGCCAAAAGGCATCACCAAAAACTCAAATAACCCAAAAGTCGTCCGAAAAGCTGTCTTGTAGACATCTTCTGGCGCTATCCTGATCTGATGATATCCACTCTTCAAGTCAATCCTGCTAAAGCACGAGGATCCCTGTTACCTGTCGAGTATATCATCGATCCTAGGAATCGGAAATCTGTTCTTGATGGTGATTTCGTTGAGAGCGCGATAATCGATGCACATTCTCCAAGATCCGTCTTTCTTCAAAACCAACAACACTGGAGAGCAATACGGTGAAGTACTAGGCTGGACAAGACCTTTTTCCAAGAGGTCTTTCACTGAGTTCATAATCTTTTCATTCTGTACTCGGCTCACACGATGAGGTGGCCGATTCGGTGGCGTGCTTCCAGATATCAGATCAATGGTATGATCTTCAGGCCCTCTCAAAAGCAATCGGCATGAGCGTGGAGAAAAAAAATCTTGGCGTTCTTTTCTTCAAGTCAAAACATATTCAACCTTTATCCATCGTTCAGTTCTCCCAGAAGAATGAGTAAGAAAACTGAAGTTCATCAAGTACAATCTCTAAGCCCTTCATTTATCAAAGTCGCTTTCTCGGCCCGGTAGTTAACCACGGCGTAGTTCTTGTGGTACCAAGGGATCCCGAGTAGAACGTCACTCGCGTGCCCTGAACACCCCTGTCATTGCAAACGAAGTTTGCCAATGCTTGGTGTAATGGCAACATCCCATCCGGGTGCCAGTCGAACTACCTCCACCTGTGGCGTCAGTCTGTCGGGCGTAGTTCCAAATCGAGCCGCCAATTCCAAGTGAAAAGAAGTTGGCCTTGGCTCCTTCAAAAGAGCTTCCTGATCCTTCACTTTGCCCCGAAAGCGGCAAAGTTTGTACTTTCATTCATTAGATTCGGTGCAGGTCCCACACCATGTGGTACCAGTTCTGCTTTTCTATCTGCCTTTTCTGCCACATTCCTCAGCTACTCTCGAACTCTCAGACCTGTCGTCGTCTTTATCATTCTGTTCTTTCTGTGCCTTTCTAGGGCACTTCGCGGAGATATGTCCAGTTTCCCCGCATCCAAAGCACTTCCCCTCCCTGATGTAGCGAGTCCGCTCCTGAGGAGTAAGTCTGGGTCGTGCATCCTTTTTCTCTGGGTTGCTCTTTCTTTTTCTACTCTCATTCCCAGAAGTCTGTCTGGTTCGTTGTGTCGTGACCTCGTCTGTGGGGTAGGTCAGTCTGCCAGAGTGAATTGCAAAGCCCCGCTTCGCATGACTCATCAACTCTTGAATAGAAGCTGACTTCTGTTCCAAGCAGTGGTCTCGGATCTCTGTAGGTAGACCCAATGTAAACCGCTCAATCTGTTCTCGGAACGAGATCTTCTTGAATGAAGAGGCTGGTAGAAAAGAGTTCCAAAATCTTTCACAGTAAGAATTCACTTTATCGCTCTTGGTCATCCGGAGATGGTTCCAAGCAGCTCGTATATCTCGCTCAAACTCTTGAGTCAACCAAGAAGAAATAAAAAGCCTCTTGAATTTCAGCCATGTAATTGGCGCAGTCTTGTTTAAAAGAAGCATGGACCACCAAGTATGAGCATTCCCCTTAAGGTAAGAGGTAGCTCTCCGAATCTTGGAGTGCTCTGAATAGCGTCCTCCCGCGAAAGCGATGTCAAACTGCTGTATAAAAGACAAAGCCTTCGAAGCATCTAAGTATCCTGAAAAGTATCAAACTTGATCGAGTGGCCACCTTCCTTAAACTCTCGGACTTTCTTGCTTTTATCTTCGAGAAAGTCATACTGGTTGGCTTTGTAAAAATTCTTCTTGTTCGCATAAAACTTTCCGTCATCGGAATCTGAGCTGTCTGTAGACGAGTCCTCAGTAGAACTGTCAGTCTCTGGGTGAGATTTAGCCTTCTTTGCCTTTTTCTTGCCCTTTCCGAAGCGTTGTTACTGGCTTCGCTTTTTGCTTTTCGTGTCTTCTTCGCTCGAGTCCGAGGAGCTAGAAGAACTATCAGAAGAAGAAGAAGAAGAAGAAGTGGGTAGGTCTTCAAACTTGACGCGCTTCTTCAATTTCTTTGCCTTGTCAAATGTCGACCGACGACCTAAATATCCCGGGAAGTCAGTGCCTTTCTTCTTCTTTTTGCCGTGCTTTTTGCCTTTCTTTTGCACGTCGAAAAGCTGAGCAATCCGTGCATCAACCACGTTCTCCAGTTCCTTCTCCGTATATTTCTTGGAGGCAGAAGGTTTCTTGAGAGCGGGTTTCGGGAGTGGTGTTGTGGTTCTCTGCCACTCCCTCTGTACCTCTTCCAAAGAGGTCTGGTTCATATATTTTGCCATCTTCGGGTCCTTGGCAAAATTGAGCATCATCTTTGTTGCATCGCCAATCAATTGACGACGCTGCATCTCTCTTTGCTCCGCATGAGTAGACCGAGGCGGGCCATACTCTCTGTCTGAATCTTCGTTGTGATCCCAGCCGGCATCTCCAGATGCAGAGGGAGTCGACTGATCATTGCCTGAAGCCATAGGTGCCGTGGAAAAAAAATTCGGGGATCGGATTTCCCGTAGAAGAGAAATCGGCCGTGCTCTGATACCACTGTAACAGACTTGGACACTCCAAGTCAAGAATCAACCGCGACAGCACCAAATAACCACTTCCAAACAATTCACAGATCACAATAGATTTGCACTGGCCCGGCGGAGTTCCGTGCCTAGAGATATTGGCCCCAAAGACTGGCGCCCCTTTCGGTATTTCTTTTTATATTAATCAATCATCAAAGTACAAGAGAGCGGTTAGGGTTTCACTCTCAGACTCTGCATCCAGATGCTTCGAGAAGTGAGGCCCTCACCACTAATTTAAAGGTTACAAGGGATGCCCAAAAGCAGAGCCCCAAAAGCTTCAAATCAAAAGCAATTGCTCTCTCTCTCTCACAGAGAGTTAAAACATGAAAGCAAAAGCATTCTCTCTCTCTTTCTCATTTAAGTAGAGAAAAAGCGAAATTTGCGTCGCTCATCATTTTCCAAAGAAAAAAAATAAATTTTTTTTTTTTTATAGTAATAATCCGCCTCCGCGATTTCCGGAATTAGGGTTTTTGGCAAAAATTAGGGTTTGCAAGAATTTTAGGGTTTTTGGCAGAAATTAGGGTTTCTGTTGTCCGCCACGTCATCACTTTGTGACATAAGCATTGGTTGCAAACTCTTGTTTCCCAAGGGCCAAGCAACTATCTCATTCGTGATGGATTGTTGTTTTTTCGTCAACGTTTATGTGTGTTGCCCTCTCTCAGGCCAACGATATTGCATGATGCACATGATTCTCTCATGGGTGAGCATAGGGGAATGAACACCACATTGGAAAAAATTGAAAGATTTTTTAATTGGCCTAAAATGCGAAAAGATGCGTTTCGTTATATCACACAGTGCATTATATGTCAAAAAGTAAAAGATCCTCGGGGTAAGCAGCAAGGTCTCTTGCTTCCGTTGCCTATTCCCGATGGACCTTTTCAGGATATTTCCATGGATTTTGTGACTAACCTACCACCAAGTTTGCATTCAACGAACACTCAATGTTTAACAATTGTTGATCGTTTCAAAAAATTTTGCATGTTGATTCCTTGTAAAGCCACAATTACTGCACAAGATGTAGCATGGTTGTTCATTAAGCATTGGTACCCTCTCTGTGGTTTGCCAAAGTCAATTGTTTCAAATAGGGATGTTAAGTTTACGTCTAATTTTTGGCGCGCACTCTTTGAAAATTTTGTTACTAAGTTGAATTTTTCATCAGCTTTTCATCCACAATCAGATGGTCAAATAGAAATTTACAATCAATTGGCTTTTGATGTTTTAAAGTCATATATGCATGATCAACAGTTTCAGTGGGAGCTCTATCTTCCATTGGTACAGGCTATTTTGAATGACTCTTTTTCTTCTGCTATTGGTCGAACTCCGTATGAGGCAGCTTTTGGCCGTCTGTCCTAGTCACTTTTGACTCGCTCGGTCAGTCAAATGCTTGATGCCAATGCTGAAAGTCAGTCATTGGATGAGATTTCTGAGACTGTGAAGCTTCGGCTAAGCAAGGCTCAGAAATCTTATCACGGCAGGCTAATAAGCATTGTCAGGATGTTTCGATCAAGGAAGGAGATTGGGTGTATTTAAGAATCATGAAGCAACGTCTTAAGCAAGTTGAAAAGAAGTGTCCAAAGTTGTCTTTTCGTATGTATGGTCCATTTCCAGTCATTAAAAAGATAAATGAGGTTTCAATGAATTTGCAGTTGCCTAACTCATGGTCAATGGACAACGTTTTCCATGTTTCTTGGTTGAAAGTGTTTTAGGGAACATCTCCAAAGGACATTTTGGAAGAAGAACCGGAGATCATCGATGAACCTGAAGTCATGGAGCCGGAGCAAGTGTTGTTGCATCGGTTTCGCCATGGTTCGAAGAAGCAAGTGCGACAATACTTTTTGAAGTTCAAGGATCGAGGAACCCACGAAGCTGTGTGGGTAGACGAAGAGTTATTCAAGGATTATCCAGAGTTGTTGGCAGACTACAAGGAAGCCATGCAGCTCGGTACCAGTACCTCACTTTAAAAAGGAGGGGATGTCACGTGACACATCCAACCCTATGTATCCGTGGACAAGCTACACCATAACAGTGTTTCCGTCAATCCAGTTAGTCTAGATTAGAAGTGATCTGGCACTTTTTGTGAGTCTATTCGTAGACCGTGCATGTCCGGTCACTTAGTACAGATGTATATCCTCTGGTTGCACACAACATGATCATAAGCATTCCCATCAGAATCCATTAGAATCAATTAGGGAATTTTTCCAGTGCATTTAGCCTATTTTACCTATTTTTGACATTTTTCACTTATTAATTTAAGTGACTTTTCAACAAAAGTAGGTAGGGCAATTTGGGTAAGAAAATATATAAGCAAACCAAAGTTAGCACTAAAGGGCAGATAAGCAAGGAGAACAGCAGGCCATTGGCGACAGGTTTCCCCCTCTCTCAGCAAGACTCTCCAAGATCCTCTTGGCGTTTTCCCTCCCTTAGCCCTGGCGTTTTGCATCATCGCTAGCCATCTATTTGCCTCGGCAATTTCAGCAGATACGCATAGCTTCACCCCCATTTGCATCTAGCGTTTTCAGCCTTAACCCGTAGCAGGACAGCAGCGTTTTCAGCCTTAAAACACAGCAATCATCAGCGTTTTTATCAAGCAAATTCAGCATCCAAAAACGCAGCCAATCTCAACGTTTTTCTCAGCCCAAACCTGCGTTTTTTAGCAACACAAGGTCAGCCCAAATTTCAACAATTCAGTTGCAGCAGAATTCAGCAGTTAGTGATTTTGGACAGCAGTTAGTTTCATTCATGTCACGTGACACATCCAACCCTATGTGTCCGTGGACAAGCTACAGCACGATCAGGATTCAGTCAGTCTAGATATGACACTTTTGTGAGTCTATTCGTAGACCGTGCATGCCCAGTCACTTAGTGTAGATGCATATCCTCTGGTTGCACACTGCATGATCATCAATATTCCCATCAGAATCCATTAGAATCAGTTAGGGGAATTTTCCAGTGATTTTAGCCTATTTGCCCTATTTTTGACATTTTTCACTTATTAATTGAAGTGACTTCCCAAAAAAAGTAGGTAGGGCAATTTTGCTAAGTTTGTATATAAGCAAACCCAAGTTAGCACTCAATGGCAGAAGAGGCAGCAGGAGCTCCTCGCTCAACATGCACCTTCTCAGCAAGAACCATCAAGAACTTCTTGCCTTGGCGATTTCCCTCTCCCTTGCCTTGGCGTTTTCTCCAAGCCCTAGCGTTTTGTGTTTCCAGCAGATTTCCACCGCAAGCCTGCCTCAAGCCCTAGCCGTGGCGTTTTCAGTTTCCCTCACCGCCAACACTCCCAGATTCCCAACGTTTTCACTAACGCTATAAAGCTGCCAGCGTTTTTGGATTTTCAGCCTTCAGTGAGGCAGGCAAGGCAGTGTTTTCAGCCGTACGAACAGCAGCAGATTCAGCCCTAGACATTGTAGAAGATCATCATTTTCAGCATCTTAAAACGCAGCCAAATCAGCGTTTTCAGCCACCCTGAATCAGTCCCAGATTTTCAGCCATAGCGTTTTTATGGACAGCAGATAGAAGACCGCAGATTTCAGCCCTTAGGTCGTCGTCGCCATCCCCGTCGTCGTCACCGACATAGCCTAGACTTGCATCAATCCATGCATCCCATTTGTACCAGATTGTGCAATCATAAGTAGACCACTCTCGCCGACGAGAGTGGGGCCTTCGGAGGAGGGTTTTACAACGTCTCTGGTGTCGTATCTCTCTTCTCTCTCTATCTCTCAATCTCATACACTTGCACGCACAATGTCCATTCACTTTGTTTGTGATCATAGCATTCTCTCATTAAGAACGGAAGGCTCTACCTTCCATAAGAACAAAAGGAACCTTGAGCACAGTTTGGAGCACTCATCTTGAGCAAAGCGCAAACATTCATTCCGCTGCACCTAACATTGGTACCAGAGCTTTGGCAGTGTTCTGATCAGTCAAGGAAAGAACCACAAGAATCACAAGAATTTTTTTTTGTTTGTTGTGGTCGCACGAACCCAAGTTCGCTTGGGCGTGTGGATTCCTAATCGTGTTTTTGAAGAGTGATAGGAATCTCAGGAAAGGAGGGTTTGTCCAGCCTCCTCTTGTGTCTCTTTTCACTCATTGAGAGCATACCGTGCACTTAGCGGCTGGCCAATCGACGTGAGGTGGGGAAAAGCAACCTTGGTGTGAGCGCAAGGCAGCTAAGGGGTGCGCCCATGGAAAGGAGTAGAACTCGGGTGAAGAGAAGATCCTTCTCAAACGCGGTTTGCAAACAAAAGAAAACCTTAAGAACCTCAAAAATCTCAAGACCCGCAAGAACCTCAAGAACCCCAAGAACCCAAGTTCCTCGCGAACTTAAGAACCGAAGAACCCACAAGAACCCACGACTTCAGAATGGTCATCACTCGAAGCGGAATGGATACTTCGCTTGGAGGTGTTAGGTGCAGCGGAATGAATGTTTGCGCTTTGCTCAAGATGAGTGCTCCGAACTGTGCTCAAGGTTCCTTTTAGTTCTTATGGAAGGGAGAGCCTTCGTTCTTAATGAGAGAATGCTATGATCACAAATAAAGTGAATGGACACTGTGCGTGAAAGTGTATGAGATTGAGAGATAGAGAAAGAAGAGAGATACGACACCAGAGACGTTGTAAAACCCTCCTCCGAAGGCCCCACTCTCGTCGGCGAGAGTGGTCTAATTTTGATTGCCACAAAGTGGTACAATGCGTATGCAATGGACTGATGCAACTTGGACTATGCCGCCGCCGCCGCCGACGACGGTGATGACGACAACTTCTTAGGGCTGAAATCTGTGGTCTTCTATCTGCTGAATTTCGGGACTGTTTCGGTGGCTGAAAATGACTGTTTTGGCTGCGTTTTTATGGGCTGAAAATGGGGGTTCTTCTGCAACCAATTAGGCTCAATTTGCTGCGTTTCCATCTGCTGAAGATCTGCGTTTTTGAATGCTGATGTCCAGGCTGAAAACGCTTATCTGTTGCAGGTCTGATGCTGCGTTTTATGGCTGAAAACGCTGAGGTCAAAAACGCTAATGGGCTGATTTGCTGGCGATGGCTACAGATGGGGAAATCGCCAAGGAAGGGGAGTTCCTGGATGGCGATGGCTGTTGGAGGGAAACGCCAAGAGGGAGATGGGATGGCGCTAGGTCTTGGATGGGGATGGCTCACCAAGGGATGGCTTGGGGAGGTCTTGTTGAGAGAGGGAGGGAGTACCTGTTGCTTGGAAAAGCCTGTTGTGCTCCTTGCTCATCTGTCCTATTGTGCTAACTTGGGTTTGCTTATATATTAACTTAGCAAAATTGCCCTACCTACTTTTGTTGGAAAGTCACTTAAAAATAATAAGTGAAAATACCAAAAATAGGGAAAATAAGCTAAATGCACTGGAAAATTCCCCTGATTGAATCTGATGGATTCTGAAGGGAATAGTGATGATCATGGTGTGTGCAACCGGAGGATATGCATCTATGCTAAGTGATTGGGCATGCACGGTCTACGAATAGACTCACAAAAGTGCCAGATCACTGCTAATCTAGACTTGACTGGACTGGCTAAACCCTCATCATGCTGTAGCTTGTCCACGGACACATAGGGTTGGATGTGTCACGTGACAGGAGGTGATGAGCATGAGAGAGACGAAGAAGAATTTTCCCCACCAGGAGGTTTTTCTGACCCTTCCCCATCTACGTCAAGGATTGCACTAACTCCTATGGAGGCTTTCTACAAGATGTTTATGGAAAGGAAGTTAGAACGCGAAGCAAGAAATGCAGAAAAAATGGTAGAAATGGAACGCAGACACGCAGAAAGAAGAGCAGAAAGGGAGTGCAGACACCAAGAAAGAATTGCAGCCACTGTCAAAGGAAAGAGCGACCAACAGGTGAAAGTGTTCTTGCAACTCGTTTCTCAAGCTCAGGCACAGCTGCAGAAGATTCGGGAAAAGGAGACTCTCTCAGTCTCTTCTTCTCCAAAGCATGGCACACAGGATTTGCATGATTATGAGAAGCATGATGAATTGAATGATGATGATTTGATTGACAATGACAAGCATGATGATTTGCATGATCAAGATGTGATTTCTCACGAGCATGATAATTTGCATGATCAAGATCTGATGTCTCACAAGCATGATGAGTTGCATGAAGATGATGTGATTGTTCACAAGGATGATGTGTTAGTTGATACTTTATCTAGTGAAGCTAACCTCATTGTAGATTCGATCAGTCACGAAGAACCGATCTTGGCTCTCGAGCCTAGGTCCAAAGAACCCCCTTAGGAAGAACCGATCTTGGCTCTCGAGCCTAGGTCCAAAGACCCCTCACAGGAAGTATTATGTGTTCGCATGATTAGTACGCACGCATTGTTCGAGTGTTTCATTCGTGATTGTTTCCTGTATTTTAGTCAGCGTCTTTATGCGATCCCTTTTCCTAAGCATGACATATTGTATGTTGAGCACGTTTCTCTCATGGATGCGCACGAATGTATGCGGATTTTTCATGAAAAGCTGAAAAGTATGTATGTAAGGAAGTTACATTCCATGTCTCTTCCTTGGCATGACACATTCGTAGAACGAGCACATGAAAGTATGAGCACCAAGCAGGGGCATTTCCGTTGTGAATTGCCACAGTTGATTGCTTTAGATCAGAAGAGGAAGATTCGATCTCATTGTTTGCATGTGTTTGATGAACGGTTTAGCACTCTGTCTCTTTGTTCATCTACATTGCATGCTCAGTCTTTGAGGAAGACAAGATTTTTTCCCTTCACTTTACATGTCCATGGTTTTGTGTTGGAAATGGTTTCAGGAATTTTCAGCCATGGAGATTCTTGAAGAAGAAAGAAGCATGACTCTCGACGAAGTTGAAGTATTGAAGGAGCCACAGAAGACTTTGTGTCGCTTTTGGCGCGGCCCAAAGAAGCAAGCGTTGCAGACCTTTATGAAGTTCAAGTACCGCACGACCCACACATTAGAGTGGGCCGACGAAGAGTCCCTTCTAGGATTCCGGATGCTTTTGGCGATCTCCCTCAATGCCATACAGTTTGGTACCAGTACCTCACTTTGAAAATGAGGGGATGTCACGTGACACATCCAACCCTATGTGTCCGTGGACAAGCTACAACATGATCAGGGTTCAGTCAGTCCAGTCAGTTTAGATTTAGAAGTGATCTGGCACTTTTGTGAGTCTATTCGTAGACCGTGCATGCCCAGTCACTTAGTGTTGATGCATATCCTCTGGTTGCACACAACATGATCATCAGTATTCCCATCAGAATCCATTAGAATCAGGTAGGGGAATTTTTTAGTGATTTTAGCCTATTTTTCCTATTTTTGACATTTTTCACTTATTAATTTAAGTGACTTCCCAACAAAAGTAGGTAGGGCAATTTTGCTAAGTTTATATATAAGCAAACCCAAGTTAGCTCTCAATGGCAGAAGAGGCAGCAGGAGCTCCCCGCTCAACAGGCATCTTCTGAGCAAGAACCATCAAGAACTCCTTGCCTTGGCAATTTTCCTCTCCCTTGCCTTGGCGTTTTCTCCAAGCCCTAGCTTTTGTGTTTCCAACAGATTTCCACCGCAAGCCTGCCTCAAGCCCTAGTCCTGGCGTTTTCAGTTTCCCTCATCGCCAACACTCCCAGATTCCCAGCGTTTTCTAATGCTACAAAGCTACCAGCGTTTTTGGATTTTCAGCCTTCGGTGAGGCAGGCAAGGCAGCGTTTTCAGCCTTGGGAATAGCAGCAGATTCAGCCCTAGACATTGCAGAAGATCATCATTTTCAGCATCTTAAAACGCAGCCAAATCAGCGTTTTCAGCCACCCCGAATCAGTCCCAGATTTTCAGCCATAGCATTTTTATGGACAGCAGATAGAAGACCGCTGAAATCCTTAGGTCGTCGTCGCCATCCCCGTCGTCGTCACCGACATAGCCTAGACTTGCATCAATCCATGCATCCCATTTGTACCAGATTGTGCAATCATAAGTAGATCACTCTCGCCGACGAGAGTGGGGCCTTCGGAGGAGGGTTTTACAACGTCTCTGGTGTCGTATCTCTCTTCTCTCTCTATCTCTCAGTCTCATACACTTGCATGCACAATGTCCATTCACTTTGTTTTTGATCATAGCATTCTCTCATTAAGAACGGAAGGCTCTACCTTCCATAAGAACAAAAGGAACCTTGAGCACAATTCGGAGCACTCATCTTGAACAAAGCGCAAACATTCATTCCGTTGCACCTAACAATTCAGTTTTCAGCCCTTTTGTCGTCATCGCCATTCCGGTTATCATCGTCGACATAGACTAGATCTGCATCAGTCCATGGATCATCATTGTACCCGTTTGTGCAATCAATCATAGACCACTCTCGCCAACGAGAGTGGGGCCTTCGGAGGAGGGTTTTACGTATCTCTCTTCCCTCTATCTCTCAGTCTCATACACTTGCACGCATAGTATCCACTCACTTTGTTCGTGATCATAGCACTTTCCATTAAGAACGGAAAGCTCTCCCTTCCATAAGAACTAAAAGGAACTTCTATCAAAATATGGAACACTCATCTTGAGAAAGAACAACATTCATTCCGCTGGACCTTACACTAAGTGCTTGGGCATGCACGGTCTGCGAACAGACTCACAAAAGTGCTAGAACACTTCCTAAGCTAACTGAACTGAACCCATGTCATGAAGTAGCTTGTCCATGTACACATAGGGTTAGATGTGCACGTGACATCTCACAGTCAGAGGCCCTGCGCCTTCCTGGCTCACCTTTTGAACACAAATCCCCCGACAAGGCACTTGGCTATGGATGCAAATCGAAGCAAGTGAATTTTAAAGCTCTTCTTCTTCTTCTCTATTGCTCTAGCTATGCTAAAAGCTTGTTCATAGAGTAAGCATACAAGAAAAGATTACCTCTTTGCTTAAAAAATACTTTTCTTCACCCTCATCTACCTCCATCCCCATAGTTCTTTCTCCTGGATGGGGTGTTCAGGGATTGGAAAGGAGGGTTACACCATGCAAAGTTAATCGGTTCGTGAAGCTCATCATCTCATTGGTTCAAAGGAGCTTTGTAAGTGCACAAGTTTGTATTCTAAAAAGCATCTCTTTGTGAGAGAATTATAATACAAAGTCCTTCCCCCCGCTCCATGCAAATCCAGTCCTCAACAAGTTGTCAATCTTAATGTATTTTTCTCTTCAAGTTTTTTTTTTAATGATTTGATTTTGTAATGTGTAAATGATGCTAAGAAATCAACCTTACACTACCTACGGCTCTCCTCTAAAGATCCCTTTTAATGGAAAACTCTCTTTTCATTAACCAATTCCGCTGTGATTGCATGATATTATTGGCAATTGTATCAGCATTTGTGTAAGTTAAAGCAAATATCTCTCTAGCGATAGAGAGGGGGGCCCTTGTAGGGGGGTTTGGGACCCCATCTGGTGTTAGTCCTCTCTCTCTCTCTCTCTCTCTCTCTCTCTCTCTCACACTCATAGAACCTTCATTCACAGTATCATTCTCTCTTCTCTCTCTAGTCTTTACACATCTCTCATGAAATAAAAGGAACCTTGAGCACATATTGAGCATTCATCCTGAGCATTCACCATCAATCACTTCTGCTTCACATTACATTGGTATCAGGGATTGTAACAAACTGATGAGGTGTCAAAGCCCTGAAGAAGGGAGCCAACTTGAAGATGTCAGCCGAGGGGCCTAAAGCCTAAGAAGAACAAGTAACAGAAGAAGAAGTCCTACCAACTTATGGGGACCCCGTTCGATGGGGCCCCAAGCGACAAAGGATTAAAGTAAGCAGGACCTGCACACTCACACACACAAAAACTGATGACATGGCAGATTTTCGACAATTGCGTTGACATGATGACATGGCGTGTTGTACTGATTTCCGTGTTTTGTGCTGGCTGATGACGTGGCAGGCTGTACGGATTCCTGTGATTTACGTTGGCAGCTTTTTGGCTTTGCTTTTGGACCCGATGCTTTTGAGTTTGAAGGATTTTTACTGTAAACTGCTTTTGGGGCCTAGGGCCTTTAAATATGAGGTTAGGGCTCATTCTCTGGCATGCTTCCTGGAGAAGGTGCAGAGTCTGGAGTACCGGCTTGTACTGAGTTGATATAATATAAAGAAATACGGAAAGGGGCGCCAAGGTTTGGGGCCAATACTCTCTGGGGTGGAATTCCGCCACTCCATGTCGCGTGTCGTCTCTCTCTTTCAGTTCAATTGTTATTGAAGTGCTAAAAGTCTATTCAGTCTGTTCTTTTCTATTGGCACGTGGTGCTCGTCTTGTGACAGTGGTATCAAAGCATCAGGCGTGTGCTTTTTTGAAAGCATACCGGTTCTACAAAAGGAGCAGACATAGCTATTGGAATTTTATTTGAGGTATCTTTGTGCTCCTACCCTTGACTTATTAGCCACTCCCACCCTTACTTTATCGCGCATCGGGCGCGCTCCCGTCTTCACTGCTCATGTCTTACAGGGCATAAGCCATTAAGATCACTTGCAAGAGAACGATCCAAGATTTGTTCGAGATGCTGTTTTTCTCAGAGACAGTACCATGCAGACGTCTAGCTACCAAGCCGCACACTTCCAAGGACTTGGCAAGCTTTCAAGATTTTTTTTTTTCCCGAAGTTATATGGTGTTTGACATCTTTCTTCAAAGTGCAATTTCTGACAGAATGGGGTATCCTGAAATGCTTGCCATGGAAACCCTAGCTGATTATAACTTGAAGTTTCTCGACTTCTTCCAGTAGATGTCTTTTCACGTTCAGATGACCTTGGAGGTCCAGTGCGATTGCTATCTTGGGACTACCATCGCCGCCAAAGAAACACTGTTTGTCCAAGAGTTGATGGACCATGCTGTGCTCGGCTACGACCCTATGGGATGAACCTAACCCTAATCTTTGATGTAGGTTTCAGGATGGAAAGTCAGTCGACTTTTCGAGCTCGACTGATGTTGAGATTGCTTTTTTTAAGTTTGAAATCTGTTTGAGAACTTGTTTGGTGATCTTGTTTGGAATTTGTTTAAAATGGATGGTATGTATTTTGAACCTGTATTGGTGCCGATTTGAATTGTTTGACTCTGGTTTTAAATTTGCTTTCAATAATTGGTGATTTTACTCTCGGGTGGAGTAGTGAGAAATGATGTTTGAGAATGCTTGTTCATACTCATGGCCCGGATCCTTGTGGTTATTTGCGGGGGGAGTATTGAATGATTGAAAAGAGGTGTTTTTACTCATGGCCCGGACCATTGTGGTTATTTATGGGGGGAGTATTGTTGTTGTTACTCATGGCCCGAACCTGCATGGTTATTTATAGGGGGAGTATTTAGAAGTCTGAGCAGTGGTTACTCTCCGCATCTCCAAACGACGTAGGCTGCGGTTTGGGGGGCGTTTGGTTGTAAAAAGCCTCTATATCTCATGGCCCGGACCTTTTTAGGTTATTTGCGGGAGGAGTGATGAGGGAGTCGTTGAATAGCTCATGGCCCGGACCTGGATGGTTATTTGCGGAGGGAGTGTTCATCGGCGGCTTTATGTTTCTATGTTTTGTAACATGCATATGTGAGCATTTGTGTTGCATTGTGATGTGCCAACCAATGAGTATTCCTAATTCGATGAGATTGCCTGGGTATGTAATTTTAGTGCATCAAGACACCCGTGGAAGATCAGTACGGTCCGGGTGTGATGGCTAATTTTACTACGCCGGAATATCAAGAGTTTCGATCTGGACAAAAGGAGAAGCTAACTCCTTGATCAAAAGAGTAGAAAGGAGAAGCTAACTCCTTAATAAAAAGAGCAAACTGATTGTCCCTCGGAATGTCCCTCGGAAATTTTTGAGCTAACTTGAGTTGTTTTGCAGATTTGCTGTAATCGCGGACGATTACTGTCTTTCAAGAAGGGGAGATGTAACAAACTGCTGACGTGTCAAAGCCCTGAAGAAGGGAGCCAACTTGCAGATGTCGGCCAAGGGGCCTAAACCCTAAGAAGAACAAGTAACAGAAGAAGTCCTACCAACTTATGGGGACCCCACACACACACACACACACAAAAACTGATGACATGGCAGATTTTCGAAAATTGCGTTGACATGATGACGTGGCAGGCTGTACGGATTTCTGTGTTTTGCGCTTGTTGCTGACGTGGCAGATTGTATGGATTTCCGTGATTTACGTTGACAGCTTTTTGGCTTTGCTTTTGGACTATATGCTTTTGAGTTTGAAGGCTTTTTACTGTAAACTGCTTTTGGGGCCTAGGGCCTTTAAATATGAGGTTAGGGCTCATTCTCTGGCATGCTTCTTGGAGAAGGTGCAAAGTCTGGAGTACCGGCTTAAACTGAGTTGATGCAATATAAAGAAATACCGAAAGGGGCGCCAAGGTTTGTGCCCAATACTCTCTGGGGTGGAATTCCGCCACTCCGTGTCACGTGTCGTCTCTCTCTTTCAGTTAGTTGTTATTGAAGTGCTAAAAGTCTGTTCAGTCTGTTCTTTTCTATTGGCACGTGGTGCCCGTCTTGTGACACAGATCTTTGGTAGTGTTCGGTATTATCACTCAAGAAAAGACCCTAAAGAACCTCTCAAATTATTTTCTTAAAGGATTCTCATGTCCCTACCTTGAAAGTATTAGCTGCTCCATCCTTAGTTTATCGTGGATTGGGCACGCTCCTGTCTTCATTGCTCTATCTAGAAGGCAATTAAGCCATAAAAAATCACATACATTTTTTTTTGCATTTTTGAGATTGCACGTAACCCAATACCATTTGGGCGTGCTGATCTCTCTATTCTGCGTTTTTTAATAGTGGCAGGTAACCCATAAACGAAGGGCGTGTCTAGTCTCCCTCGTTCCTCTTTTCCACTCATTGAGAGTGGACCTTGCACATTGCAGTAGGCCAATTGACGTGAGGTGGGAAAAGGCAACCTTGGTGGGAGTGCAAGGCTGCCAAGGGGTGCACCCGCAAGAAGGAGTTGAGCTTGGATAAGAGAAAAGCCTTTTCAAATGCAGATTGCAAGTAGAAACCAAGTATTAAGCACCGGAAGTACCAAAGTAATCCAAGTACTGTCACGTGCACATCTAATCGCATGTGGACAAGTTATCTCAAGTCTAGGGTTCAAGTCAGCTTAGGAAGTTTTCTGGAACCTTTGTGAGCCTGTGCGTAGGCTGTGCGTGTCCAGGCACTTAGAGTAGTTGCATATTTTCTGGTTGCACACAGCATGATCATTAGCATGACATTCAGTACCTATCATGAGCATTTTATAGTGCATAGAACCCATTTTCCTTATTTACTCATTGTTCACTTATTTATTAATAAGTAACTTTGTTGGAAAAGTGAGTAGGGCAATTTGCTAAGTCTCTATAAAAGAAACCTAGCGCTAGCACTTTTTGGCAGAAGAGGCAAAAGAAGTTCCAGCAACTTGGAGTGCACCTTCTCAGCAAGACCGGCAAGAGGCCTTGCGTTTTCAGTCAACAGAGCAGATAGCGTTGTTGGAATGCAATTTCCCTAGCGTTTTTGCTACAGATCAGCCTGGCGTTTTCAGTTTGCAGATTCAGCCTAGCGTTTGCAGATTCCGGCGTGAGATCAGCCTAGCACATCAGCGTTTTCAGTTTTCAACACTTAGACACCGCAAATTCAGCTATTAGCCTCACAGATTTCACCTACCCGCAGTAGATCCTCGTCGTACCATCGAGTCAGCCGGCGTTTTCAGATTCAGCCCGCTGTCTGCAGATTTCAGCATCTGCGTTTTCAGCGCATCGTCGTCGCGTCGTCGCCATTGCCGTCCTCGCCGACACAGTGTCAGAGATCAGCAGATGCTAGAAAGTCAGTGTTTTGCAGATTTCAACAGTTCAGTCCTAGCGTTTTCAAATTTCAGTCGTCTCCGTCGTCGTCATCATTGTTGTCGACATCGTCAGCAGGTCCATTGCATCTAGACCATTCTACCAGATTTGTGCAATCTATAGCATAGACCTCTCGGGCCATAGAGAGGGGCCCTTGGAGGAGGGTTTGAGAACCGTCCGGTGTCGTATTCTTCTCTCTCTCTCTCTCTCTCTCTCTCTCTCTCTCTCAGTCTCAGCACCTTCATTCACAGTATCATTCACTTTCTTTGTAATCATTGCACTCTCTCATTAAAGGAACGGAAGGCTCTCCCTTCCATAAGTAAAAGAACCCTTGAGCACAGTTGGGAGCACTCATCTTGAGCAATAGCAACATTCACTTCCGCTGCACCTCATTGGTATAAGAGCTTTGGTAGTGATCTATATCACTCAAGGAAAGAATCACATAAATTTTTTGCTTGTTGCGGTCGCATGCAACCCAAGTCCACTTGGGCTTGTCAATTCCTAATCGTGTTTTTGAAGAGTGACAGGTAACCCAAGAAAGAAGGGCTTTTCCAGCTCCCCTTGTTCCTCTTTTCACTCATTGAGAGCGAACCGTGCACTTAGCGGCCGGCCAATCGACGTGGGGTGGGAAAAAGCAACTTTGGTGTGAGCGCAAGACCGCCAAAGGGTGCGCCCACAGGGAAGAGTGGAGCTCGGGTAAGAGAAGCCTTCTCTAACATCGATTGCAAGCTACAGAACTTCAAGAACCTCAAGAACCCCAAGAACCTCAAGAACCCAAGTTCCTCGAGAACTCAAGTACCCAAGATCTCAGTGTATGGTCATCACCCAAAGCGGAATGGATACTTTGCGTGAGGGTGATGAGCATGGAGGTGGTGACGAAGAATTTTCCCCACCAGGAGGATTTTTTTCTGACCCTCCCCCTTCCCAATCTACACCACCGGTTGCACCAAATCCTATGGAGGCTTTGGTCAAGTCGGTGAATGGACATGATGCTAAACAAGAGGCGCAGCGCGCTGCCTTGGATCACGAGCGCGAAGAAAGAAAGGTAGCCTTGGAGCGTGAGCATGAGCAAGCGTGCTTGGATGCCGGAGACCAGTGAAAAGGTAGGTAGTGTACGGTACGGTTTAGGTACATACGGAACGTACTTCCGTACTGAACCAACCTTTAGGCACGTGATAGGTACGTACCATTTGTAAAAAAAAAAAATTACACTAAATTAAAGTTCACAGACCTTTCAAAATTCAGCCTCATTAACAAATTAACAATGCAATGCTTAAAATGAACATATTGATCATAAAACTTAATGACTCAAGACTCAATACTCAAGTCTCAATGAGAAAACCAATGACCATAAATCATAAAACCAAATAACAACTACAAACATCATGTCCATGGCATCAGCCAGAAGTCGGCATGTAATCCTGGAGGATTATAAAAGCCTAAGGCTCTCTCCCCTTCACCCTATTATCCCAATCTGAAAGCGCCCCTAGCGCACTTGGTCCGTGGAGAAAATGCCCCAATTTTTTTTCATGCCGTACTGTACTGTACGGAATCGTTAGGTACGTACGTACGGATTCCACCTTGTGGCGGAGATAGAAAGGTAGCCTTGGAGCGTGAGCGTGAGCAAGCGCGCTTGGCGGCCGAAGACAAAAAGGAAGCCTTGGAGTGTGAGCGTGAGCAAGTGCGCTTGGCAGCCGAAGAACGAAGGGCAGCTATGGATCTTGAGCGTGAGCAAGCACGTGAAGCTCAACGCATAGCGGCCGAAGAAAGGCGAGCGGCCTTGGACTTAGAGCATGAGGTGTAGAGAGACCAACTCATGCAAGAGCTGGTCCTACAGGTACTCACCTCGAAGTCCGAGCCGTCAAAGATGTGGGTAGCTCATCAGGTAGCACAAGCAGAGATTCGGACTCCAACAATCCAGTCTTTAAAATTAAAGCTCGTTCTCTCTTTCAAGCTTACGTAAATAAAAGCAAGGCCAAAAAGCTTCAACGTAGGACTTTTCAGCCAGCATCGCGTGGATTAAAAAAAAAAAGTCAAAACTAGAGCGTTGCCACAAATGTTGCCACGTCATCAATTGCCGTCTGTATTGCTGTCACGTCAGCCTGCCACTGCCAGCCAACAGCCCACCACAGGGGTGTGTGCACTGGGCACCCACGTCAGCATTGCCAAGAATTTTCTCGGGGGCTATCCATGCTGAAAGGGTGTATGTGTGTGCAGCCACGTCACCAGTTTGTGACATACCCCCCTTTTGAAAGCATTGTAATTGTCACGAGGACGTGGCAACTGCTAACCTTAGTTGTTGGTTTCTTTCCAATGATTTTTGTTTAATTTTTGAGACCCTCTTTTTGAAGTTGCAAATGGTCGGACATTGTATGGCCAATGTGAATGGTAGTTTCACCCGCAGATGGAAAGTTGGTCGGCACTGGAACTCGTAAAGTAAAAGGATGTCTAGGCTCAGTTCAAGATCATGTAGGTATCCCCGTCGCACTTAGCAAGTTGGTGGATACTAGGAAGTGAACTCAATAAAGTCATAAAGTCAAGGTGGGACTACCAACAGAAAGTATCCGACAGTTGGGCCACATTGCACTTTTGGATGCGGTCCCAATGAGGATAGATGGTCAGATGACTAGTGGGAGCCCAACGGAATCATTTCCTAAAATTTAGGGAATTGCTATTTTGGGCCGTAAAATGTGTTCGCGTCATTACCTCCGGTACGACAAGGGGAACATTTTCGTACTCTGCTGCAAAGTCAACTGATGCACCAGTTGAGAGATTTTTAAGTAGGAAGCCCAATGCGGGGAAATTGTATGTATGAGTGTCAAGTGGCACTTTCTGGCCAATTTACCAAGTCTGGCAGAAGAGAACTCGTAACTGACTCTTTGGAGCAGTTTTGGAGGCTGTTAACTTGGATTTTCAGCCATTTCTCTCCATTTTTGAGCTTCCCATGACTTTACCTTGGACCAAGAAGCTCATTTTTAGCATTGGAAGGCATCAAATGCGTGTTTACAGGGCTGTTTTGCTGCGTTTTCAGCAATACCCAGGTTTTGGCAGCCATGGAAATCTTTCCGTTTTTGCATCTATTTGTTCACAGATGCATTACAGGTCAAGGGCAGCAGAGGGGGCACTTGATTTATGCTGGGGGGATGCTTCATTGAGAACCTGTCACAGGTTAAGAGCTTTGGAGTGCTTGCTTTCCTCTCTATGTACAGTGTGGTGCTAGAAGTGATGACCTGCACACTACACACTGCTCTCTCTCTCTCTCTCTCCCTGTGCAGTTATGTGATGCCCCATAAGAGGGCTTTTCATTTGACTGATGTACAGCTGTGTGGTTTCATGCTTTTGTGCTGAGGCAAGAGCCTCCTTGAGCAGGAACATGGGTAGCTAACTGCTACTCCAAAGCAAGCACCGGTGAGGGTCATAACCTCACCATACAGGTGCGTTTTCAGCGCTGTGTATGTGCTGTAAATTGACTGTTTTTCAGCCATACGGACGCCAGAACCATTGGGAATAGTGCCCCACTGGCAGAGGACAGGTAGGGGACTGTTTGGGGCTGAAAACAGGGCAAAAACCAGTAAATACAGAGTGCTGAACTTACTGTTTTTGGGCAGGAATCAGAGGGTTTATGCCTATGGAAGTGAGTTCCTGTAGGGGAACTGGTTTCGCGCAAGTTTTGGGGCTGTTATGTTACCGAAATTTGGCCAAATCAAGTGGTATCTAGTTGGATATTGACAAAGGATTCCCAAGACTCTACTTTGTAAATTTACCCTCTCAAAAGTATAAATAAATACTGAAAGGGGCGCCAATTTTGGGGCCTACAGGTTGTCGGCGTATGCTCTTAGCATTCTAGCTTCCGAGCTGTGTGTGTTCAAGTGTTAATTCCTGTTACAGGTTACCTTTGCAAAGTACTCTGTGTGTGTGTGTGTGTGTGTAAAATAAAGAATTTCGGGTGAAAGCCAACGCCTACCGCCCCACGGGCCGGTTTCATTAATCGCCCTCGATTACGCCTGCAAAACAGACAGAGGCCAGAAACTGTCTTAGGAGACACTGACTATTAGTACCTACGTACTATGATCACACATCTAGCACGTTGTGAGCGGGATGGAAACACACACGCCGCCTCTATAATGACCCGACACACACTCTAGGGATGATACACACACATTATGGGGCACCACTCGGCTTACACAACCAGCCTGGCCGAGACAGGAAACACACAGACGGAGTGAGAAGAGAGAGATTTCCCACTTGCCCACTCAACACTCACACACACACTCTCAATTCAGCTCAAAAGAGGCAAATTGCTGTTGTTTAGACTCAATGAAGCTCAACTCAACACCAATGGGGCAAATAGTTTACACAGTATTGAGGAAATACACCAGATACAACCACAAAGTTAAGCAGGGGCTTCACTCACCGGAGACAATTACACAGAAAAACAACAGAAAATCTGTGAGGAATTTGCCAAAATGGACAGCGCCATTGCGTCCGGAACGCCCAAAAACCCCAGTCTACAATGTTAAAGTGCTCAAATCCGACCTCGGATGAGCAGTTTAGGGCCAAAAAATGCTCCAAAAACAGCAAAAACACACTTGCGGCTGTTTCTCCTCTCTTCTCCACGTTTTTTTCTGGTCTTCTCTCTCTTTTTTCAATTCCCACACTTAGCTTTTTTAGTTGGGCACCCTTGGCCTTTTAGATGACCTCAAACGGACCCCGAACAGGCCAAAAACTGACCTCGCAGTGCATAGTTGTCACCTTTTTGCATCATCCGCACACCTGGCACTCAGTTTTTCCCAATAATGCATCCAGCAACCACGTGAAGTGGCCCCAAAAAGTGGTCCTCATGATGACCTTTCTGCATAAGTATCACAAGAAAACACCCACGTCGTGTCCGTACTCCGCGTGCAAGTATTGACCCCATTCGACCTCCTGACGCCACTAGATGCCATCTGACGCACCTGCTTACCTCATGTCGTCGGCCCGCCGATAACTTCCTCGAGAAGTTTTACGTGCTACCAACTCCTCCTTATTGTAGGAAAAACACACTGGTACTGATAATAGTGAAAATCGCTGCACTATGTACACCTTGTCCTACCTGTACACACGTGGGCCCCACGTAACCACCTGGCTATGGAAATTGGGCAATCCTTTATTTGATGCACCATGCATGTATATGTACATATGCGCAATCCCTTGCTCCAAAAAACTCCTGACATAATTTGCCCTTCCCCTAGCCTGCTAGATCATTCATGATCAGCAGCAGCAAAGAGAGATATGAGACTCGCCGCATCACAAGTCTCCTCATCGCTCACCACACTGCTTGATCCACAGACAGCTCATCTTGCTCCACCATCATCAATCTAGCATGATACAATTTAAGACGCAATCCATTTACCCTTGACTTATGTAGAACACCATCCAGGTTAGCCAGCTGATATGTGCTATTTGGAAAACACTCCACTACCTTGAAAGGGCCTTCCCACTTAATTTGAAACTTCTTTTGGAAGGTGTTGTCCAGCTTACTGTTGTAGCGCAAAACCAAGTCATGTTTCTTGATACCCTTACTTTTGACCTTTTCATTTATCTTTGCCAAAGCCTTATCCTGCATCTGCCCATAATGCTCCAATGCGCTCATCCTATCCAACTGGACCTCTTGTAACTACAAGAGCCTCTCTTTGAATGCATCACTAGGCGGCCCAAGCAACTTCTCTAACATCTTGACCGCAGGCAACTGTACCTCCACAGGCAATAGTGCTTCCTTTCCATACACCAAATGAAATGGAGTAAACCCTGTACCTATCTTCACCGAAGTACGGTAAGCCCATAATGCACTAGGCAATTCCAAATCCCAATTCTTTCCTTGGTGCTCTGTCACTTTAGAAAGAATTTGTACCAACTCACCATTGAATCTTTCATTTAAGCCATTACACTGCGGGAAATAAGGAGTGGTATGCTGGTGCCTAATCTTCATCTTTGTGCATAAGAAGTCTAGCAGTTTAGCTCTAAATCCTGGCCCCTTATCTGAAAGGAGCTCTAATGGCACCCCAAACTTGCAACATATTTCATCATACACAAATTTTGCCACATCCTTTGCAGTGATTTGTTTTATTGCTATAGCCTCTGTCCATCTAGAGAGATAGTCCACTGCCGTCAAGATATAGATTTTGCCCCTGCTTGTGATAGGTAACGGGCCTATTGCATCAATCCCCCACTTTTCAAACACATCAAACGCCATAATGGTTTTTCGTAGCTCTGGCTTCAACACTCTCTTCCCAAATGCTTGACACCTATTGCAAGACCTACACCAATGGTGAACATCCTTGTGCAAACTAGGCCATACATACCCCTCTTGCAAAATCTTATGCAAGGTGATCTTTAGAGCAAAATGGCCACCACATGCGCCTTCATGATTCTCTTCCAACACTCTATAAAGCTCCTCTCACCAAGGTACACGTCTCAACACGAGATCAGCCCCTTTCATGTATAAGACATCACCAATCAATTTGTACCTGTATGCTCTACGCACAAAGCCATACTTCTTAGACTTCTGAATCTCCTTTGGAATGATTCTTGTTAGCAAAAACTCCTCTTCTTGAGCTAAACTTTCCTGACTGTCACGAGGACGTGGCAACTGCTAACCTTAGTTGTCGGTTTCTTTCCAATGATTTTTGTTTAATTTTTGAGACCCTCTTTTTGAAGTTGCAAATGGTCGGACATTGTATGGCCAATGTGAACGGTAGTTTCACCCGCAGACGGGAAGTTGGTCGGCACTGGAATCCGTATGGTAAGAGGATGTATAGGCTCAGAGCAAGATCATACAGGTCCCCCCCGTCGCACTTAGCAAGTTGGTGGATACTAGGAAGTGAACTCAATAAAGGCATAAAGTCAAGGTGGGATCACCAACAGAAAGTATCCGACAGTTGGGCCACATTGCACTTTTGGATGCGGTCCCAATGAGGATAGATGGTCAGAAGACCAGCGGGAGCCCGACGGAAGCATCTCGTAAAAATTAGGGAACTGCTATTTTGGGCCGTGAATTGTGTTCGCGTCATTACCTTCGGTATGACCAAGGGAACATTTTAGTACTCTGCTGCAAAGTCAACTGATGCACCAGTTGAGAGATTTTTAAGCAGGAAACCCAATGCGGGGAAATTGCAAGCATGAGTGCCAAGTGGCACTTTTTGGTCAATTTACCAAGTTTGGGAGAAGAGAACTCGTAACTGACTTTTGAGAGCAGTTTTGGAGGCTGTTAACTTGGATTTTCAGCCATTTCTCTCCATTTTTGAGCTTCCCATGACTTTGCCTAGGTCCAAGGAGCTCATTTTCAGCATTGGAAGGCATCAAATGCGTGTTTACAGGGCTGTTTTGCTGCGTTTTCAGCGATACGCAGGTTTTGGCAGCCATGGAAATCTTCCCCTTTTTGCATCTATTTGTTCATAGATGCATTACAGGTCAAGGGCAGCAGAGGGGGCGCTCGATTTATGCTGGGAGGATGCTTCATTGAGAACCAGTCACAGGTTAAGAGCTATGGAGTGCTTTCTTTCCCTCTCATGTACAGTGTGGTGCTAGGAGTGATGCCCTGCACACTACACACTGCTCTCTCTCTCCCCTACGTACAGTTATGTGATGCCCCACAAGAGGGCTACTCATTTGACTGATGTACAGTTGTGTGGGTTCATGCTTTTGTGCTGAGGCAAGAGCCTCCTTGAGCAGGAACAGGGGTAGTTAGCTGCTGCTCCAAAGCAGGCACTGGTGAGGGTCATAACCTCACCGAACAGGTGCAAAATCAGCGCTGTGTATGCGCTGTAAATTCACTGTTTTTCAGCCGTACGGACGCCAGGATCATTGGGAATCGTGCCCCACTGGCAAAGGACAGTTAGGGGATTGTTTGGGGCTGAAAACAGGGCAAAAACCAGTAAATACAGCGTGCTGAATTTACTGTTTTTGGACAGGAATCAGAGGGTATACGACAGTGCAAGCGAGTTCCAGCAAGGGAATTGGTTTCGCGCAAGTTTTGGGGCTGTTATGCTGCCGAAATTTGGCCAAATCAAATGGTATCTAGGTGGATACACGTGAAGGATTCCCAGGACCTTACCTTGTAATTTACCCTCCTAAAGAATAAAGAAATACCGAAAGGGGCGCCAATTTTGGGGCCTACAGGTTGTCGGCGTCTGCTCGGAGCATTCTAGCTTCCGAGCTGTGTGTGTGATTAAGTGTTAATTCCCATTACAGGTTCTCTTTGCAAAGTGCTCTGTGTGTGTGTATAAAGTAAAGAATTTCGGGTGAAAGCCAACGCCTACCGCCCTACGGGCCGGTTGCATGGTTCCATTGTCGGGATATCAATCACTTTTGCCTCAAAGAGTGAGCCTGGATTGTTCAGGGTAAAGACACACAGTGCAAGAACACGGGGATTACACTATGGCCGACAAGGGGAAGGGAATTATGGAAGAGGGTTCCTCTTTACAAGACAGACAAGAAATTCCGCATGTTTGCCCTGCCAAAAAGTGGTCAAATTAGGGCTGATTTTTTGCTGCGTTTTAGGGTTTGCAAGTATGAACCAAGATGAGATAGGGAGAGGTCTCACGGTGGTAGAGTGGCCACTAGATCTCCTGCGGGAGTGATGTGGGTCTGCTAGGTGACATGCTGCTTGCCGATTCTCTGAGGCGATTGCTTGGATTCTATGACGCATTGGTAAATTATCTTGAAATTTGAGCTTGCTTGGTCGTGGGTGGTACGTCAGGTTGTGGAATTATGTTTGTTTGCAGAGGCAAGAGCCTCTTGCACAGGTAAAAAGTTAAGGGACAGGTTGCAAGATGCTATGGTGAAGTTCAAGAACTATCCACCTATGGATGCAAAGTGGATGGAAGAGCATGAACTGTCAGAGTCACCAAATGTATTGCAGCTCTACCTTGAGGCCTTTGGGTTACAGCCTACGTATGCCCCAACCCAATGTTTGCAAAGGAGGGGTAATGATAGAGCTAGCACATCAAATGTACTCATGGATTCAGTGCAACAGTAGTGTACAGTTTGACAAAAGTATGAAGGTCTCATTAAGTCATTTGTACATATGTTTTGACAGTGTTTCTTGCGGATACATGCGATGATAAAAGTGTGCTTACCACACAAGATCATCTATGGCATGTATTTATGGTATGCAATCGAGGACGTTTGCGATTTCAAGAGGGGGGTATGTCACGAGGACGTGGCAACTGCTAACCTTAGTTGTTGGTTTCTTTCCAATGATTTTTGTTTAATTTTTGAGACCCTCTTTTTGAAGTTGCAAATGGTCGGACATTGTATGGCCAATGTGAACGGTAGTTTCACCCGCAGACGGGAAGTTGGTCGGCACTGGAATCCGTATGGTAAGAGGATGTCTAGGCTCAGAGCAAGATCATACAGGTCCCCCCCATCGCACTTAGCAAGTTGGTGGATACTAGGAAGTGAACTCAATAAAGGCATAAAGTCAAGGTGGGATCACCAACAGAAAGTATCCGACAGTTGGGCCACATTGCACTTTTGGATGCGGTCCCAATGAGGATAGATGGTTAGAAGACCAGCGGGAGCCCGACGGAAGCATCTCGTAAAAATTAGGGAACTGCTATTTTGGGCCGTGAAATGTGTTCGCGTCATTACCTTCGGTATGACCAAGGAAACATTTTAGTACTCTGCTGCAAAGTCAACTGATGCACCAGTTGAGAGATTTTTAAGCAGGAAACCCAATGCGGGGAAATTGCAAGCATGAGTGCCAAGTGGCACTTTTTGGTCAATTTACCAAGTTTGGGAGAAGAGAACTCGTAACTGACTTTTGAGAGCAGTTTTGGAGGCTGTTAACTTGGATTTTCAGCCATTTCTCTCCATTTTTGAGCTTCCCATGACTTTGCCTAGGTCCAAGGAGCTCATTTTCAGCATTGGAAGGCATCAAATGCGTGTTTACGGGGTTGTTTTGCTGCGTTTTCAGCGATACGCAGGTTTTGGCAGCCATGGAAATCTTCCCCTTTTTGCATCTATTTGTTCATAGATGCATTACAGGTCAAGGGCAGCAGAGGGGGCGCTCGATTTATGCTGGGAGGATGCTTCATTGAGAACCAGTCACAGGTTAAGAGCTATGGAGTGCTTTCTTTCCCTCTCATGTACAGTGTGGTGCTAGGAGTGATGCCCTGCACACTACACATTGCTCTCTCTCTCCCCTACGTGCAGTTATGTGATGCCCCACAAGAGGGCTACTCATTTGACTGATGTATAGTTGTGTGGGTTCATGCTTTTGTGCTGAGGCAAGAGCCTCCTTGAGCAGGAACAGGGGTAGTTAGCTGCTGCTCCAAAGCAGGCACTAGTGAGGGTCATAACCTCACCGAACAGGTGCAAAATCAGCGCTGTGTATGCGCTGTAAATTCACTGTTTTTCAGCCGTACGGATGCCAGGATCATTGGGAATCGTGCCCCACTGGCAAAGGACAGTTAGGGGACTGTTTGGGGCTGAAAATAGGGCAAAAACCAGTAAATACAGCGTGCTGAATTTACTGTTTTTGGACAGGAATCAGAGGGTATACGACAGTGCAAGCGAGTTCCAGCAGGGGAATTGGTTTCGCGCAAGTTTTGGGGCTGTTATGCTGCCGAAATTTGGCCAAATCAAATGGTATCTAGGTGGATACACGTGAAGGATTCCCAGGACCTTACCTTGTAATTTACCCTCCTAAAGAATAAAGAAATACCGAAAGGGGCGCCAATTTTGGGGCTTACAGGTTGTCGGCGTCTGCTCGGAGCATTCTAGCTTCCGAGCTGTGTGTGTGATTAAGTGTTAATTCCCATCACAGGTTCTCTTTGCAAAGTGCTCTGTGTGTATGTATAAAGTAAAGAATTTCGGGTGAAAGCCAACGCCTACCGCCCTACGGGCCGGTTGCACTGACTATGGTAAAGAGGTAAGTTGGTCCTCAACACAAATAGCTCCCCAATCATGCCTTGAGCCGCTTCATGTGCCTCTCCATTTAGAGCACGTTCAATGTGTCTGATGCTCCATGCTTCGAACTTTTTTAACAGGCCTTTAATTCTGAAACACATTTCCTTCAATGAGTTGTTCTTGCTCTTCCACACACCCAACACTTGCTTCACCACTAACAAGGCATCACCTTTTATGCTCAACCTTCGAACCCCATGCTTCAAACAAATGTGTAATCCGGCTTCCAGAGTAGCATATTCAGTCTCATTGTTACTATGAGCATCCAATTTGAACCCTCTCTTGCATACTAGCTTCCCCTCTGGATCATAAAGTGCTATACCCCTTGAAGCTGCATCATGGCTCTTTCTGTATGAACCATCAAAGAACAACACATATGCATTGTTGATCTGTGGCACTTCTTCAACTACCTTTCTCACCACCTCTTCCTTAACAATAAGGGGATTCTCCTTATAGGTCAACAAATCAGCTAGGGTAGCCCTTGTACTATCTTCCACTAGAAAAGAGAACTCAAACTCTTGCAGCTCAATTACCCATTTCTTCACCACATTTGACATGTTAGTGCCATTAATTAACTGTGGCAAAAAGGCATAACTCGTCAAGAAAACAAAAGGTCGTGGTAGCAAGTAATGACGAAATCGTCGACAAGTAAATATTACACTAGCCATCACTAGCTCTACTTCCGAGAACTTTCTCTCCGCTACCAACTTCACTCGGCTTGCACAATACACCGGCCTCATATAATGGCTGCCCTTCCCCTTTTGCAATAGCATGGCTCCAATGGCATCATCCCCTACTGAGGGATTTACATAAAAAACTTTCTCCCAATCAGGAGCCTGCATGGCTGACAACCCCCGTAACACCTCTTTCACCTCTTGAAACACTTCTTCACACTTGTCATCCCATTGCAATGGATCATGCTTTGCCACTTGTTGTAATGGATAAAGAATCTGAGAAGACAATGGAATAAACCTTGCCATGTACTTCACTTTGTGTATAAAGGTTGCCAATTGCTTCGTACTCGTAGGTGATGGAAGAAGAATAATAGACTTAACCTTGTCTGGATCAGCCTCAATGCCATTTTCTGACACCATGTGGCCCAATAACTTCACCCTTGGCTGTGCTAGATGACATTTCTTTGGATTTAGTTGTCCTCCACATTCATCATATCGAGCCAATACTATCTGCAGCTTCTCATGGTGTTCAGCCCTACTGCTATAAACACAGAAGTCATCCATAAAAGCTTTAACACAACTACCAATGAATGGTTCCAACACCCAATTCGCTCTCTCTTGATAGAAGGAAGGTCCATTTGACAACCCAAATGGCAATACTGTGTAGCAATAGCAGCCCCATGGCGTAATAAAAGTGGTCTTTGTGCGGTCTTTAAGAGCAATCTTCAATTGAAAATAGCCTGAAAAACCATCACACACACTGTACCTCTCATAACCTGCCACTGAATCCAAGATCTGATCGATGAATGGAAGAGGATATGTGTTCTTCTTAGTGGCTGCGTTTAAGGGTTTAAAATCTACACAAATTCTCCACTTCCCATCCTTCTTTGGACTGACTACAACTGGATTCACCCATTTTGTGGTCTACACAAGGACTATGAACCCTGCCTTCAATAACTTGTCCACCTCTTCTCGCAAGGCTTCCATTTGCTCTTGACCCATCCTTCTTAGCCTTTGCCGCACTGACTTAGCACCTTCTTTCAGCTCTATATGCATCTCTTCGCCCTTGAACCCTCTGATCTCTTCGTATGAAGTAATGAACAAATCAGGAAAACTAGCCAGCATGTGCAAATAAATATCCTTCTCCATAGCTGAGAGGTCTCCACTGATCATTTGTGTCATCAATTCCTGCTTCTTTGACAACTCAACCTTGGTTTGCATCAGCCCTTCAATCACTTCATAAGGCCCTTCACTTTCATCTTCAACCTCATTCGCAAATGCAACTAAACCAAACTCCTGGATTTCTTTGTCCATCAAAAGAAATGCAACATCAGCATCCTCATCACTGCTGGTAGTGCTATCACTGTCCTCATTTGTCACCGTGGAAGAGTCTTCATCACTAGACTCATCCTCATCTTCATAAAGCTCCTCTAATCGTTTCCTTGTGTCCATATTATAAAGCTTCTTGGTACCTATCTTTCCATAGAGGCTAATCGTACCATGTCGCCAATCTTGAACAGCTCCCACTGCACGTAACCATGGTCTGCCCAGTATAATAGGATATGCTCCTAACCCTGCTGGCATCACATGAAAATCAACCACTGCCTTTGCATCATATGCCTCCACTTCTAAGCTCTTTACAACACCCAAGCATTTTACTTTTTGATGGTTTGCCAATCTGATCCGGAAACTTGACACCCCAGCCACTGTGAGATCCATCTTCTCAATGCATGAGTGTGTTATGACGCATATTTGGGCTCCGCCATCCACATAACCTTGTCCCAAATTTTTCCTTTTATGCCACACATCTACTATTGGACAAATGTCTGGTAGCTCATCCATTGCCAATACCTTTACTGAACCTCTCTCTGGCTCTTTCTCCATTGGGTTAATCATCCTCTTCCACCATCGCTTTATCTTAGGCACCATCTCTATAAGCTGCCCAAAAGTAACATCTGCCTTCTTGCTTGTCAGATCCTCCTTTAAGTCATAGCTTAATTGCCCATCCCCTAGTGGAAAATCTGAAACATGAAACTTTCGACGAGCTCTCCTTTTCCTCTTGGCCTTGACATCCTCGCCTTCATGGCTCTTTCCTTTCTTCTTACTAGGACCTGGGGCACTTCTTCCTTCCTTATCCTCTGTGGTCCTCTTCCCAATAGGCATCACTAATGTATCCTCTAGCTTTGATGCCTTCTCCAAGGTGACTACACTTAGCACTTTTGTCTTTTCCTTTTCCTCCTGGGTCAGTCCACTGGTTCCTTCGTCTCCCTTAATTTCGATGCCATAATCATTTGACCTAGTTAGCACCTATCTTGGCAATGGATACATGTCTCCCCCCATCCTTGGTGGCTTATCACATTGCGGGCTGATGTGACCCAACTCTCCACAATTATAACATGTGGGCGTTTGCCTCCAAAACCTACCATTGCTTTGTCCAACACCATTCCTAGGCCTTTCTTCACCTCCTGGCTGATTTGCAAACCTCCCTCGACCTCGATTATTTCCCACTTGACCTAGCATGTTTAGGCTGAGATTCTTCATCAAATCTACCACTTGCCTCATATCTTGCCTTAGCCCATCATCTTGCACCGATGTAGTGACCATTGCTGGCATAACCTGAGTAGTAACAGGAACCACTGGTTCATGATGAACCCCTGACATGCGACCTTGTAAAGACTCTATAGGTTGAAATTCAGACCTCATGGGCAAAGACTCCACCCCTAACTGACTCATTTTCCTCAACTTCCACTCTTTGTTCCTTGCTACCTCTAGTGCATCTTCATATGTCCTAGGCTTCTTTAGCTCCACTCTCCAACGTATATTCTCCCAAAGACTAGCCAAGAACCTGTCCTTCATCATGTCAGGCGGGGGTACCTGTGGTGCTAAGGCCTTGCACATCTGCTCCCATGCCAATGAGAACTTACGTATGTACGCATCTACTGGCTCACCTTCTTTTGCACCAAACCTTGTACTTCTTGCCACACTTTCAGGATCTTCTATCTTCACAAACTCCACTTCCAACCCATGCCTTAGATTGTCCCAACTCAATCTTACAGGTGGATCCGCTGCACGCAACTCCTCTTCAAATGTTTTGGACCAGACTCGTGCATCACTCTTCAAACAAATTTGGAGAAGACGTAACATCTGCACAGGGTCATGAATCTGGTTGCTAATGTAGGCAGCCTCCATCTTTTCCAAAAAATCTTTCACATCTTCATCACTTCTTCCATGAAACTCCGGATAAGAGAAAGCCATGGCTAACCAAGTTACAATGCTTTGAGAACCCCTTTGAACACACGTGCAAGAACCCAAAACTTTTCACTACCCAATCCCTAGAAACTTCAATGGAGCTCAACTTTAGATAAGGACAAACACATGCACATCAAATGAGTTTTCATAGTTGATCATCAGAATTACAACAGGCAAAGGACATTCCAAGATCTCTCGTAATCTTCTTGGCCCGAACATAAAGACTATGCGCTGTTGGAAAAAAATCTTCCTGGACACATGAACATTTATCTGGATTCTTTGAGTTAAATGAAATGGAGTGAATTGAGGGCCATTTTGATCATCCATTAAAGCCAACCATGAAGCTCCCAAGAAGGCACACCTGACTTAACCTCTGATTTTGCCAAAATTTCAGCAACATAACAACATAAATGGCTCAAAAGACCAAAAAACCAGCCATCATAACTTGGAAAAATTTTGGCAGAGTTACCCCAGAAATAGAGCAGTAGGAATTCAAAAATATAGACTGTATATGTATGCATAAACTGTCAACAATAGAACCCGAGCATCAAGTAGGACTCACTAGTACATAGCCTATGGCGAGGTCACAAAAAGGGTGCTCCAACTACCTGTATCACCGAAAGGATCTCCACATTTGAGAATCCCTCAGCTCAATAAAAACCTCACGCTATCGACCCTCACACGAAGGCTAATGCAAATCGCGTATAGTCAAGTCTCAGAAATGACTATCTTCCAGACCAAGTCTCAGAAATGGTTGGGACTGCCAAATACAACCAAGTATGGCTCCACAAATACGTACAATGGAAGTTTCCACAAGTAACGTACAATCCAGCAGACAATGCGCTCAAATAGGCGCCAATTGATGCATACCCACAACAACTGCAAGTGACATCACTGCTAGTATATCACTGTACTCCAGCTACCTGTACCTGTGTGAATCACCTATACCTTTACCTGTCCCTGTAACCTGTAACCTGTAGCCCCGTATCTCGAAGCTTGAAGCTCGAAGCAGAAGGTACTCGAAGAAGATCCTCCGTGGGGGCGCCTAAAGAATGTGAGCGGGATGGAAACACACACAATGCCTCTATAATGACCCGACACACACTCTTGGGATGATACACACACACATTATGGGGCACCACTCGGCTTACACAACCAGCCTGGCCGAGACAGGAAACACACAGACGGAGTGAGAAGAGAGAGATTTCCCACTTGCCCACTCAACACTCACACACACACTCTCAATTCAGCTCAAAAGAGGCAAATTGCTGTTGTTTAGACTCAATGAAGCTCAGCCCAACACCAATGGGGCAAATAGTTTACACAGTATTGAGGAAATACACCAGATACAACCACAAAGTTAAGTAGAGGCTTCACTCACCGGAGACGATTACACAGAAAAACAACAGAAAATCTGTGAGGAATTTGGCAAAATGGACAGCGCCATTGCGTCCAGAACGCCCAAAAACCCCAGTCTACAATGTTAAAGTGCTCAAATCCGACCTTGGATGAGCAGTTTAGGGCCAAAAAATGCTCCAAAAACAGCAAAAACACACTTGCGGCTGTTCCTCCTCTCTTCTCCACGTTTTTTATGGTCTTCTTGCTCTTTTTTCAATTCCCACACTTAGCTTTTTTAGTTGGGCACCCTTGGCCTTTTAGATGACCTCAAACGGACCCCGAACAGGCCAAAAACTGACCTCGCAGTGCATAGTTGTCACCTTTTTGCATCATCCGCACACGTGGCACTCAGTTTTTCCCAATAATACATCTCGCAACCACGTGAAGTGGCCCCAAAAAGTGGTCCTCATGATGACCTTTCTGCATAAGTATCACAAGAAAACACCCAGGTCGTGTCCGTACCTCTCCGCGTGCAAGTATTGACCCCATTCGACCTCCTGACGCCACTAGATGCCATCTGACGCACCTGCTTACCTCATGTCGTCGGCCCGCTGATAACTTCCTCGAGAGGTTTTATGCGCTATCAACTCCTCCTTATTGTAGGAAAAACACATTGGTACTGATAATAGTGAAAATGGCTGCACTATGTACACCTTGTCCTACCTGTACACACGTGGGCCCCACGTAACCACCTGGCTATGGAAATTGGGCAATCCTTTATTTGATGCACCATGCATGTATATGTACATATGCGCAATCCCTTGCTCCAAAAAACTCCTGACAACGTGTACCAATCAACAGTCACATCACACGACATCACAGGACATCACTAGACATCACACGACATCACATGACATTTAACATTCATTTGGATCTTAGACGATGATTTATCGGCAATGTAGCTAGCAATCACATCTAGATCCAGTCGGGACCTCATAGATACCTGATTGACTAACCTCTATTGCAACCATGTATATTCAAGATCAATTAGACCGAAATGCTGCAATCATTTCGTCTATCAGTTCCTGCACTTAAAAACAAGTCAAGAACAAATCAGTTTCATATTTTGGAATTCCATTTCATAAAGTCATACAGTAGAATACTGTCATCTCTCAGTATCCCTGAAGCTCAAAGAGACATCAGTGACTCTAGTATACAAAAATCAAGGCATCTGTTGACAAAGGAGCGGAGTAACTCCCCTCTCGTGCATCCCACTCTGCGGCCAAGCTGAATTCTGGGTTCCATTTGGAATAGACTATGCTAAACCAAAAGCTTCAAGGTAAAGTTTCACAATCTGAGGAGTATCTGCTAGGTTCTCCTCCTCCATCCACTTCGCATCCAATGCAGGATAGTTCTTGAATTCAACCAAGAACTGCCTTCTAACTTTACCCTTATTCTTTGTGTCTTTATGTACCAAAATCTGTTCAGAAACAAGGATCTCCTCGTTTTCCTCCACTTCAGGTTGCTCATCGGGCTCCCCATCATCAGGCACATCACCTTTGAAAGGTTTCAAGAGACTCACATGGAATGCATTGTGAATCCTCCAAGTGTCAGGCAGTTTCAGTCGGAAGGAGACATCATTGATCTTTTCAGAGATCTGGAAAGGTCCGTAGTATCTCATACTAAGCTTTGGAAAAAGCCTCTCCTTTCCCTTCTTCTTTCTCAAGCGTGCCTTCTCAAAATGTAAGAGCACCCAATCATCCTCCTTCAATTTCAAATCGTGACGATGGCGATCCGTTGCCTTTTTCTGTCGTTCTTCGCGGATCTTGGCAAAAGCCGTGTCTAAGTCGCGCGTATACTTATCAACTTCAAAAATCTTATCTTTCGTGCTTAGGAAGGGTGGAACCTTTGCAACACCTTCAATAATCTCAAATGGCGCCTTCCCCGTCGAAGAGTGTATCGTATTATTTTATGCAAATTCCACCAAAGGTAGATACTTTTTCCATTGAGTCTTCTAATCCAAGATATAAGACTTCAATAAATCTAAAACTACTGAATTAGCAATCTCAGATTGCCCGTCAGTCTGCGCGTGGAAAGATGACGAGAATTGCAACCGCGTGCCAATGTTCTCCCAAATTGCCTTCCAAAACAAACTCGTAAATCTGGGGTCCCTGTCGGAGACAATCGTCTTAGGCATGCCATGTAATCTGAAAATCTGGGCTACAAACAGTCTCGCTAAGTGATCTGGCTTGACTGTTTTCTTCACTGGAATGAAATGAGCTTGCTTGCTAAATCTATCAATAACAGTCCAGATACCATCGTGACCACTCTGTGTTCTCGGGAGATCAAAAATGAAATCCATTGCAATACTTTCTCAGGGGCGGGTGGGTATGGGCAAAGGCTGTAATAATCCTTGTGCTTTATGCCTGTCAAACTTGACCTTCTGGCATACCAAGCAATTGCGCACAAACTCGTCCACATCCTTCTTGAGTCTCGGCCAAAAGAAATATCTCTCTATCCCTTTCATGGTGGTAGCAACGCTGTGGTGACCCTTAAAAGGTGGACAGTCGCATTCGGTCATAATCTTTACTCTCAGCGCTGTGTAACGCTCAACATGGTTTTTCTCATCAAGTAGCCATCCCGAATGGAATATCCCGCTACTTTCTCCCCATCTCGTGTCCGTGTGAAAACGTCTGCAAAATCCGGATCTCTGGCATACTGGTCGACCATATCCTCGAAGCTCCTATGATGTATCGCGGAAATAGCCAGAACCAACGGCTTCCGAGACAAAGCCTCTACCACCACATTCTTCTGTCCCTGAACATGAACAATCTGGAAGTGAAACTGTGACAAGATGTTCGCCCACCGCATCTACTTTTCCGATAGCTGCTTCTGTGATGAGAAGTAGCGTAGACTCTGATGGTCTGTAAAGACAGTAAAATCCGCTCCGAGTAGGTAGTGCCGCCACTGAGTAAGAGCATGGATAACCGCCAAAAGCTCTTTCTCATAAATCTGTGCTGTCAATTCCGGCCTTGAGAACAATTGGCTCTCATAAGCAATAACATGGCCTTCTTGCATTAAGACCACACCCAGCCTACGACCACAAGTATCACAATATACTTCAAATGACTTCTGCAAGTCCGGCAAAGACAAAACTGGTCCCGTAGTCAATTTCTCTTTCAAAGTTTGAAAGGCAGTCATGTAAGGTGCAGCGGAATGAATGTTTGAACTTTGCTCAAGATGAGTGCTCTGAACTAAGCTCAAGGTTCCTTTTGTTCTTATGGAAGGGAGAGCCTTCCGTTCTTAATGAGAGAGTGCAATGAACACAAACAAAGTGAATGGACACTGTGCGTGAAAGTGTATGAGACTGAGAGATAGAGAGAGAAGAGAATACGACACCAGAGACGTTGTAAAACCCTCCTCCGAAGGCCCCCACTCTCGTTGGCGAGAGTAGTCTGCTATTGATTGCACAAACTGGTACAAAGTGGATGAACGAAAACTGATGCAAGTCTAGGGCTATGTCGATGTCGACCACGGGGATGACGAGACCGACTCTATGGCTGAAAACTGATGCAATTTCTCTGCTGTCCAAAATCGCTAATGGGCTGAAATCTGCTGAAGCCAAAAACGCTGGTTTAGGCTGAGATCTGCTGGCTGAAAACGTTGTTTTAGGCTGCGTTTTCTGGTGCTTCAACCTGCTGAAATTCTGACGTCTTACTGCTGAATGGCTGAGACTATAGCGCTGCTGAAAAACGCTAGGGAAAAGGCTATGATGCTGAGGTTGAAAAACGCTAGGGGTTTCTGGGATGTGTGGCGATGAAGCCTTGCTGAAAGCGCTAGGTGCTGGGGTCTTATGGCGATGCTACTGTGGGCTGAAAACGTCAGGGTGCTGGATCTCCATGGCGAGGATGACTTTGATGAAAACGCTAGGGGTTCTGGAGTCTTGCTTGAAGGAAATCGCCACCAAGGGGGAGAATGTCCTGCTTGAGAGAGAGAGGGGGAACCTGCCGCTTGTGGCCTGTGTTCTTGCTCTTCTGCCAATTAGTGCTAGCCTAGGTTTCTTATATATTATCTTACCCAATTTGCCCTACTCAGTTCCCAACAAAAGTCACTTAAAATAATAAGTGAAAAATGTCAAAAAGAGGGAAATTAGGTCAAATGCACTAGAAAATTCCCCTGAAGGATTCTGATGGGAATGCTTATGATCATGCTGTGTGCAACCAGAGGATATGCATCTACACTAAGTGCCTGGGCATGCATGGTCTGCGAACAGACTCACAAAAAGTGCCAGAACACTTGCTAATCTAGATTGACTGGATTGACGGTACCCTTGTCGAGCTGTAGCTTGTCCACGGACACATAGGGTTGGATGTGTCACGTGACATCCCCTCCTTTTCAAAGTGAGGTACTGGTACCGAACTGTATGGCGTCAAGGGAGATCGCCAATAGCATCTGGAATCCTGGAAGGGACTCTTCACCGGCCCACTCTGATGTGTGGGTCGTGCGGTACTTGAACTTCATAAAGGTCTGGAACGCTTGCTTCTTTGGGCCGCGCCGACAACTACACAAAGTCTTCTGAGGCTCCTTCGATGCTTCAACTTCATCTAGAGTCATGTTTCTTGCCTCTTAAGAATCTCCATGGCTGAAAATTCCTAAAACCATTTCCAACACAAAACCATGAACATACCTATTCCATGTAAAGTGACTGGAAAAATTCTCGTCTTCCTCCAAGACTGTGCATGCAATGTAGATGAACAAAGAGACGGAGTGCCAAACCGTTTACCACACACACGCAAACAATGAGATCGAATCTTTCTCTTCTGATCTAAAGCAATCAACTGTGGCAATTCACAACGGAAATGCCCATGCTTGGTGCTTATACTTGCTTGTGCTCTTGCTACAACTCTGTCGTGCCAAGGAAGAGACATGGAATGTGACTTCCTTGAATGCATACTTTTCAGCTTTTCATGAACAATCCGCATACATTCATGCTCATTCATTAGTGAAACGTGCCCAACGTACAATATGTCATTCCTAGGAAAAGGGATCATATAAAGACGTTGACGAAAATACAGGAAACGATCACGAAAGAAACACTCAAACAATGCGTGCTTACGAATCATTCGAACACATAGTACTTCCTGTAAGGGTTCTTTGGACCTAGGCTTAAGAGCCAAGACCGGTTCTTCCTGAAGGGGTGCTTTGGACCTAGGCTCGAGAGCCAAGATCGATCCTTCGTGATTGATCGAATATGCAATGAGGTTAGCTGCGCTAGAAAAAGCATCAACCAACTCATCATCCTTGTGAACAATCATGTCATCTTCATGCAAATCATCATGCTTGTGAGAAATCACATCTTGATCATGCAAATGATCATGCTTGTCATTCGAATCATCATGCTTATCATCATGCAAAACCTGTGTGTCATGCTTTGGAGAAGAAGAGACTGAGAGAGTCTCCTTCTCCTGAATCCGTTCAATCTTTGCCTGCACATTAGCAATGAGAGATGGAGAATGAACAACTTGCTCTCCAGGAATGACAATGGGAGAGTTACTTTTGGCATTGAAAGTGAACGTATTTTCCGCCCAATCAATGAGAGGGTTATGCTCACGAAACCATCGAATGCCTAAAATCATATCACATCCTGAGAGAGGAGAGACAAAAAAATTTCTACGGAAAGCAGCTTGTTGAACTGTAAACAACACATCAAGGCACTCTGTCGTGATGAGAGAGTCCATATCGGGAGTGAAGCCAGAGACCTCGAGAGGAGATTTCTGACTAACCTCTAGGCGGGCTCTCTCAACAAGAGAGGGACTGATCACATCATGCATACTGCCTGGGTCAAACAATATGACAAACGTGCCCCGTCATATGACCATAACATTTAATGAGAGACTCATCAATGGGAGGGTCAGGAGAAACTTGGGGCACACTCGTGTTATCATTAATTGCATTGACAAAGGAAGTGGGTTCTGTGGATTCTTTAGATTCATTAGAGTCAAGTTTAGGACATGTTCTTTTTATGTGACCCTTAATGTGACAATGAAAACAACTACCTTCCTTAGAATAAGTGCTTTGCTCTTTTGACGTGATGTATCCTTCTAAAATTCCTTGTGCTACCTTTTTATCTAGAGTGAGCTTAGGTTTAGCAATTGTGTTAGCCTTACCCTTAGGTTCATTTTGAGAGTTCTTTTCTGAGAGACTATTGGAAGATTGGTTAGAAGAGTTACCGTTCTTACCATTCTTACCGTTCTGAGGGTTCTGAGAGGTACTTGTGGAAGTCTTGTTCTCCTTAGGCTTTCCCTTGTTGTGCTTCATCTCGTGTACGAGAGCAATCGTTACCGCATTGTTGAGATCGATTGGATCGAAGACTTCTACATCAAACTTGATATATTTGGCTAACCCAAAAAGGAAAGCCTCTTTGCGCTCATCATCCGATTTGCCTAATTGAGTGCCTAGTTGCAAAACACGGTTAGAAAAAGACATGACTAGCATACCATGTTGCTTGAGATTGCTCTAATCTTCTTTCAATCGTGCTAGGTACTGAGGAGGCATAAACCGCGCCTTGAGCTTGTCTTGGAAGTCGGCCCAATTGAAGGAAAGGGGCGTGTCTCTATTGGCTTCCTCTAGGTGCGCGGCTAGCTGTGCCTCTTGCCATGCGTGGTACCAAATTGATGGCATCATCGGCAAGGCACATAGCTGCTGTCAAAACCGTGCTATTTCCTGTCTTCTTAGTTGTCGCAAAATAAGCATTAAATTGATGCATCCAACAATGATTAATAGTAGCGTCCATCTTACCATCATACTTACTGAACGTCAACTTCTCAATGACGAGGTTGTTGGAGTCCGAATCTCGGATTGCACCACTTGATGAACCACCAACTTCTTTGGCCGGTTCGGGTTTCGAGGTGAGGACATGTAGTACCAAGTCGTTCATGCGCTGTTCTCTCTGGGCCGCACGCTCTAACTCCAAAGTAGTCTTTCTTTCTTCGGCCGCTTCCCTTCTTGCGTCGGCTGCCAAGCATGCTTGCACAAGCTCACGCTCAATAGTAGCCTTTCTTTCTTCGGCCACCAAGCGAGCTCGCTCCAAGTCAGCCTTTCTTGCTGCTTTTTTTTCTTTCCGTTCCTCGGCCGCCAAGCGATCGCAATCCTGTTTGTCTTGGCGGTCACGCTCCGCGGCAATGCAAGTCGCCTCTTGCTTTGCCATCATGTCCATCATCGACTTAACCAAAGCTTCCATGGGGTTTGGTGCAATTCCTGGCGTAGATGGCGAAGGGGGAGGATCAGGAAAACCTCCCTGTTGCTGTTATTCTTCTTCACTACTTTCTTGCCCATCACTCTCATGCCCGATATCCAATCCGCTTCGGGTGATGACCATGCACTGAAGTTGTGGGTTCTTAAGTTCACGAGGAACTTGGGTTCTTGTGGGTCTTGGGTTCTTGAGGGTCTTGAGTTCTTGAGGGTCTTGAGGTTCTTCTTTTGCTTGCAATCTGTGTTAGAGAAGGATCTTCTCTTCACCCGAGTTCTGCTCTTTTCCGCGGGCGCACCGCACCCCTTGGCGGCCTTGCGCTCGCACCAAGGTTGCTTTTTCCCACCTCACGTCGATTGGCCGGCCGCTAAGTGCACGGTCCGCTCTCAATGAGTGAAAAGAGGCACAAGGGGAGGCTGGACAAGCCCTTCTTTCCTGGGATTCTTGTCACTCTTCAAAAACACGATTAGGAATCGACACGCCCAAGCGAACTTGGGTTCGTGCGACCGCAACAAGCAAACAAAATTCTTGTGATTCTTGTGGTTTTTTCCTTGAGTGATACAGAACACTGCCAAAGCTCTGATACCAATGTAAGGTGCAGCGGAATGAATGTTTGAACTTTGCTTTAGATGAGTGCTCCGAACTGTGCTCAAGGTTCCTTTTGTTCTTATGGAAGGGAGAGCCTTCCGTTCTTAATGAGAGAGTGCAATGAACACAAACAAAGTGAATGGACACTGTGCGTGAAAGTGTATGAGACTGAGAGAAAGACAGAGAAGAGAATACGACACCAGAGATGTTGTAAAGCCCTCCTCCGAAGGCCCCCACTCTCGTTGGCGAGAGTGGTCTACTATTGATTGCACAAACTAGTACAAAGTGGATGAACGGAACCTGATGCAAGTCTAGGGCTATGTCGATGTCGACGACGGGGATGACGAGACCGACTCTATGGCTGAAAACTGATGCACTTTCTCTGCTGTCCAAAATCGCTAATGGGATGAAATCTGCTGAAGCCAAAAACGCTGGTTTAGGCTGAGATCTGCTGGCTGAAAACGCTGTTTTAGGCTGCGTTTTCTGGCTGACTATAGCGCTGCTGAAAAACGCTAGGGAGAAGGCTATGATGCTGAGGTTGAAAAACGCTAGGGGTTTTTGGGATCTGTGGCGATGAAGCCTTGCTCAAAACGCTAGGTGCTGGGGTCTTATGGCGATGCTACTGTGGGCTGAAAACGCCAGGGTGCTTGATCTCCATGGCGAGGATGACTTTGATGAAAACGCTAGGGGTTCTGGAGTCTTGCTTGAAGGAAATCGCCACCAAGGGGGAGAATGTCCTGCTTGAGAGAGAGAGGGGGAACTTGCTGCCTGTGGCCTGTGTTCTCCTTGTTCTTCTGCCAATTAGTGCTAGCCTAGGTTTGCTTATATATTATCTTACCGAGTTTGCCCTACTCAGTTCCCAACAAAAGTCACTTAAAATAATAAGTGAAAAATGTCGAAAATAGGTTAAATAGGTTAAATGCACTGGAAAATTCCCCTGAAGGATTCTGATGGGAATGCTTATGATCATGCTGTGTGCAACCAGAGGATATGCATCTACACTAAGTGCCTGGGCATGCACGGTTTGCGAACAGACTCACAAAAAGTGCCAGAACACTTGCTAATCTAGATTGACTGGACTGATGGAACCCTTGTCGAGCTGTAGCTTGTCCACGGACACATAGGGTTGGATGTGTCACGTGACAGGTCACCTCTGTGGGTCCCCACGAGAAAGGGACTCCTTTCTGTGTCAAGATCTGCAGAGGGGAAGCAACCTCTGCAAACTTTTGAATGAACCGCCTGTAGCACGAACACAGTCCCAAGAAGCTTCTAACTTCATGGACATTCTTGAAATCGGGCCAATCATGGATGGTCTCTATCTTGGCCGGATGCGTCTGCACTCCTGCTGCTGACACAATGTGTCCCAAAAAGTGTATCTTTGGTAGGAAAAATTCATTTTTCTTTGCATTAATCACTAACTTGTGATCTCGTAATGCCTGAAAGACCTGAAGCAGATGATCTCGATGTTCTGCCTCATTCTTGGAGAAAACAATGATATCATCAAAGAAAGTGTCAACAAATAGCTTGTACTCTCTAAAAATCCCGTCCATCATCTGGTTTAATGTCGTAGGAGCATTGGTTAAGTGAAAAGGCATCACCAAAAACTCAAATAACCCAAAAGTCGTCTGAAAAGCTGTCTTGTAGACGTCTCTAGGCGCGATTCTGATATGATGATATCCACTCTTCAAATCAATCCCGCTAAAACACGAAGATCCTTGTAATCTGTCGAGTATATCATCGATCCTAGGAATCGGAAATTTGTTCTTGATGTTGATTTTATTGAGAGCTCTATAATCGATGCACATTCTCCAAGATCCGTCTTTCTTCAAAACCAACATCATCGGAGAGCAATACGGTGAAGTACTAGGTTGGACAAGACCCTTTTCCAAGAGGTCTTTCACTTGGTTCATAATCTCTTCGGTCTGGGCTCGGTTCACACGGTAAGGTGGCCGGTTCGGTGGTGTGCTGCCAGGTATCAGATCAATAGTATGATCTTCAGGACGAGCAGGTGGTAACCCGCTTGGCAGGCCCTCTCAGAAGCAATCGGCGTGAGAGTGGAGAAAATCTTGACGTTCTTTATCAAGTTTAGACATATTTGTCCTATCCTCATCACTCAACTCTTTCATAAAGATCGAGTAAACAAACAGACTGGGTTTCATTAACTTTGAAAATGGCCGAAGCCGATACAATAGGGACAGACTCGCCCTTAAGTTTAATATCAAGCACAATTGTTCTGACCTTCTCCGTAGTCAATGTCGCTTTCCTCGCCCGATAGTCGACCACGGCGTTGTTCTTGTGGTACCAGGGAATTCCCAAGAGGACATCACAACCTTCCAAAGGTATAATGTAAAAGTCCTCATATCCCAAATACCCCTGATAATGCAACCGAAGTTTGCCAATGACACGTGTAATGGCTACGTCCTTGTCGGATGCCGCTAGAATTGCCTCCGCAAGTGGTCCCATCCGATCGGGAGTGATCGTGAGCCGCGACGCCAATTCCGGTGAAATGAAGTTGGCCTTGGCTCCTCCATCAAAGAAGATCAGGCTTCTTGGTCTTTCACTTTGCCCCAAGCTCGGCAAAGTTCTGTACTTTGGCCATCGTGCTGGGATCAATAACCACGCAATCTGGAACCAATCCTGTTTTCATCTTGCCTTTTCTTCCACGTTCCTCAGCTACTCTCCAACTCTCAGGCCTTTCGTCGTCCTTGTCATTCTGTCCTTTGTCTGCCTTTTTAGGGCACTTCGCGGAGATATGTCCAATTTCCCTGTATCCAAAGCACTTCCCCTCCCTGATGAAGCGAGCTTGCTCCTGAGGAGTAAGCTTGGGTCGTGCATCTTTCTTTTTTGGGTTGCTCTTTCTCTTTCTACTTTCATTTGTCGAAGTTTGTTCGGCTCTTTGTGTCATGGTCTCATCGGTAGGGTATGTCAGACTGCCAGAGTGAATGGGAAAACCCCGTTTCACATGACTCATCAACTCCTGAATAGAAGCTGACTTCTGTTCCAAGCAATGATCTCGGATCTCTGTAGGTAGACCCAAGGTAAACCGCTCAATTTGTTCCTTGAACGAGATCTTCTTAAATGAAGAGGCAGATAGAAAGGAGCTCCAAAATCTCTCGCAATAAGCGTCCACTGTATCTTTCTTGGTCATCCGAAGATGGTTCCAAGTAGTTCGTATATCACGTTCATACTCTCGAGTCAACCAAGAAGAAATAAAAAGCCTTTTGAATTTCAGCCATTTAACTAACGCAATCTTGCTTAATAGAAGCGTGGACCACCAAGTTCGAGCATTCCCCTTAGAGTAAGAGGCAGCTCTTCGAATCTTAGAGTGCTCTGAGTAACGCCCTCCCGCGAAAGCGATGTTAAACTGCTGTACAAAAGACAAAGCCTTCGAAGCATCTCTATATTCAGAAAATTTAATTGACTGTCCACCTTCCTTAAACTCTCGGACTTTCTTGCTTTTGTCTTCCAGAAAGTCATACTGGTTGGCTTTTGTAAAAATTCTTCTTCTTTGCATAAAAGTTGCTCCCATCAGAGTTTGAATTGTCTGTAGACGAGTCCTCTGCAGAACTGTCACTCACGGGGCGAGATTTTGGCTTCTTTGCCTTTTTCTTGCCCTTTCCGAAGCGTTGCTTCTTACTTCGCTTTTTGCCTTTTCTGTCTTCTTCGCTCGAGTCAAATGAGCTAGAAGAACTTTCAGAAGAAGAAGAAGAAGAATTGGGTACTCCTTCAAATCAAACACGCTTCTTCTGTTTCTTTGCCTTTTCAAAAGTCGATTGACGACCCAAATAGCCCGGGAAATCAGTGCCTTTCTTTTGCTTTTTGCCGTGCTTTTTAGCTTTGTTTTGCGCGTCAAAAAGCTGAGCAATTCGTGCATCCACCACCTCTTCTAATTCCTTTTTTGTATACTTCTTGGGAGCAGGAGGTTTCTTGAGAGCGGGTTTTGGAGGTGGTGTTGTGGTTTTCTGCCACTGCGCGTGCACCTCCTCTAAAGAGGTCTTGCTCATATATTTTTCCATTTTCGGGTCCTTGGAAAAATTAAGCATCATCTTTGTTGCGTCGCCGATCAATCGGTGACGCTCCATCTCTCAACGCTCCGCCGAAGTAGGCCGAGACGGGCGATACTCCTTGCCTGAATCTTCGTTGTGATCCCTTCCCGCATCTCCGGATGCAGAGGGAGTCGATTGATCCTTGCCTGAAGCCATAGGTGCTGCGGAAAAAAATTTGGGATCGGATTTCCCGTAGAAGAGAAATCGGTCGTGCTCTGATGCCACTGTAACAGACTTGGACACTCCAAGTCGAGAATCTACCGCGACAACACAAATAACCACTTCAAAATAGTTCACAGTTTACAATTGATTCGACACTGGCCCGGCGGAGTTTCGTGCCTAGAGTTATTGGCCCCATAGACTGGCGCCCCTTTCGGTATTTCTTTTTGTATTAATTTGAGTTCAAAGTACAAGAGTGCGGGCAGGCGCTCACACTCAGACTCTGCGTCCAGCTGCTATAAGTAATGAGTGGCCTACCCGCTTATTTAAAGAGTACAAGCGATGCCAAAAGCAGAGCCCCAAAAGCTTCCATAAAAAGCTGCCCCAAAAAAAAGAAAAGGCTTGCAATTTAAAGCTTCTTTTAAATTAAAGCTCTTTCTCTCTTTCAAGCTTACGTAATTAAAAGCAAGGCCAAAAAGCTTCAATGTAGCACTTTTCAGCCAGCATCGCGTGGATAAAAAAAAAAAACAGCCAAAAGCAGAGCACTGTCGCAAATGCTGCCACGTCATCAATTGCCGTCCGTACTGCTGCCACGTCAGCCTGCCGCTGCCAGCCAGCAGCCCACCACAGGGGTGTGTGCACTGGGCAGCCAAATTAGCATTGCCGGGAATTTTCCCGAGGGCTGTCCATGCTGAGAGGATGTATGTGTGTGCAGCCACATCACCAGTTTGTGACCGATGTCACGTGCACATCTAACCCTATGTGCATGTGGACAAGCTATCTTAGGTCTAGGGTTCAGGTCAGCTTAGGAAGTGTTTTGGAACCTTTGTGAGCCTATGCGCAGGCCGTGCATGTCCAGGCACTTAAGAGTAGTTGCATATCCTTTGGTTGCACACAACATGATCATCAGCATGACATTCAGTACCCATCATGAGCATTTTACAATACATAGAACCCATGTTCCCTATTCATTCTCCTAGGATTCTAGATACTCTTGTCTTGGAATAAGTGCAGAATTGGCTCTGGAAGTTGATGTAGCATGTCTACATGACACACAGAGCCATGTGCACTTTTGGTATTTCTTTTCTTTATATTACTTGAATTCGGTACAATGCCAGTACTCGCGCTCTGCACCTTCTCCAGGAAGCATGCGAGAGAATGAACCCTTGGTTCGTATTTAAAGGCCCTTGGCCTATGAAAAGCAGTTACATGAAAATCTTTCAAACTCAAAAGCAACTAGCCCAAAAGCGGGTGCTCAAAAGCTGCCATCGCGAAAGCAAGAATTCGTACAGCGCTGCCACGTCAACAACCAGCGTAAAATGCAGAAATCCGTACAATCTGTCACGTCAGTAGCCATCGTAAAATCCGGAAATCCGTACAATTTGCCACGTCAGCAGCCAGCATAAAATCCGAAAATCGTAAAATCTGCCACGTCAGCAAGCCAACGTAAAATGCGGAATCCTGTATAGGATGTCACGTCATCAGCTTCTACGGGTTTTTTGTATGTGTGTGGGTTGCTTTACTTTAGGCCCCATTGGACGAGAACCAGGGTAGTTCTCGTTCGACGTACTGAACGTCTTGTTCCGTACAGCCTGTCACGTACCATTCTGTTCGATTAGTACGTTTCGTGCGTTCAAAAATTTCTAGCTGTTTTTTAACGTAGGTGGTATTTTGATTGTTGCCTATTGGACGTTGTAGGCAAGTTTTGGAGCCGTTTTGAAGCCCATTTCCACCACATTGGATCATATGCCATGTGCTAGAGCCTAGGCCCTAGCCCTTCCACATTTGACAAATTACAATGGACATAAGGCTTGAATTCATCATCCATGTGAGATGATGTGACCTATTTTAATGACACTTCCTCTCTCCCATGCTCTCCCTCACTCATTAAAAGTCATCATCCATGCTCTCCCTCTCTCATGCTCTAGCCTCTAGCCTCTTCCTATTTAAGCAATGCCTCTCCATCTTGTTCTCCAACACTTACAACTACAAGCTCTGAATGCTCTCAAGCTCTCAATGCTCCCATGTTCTAGCTCTCAAGCGACAAGCTCTAGGTCTATAGTTTAAACCCAAGGGCCTAGGCCTTAGACTCGAGAATTATTTGTTTTTTTAATTTTGAACGTACGTAACGTCATCGTACACCATAATTTTTTATTAGTTCGTTTAGTACCGCATATCTCGTACGTGTACAAAACGTACAGGACCGTATGAGACCACCCTTACGGGAACCGTAAGTTGGTTGGATCTTCTTCCGCTGCTTCTGTTGCTTCTCTTAGGGTTTAGGCTACTTGGCCGGGATCTACAAGTCGGCTCTGTTCTTTAGTGGCTTGACACGTCAGCTCAGCATGCCACTCCATTGGCACTTTTTGCCTCGGGTATTGCCAATAACTCATCACTAACGAAGAGTCCCCTCAATGCCCCACTACACACACTCAAGCGATGGAGCATAACGAAGTTAAAGGCGAAGTGAGTCTCCGAGTAGCTTTGACCTCTTTGAAAATTCAGCCCTCACCTATTTAGAAAATTCAACATTAAAACTGAGAATTGGCATTCCATATTGAAATTAGATTCGAATTGAATTGAGATTGGTTCACACTTAGTGGTTACCTTTTGATGATTGTTGACAAAGTCACCATTGTATTTGCATGCTCAATGATGGGGGAAATCCATTCCAAGGCGCCTATATCTTTGAAAAGATTGTTGAGGCAATGAGCCATGTAATTTGTGACCGTGTTTTTTGGATAAAGGGATTCGATGATGGCTCTGGCGGCACAATTCGTATTTTCTCCATCGATGACGTTGGCAATGACATCATGCTTTCCCACCTTCTCAATGGTAAGCGCCCACTCCGATGCAAGTACTTGTGCACTCTTCCCTGTCCCCGATGCATCATGGGAGTCAATGAAATACATCTACCCCCGAGAATATGCCACCGTGCCATGAATGGAGTGACGACGGGTATCACTCCATCCATCCACAATGAGGGATACCCCATTCTTCTTCCATGAAGCCCTTGTGGATGAACATGCCGCCTCCACAATCATCTTCTCCCTATCAAGAAGAGTGGTGTGCAAGCTCTCCAAAGAGGGAGGCACATATGTGGGTCCAAACTCTCCGATCTTCCGTGCCATTTCTTTAAAATAAGGAGACCTATTGTCCAAAAAAAAGTGTACATTAGTAATGTACATTGTACATACTAAAGATTAAAGCTCAAGCCTTATAATAGCCTATAGAGCTTACCGTTCCGCATTGAAAGCAATATGGTCGTGGTAGAAAATCTTGCCACAGCCACATCTACCTTCTCTTTCAAGGCCGGTTTGCAACTCTCTCCAAGAGTTGCTTGCCGCTTGGGTGGACGAGAATGAGGGAAGAAGGGTTGGTAGAGGGTGGAGGTGGGCGCTCGCCGTCGGTGCCGGTTGATGCACAAAATGATGTCGAAGAAGGGGATGCCGATGCTTGAATGAAAGCCGCCGTGGCCATCTCCCTTGGATTCACCGTGCGACGCTTGTTGCGACTCGTCTTTGCCTCTTTGTTATCCTCAAGAGTCTTCTCAAGGTATAGGATCCTCATTCGAGATGGTTTGCAAGCAAATAGAACTTGATGCCCTTTTTTGTGAAGGAAGTGGGCGCACACCTTTCTCACAGAACGGTTGCGTTCGTAGCCACAACGGCGACACTTCCATGGCTTGCTTCCACATCCAACACTGGACTTGGAAGCAATCACCTCCTTCCACCATGTCCATGTGAAGCTGGCGGAGGTAGGGGGTTGAGAGGCCGCGGTGGGGTCGGAGGAGGGCTTAGAGAAGCTCCGGACCCATCTTGAGATGCCATAGATGATAGATATTAGAGAAAGCTCAGAGATTCGGAGAGAAGGAGAGAGGGGTAGGCTTCAAGTAATCAAGGGCCAAGGCTCCAAACTTCGAAGTTTCGACTTGGAGAGGAGGAGAGATGGGAAAGAGAGAGGGGAAGGAGAGACTCGAGAGGGGAGGGAAACTTGCAAGGCTCAAAGCTTCAAGAGTCAAGGGGCATTGGGCAAGCCTCAAGTTTCAAGGCTTGGGCAATGGGCAAGTTTGCTTGAAAGTGGCTTCTCCTTGGGCCTCTTAAATAGAGAGCCCCCCAAGTGAAACGGCCTTCAACGGCCCCTTTTTTTGAATTTTAAAAATTGAAAACTGCCACCCATTCGCCCCTTGCCCGCGTCCCATCTATGCTGTCACCGGGGACACGTCCGCCTGTGCTGAAAGAGATTGATATCTGTAAACTAGTCGATAGTCTTGTGCTGATACAAGACTTATTAGGCTAAATTAGCATCATCATGTCCCCACATCTGTAGTTCATGCAACCATAGTTGCAATCATACTCGTATGTTCAAGTGAACCATGACCGTATGGAAATTGTTTTCATACCCGTATAGAAAACAATATCATTCTTGGCCAAATTTGCAAGAAAAATTGGAGTTAATGAGGTTGATGCAGAAGTAAGATGTGAAAAGTTCTATATTTCTATGGTGCTATGAGTGCTTGCCCTGCATAAGCGTTGGTGTTTTCCTAAATAAAATGAGGGTTACGTATGTTTCAAGTCCAAGGGTCGACACACTCCTATTATACATCAATACTTGCATGCGTTGGCCGTATGGTGGATGCAACATGGTAGATGGTTATACTATTCAGGTAATCTGAATGCAGGCTGCCCCCTCATTTAATTTGATACTTACCACTTGTCTTATTGTGCGAAAATCGTATTTCACCAGAAATAGTCAAAATATATACTCTAGACATGAAGTTCACTGAACTGGCTATATGCTGCTTTTCCAGATGCGAATTTTGTTCTGTGGAGTTCACACTCAATGTGAAATGCACATCCGATCAGACCCTTGATGTAACAAGCCATGACCTTGTTGCTTCTGATCAGCAATATCCAGTATATCCTGTTGGTTTTCTTGAGCATACTGACTACAGCAGTTTTGAAGACGACCAAGAGCCACCGGAGCGAAGGTAACACAATCTCGCATTTGCAGCTCTCTTATATGGTCTGTTGGTGCATTCACGCTGTACTTATTGGAACTGAAGATTTAAGCGAGCTAGAATAGTTGCCACAGACGACTTCAAGGGGCTGAGTTTTATGCTGTTTTGCTTGTCGCAGAGGGATTCTCATCGTGAAGCTGAGGCGTGGCCAGGAATTGAAGTTGCGTGCTATTGCAAGGAAGGGCATAGGCAAGGATCATGCGAAATGGTCGCCTGCTGCCACAATTACATTTCAGTATGAACCTGAGATACACATCAACGAGGCTCTAATGGAGACACTTTCTCTGGAGGGAAAGAAAGAGTGGGTGGAAAGTTGTCCAACAAAAGTGTTTGAGGTTGATCCAAACACTCACCAGGTACTTATCTTTGCTGTAGGGGATGGTTGGTAATGACACAAATCGAATATCAATTTAAGCCTCCCTTATCTTAACGTTCAGGTGGTTGTGGTTGATGCGGAAGCTTATGCATATGATGATGAGGTCATAAAGAAGGCAGAGGCAATGGGCAAACCTGGTCTGGTCAATATAATTAGTAGGGATGACAGTTTCATTTTCACAATAGAGTCCACAGGAGCTCTAAAAGCAGCGGACATGTTTATAAATGCCATAGATATTTTGAAGACAAAGCTTGATTCTGTACGGCTATCCATGGAGACTGAAGAAAACGATGATCAATTTGGAGAACTAGGGGCACATATGAGGGGAGGTCTTTAATTACTGGCTACGTTGACCTGAATTTATCGTCTTCCCTAATGGATATAAATTGAAAGGGTTATACCAAGAAAAGCTCTCCTACACTTGCCGGGAGTGGCATGTTTTGGCCCAAAGTGATTTTTTATCAAGCTGTTGGCGGTGTCTAACTAAATCTGACTTGCATTACGGGCACAATGACTCTTTTTGGGGATTTGCAATAGGGCTCACCGTCTGCATGGATGACAGACGCATGTATGAATCTGAAGTAACGAGAATAGCAGCAAGCACCAGCATTTCAAAGCTAATGTGTGTGTGTCCAGAAACACTATTTCATTCAATTCATTATATCTGATCTTCCCCTTCTGTGCCTGACAATGATCTTGCAGTGTCTGTGAGGGGGTTGGCTATTGTTTTTGAGCTTTTTTCTATATTTCCAATGATGTTGCAGCTCTTGCCTACGAAGCATGATACTTATGGATGGTTCTACAGCTTTTTGCTTACGTGTCTACAACTTGTCGTTGCTTATCGTTTTTTGCATGCCAGGAATGGGCAGTCAGTAGGCCTAAATTTAGCAGGTCTGTTTTCACAACAACACATCCTATTGATTTTAATGTCCAGCTCTCTCAACAACTACTTATGGAATTCATATCGGATGCCTAAATCACAAGATATGACCAAAACAGCGTGTGGAGTGTTGATTCTGGTAGCTGTGCACAACTGGTCTTTTACATTAAGCTGTAGTTTCTTTAAAGGAAAAGGGTAGATGATATGTCATCCGATTGTACCATACAGTCCTCAGCCTTTTCTTTCAGTGAACAAGAAAGAATTGAGTCTGGTGTTTAGTCATGATGCCTTCAGATGTTTTAAAGATCCTATTGTAGATGGACTCTGCCATTAGAAGGTTCCACCTTTGAATGGCCTATGTTGAGGGGTGAAGTTCCATGTCTAGGGCAAAGAGGCCACTCATGAATGTTGGCACATCACAATACTTGACATGCTCTGTCAGTGTCCAGCCAAGTGAGAAAAAGACCGTGACCTATATATATCCAAGACTCCTACAGCTGGGAGGACAATCGATGGAAGTGTTCCCATGCAAGAGGTCTCCTTCCACCATGCCTACATTTCATTGGTGGAGGTCACCTCGAGAGGCTTTTATCAATGCCTATATTTTATTGGTCTCAGAGCATTAATTTATGGAGGGGAAGGATAGTAGAGATGGATCATAGCTTGGGGGGGTCATTTAATAATTATGTGACTATCCCGTGAGTGCAACAGAAGGGATTATTAAATTTTACTTTTTCTCACATTTTTACATACCGAAAGGTATCATAAAATGGAAAAGATTTACACATTGAACTCGAAAAAGGTGTAATTAAGTTGTCAAAAATTCACAATAAAAGAGTTTTTTAAATAGTCTTGAACGCATGCGATATACACATTGTATACACGACGACCCCCATGAGGATCACAGTAAGTAACTCTTGCATGGTCTAAAATTTAGACCGGAAAATCACTACATTACATGTGCTTGGAAACCTCTGCATTTTCTTCAAATAAAAGAAAGAACCATACATGTGACGGGCAAAACTTATAGGAAAAAAGAACCATGCATGTGATTGGATTAGATATAGATTTGACTGGAAATAATGTCAATACTAATACTCCTTCCTTTTATGCAAGTTGCAACTGAAATCGTCTCACGTTATACAATGGTTGCAAAACCTCACACTTTATGCAAACTTTACCGAGTCATAGAACAAAACATAGCTAACACAAATTTGTAGGCTTCTTTTCTCAAGTAGGTAGTGGAACATTAGAAAGAGGATGGGGTATAGGAGGGCCTCTTTATTTACCATAAAGTTATGAAAGTGATTACAATTTTCATGAATCGGTGCTCACTGTGTGTGCAAGAATGGTGGGTGTGTAAAAGAGGAGTCTTACAAGATGGCAAGCGATTTTTTTCGAGCAATGAAAAAAACGAGCAAGTCCCTCAATAAAGTTTATTGCCTAGCTTTCTTTGGATCTTCAACCAATGAACCCAACCCAATGCCTATACTCTCACTCTCATCAACATGATAATAATCAGAGCCATCACAATCTTTGGTGACAGACAATGAACTAACTTGATCATTGCAGAGAGAGTATGAGTAAAATAAGCTTTTCCCCATCTTCAAGAACCACGACCAATTGTAGGACTACATATTTATATGCCATAATGGTTTCAATATTTAATTTTACTGCTAATAAAACACAGACTTTTCTTCACTTAAACTACACTAAAATTTTCAATGAATGTATTAAACTTGATCTGGCTTATTTAAATACTAGCTACATATTGGCTCAACATGTAAATAACTCTTTAGTATCAAATACAAACCACCCCCCCTCCCCCAGCTCCTTTCTTATTCTTCTCACCCCTACACCTTACTATAAGCACCTTCCTTGCCTGCTTCTAGACCACATGCACAAACGCTCATAACTCCTCTTACGATGAGGATTTGATTGTGTCACCAAGCTGTTTAGTCTAACAATGATTTTGACTAAATGTTGCAGCTCCTCTATGCCTGCAAAGAAGGTTGAATGGCTATTGTCGTGGCATTGTTATCTTATAGTTCACAACTACAATCTGCCATCATTTCCTCCTATGCCCTCAATCTCTCCGCCTCCCCTGTCATGACCCTCAATCTGTTCATCATTCACTAAGACCACATGACCCTCAATTTTCATCTTGTATAAGCCTTGAAGGTAATATGTGGAGGTGATTGCATTTGTACTGAGAGAGATGCATGTTCTTGCCAAAAGAGCTACTTAAGGCTCTTGGCATAGGGCTTGAAGATGGACCAAACACACACCCAGGGATTGCCCACAGAGAGAGAGAGAGAGAGAGAGAGAGAGAGAGAGAGAGAGAGAGAGAGAGCCTCGTACATTTTTCACATGGAGGTATGAAGTGGTAGTGCCACATGCATATGCATTTTTGGCATGGATGTATGAAGTGTCAATGCCACATGTAGATGGATCTTAATACATTTGGTTTCAGTAAGAAGTGAGAGGATATGTTGAGATTCCATTGATGAAAACATTTTGTAAAGATCATAAAGAAATAGCAAACTAATGAAAGTTATGCAATGTGTACGTAAAAAGATGTTTTGTTTTTTATAAAGAAAATGGCCTTTAGTAGGCCTTCCTATGACCTTTGTAAAACCACTCCAAAGCAGTCTGCGCCGGTGCAAATTGGTTATAACATGGGATAGTGCCTACTTCGTCAACGATGGATCCTAATGCTATGCTCTATAATATATATTTTTTAAATATAAAACTGATAAGTCATTAAAACTGGATCACATATACATTAAAAAAAACAGCTCTTGGTTGTGTTGGAGAGGACAATTGCAAGAAACGTGAACGCTTCCGACTTCTGCAACATGCTTGGGAGCCTTTTTTTCTTTTATAAAATAAATGTTGGGAGAAATACGATATCACAATAATGTGCATTGCTCAAATTGGATATAGAGATCCATGAATAAATAATAGGACATGAGCAAAACGTGCTCGAACCAGTCCGCACCGGCGCGGACTGGTTTTGATAGGTTTCAGAAGGGAGCTTTGCATAGAAAAATGGGGACGATCAAAGAGCTAAGAGAATCAGGTGGTCCACAAAGAGTGAAGATCTCAGTCGATTGTGAAGCCTAGCTGCTGGTCTGCGGAATTCATGCTAGCACACATGGTTGCGTGCTGGGAGCGTCACAAAGCAGAGATGGGATGAGAGCTTTGATCCTTTGAGCTGCGTTGAGTTGGGATAGTCTCATCAGGGCTGACATTATCCGGGCATTCACATTGTGAGTACTTACGAAAGCATGTGCAGAAGCTGAAGGCACGCATTTTGATCATGGATCCACAATTGCAAGGGTCTCATTTGCAATTTCACGTAAGATGCATTGATCACGTAAGATGCATTGATCACCAGCGTCCTCAATTTGTCTCGCCTCTATGAGCACACCATGGCAGAGCCTCTACACGGCTGGCTGAGCAGAAATTGGAGGCGGTTCATGCGAAGCTGCAGGAGGCCCAGCAGAAGGCTGGTGGGTCTTCAAACAGGTGCCCCTGTAAAAGTAACTTATGATTTTAATAAGTGTGGACTTCTTTCCACCTACCTCTTTTCCCAAAGTCCTTACACCTAATTCCCACATGGACTCCTTTGACCTATGCAAGTCTCAACATGTGTCTATTCCCACCTACCTATAATTCACATGTGATGGATAATCCTCACTCCCTCAACTTGTATATAAATCCCATTAGCTGCCCTCATTTGTAACAAGGTCTTCACTCTCCATTCAAGTGCAATCTTTTGTCATTGCTCTATTTCTATCTTGCACTCTCTTATGTCTTGACATTAGCATATTAATTAATAGTGATATTAATCACATTTAAGTTAATCTCTAAGTTCTCACATGGTATCAGAGCGATAGAGCTTAAGATTAATTCTGAATAGCGCTAAGAGTCTTCCATCTCTCTAGCCCACACTCGAAGCCTCACTCTCCATTATTTTCAAGGAATCCGGAACCTCGAAAGATGGCCGAGTTAGCTTCTTCATCTTCCGCATCCACCTACAAGCCCCACTACATTATCGACAAGCTTAACGGCACTAACTACCAAGTGTGGAAGATTCGGATGGAACTCTACCTCACGCAGCTGCAACTTTGGGACGTCACGTCAGGAGTCGAAGAGCAACCTGACCACCCTGAAGACCCCGAAGACAAAGATTCAACATACTTCATCGACACCTATAATACTTGGCATAGTAGAAAGAATAGTGCCAAGATGGAGCTCATTCTCCATTGCCAAGATCGGCAAGTCCAAATGGTGAAAAAGCTAACTACTGCTAGCGCCATTTGGAAGTTCTTCGAGAAGAACTACGAGCACACTGACCTCGTCTACCAAGTTTCCCTGATCAAGAAATTGGTAAACACTACCATGCAAGAGGGTCAGTCATCCTCCAAGTTTTTGGAGACGTGGCAAATACTTCTAGATGAAGTACTTATCTCAGGGCTTGCCATCCCTGAAGAGCTTCAAAGTATGCTCTTATTGGCTTCTCTACCTGCATCATGGAGAGCCTTTATCACTACACAAGCCACCACGACTAACTTGCAGCTACAAAATCTTGTAGCCAAGATCCATCAGGAGGAAACGCTTCGCGACCACACTAGCAGCTCGCAGAAGTCCACAGCACTTGTCACTATGACAAGAAACTCACGCCCTTACAACGGCAAGAAGCCTCAATATTCGGGCCCTCCTCGACAACACAATAATTCTGGAAGAAAGTCGCAATTTCAAAGCCACCACAATCACCAAAATTCAAAGCAATGTGCCAACTCATCGCTTTGGACACCTCACAAAGGACTGTCGGCAACCACACAATCAAGGTAATCGTCCTATCTCTCACCCTAATCTATATCCTTCTTACCCTCAAGGGGGGACACGCCATGGCCATCCATCTCCTTTCATTTATGGTCATTATTTATGGTCAAACTCATTATGCTGACATATCTACTTATGATAGCCCATCTTATCCTTTGCAACTATATGCCACCACTATAGCTACTTCATATCCCAATATCTGGCTACTTGATACGGGCGCCACGCATCATATGACATATCACCTACACTGGCTATCCAACATCACTTATCTAGAACACCCTCTAGAAGTATGCCTCGGTGATAACAGCATCCAGCTCGCCAAAGCCTATGGAGATGCTGTCATTAACCTACCTAATGGCCTACACACCACTATTTCTCACGTATATTATGTCCCTGGTCTCAAGAAAAATCTCATCTCTGTCAGCGAGCTAACCGACAACGGCATCATCATCAAATTCATGCGAGAAGGCTGCCACATTTCGGCACTAAACAAAGATGGTCATTATGTCACACTTTTGGTCCCCAAAACGCCTGCACATGCATCTGCATCATCCATAAAAACACAAGAAAACACACTCAAATGGAATTATAAACTAGGACATATTTCTCAACATGTTTTGCACCAACTCACTCATCGCCAACTTGCACTAGGTCTTCCCAAGCACCTCACTCACATCACACTTTGTGAGGGATGCATTCTTGCTAAAGCACATCATGTCCCATTCCCCACTTCATCATCACGAGCCACTGCACCTCTCGACCTCATCCACTCTGATGTTTGTGGCCCATTGCCCATCAAATCCCTCACTGGCAATAAGTATATGCTTACTTTTATAGATGATCACCCTCTGGCACGGTCACCCACCTCATCTTGGACACCTTTGCATCTTTGGAAGCATTGCATACCCACTTCTGACATAACCTTTATCAAAACTATCACCACGTGCTCAACGCACAACTTTTGTCGGCTATGGTGATCACTTTGGCATCAAGGCATACCGCCTCTATATCCCAGACCATCACAAGTTTATCTTTGCCCGCACCGTCGTCTTTGATGAAGAATTCATCATCTCATGCAAATCTTCTCCACCATTGCACCCTACATTCTCATCACCAGTCCACTCTTCTCATCAATCTTTGTTGACAGCCTCACCCACACACACACCCATGAAATTTTCCCACCCTTCTAGGCACAATCTTGAGCCTCCCTTCACCATCCAAAGGCCTTTCCTCATCGCCCATCCACCTCCTCGTGTCTCGCATTCTCATGCACAGCCAATCGGCAACACTCCTGCACCACCTCTTACACCCATCTCCTCAGAGTTGACACCATCACCAACATCGTCCATCCCGACTGCCGCTACTTCCATCACACCACAGACACTCGGTGCTCCACCTCGTGAGCTCTCATCACCTTCGCTACCGGTCTCACCTTCACAATTGCCATCTTTTTTCCACAACTCCCACGAAACCTTGCCAATTACTCCCATCCCAGCAGATGTCGACAAAGTCGAGCCTCATAGCTCTACTTCTGCCACCTCGCCATCGAAACACACTTCGGCTATACACTTGGACCAACCGCCTCTAGCTCACATGGTCGCACCCGCTCTCTTCGCGAGATCTATGAAGCCACCAATTTCTCTGCTGTCCTCAGTGATGAAATGATTCTTGAACATCAACCAGAGCCTCTTGAAGATGCCCTTCCCCTCTTTGTTCTCGATGCCCTCGCTTCTAGCGAGAGCAAGGCGTGGCATGCCGCCATATTTGATGAACTCCAAGCCCTCAAAGAAGCTAACACTTGGGAGCTTGTGCCACCTCCTAAGAATCATAACATTGTCTCTTGCAAATGGCTCTTAAAGAAGAAATACCACCCCAACGGCTCAGTTGTGTTGGAATTAGGGTTGCAGAGAAACGCACACAGCTTGGAGAAGACGAAGGAAGCTCAAGGCACACAATAGAGAGTGTGTTACTTAGTGTGCAATGGAAAAGATAGATAGCCCTAGAGTGATGGGCGTATATACAATGCACAAGGGAAAAAACCTCCTAAAGAGGGAAAAAATGCCCCGGCGGTCCTAGTGTGTTCACACACATCACTACCACATGTATATGGTAACAAATCCCCCCTGGAGTGATGCGGTTAACGAGAGCTGGCACATGAGTAAAGGGAAGTGCCATGCCCTCAGGACAGGATCAGTCCACAAAGGGGAGTAAGCCCAAAGCTTTGCGGAAAGCTTCAAGCTTCTCACGAGACAATGCCTTTGTGAAAAGATCTGCAAGGTTGTCCTGTGTTGGCACATAAGCCAAGCTGATCTCTCCTGCTGAGAGCCTCTCCCTGACATAGTGGTAATGCACCTCAATGTGCTTTGTGCGAGCATGAAAAACTGGGTTCCTCGTAACTGCCAATGCACTCTGACTGTCAGTGTAGATAGTGTTGGCAGTGTCCTGTCCAACACCCAAATCAGCCATAAGGCGTCTGAGCCATACACACTCAACCATAGCTGTGAAGACTGCCTTGTACTCAGCCTCACAACTCGAAGTGGCCACAGTAGGTTGCTTCTTGCTCAACCATGATATACATGAACTGCCAAGCATGAAACAAAAACCACTTGTGGACACTCGCGTGTCAAAGCAACCAGCCCAATCTGAGTCCGAAAAAGCATGTAAGTCTGGCGGCAATGATCCCCCCTTGGGATAAAACAAGCCAAGATGTAAAGTGCCACTAAGGTAGCGGAAAATCCTCTTGACAACCTGCCAATGCTTAGACCCTGGGCTATGCATAAATCTGCTGACCTGTGAGACTGCAAACTGAATACCCGGCCTCGTGTTGCATACATAAATGAGACAGCCAACAGCAGTTTGGTAAAGAGTGACATCAGCAGGATCACCAGAATCATGTAGACTCAATTTCAAACCTGTTTCCATGGGAGTGGCAATAGGTTTGCAATCCTCAAGTCCAAACTTACATAGCAATGTCTCTATGTAACTTTTCTGACACAAGGCAATACCACCATCACACTGCTTAAACTGTATACCCAAGTAATGATGCAACAACCCCAAATCTTTCATCTTGAAAGTAGCATTCAAATCAGCCTTAAATTCAGCAATATGTCTCTCATTTGGTCTAGTGATCAGCAAATCATCGACATAAAGAACCACAATGAGAAGTACATCACCCTCACGCTTTACATACAATGTGCTTTCTGTTGGACTGTTATGAAAGCCTTGTTTGACCAAATGAGTGTCAGCTTTCTCATACCAAGCACGAGGAGATTGCTTCAACCCATACACAGCCTTGTTACATTTGCACACTTTGTCCTCTTGTCCTTTTATGACATAACCGCGAGGCTGCGTTACAATAACTTCCTCAAATATGTCACCATTCAAGAAAGCAGTAACAATGTCTGATTGATGTACATCCCAACCAAAATGAGTTTCCAATGCACATAGAAAACGCATAGTAGTCATACGACAAGTGGGAGCAAAAGTCTCTTCATAATCTATTCCTTTTTGCTGTGCATAACCCTTTGCAACAAGTCGAGCCTTATGGCGATCGATCTCACCATCCGGTTTGCGTTTCAACTTGTAAACCCACTTTGTACCAATGGCCTTTTTGCTAGGAGGCAAATCACATAAAGTCCATGTGTCATTTTCTATAAGTGCATCATATTCTGATTGCATGGCAGCCATCCAATTTTCTGAATTCTGTGCTTCATCAAAAGTCAGAGGCTCCTCAACATCATGTAAACTAGACACAGCCAAAGCATAACAATCTGATGCATAAGATGCATGGCGAGAGCCTGAACGAGTACGACTAGACAAAGGTGCATCCAATTTACTGTCACGCAAAGTGTGCACCAGCAATTTTGGCATACCTCTAGCCTGCTCATTTTCAGCCCTTTCCTCATCAAGTACATCATGTACATCTGCATCAGTAATAGGCTGATCTAAAACATTTTTAGAAACCCCCATAGGCTGTACATTTGCCTCATTGGAACTTACATTCGTATTTCCACCAATGAAAAGAGGCAACAACGTGTCATAAATGTCCTGTGAGCTTACATTACTGTCTCTAGTACATGACAGCAAGGGCTGAACAGAATCTTCCACAAACACTACATCCCGAGAAACCAGAATACGTTTTGTTTGCGGATGATACGACCTGTAACCTTTGCTTTCAGCACTATAACCAACAAAAATACATTTGACAGCCTTATCATCCAATTTTTTGCGCTACACTTGTGGCACCAAAGCATATGCCAAACAACCAAAAACACGCATGTGCTCAAAGGCTTTCTATCATGCCATGCTTCATATGGAGTAATAGACTGCAAAGCTTTCGTAGAACACCTGTTTAGTACATAAGTGGCACACATGATGGCCACAAGCCAAAAGGAATGCGGTAAAGCTTGACTTTTGACCATACATCGTGCCATTTCCGTCAGTGACCTGTTTTTCCTCTCAGCAACACCATTTTGCTGAGGCGTATAAGGCAATGTACATTGGTGTTTTATCCCACGACTAGCCAGAAATGCATTAAATTCATGAGACATATACTCCCCCCCTCGATCTGAACGGAGGGTGCCCATAGTACATTTCGAGACATTTTCAGCCATAGCCAGAAATTGTTTGAAGCACATAAAGACTTCGGACTTTGCTTTAAGCGGAAATACCCATGCATGCCTGGAGTAATCATCAATGAAAGTCACGAAGTACAAGTAATTTCCCAAGGACGGAGTTTGCATGGGCCCACAAACATCACTATGCACAAGGTGCAACCTGCATGTGGCCCGAACTGAACCATCCTTTGGAAATTTAGAACGGTGCATCTTACCCAAAATACAGCCTTCACAAACATGTTTGACAGGTGCTTCAAGAGGTGGCAAAGAAGCAACCATATCAGATTTCTGCAAACGCAGCAAACTCACAAAATTCAGATGACCAAAACGTGCATGCCAAAGTTTTGCATCTGAAATAGCCCTTGAATCTGCAACAGCATTTGCAAAGTTTTGTCCACACTTGTCATACAAAGTGATCTTATACAGCCCACGGCACAAAAGGCCAGATGCAACAATTTCATCACCAAAACTGAGATCATGAACTGTACATCTGTCATCCACAAATTTGACTACAAGTCCAAGTCTAGCAAGTGCGGATATAGACAAGAGATTCTTCTTGATCCCAGGTACATAAAGTGCATCAACAACTGTGAAGGAACTGCCATTAGCAGCAGTGAGCACAATCTTTCCAACTCCCTGAACTGGATAAGAGGCGTTGTTGGCACAAGTGACTGAATTCGCATGAGGGGCAGACTCGAGAGAGGTAAACAATTCACGATGTGAGGTAATGTGCTTTGTAGCACCACTGTCAAAATACCACACATGTGAATCTGCAACAACTGACAAGCATGCATCATGGACAGCAGGATTGTAAGTGCACTCTGCGCTAAAAGCCCATTCTGCATCAACATCAGCAACACAGTCTCCTTTCACAGAAGACTCAACAATGGCTGCATTTGTAGTGGAACCAACATTTGCAGTGGAACCACCCTCTTTCTTCTTAGCCTCTTTGGCCTTCAACTTAGGACACGACTTGATCAAGTGATCATTGGCTTTACAATAATGGCAACGCATCTTCTTTTTGCCCTTATCACCAGAATTGCCAGATGAAGTACTACTAGCAGAAGCATCAGGAACATAATTTTTGTCACTTGCAGAAGAACCATAAGAAGTGGCTGCATTGCTGTTACCACCCTTTCTTGGAGAAGCAATAAAAGCCTGTTCAACTGCACGCTGTCTAGTCATGTTTTTTCTGGACAGTGACTCTTGCAACAGCAATGTGCATAATGCATCAAACTTGACAACTTCAGGATTTCCTTGGGTCATCAGTCTCCAAGTACTAGCAAAAGTCTGGTAGGAATCTCGTAAGGCATCAAGAACAGTCTGCACAAGGGAACTGTCTGAAATGACTTCACCTGCAGAAATAAGCTGCTCATTGATATCCTTGACACTAGCAAGGAAAGTGTCCATATCATCTTCCTCATGCATAATCTTCGACTCCAACTCTTTACGCAGCAAAGCAATTTTAGCCTCATCGCGGCTTGCATAAAGACTTGCTAAAATATCCCAAGCCTGTTTTGCAGATTTTGCTGAACGGATGTGAGGAACAATGGTGCGCTTCACAGACAACGCAATCAATGCATGAGCCTGCGCATCCTTAACATCCCAACGAGCTTGTTCTGCCGTAGGCAAAACAACTCTAACAGTTGCAATCCTTGTAGCAAGACCTGCAACATCCTCAACATCGCCTGCATCCTCAAATCCAGGACGTACATCAATGCCCTGCACAATGTTCCAGACACCCTTTGACACAAGAACATGTTGCATCATATAAGCCCACATAGGGTAGTTGTCCCCATCCAACCTGTCCTCAACAGCAAACATCTTGAACACATCTGTGTTGTTGTTGTCAGCCATGGTAAATGCTGCACCTGATGTGAAAACTGCCCAAAAATAGGAGAAACGGAGCGGGAACAACCTGTGCTATATAGCACAAACCGTAGAAGACTATAAGGCACCTGTTATGCTGAAAATGGCACTGACAAAAATTCTGCACAAAATGACGAAATAGCTTGTGCAGTACTGCCTGTAGTGGAAACGGAGGCCGAAATGAGCCCAAATCAAAATTCTGAGCAGACTAAGCTCTTCGAGCTTACCCAAAAAATTTGTCGACCTGTGAACACTTGCCAAAGCTCATTGAAATCGGAGAAAGTGAGCAGGCGTGTGCTGGAGCAGCTGGTGACTAAGCCTGGGAGGACGTGACCTGCTCTGATACCAATTGTTGGAATTAGGGTTGCAGAGAAACGCACACTGCTTGGAGAAGACGAAGGAAGCTCAAGGCACACAATAGAGAGTGTGTTACTTAGTGTGCAATGGAAAAGATAGATAGCCCTAGAGTGATGGGCGTATATACAATGCACAGGGGAAAAAACCTCCTAAAGAGGGAAAAAATGCCCCGGTGGTCCTAGTGTGTTCACACACATCACTACCACATGTATATGGTAACAAGTTGATCGCTACAAGGCACGCCTTGTCGCTCGCGACTTCAATCAACAACAAGACTACAATATCTACATGTGGCAAATCTCTAAAGGCATGGCTATCTTAGGCGCATCGGATGACATTCCTCTTCTTGGCACATCAGAGTACATGATTCTGCAAGCGATTGACTGCATCTCTCACGTCTCATCTTGTAATTTGAGTTTGATCCCTACTAGATGAACTTCTCATTGAGGGGGGATAGCATGTATCTACGACATGGCTACTTCACAAAGCTTTTTTGTTCATCAATCTCAATGCGCTACAACGAGAAGTCCACCCTTAAGGGGTGATGTAAAAGTAACTTATGATTTTAATAAGTGTGGACTTCTTTCCACCTACCTCTTTTCCCAAAGTCCTTACACCTAATTCCCACATGGACTCCTTTTACCTATGCAAGTCTCAACATGTGTCTATTCCCACCTACCTATAATTCACATGTGATGGATAATCCTCACTCCCTCAACTTGTATATAAATCCCATTAGCTGCCCTCATTTGTAACAAGGTCTTCACTCTCCATTCAAGTGCAATCTTTTGTCATTGCTCTATTTCTATCTTGCACTCTCTTATGTCTTGACATTAGCATATTAATTAATAGTGATATTACTCACATTTAAGTTAATCTCTAAGTTCTCACAGCCCCATGTCCACCATCCAAAGCAAATGTTCAAACAGAACGACCTCGCATGCCTGTTTACAGCCAAGCGCATGCAGGAGCTATAGTATGTCCGACAACAGGAGGTGGCCAGGTTGGTACAGAGGCTGCAGGATGGCTATGCCTTGCTCACAGGGGTATTGGCATTCAAGAATGAATAATTGAATAAGAAGTTGTTGGGAACGCCGCTCTTTCCTCTCATTTTTTGCCCTTCCTCCTCCTGGCCCTCCACTTATCCCACTGTTCCATTCTTCACCCTCTCTCACCACATCTACACTATTTGCACCACCCTCATCGACCTAAATAAATGTCCCATCTGTAACAATATAGGGCCTTTCCTAGACCCTCCAAAAGGGCCTATTTTGATAGTGTTCCCCTGAATGAAAACGGTAACCTCATAGGCCTCCTGAACATGCCGCCACAATGAGAACTACTACTAGTTTGGGGGGTGGTTGAACCACCCTCTAGAAGGGCCTCTCACCTTCAAAATTATAGATTGCATGTTCAATCCCAACTTTTTGAATTGAAGGCAATGCACGCACTGAAAAGCAATCGGCTGCCAACCTGTTTATACTCGTTATAGTCACTGAAAATGACTGGTATAGGGTTGTGCTAGTGATTTCAAAAGGCCTTCCAATTTGACAGGTCAATCGAGCAAGATGATAAGACTTGATGAGAGACAAAGCGATGGGTAGACACAAAGTGAGATGGGAGAGAAGCATTGCTTTTGAGATGCCACCCAATGTGATAACTCAAGCATGTATAGTATGGAACAATGAGTTCATAACTCTTCTGCAAACACTCCCTTTTGGTTTTCTTGATACCGTTACTCCATGAGTCTGATAAGCATTGAGTGCAACAAATTCTAGAAACTCATCAAAAAAGCAAAGGGTATTACATCTCTATCGGTCTTGAGTCAATGTTAAAACTCAAGTGTAAGAGTCCCCTACGTGCATAGTGTTCTTTTCCTTGGTCAATTGGGCTAATGCCAATGGGCCCTAAAAGTGGAGTGGACTTGGCTAACCGTATGCATCTTGGAGGAAAGATGCATTATATGTGGGTGCATTTTGAGCATGTGCATCGAATGGAAGGATGGCTGACTATGTTAGCCCATATTTATGATCCTTACATTTGAAAGTTTTCGACTTTGCCTATCTCTCAGTTTACAATGGAAAATAGACATGCTCATATCGAGTTTTGGAATATGCTTAACAAGATATGCATAGACTTGGTAGGTACTTGAGTGGCCTCATAGAATTGCTGGAAGCTTGTTAGTTCTAGCTTTTTTTGGTATTTTTGATGCATTTATAATTAATTACTTTATATTTACTTGTGTGACTTGGGATTTTGTTCGGGTCTCAACATCTAAGGTGGTTAGAGATTTTGAAGCCTCCATTGCTTTGTGGTAATTTTAGATGTACAACCCTTTTGTGTTGAGGTGCTCGTGGAATCCAACATGACATGCTTATTTTCTTCAATATACCTTGCACTTGCATCAATTTGTCAAGGGTGTTGCTCATATTTGCTCAAAAATTGGCTTTGCTCGGTTTTCTTTGCTCGTTGATTGGAAAGCCCCGTAAAAGAGTGGTCAAAGGATGCACTTTGCTCCCCAAAAAGGTGGACAATTTTATGATTTTTGCCCTTCCATAACTTGTACATATGATCTTTGATTGAGCGGAGATTATGGGTCTATGATCTACATGTCGAGCTCTTTTTTATAGATATGCTACATGATATGGTTTTACTCACTAGATTTTATATTTTATTTTGGAAAAAAATTGAATTCAAATAATCTAGCTTTTTTATGTGTTTGAATTCAAAAGCTACGCTTTGTTTGCTTTCTTAATTGGAACCTCACATAGGGATATGGAATGTACTCCTCTCTCAAATCACACCACTCTCAAACTCACAACACCCCACCTACCTTGACTAGCTACAGTCTGCACATTCGTAGAGACTAGCATGACCAACTCCCATGCAAAGCCAATTAAGATACTAAAACTCATAAAAAACCAGCCCAAAAGCTCTGGAAATTTTTGATTTTTTGATGCCACTCCCTTGGGTTGCAATTTATTCAACTCGCTAACGCATACCCCTACGAGGTGATCATAGGCACTCATGACTATGTATAGTACTCGGGCAAATGAAACCCAAACAAAGAGGAATTCAAAATCCAACTAACTCTAGCAAAAAAAAAAAAAAAGGCAAACTCACAATTTGAAGCTCAAAACCTCAAGGAATCTCTGCACTTCCATATATAAAAAAGTCACGACTTCTATCCACAAGCCCTAGCCTCAACTACATACGACACACCAAGATGTTCAAAGCAAACCCATAACATAAAAGAGCCACATTTACAAAGATCAAACACCATCTTCATCAGCTCCAAAAGGAGGGTCACACCCTCCACTTGGATACACAAGCCCCATAGATGGCAACGATGTGTCCTCCTTCCCACACAAGAACATAGATGATTTACTTCCCTGTTCTTCCTTGAAACCTCCTCAGTACTTACGACTAAAAAAATATAGAAATCTACTTTTCTTCATGTTTTTAAAGTACTTTGTGATTTTTAAAAGCGGGCACACTTCTATGTACTAAAATAACAAAAGTAAGTGCACCGTATAGCTGTCGCCCACACAGACTTGGAATCGACCGCATTTGTGCTTTTTGTACAAACATATTCTATACATAAGGAACCCTTAAAAATCATGAAAAAAACATCCCTCAAATGTTCTTAGGGTGGCTTGCATCATCTCGCAAAAACGTGTTGCAATGTATATAAATCTTACAAATGAGGTAGCATATCTAGAAGTCTTGTCGATGTGGAGTCATATGTGCGAGTCACATTCAAAAGTTTGTTGTAAATATGTATGCTTGTTATGACACACAAGGAAGGATAGGGAAAGTATAAGTATGACTGAGTGAGATTCAACTATGATGAAATCGTGGACATTATTAAATATCTACTAATTAGTCAACAAAGAATGGCTATACTGCACTGGCATGGACATAAAAAACATGATAACAAACCTGAAATTTCAATTGGTTTCGTGAGGTTTTGTGTTCTTTTTCCCTTAGGCTTGTGTTTAGCTCACCACCAATATCAACCTTCAACACTTGCAGTCATGTTGATATCAAGTGTAAACAATGTTTACTACAAACAAACATAGGGTAGGGGAGCCATTTTATAGACACTCAAATCGCATGACCCAATTTAAGGGAATTCAAATCCTCCCAATTCAATCCCCCATGATTTTGAATGGAAACTGACATCAAAAGTTTGCTGACGTCTACTCTTTATGTACAAAATATCGACCTCATCAAGTATTCAAATGCTAAAAAAAAGATATGGTGGATTTATTTAAACATTTAGTTTCGGGACTTGTCCTTTGGGGAGTGTTTGAAAATAGTTCAATCGCTCTAAACCAAGTGGTGGTTGATCGTTCGACGAAAGCACAGTCACTTTTGTGACTTTTATCCTTTCGCCTGTCTTGTTCTGTGTGACCGATTGGCTACGACGCTCACCCGTTCCGTGTGACCGATTGGCTACGACGCTCATCCGCTTTGAGGTTTTCTGCAAATTGAACCTACGACCTTTGGAGAGTGTTTGAAAATAGTTCAATCGCTCTAGATCAAGTGGTGGTTGATCGTTTCGACAAAAGAGACTTGTCCTTTTATTGGCTCCTGTACCCTAGCAACATTCTCATTTTGGTGATGAAGCGAATACATAATTTTGAATTGTAAAATGGAATTGAAAAATATGTAGTAGCTTCCAAGGAGACCCTTGCCACCTCTTATAATAAGTTAGTACTACTGTGTCTTATGTGCAATGCAATCTGTCATTATCTATTGTAATAAACAGATTGCACTGGTGCTATAGTATTTGATTCTACTTTATATAGTCTAATATTAACATCACAAATAAGTCTCAGAATATCTTTTGCATGTTCATATTTAGTATATCATTTGCTCAATTTTTCTTTCTTAAGCAGCTTATTAATAATATTATAATATACTTTCAAATTATAAACTGCTGTAACAAGGCCACTGAAACATTAGTTCTTTAGTTTCAAGCTTTTGCTTGCATGCATATTTGATTTGCTGAACCTTGGCATCTCCCAGTTTTTTGAATCTTGCCTTGACTTCCTTCAGTGTCTGCCTTTTGTCGGTGCCCTATCACGGGCAACAACACCACCAATGTCAGCATTTGAGAGCCTACAAAAATAACCTTTAAGAGCCATCGTAGGCAACAACATTTAGATTTATGTAGGGTAGTTGAGCCGTTGCTACTATAGGAGCGCGAGTGTAGTACTATACAACTAGCATTTCGAACTCCACAAACTTGGCCGTCCAAACTTGCCTCGTTACATCTTTGACTCAAAACTTGACTACCATGAAGTTTGAACTTGCAGATTGGAGAGAGAGAGAGAGAGAGAGAGAGAGAGAGAGAGAGAGAGGCAATGGTCCCCCAGTGACCAATCCCTAGAAGTAAGGTGACTGACTAGCTAGCTACTCAAGAGGGAGTCGAGACTCGGGAGCCAGTGTGCGGGAGCCTTAATTAGAGGGAATGGTCAATGGAAGACCATTGTTGACCAACAAGTGTCAGTGGTAGTGGGGCCAAACTATCATTTGCGCGTGAAAATTGCCTCCCATGGGATTATTTGACGGTCCAGGATCTCTGAAAGATGTGGACACCGTCCGTTTATTTCCAAGAATAAAAGGATTGTGACCGGTCTGGCCCCACGATTGAACCCTCCACCTCCCACACTAGAGATGTCGGCTCTCCCATTAAGCTATCACGCGCCACTTGAAAAGAGGGTGAGAACATAGTATGATATGGCAAAAGTGACGGGCTGGGGATCATACTGTGTTCACTTGGAGATCACTTTGGAATGGTTGGGGTCACACGGTGACCACTTGGAGATCACTTTAGAATGGTTGGGGTCTCACAATGATCACTTTGGAATAGGTAGGTTCACAAGGTGATCACATCTCGATTCCGTGTGACCACTTGGAGATCACTTTAGAATGGTTGGGGTCTCACGGTGATCACTTTGGAATAGGTAGGTTTATAGGGGGATCACATCTCAATTGGGAATCCCATGGGGATCACTTGGCGATCACTTGATGCTCACATTGAGTTTCCGTGGAGTTCACTTTGATTGTGATCACATGACGATCATTTGGGGATTAATTCGCCATCGGACGATGCAAAACCAATCCCGTTGCCCCCACTTAATAGCAACCATTGATCCCACCTGACACAAGTGGTGTCAAAGAGTAGGCTTAGTAAGTCATTTAATGCTCTTTTTTGCGTGTGACCAAGAATGAGGCTTAGTTATTTGTTCAAATAACTGATAAAACTAAGCCTCGTGTGACCATTGCCTAAGTTAGTACTACTTTGTCTGTATGTGCAATGCAATTTGTCAATTATCTATTGTAATAATAAACAGATTGCTAAAAAACTGGAGGTAGTGTGAATAGTAAGGCAACTTCCAAAAGGAGCAAAAACTTGACACCTCTTCACTTATCTATTGTCGCTAGGGTAGAAACCTCAAAGATGGGCATTGGTGCCAACGCGCATTGGCCCATAATCCATTGCTTGTGGCTAACACCAAAGGTGAGTCGTGAGAAAGTGTTCAAAGAAAAGATTTTTTCTAAAGCAGCACAACGGGAAGCAGTGACACATTTTCGCCTAACTCTTGAATTTGCACAAAATCCACTACTTTTGGCTGAAGTAAAAGGGTATGAAATGATGGATTGCTTGCTTTGGTTGAGGCTTGAGGAGTCGGATGGAGCACGATGAATGAGATCCCACTAGTGTACAAAACAAATACATAGCAGCATACTAATTATTGGGCTATAGGCCCTTTTAAACTTCACGTCTTGAAGGGGCCCTGAGGTCCCCCTTGTGTCACTTGTGTGTGTTGTGTGTGTGTGTGTGTGTGTGTGTGAGGGAGAGTGCGTGTGCATTTCTTCGGAGACCTTGTGTGACATGTGTGTGCTGCAGAGTGTCTCTTTTAGAGTGTAGCGGCAGAGGTACTCCATCCCAAGATTCTCATGAACTCCTCTTTCAAGCTTGCGCAATCATTCTTGAAAACTATATTTTATCTTTGACTCAAAACTTGACCACTATGAAGTTTGAACTTGCAGATTGTCTCACGAGAGAGAGAGAGAGAGAGAGAGAGAGAGAGAGAGAGAGAGAGAGAGAGGGGTGGTGGTGGTAGGGAATGGCCTCCCAGTGAGGTGAAGTAAGGTGACTGACTAGCTAGCTACCCAAGAGGGAGTCGAGACTCGGGAGCCAGTGTGCAGGAGCCTTAATTAGAGGGAATGGTCAATGGCTGACCATTCTTGACCGACAAGTGTTAGTCGGAGTGCGGCCAAACAATCATTTGTGCGTGAGGATTGCACCCCCACCGGACTATTTGACGGTCCAAGATCTCTGAAAGATGTGGACCATCCGTTTATTCCCAAGAATAAAAGGATGGCGGCCGGTCTGCCCCACCGATTTGGACCCTCCACCTCCCACACTAGAGACGTCGGCTCTTCCATTAAGGTATCACGCGCCACTTGAAAAGAGGGTGAGAACATAGTATGATATGGCAAAAGTGACGGGCTGGGAATCATACGGTGTTCACTTGGAGATCACTTTGGAATGGTTGGGGGTTACAGGATGACCACTTGGGGATCACTTTAGAATGGTTGGGGTCACACAGTGATCACTTTGGAATAGGTAGGTTCACAAGGTGATCACATCTCAATTGGGAATCACATGGGGATCACTTGGCGATCACTTGATGTTCACATTGAGTTTCCGTGGGGTTCACTTTGATTGTGATCACATGACGATCACTTGGGGATTAATTCGCCATCGGACGACGCGAAACCAATCCCGTCGCCCCCAATTAATAGCGACATTGATCCCACCTGACACAAGTGGTGTCATATAATCACGAGGGATTGCACCGTAGAGCTATACACGTAATACCTGCACATGGTAGGGTGTGGTCACACGAAGCATAGTTATCCGTAATGGGTAACTATGCCGACTAAGGGAAAATATATTAAAAAATTAAGTTTCTTAACGTTTGAGTGGTCACGCGAGAGGTCTCAATACACAGAGAGCTACCAAGTGGAGGTTGCAAGGCGGCGACTAGCCAGTGGCTCGGTAAAATCTGATGAGAAGTGTGAGGACTTGTGCGTACGCAGAAAGCTGCACGCTGCTGCATGCCCTATGTGGCGAGAGTGGAATGGATTTGGGCTCCGCCATTTCTGAGGCAAAGCTGGAGAAACTTGTGCTTGGCAATTTTACTTCTACGTGCATTAACTCATTTCCCTTCGCGTTTTGCAACTATGCCGATTTCGGCATAGTTGGCCAAGGCATGCATAGTTGTACTAAGCAGGGTTAGCTATCAGCGCATGACCAGAAAGGAGGCTTAGTAACCATTGCAAATAACTGGAAACTAAGCCTCGTGTGACCAGCACCTTATTCCTTATGCTGAGTTGGTGCTCAATCATTGGAAGCTGGTAGATAGCATTCACATGCAGATGTGTCACTCCTTGATTATATTTTATGTGTTGATATGCCAACTCATTGATTCATCCATGGAAGCATTGGATTTTGTATGTTGAGGTTGCGTGCATCCCAGTGTTGCAAAGTTGCATTCTGTAGAGGAATCGACAGTAGATGCATGCATGAGATCTTTAGCCCCATGAGCAACAAACTTGACGGTGCAGGGAAAGGACACTAGCGATCGTGAACACGTAATAACTACGACCACAAAGGTTGGGAGCCACAATGGGAGAAATTATTACGAAAAAGGATTCTTTTGCAGCCATCAAGACTCCAAGAAGGGGCCCTTGGCACTAAGTAACACCTATATTTAATGCGGGGGAGAGTAATGGGATCGACAGTCGGAGTTGGGGGGCGGGATCTCGAGGTGCACTAAACCTGGCTACCGGAAAAATCGAGGCGTGCCGCCAAAAAAATGAGGGGCACTAAACCTGGCCAGTGCAAAAAATAAGGCGCACCGTCGCGATTTGAACCCGTGACATCGGGGTCCACGTTTAGGGTCACATGGGTTCACCACCTCACCCACGCGCACAAACCGTTTTTACGATGTAATATTGTGAGTTGATATGCATTGCCCATGTTGTCCAGGTTTAGTGAGTGTCCAGGTTTAGTTTTTGAGCAGTCCAAGTTTAGTGTGTGTCCAGGTTTAGTTTTTGAGCAGACATCTATGGTTGCGATCTTTTTGATCTTCGTGTGTGAACTTCCTCACCCTTGATCCCGTTAAAAACACACACACACACACACACACACACACACACACACACACACACACACACACACACACACACACACACACACACCCCCTCCCCCCCGCCCTTTCCTTAAATATAGGTGTCACTTAGTGTTGAGGGGAGGGGGGCATAATATCATTTCACTTGTCACGATGACACTGATAGGGAGAGAGAAGGGAAATAAATTTTTTATGGTTGCTGACCTTGTAGGTCCCGAAAACGGCTTTTTCCTAGTGGAATTAACGCGAATCAGTGTAGATGCCAAGCAAAATCTAGAAAGCAAATCGGAGGCGAGCCAGGCAGTCTGGCATGTGTCAGGACAGCTGGCGACCGTTTACTGGTGGGCACAAACGTGTGTGTTTGCTGATTTTATAAGACGGCGGATATTTTTAGTCAGTGCTCGCGAGCTGGTTCTGTTCGTTTTGTGTGTGCACGCAAGCGGCTGGTGAATCTAACCAGAAGGAGGTAAGTTCTACTGTGCTTTTTTGTTTATGGTCTGGATTGTTTGCTGAATTCAAGTCAACATGCTGAATGCGTACTGTTGTGTTTGTACTCTGTTGCATGTTATTGTTTGATGCAAAGGCCTATGGTTCGGCTCAAGGCAGAGGCTCGCTGCAGACAGAATGCAAATGAGGGCAATGTATCAAAAAAACGAAAAAGGGATGGGGTTGAGTCATTGCCAGCTCGTAATGCAGGGCTGAGAAGCCGAAAAGCTCTAGGCTCATGGAGGTTAGTGTCACGGTGTCTGTAGGGGGTTGCGATATTGATGTAGCTTTGTTAGCTTCCATGCATGCATTCCTCGAAAGGGAGACAGCTGTTGGTCTTTGTGCTGTTGAAAGAGGCGGCACTCTTTTTCACTTGCACTTCCAGATGGTAATGCGGCTTTGGACTAGCTCCTTGGTCGCAGCAAATAGGAAAGTGAATCAGTACTTGGGCTGGGACAAGGCTGTGCTGGTGGTGGGATGGTGCTTTGCCGTGCTTTGAAACAGCGTAATATGCATAGCTTCGAGGGTATGCTTGGCTACTGCTTGAAGGACCAAGACCAGCCGTATTTTCGAGTCGTGATGCACAATATTCATGCAGATGAGATTAACAAGGGAATAGAGTTGTACAGCTTGTATGGCGGTGACGACTTGAAGAAAAAATTTTGTTTGACACCTGCAAATATATTTGATAGGACATATATGTTCTGGAAGTTTAGATTGGGACATCCATTGGGAAACGATTTCTTGTTGACCGTGCACAAGATGCTAAAAACTGGGAAATATTATCCGTCATCGGCGTGGGTCACACCCTATCAAGGCCGGGGGACGCAATTAGGCAAGACAAAAGCTCTTTGGAGATGCATGGTTTATCCATCAACCACAACGTACCAAGATGTCGCTAGCATCTTCATCAACAACGATGTATGTAGTACAACCCACCCACGTGCCGACTGGTTCCACTCTCGGTGGCAAGGAATTGAGAGGTACGTTCATGAATATGCATAGGAATGATTTTGATTTTGTATTTTGCTAACTATCGAGCATCTTCTCAACAGTCTAGCGAGCGTGCCAACTAATCGCGAAGATAACTATAGTGAACAAAACCGCAATTACGGGGATGATGATAGCGACGGAGGGAGTCCAGAAATAGGCGATGACTATATCCCGTTGGTGCATAGTGTTGGCGTCACAACAATTGCATGATACGATGTATTTCTAATTCACTGTAATAGCTTCTATTTGTTGCATGTGATGAGGCTAAAAGTTTCTATTTTGTGAATGCAAGGTAAAATGGACCAGATGAACTTGGTGAACACGATGACAGAGACTCAAGTAGACGAGTCACTGGATGAAATTCAGGATCCATGATTGGACAAGATCGAGGAGATGGTGTCAGAAATTTTGCACGAGGTCTCCAGGAATCGAGCAGAGGGTTATCGAGCTCTTCGATCTGATGTCCTGGATGCAATAGATAGATTAAAGGATGCAATCGATGAACGCGAAACAAATGTCGCTGATATCCAGGTTTCCAAGCTAGAGGAGCAAATCTTGGTGTTGCGTGCTGAAGTATCAAAGTTGAAAACACAGCTCAACAAGCTGAATGCACTCTTGTATAGGCTTGCAAACTTGCTAAACAGATATCTTGTTGACTAGATTGTCAACATGCGAAAAAATATTAGTGCATCTGCTGGCGATTTTGTGAGCACAGTCTCGACACCTGCTGGGTTCTTTTGCTGCTGTGGATTTTCGTTATTTACTGCTAGCATGTACTGCCATTTTGGTTATTTACTCCCAGCATGTATTGCTGACCTTATGTGACTATGCATCTAATAACTGAATTTTCACAGTCATCTTGAGTATCAACTCCATTGTCTTGATACAATTTGTTGATTATGTTTGAAATCGACGTGAATGTGACAAAACGTTATGCTTATGTCTTTCGTGATGTCGAGATATGCTTTCTGTGTGAACAAGGCCAAGCTATCCATTTCTTCTACAATTTGTTGATTATGTTTGAAATCGACGTGAATGTGACAAAACGTTATGCTTATGTCTTTTGTGATGTCGAGATATGCTTTTCGTGTGAACAAGGCCAAGCTATCCATTTCCTCTACACTCACATAAGAAAACATGGAATCTTGCTAATTAATTAATGTAACATTAAGATAGAGACAGTAGAGTAAATATGTAGCGCCTATACATGAGTTGTGAATTTGAGTACCTGGGAATAGAGAAAATGAGACCTTACCTATGTAAATAGATCTTGTTTTAAGCATGTTTTCCATGGATAATATAACGTTTTCATTACACTAGTTTTATCTTATTAGTTTTTGTTTTGTTTTCGGAGTTCGGTAGGGTACGCTCCGGCCGCTCCCCTCATACACCAGAAAAGTATACAAGAAGAACGACGAGGACTATGCACCCAAAAACCGAAGGAAGACTTGTCACATTGAACCCCATTGCAATCTCTCTCTCTCTCTCTCTCTCTCTCTCACATTAAAAGGAATTCAAAATAGTAGTGTATAAAGTGATGATAGTGTATTTGGTTGGCCAAATGTGGGGCTTGCAAATCAATATACTACAACAAACATAGCTAAGCAAATTTAAAGATAATAGTCATCGACAAATAACTGTAAATTCTTATTGTATGTGAGAAAAGGTAAAATCAAGGACAATTCGGTAAGCAACAATAGTCACACCACAGCCATCTAGTCATTTATGAAACATAGTCAAATTGATGTGTACGAGACGTGTACATAAATTATTATATGAAAAAATTAGTTTACTCCAATTATTAAAGGTGATATTTGCTAATGCTAATTTATAGATGTCCTATACATTTTCTATCTTGTAGGGTATCTCTATGAGGCCAAGGGCCTGGGCACGACTGAGTGCGAACAAACAAGGGGGCTCCCCTCTTTATAATAGAGGAGGATGGGTGGGTGCAATGGAGGGGCTCTTTATCCCTAGCCTCATACTAGTATCATAGCTAAAAAAAGGGGATTTCCCTTTCTTCTATGGGTTCTAAAACTTTAGCTACATCTTCTTTTAGCTTCTTTTGCTCTTTGATTTCTTCAATCATCCTTGTGGAGTCTACAATAGAGGAATTCTCTTGTAGAATTTCAGCTTCATCCATTGATTCAACTTGCATGTCTTTGTATCGGGAGGTGACACTAAGTTTTGTTGTTACCTCTGCCACCTCTTCTTGGGTTTGCTTACCATCTTCAGAATCTTGGCTTCTTTTGCTCTCGAACCTTAACTGCGAGCTTCATCTTCATCACCTTGTGGATGCTTTGACTTGTCCTCACTGAGGTTCTTTAAGAGATCTTGAATCAGCTGATTCAATTGATCTTTTTTGAAAGCCTGGTTCTCTATGATAATGTCGTTGACACCCTTGACTTCAAGCAACTGTGTCTTGAGCCTATCGTTTGTGCTCTGCGACAAGATCTGCTTCTTTTCCGGAGATCTCGTTGGGGATTCTTGCTTCCGTTCCCTTGTTGTCATTGTCTGAACTTTGCTTTTGGCTTGTTGCTTCTTCTTTTCCAGGTAGAGCTTTGTTGGGCAGTCCTTGATGAGTTGACTGATGGAACACTAGTTGCAATATGCCTCTATTTTAGCATTTGCATTCTTTGGACGAGGCAGCTCTCCATAGTACTGTTGATAATGATCTCGATACAAATAAGACATCTAAGTTACATGCATGTATCTGTAGATTACGACTGACTTAGGTGTATCCACTGGCTTCGTCTCTTTATTCTCCATCGTCTTGTCCTTGAGAAGCTGAAAATAGCTTTCATTATTGCTTGCATACAAGATCAAATCACTATCCATTCTTTCTAGCAGTCGTAATGCTAATTCTTCCATCAACATATGGTCTTTGATGTGGGGCTTCTGCATAGCCTTAGGGTTATGTTTCCGAGTTGATTTTGGCGAGGTTTGCACCAAGGGTGAAGATCGAGCCGAATCTTTGTTTTCCCTTTCCCTAAATGGTGCTTTTCGACGAGGTCCAAGTATGTGACTTACAAGTTGTCCACAAATGTTAAACTCATCCATATTTTTCTCCGCTATTTCATAGTGCCTACCATATATGTCGACCACAATGACATCTTGACCTGACCTTCTACATTTGGCATTGTGAATTTTCGATGGTCTCTCTTCCGGCTTGGCAGCTTCCAATGCTTCTTGAAATTCCACTTGGGCTCCTGAAAAGGACACTGCTTCTTGTAAAACTGGACTTCTTAATCCCACTCTTGAAGGGATTAGGTCTCTTTGTTGAGTTTGAACTCCCCCCATCCGAGAGGGTTCCATATCTGATGTTGGCATCTGTTTAATGCCTGATGATATGACTTCTTGTGCTTTGTTAAGTAACTCTTGAGACCGAGCTAGTTCTTTTTGAAATTGTGCTATCTTTATAGGTGATACTTCCGGCGTATTCCCTGTTTGTGCATTTTGGTGTGTTTGTGCTTTGTCTTGTGCTGGTGCGGTGCACGAGACTTGTGTCGTGTCTTTCCATGTGGTGTCTTGTGTTGTGCCTTGTTGTGTGTCATGTGGTGTGTCACTCATTTGTGTAGTGACAACTGTAGGTGTCAATTCTTCCAGGTGCGGAGTTAGAGGTAAACCCATGACGAGATGGTATACATTACCACCTTTAGACATGTAGTCTTCTCCTCTTGAGCCAAACGTTTCTGCTGCAAAATAGTGATTGTTTTCTACAGGAACTTCATGACTTGTGATAGCCCTGTAGTATCGACCGTCTTCATCTCCATAGAGGGTACCAATTTTCCGTTTTCCATCTTGTGATTTGTACAGAAAACTACTTGGACGATATGTGTAGATATCTGTAAGTTGATCCTTGTACAACATTTCTATCTCATTGTCGATGTATTTTCCGTGCCTCATGTAAATTGATCCCAGACAGTCTTCCATGAAATCTGGATGTGGGTGTAGTACATTCTTCGCTGTTTCAACTTCCACATATTGAGATGTCCGAGTTTCCTCTGTATCTTTCTTTGTCTTGATGTACAAATTCCCATTGACATCCTCATAGCATGGCAGTCCTTTGTAGTGGCCAATCAGATAGATCCAAATTTGCTCTCTTGTAATTTCTGTGGATGTACTCGAAGCTTCGTCTGGACTGGTCTGATTCCTTTGAGACGCCATTCCTTTCGTCTTGACTCCCTTGTTGTACCTGTTCAGTGATAGCTCTAATTGCTTGCCTCAATGCTAATAAAAATTATTAGCACCCTTGTGTCGGTCTTTTTCGCTTGAGATCCTTTAGCTTTTGTGGATGCCTTAATCTCTGAGTTTTATGAACTGGGCTTTGCTTGCACTGCTTGAACTTCTTAGCTCCCTTGCTTGCCAAGGCAGATATTGACTTGTCTAGCTGCTTGCTTTGCCTAGAGCTTTTTAGCAGACCTCGATCTATTGGAAGCACTGTGATAAGTTATGCAACTTATCACTATACTGCAACGAGTGCTCCCTTCGTAGCGATTCTTGAGTCGAGCTGACCTGTGTTCACTTTAGCACACAATCTGCAAAATTCTATTTAGCTGGCAAACTTTTTCACAATGAATGCAAAAATTCTTGATGTGCCTTTGACGGCCACACTTGTTCCGTGGGCTCGGAAGTGACTTTCAAGTTCGCTTTTAGCAAAACTAAACTTAAGCTAGCACAAGAGAATTATGCACAAGTTGCAGCGATTTGCTAGCAAAAATCTTGTGTTAAAGTTCTCCAAAACTTGCGACTGTTGTTGCGAAATCAAGAGTCCTTGTGTATGGTCTTACTGCTACCACATTTGTGTATGGACGCTCAAATTTTACACTAGGCCGTAGTTACTTTTACACCTTCCCGCGGGTGACCAATGGTTTTCCCAAAAGATAATTTCAATCTGCTAACTTAGTAGTCTTTAATGGTCAATTAGAAGGCCTAGAGACCAAATCTGGTTTCAAATTTCAGCTTCCCGATAATGAAAATCTCACATGCACTCGTGTCCGCTATAGGTCGAATTGAGCGGTCTGTTCCAGAGCCTGGGTTGACTCTAGCCGATGACCTCGCTTATGGCTCACTAGCCCCTCTCCTAGGGAAAAGTCAAAACTATGTTCAAAACCGTGACCGCTTTCTCACAATTCTTTTGAACTGTCGGTTTTAGACACAGCTGACTTCTGGATGCATTTTGAGGCCTTAACGATGTTTTTTTCAAAGTTGACCTAAATGGTTTCCAAAGTCAAACATTTAGTTCAAGTTTTGCTCTAAGATTTGTAGTGTCGCTCTCAGGCTACGTTTTGATATAAAAACTTTTCCAATCCAATACCGTTTGTGAAAGTTATGGCCAAAATAGTGAAATGCACTTTAGAATGGTCAAAAGAGTCCAAATTCAATTTTAAAAGAAGTTTTGGGATCTCTGTGACACTGTGAACACCCCTGTATGGCCAAAATTACAGTTGGACCCTAAAACTGGCGTGGAGACATCCTACGCCCTTTTTTTTTTTTTTTTTTTGCTGAGAATGAAGCAAGATTTGGTTCAAAGGTTGCTCAGAATTTCATTTGAATGTCAAAATCACTCCAAACAATCAATTTAAGAATTTTTCGCGTTCTGACTTTTCCTTTTGACTTTTGGACATCAAAAACATGGGAAAACACTCAAGTCAACATGTTCATAATATAAGACCTACCCTTTGAACACACTGGTGGTGTCAAAATTCCCAAATTCCTGCCCAAAAACCCCTGGAGACATCCTACGTCCAAATTTTTTTCTGCTCAGAATGAAGCAAGATTTGGTTCAAAGGTTCCCCTTGGGTCTAGCAACACAGTGGTACGGTCAAAATTTCAAAATAAGCTCCTAGACATCCTACGGGTAGGATGTCTTTTTGCTCAGAATTGAATAAAATTTGGTCCAAAGACTCCCTTGATGTGTTGAACCCCTAGGTATCCTCACTTTTTGTTTCTGACACCTCTAGGCTGGTCAAATGCTCAAGAATCTGTTTTAGAAGCTGGATACTCTATCAACTGATTTTTCAAGTCAAATGAGCTCCAACTTGGACCAAAATTGACTGGCAGGCTTATAAGATGCTATGAAACACTTTGGTATTGTCAAATGTTGGTATAGGGTCCAAAATCATGCAGGAGACATCCTACCTTTTTGCTTAGAATGAACCCAAAATTGGACCAAAGATTCCCCTAGTCTTCAGCAACCCACTGGTATGCTTAGATTTGAGTTTGGATGTCAAAAGACCCCAAAACTAGCTATTCTTGCCTTTTGTCCGTCCAAAAACGCTAAAGTTTGTTTAATCTTCACTTTCATTGACCCAAATGAGATGAAATTTATCACATGCACTCAATACAACATTTAGAACATGCCTATGGAGTCATCCTATGGTTTGGTCTCAAAATTAGGCCTTGGATACAATTTGGGTAGGATGTCTGGCAATTATCGTCTTTTGGCTTTAATCTGTCAAAATTTGATCAAATTTCCACTTTCCAGGTGAAAATAGGGTAGAACCTACCTTCTAAACACACTGGTAACCTTAGATTTTCAAAAAAATACCGAGATCACCCTGTAGACATCCTACGGGTAGGATTTCTACTGCTTATTTTTTCAGATTGAAGTGTCCCTGATGCTTCCTTATGCTCTCAGCAAGTACAAGTATGCTTCACACTTGCAAAAACATGCAAAAATCACTCAATTTAAGCCTTTTCTAAAATTTTACGTTTTTTGACTCCGCCTTTTGGCTTTTGGTCAACAAAAATAGGGAAAAACACTCAAGTCAATATGTTACTAGGGTAAAACCTACCCTCTGAACACACTGGTAACCTCAGTTTCCCCAAATTCCCTACCAAAGGTGCCTTGGAGACATCCTACGCGTAGGATGTCTACTGTCTTAAAATGCAAATTTTTTCTAGCAGTAGTACTCCCTATGCTCTGTAGAGCTCTCAACAATAATCACAGAAACTTTTGGACTTCAAATCAGCTTCCAAACACAATTTATCGTCTTTCCTACTTAGCGTTTTCCACTTCTCTGATGAGCCTAACAGAAAATAAGACATGCATAAAGTACTCTAGATCAACAATCAAGATATCCTACTTACCCTACTCCTACTCATCATGTGAGATGGTGATTTTGATGTCTTGGCTACTTCTTGGCCTCACACGGACTCTCAAGTCAACCTACCACCACATCTACCACTCCAACTCCTACTCTCTACACCAAAACCTACTACTACCTAATACTACCAAGACGAAGGATCTAGGCCAGACACACGCTCCCTAGACTCCCTCTAATACCTAGACAGTCCACCACCCTCTGATCCTATCTAAATGTAAAATAGTACTCTGGCAGGCGAGAGGGACCTCTATCCTCAAGGACTAGTCTCGACTATCTACTTAGGGCCCTCGTCCCTGGCACCGGCGCCAATGTTGGTGCATACGCCGCGATGGACGTCAGCATAGCGAGAACTCACCTAACAAGATTTGTCAGCTAAGGACGAAGCTCGACCTGTAGGCGCGTGGAAGCAAGCAAAGGGTGTCAACCTCTACGCGACCGACTAATGACTACTTCCTACAGAGATATCAAATCTACATGCCATCGGTTCTGTGAATGTGAGAGTCTCCTATGATGCTACAGCAAGCCAAAAGCCCATTATACGATCTCGAAACTTCACAAAACTCAAGGGAAGTCCTACACACACTGGAAGGCTGCTATCCCTTAGGTCCTTGACCACAAATCCTAACCCAATACCCTCCGTGCAGAAAACACGTAGTATGTCCACTCAAATTTTACAGGTCATTGTTTCTAAAATCTAGCATGCCTAATGCGTAGCTCTACTCTCTCTGATCGCGTGGATATGCTGAAATGCAAAAATGGACAACGTTTACTCACCGAAACTCCAAAAGTAGCTCGCGGGTGAATCTACCAAAACATAGACGAACGCGCGTGATGTAAGCATCAACGCGTAGCTCTCCTCGTGGGCAACACGCTGCTGCTCTCCGTTTGCGATTCTGACCACTGTAGCTCTTGTAGCACACACACACACACACACACACACACACACACACACAGACACTCACTCACTCTCTCTCGCAGTCTCCCAATCGACACAGAAGATATGATTATTAGAAGTCGCCTTACAAAGCTTTAGGTTTTGGTTTATACACTAAACCTTAGAAAACCTAATGTATGGCCAAAATGACTTGATTTGTCTCTAGGCTTCTATAGAGCTTAATTACAACACCGTGAGCTGGCTTTGCTCATCCAACGAGCATCTGTGGCCAATATACAATTGCCAACTTAAAATATGAAGTTCCTGTAAACATTAAAAAAGTGGCCGTAAGGACTCAAAATGATAATAACGGGATATTCGATGATGTCCATGAGCTTGTATCTTCACATTACAACATCCATCCATCTTTGTCACTTCATCAACATCTTCATATGGAATCTTTAGCGAATCTTTGAGGAATCTTCATGGAATCTTTGTGGAAGCGTTGTTAAAAGGTTGACCTGTCAACATAAAAATTCTACTCAAACTTATTCATTAAAATTCCAATGCTCTGGAGGTACAACATCCCCCCTCCAGCGAGAGTTTACTCCTCCCGTTTTGTCGCCTAGCTGCCCATACAACTACGTATGTCCATCGCTTAACCAGTAGACGTGGACATTGCCACCGCATAGAACGTAAGACGTGGGTTCCCACCGCTTAACCAGCAGACGTGGGTATCCACCGCTTAACCAACAAACGTGGATTTAAGAGCCCTTAACCAGGAACTCTGCCCCCTGTGATCAGGAGGGGGTTCGGACTAGTATCAACATTGGAAATAGAAATGAAGAGACCGAGCTAAATTTTCCCTAGCAAACATTCTTTACTATCTCAAACAATATATCCAACAATCATTCTTTCCTACTTGGAAGTTAAAATATATTTCAATTCAAATGCTGTGATCTCCGTTGGATTTCTCCAACATGTATAGGGATATGTTCTTTCCTAACTTATCGAATCAAATGTTAAATTGAGCAAAACTTGAATTAAAAATGTGACCTACCTCCACAATTTCCTCGTCATTGGTCCATGAGTTGGCCGGTACTTGGTCGACCATGGGAGCTTTTCCCTTCCCATGTGTGTTGCTTGTCCCATCCTCGCGGTCGTGGAAACCACCGAAACGAGTTCTCTTTAACGGGGACATATTATACTCACTACTTAAATTGACAACTTGGAAAAAGAGAGCTAATATTCGAGAGCACATATGACCAAAATGACGGATTAGTTTCAATAGGCAAACTCTTTTATACGAAGGTTTGATTACTTCAAGACATAGAGATTTCTGATAGCCCCTTACTTGTTCTATGGGAATTATCCTTAAGGTTAATTATTTGGCCTAGGTAATTAAGAATTTCAGATTTCTACTTGATCTATTTACTAAAGATGAATTAGGCATGCTTAATCACTTCCTAATGCAAGTAGAGATTTGTAGATTTACCGCATGCATAGGTGAGATGATTCCTTTTTCCTAGTGGATTAATTGTGGAATTAATTGCACTAATTACATCCTAATATTTGAACAAATTGAATCTAAACATAGCTATATAAACATTGTGTGGTAATAGAATGAAATAGACTAACCTTATCACATTGCTGGCTTGATTCTATCATTCATTAACTATAGTGACTTAGTGGATAATTCTCTTATTGCTAATCATACATTAATCTATGATTAGGATAGGTTAATTGTTTGCATAATTGACAATTAGAATTAAGAATGTGCAATGGAATAATCATATAGCAATTTAGAGAGTGTCTAATGAGAAATTTAACTGTGATTATGCATACTAGCAACGGAATTATGAGAACCATAGAAGGAATTTTAACATAACGTGAAATTAGCTTTATGTTACCGTAGTTTGGGATGAATTTGAATCAATTTGCTGATCCAAAGGAGCTTCTTGTGGCGAGAATTGGGCAGCACTTCCGTCTTTTGCTCCTTCTCCAAAGGCTATGTGTGCCGACAACACCTCCCCAAGGTGTGTGTGTATGTGTGTGTGTGTGTGTGTATACTGAATGTGTGTGTGAGCATATATATGCTTGTGTGTGTGTGAGCATGCTCTTATATAGGCTCACAAGCTCAAAATTTTGAAATCACCTACTATGTTGGTCTGGAGTCCACTCAAGCCTTCATGGGCAAGGTTACTTGCATGGGGTGCATGGGCTGCAAAGTGTCCCATTTGCTATTCTAACTCACTCACTCACTATCTCTCAAGCTGGGAAAGTAGCCCACGAGCCCTATCTGTGTGTGAGAGCGCCCTCTACCTACCATATCAACTCAGCAGTGGCCTGGAGCCGGTTCCCACATAGCTCCCGAGCCCCAGTGCCTCCCCGCACAACTCTAGGAAAATTTAATTTTAACCTAAGATGGGCAATACGAATCAGAGTTTAATGCCGGAACTTGCTATACTAAGCTCTAATTAAGGTGTATTAACCTGGGTACCTACCATATTTAGCAGCCCCCGGCATCCGAAAATGCATTTTTTCAAATTCGGGGTACATGTGTAGTTTTTCGAGACGGTTAAAACTAGACGGGTCGGGTGACCAAAAACTTACTATTTTTGGAAAATTTCCACAGTTATTTTAATTCACTATTGGAAGCTTTATGACATTCTAAACATCATGGCATCGACAGATTTTGGAAAACTGCTAAAAATAGTAACTTTTTCCATTATGATTGTTTCATGGTATAATGGTGTTCTTTTAGCTCGGGGTTGGAGACCTTGCATCCTCCCCAACGTGAAAAATTTGAGATGTCCTCATCTCAAGAATACATCTGGATAAACTCTATGCTAACTACTTAGGTACATATATCCTTGTCTAAAGTAAAGACATCTTTTGATAATAGAATAGTCTTTAGCTTTATGCGTCTTATTCTGCTGAACTTTGATGAGATCCTGGTGCTTGAATTATTGATCACTAGGATTAGCAGTTGCAGCATACAGAGCTTCTCTCTCATCAGCTTTGTCACCCACAATTGGTTGTCTCACTGCGGCATTAGCGAAAGCTCCGCTTGCTTGTCCTATATTTCCTCTTCCTCGGCCTCCTCTTCTGTTTGGTTGACCTCGCCCGTTGACGTTTATAGGTACATTATTAGCACCGGATGTTTGGGAAATCCTTTTTGGACATCGGCTTTTGTAATGTCCTTACTCCTAGCACTCAAAGCATCTTATATTGGGAAACTCGGTAGCTGCCGTAGTAGCTACTACCGGACGATGGTTGTATGCAGGGTTGATTGGTCTGTTACTCTAGTTGTCTGGCATGGACCTCTTTGACAAATAGTATTGACTATCTTGGGTAGTCCTCTGAATCTCTTTAGCTAACGGTTTTTCCCTTAGCAAGGCATCTTGCAGAGTTGCTGGCCTGAGAGCTTCTAGTCGGTTGTTCAAGGGGTCGATGAGTCCTTGGCAGAACCGTGCTACTTGCTGTTCCAATGTCATCCTAGGAGCATATCTCCGAAGTGTGATGAACTTCGAGTAGTATTCTTTGACGGAAGAAGTCAGCTGTCGAAGTGAGAAAAACTCATTCATCTTCAAGGCTTTGTGAGCGGGTGGTAAGTATCGCTCCATCACAGTAGCCTTGATGTCTTCCCATGACTGGGAAGATCCCTTGATATCCAAGTCCCTGCAATGTTGTTTCCACCAGATCTTGACATCGCCAGACAAGTGGAACATCGCAAGCATGGTTTGGTTCTCGGGTTGAGTTCCCGCAGCTTTGAAATAGTCGTTCATTGCTTCCATCCATACTTCTGCATCTCTCTCCACATTAACCCCTTCGCCTTTAAAGGTTGGAGACTGAGCTTGCTTAAGGAGAAGTTTTTTCTCCTGAACGGCGGTATATAACGTAGTAGATAGTACCTATCCAATGGTATAAAACTCATTACTATATAGCACTCTTCTCAAATGAACCTACGCTTTTCCATACTCCAGAAGAAATTTAACTTTTTGGGCTTAACCAGCCTACATAATCTGTACAACTATCACAAAGGATTTAACCATTCCACCATTAGTTTAAATTCCATTGAATACATCCAAAATTGACTGATAAATAATGGTAAAAACTTTACTTGAGAGCTTTGATCCATACTTATAACTTTATGTGCATCAACAGGCTACTTGCCCGCAGTACTAGTCACACCAACGAATTCTTAAAAAACATCATGTGGAACCCACTGAATCCCAACAAGCTCAACGAGTAAAAATCTTTAACATCACTCAGGAGACAATCCACTAGACAAATCCAATGTCATTATTCTGGGAAACATCATGCTCAAGCTTTTAGTACAAGCTATCCTACTATCCCTTATTTTTTTTAAAATTTCAAACAACATCATTTTTCAGTTTGTAAACCTATAGCTCTGATACCAGGTGTGAGGTCCCCACTCCATCATCTCAAACGACGGATCTGATGGTAAACCTGGTGGCCACTATATCTACAGCGGAAGAAAACAAAGTGGTTTATGGTTCATCTAGCAGACGATCTCTCATCACAAAGTGAGTCGATTTCGAGCCTACTAGCATCGAGATCTAGTTCCACCCCGCAGGGAAAGCGTGATTAACTTATCTAGCGATCTTAAGACCCACCTTCCAAGAGGAGGGAAGTCCCAAGTGTCTTTTTCCCCATAGCTTTCAGAGGCATGTACACCTGAGACTTCGCCGCTCTTGGGGCAATGAGTAATACTAGTGTCGATTTATAACACTATGGGGACGGAGAGTTCCCGATGAATCGGGACCACCCTTCTCATAGGCATTGGAAACCCGAGCCAATGCCCCACTTTCCACCCCATACTCACACTTCATTTTTGTTATCTAATTACTACCACACATTGTTGTTCAACACATAAGTTCCTTGATTAGGTTCCGATCCACAAGGTTCATTAAGACAGCCCTTCAACCAGTATTGCAAAGCGGCACCAAGACAGTTACTCTAGTAAGAATATTACTCAAACTTATTCATTAAAATTCCAATGCTCTGGAGGTACAACATCCCCCCTCCAGCGAGAGTTTACTCCTCCCGTTGTCGCCTAGCTGCCCATACAACTAGGTGTGTCCACCGCTTAACCAGCACACGTGGACATTGCCACCGCATAGAATGCAAGATGTGGGTTCCCACCGCTTAACCAGCAGACGTGGGTATCCACCGTTTAACCAACAGACGTGGATTCAAGAGCCCTTAACTAGGAACTCTGCCCCCTGTGATCAGGAGGGGGTTCGGACTAGTATCAACATTGGAAATAGAAATGAACAGACCGAGCTAAATTTTCCCTAGCAAACATTCTTTACTATCTCAAACAATATATCCAACAATCATTCTTTCCTACTTGGAAGTTAAAATATATTTCAATTCAAATGTTGTGATCTCCGTTGGATTTCTCCAACATGTATAGGGATATGTTCTTTCCTAACTTATCGAATCAAATGTTAAATTGAGCAAAACTTGAATTAAAAATGTGACCTACCTCCACAATTTCCTCGTCATTGGTCCATGAGTTGGCTGGTACTTGGTCGACCATGGGAGCTTTTCCCTTCCCATGTGTGTTGCTTGTCCCATCCTCGCGGTCGTGGAAACCACCGAAACGAGTTCTCTTTAACGGGGACATATTATACTCACTACTTAAATTGACAACTTGGAAAAAGAGAGCTAATATTCGAGAGCACATATGACCAAAATGACGGATTAGTTTCAATAAGCAAACTCCTTTATACGAGAGGTTTGATTACTTCAAAACATAGAGATTTCTGATAGCCCCTTACTTGTTCTATGGGAATTGGCCCTAAGGTTAATTATTTGGCCTAGGTAATTAAGAATTTCATATTTCTACTTGATCTTTTTACTAGAGATGAATTAGGCATGCTTAATCACTTCCTAATGCAAGTAGAGATTTGCAGATTTACCGCATGCATAGGTGAGAGGATTCCTTTTTCCTAGTGGATTAATTGTGGAATTAATTACACTAATTACATCCTAATATTTGAACAAATTGAATCTAAACATAACTATATAAACATTGTGTGGTAATAGAATGAAATAGACTAACCTTATCACATTGATGGCTTGATTCTATCATTCATTAACTATAATGACTTACTGAATAATTCTCTTATTGCTAATCATACATTAATCTATGATTAGGAGAGGTTAATTGTTTGCATAATTGACAATTGTGCGCTCCTTGCCGCACTGTCGAAGCAAGGGACTTGCCAATACACCGTGTGCGAGCCACAAACGGCTCCAAGCACACAACAAGCCTAAACTAGCAAGCTCAAGAAAACAAAGGGTGTGTCACTCACCGCTCTACGCTCGCCTTCGTGGTGGATTCCTCGCCGCGATGAAGAAGAAGCTGCAGTCGTGCCGCGCTCAACCGCTTCGCCGCCGTCGTGCCTTCGTAATGCTCGATCGCACACACACTCTCCCTCTCTCTCTCTCTCTCACACACACACACAAGGAGGTGAAGAAGAAGAAGATGGAGATGGAGCAAGAGCACTCTTCAATTGCACAAATGAGAGAATGAGTAAAAATTAGGTTTAGTTGGCTTTTATAGGAGCTCACCCCATTCACACTTGGGCGCCCATGCTTAACCAACTAATCCCTTGAATGTCCAAGTTAAAGTGCGCCTCTCATCGGCGATCACTCTACCTTTCCCTATTGGTCCGACAAGCCCGGTACCTGACTCTACCAAATACATAATACACGTCCATCGTAGGTGATGGGGTGTCCGTGTGCTGTGAGGGTTAACATGCCCCCCTTCCTGATGTAGATTCCGTCCTCGGAAGCTATTGAGTTGAAGCTGGTTCGTCGAGGTGGAAGAGCATTTGAGATGAATGTCCTTAGCCTTCTTCAGTCACTGCAAAATCAAACAACATTGGCACAGTAATTGCATTCTCTTAAAAAGCATATGCAGGTTTAGGTAGAAAAATTGATTGGTCAAAGAATTTCAAACAATTTGTTAGCAATGAACATTAAATTGCAATGTAATCAAATGCATAAACAGATGTAAAGGTAAAAAATTAAACAAGTCTGGGGTCACTAATATGACGGTCGAAAAGCACTAGAGATCGAATATTAATACCATGGGTAAGCTTCTTAACTTTCTGTGGTCAATTAAGTTGTTTAATCGCGAGAGCCAAGTATTCATGTTCGAGGGCTGACTAGAGGCTATACCTAGAAAACTTTGTAGTTAAGCTACCATAAAAGGAATTTCTCATGAAATCATCGCCTGACTGATTACTTTTTCTTTGACCCCCCAAGGTCTTTTCACACTGATTCAATTTTGATGTGTGTGCTTATTTTGTATGCCTTGGGTTTTTTGCTTTTCAAGGAAAAGCGCCCACACTGGGAACCTCTAGGGCTCTAGTACCATAGGCAATACATGTGAGTGAAGTACCAAATCAAGCTGAGATTTCTCTTCCAGCTTAAAATTTTACATTGTGGCACTTTGATTTTTTGTTTGTTCATTTTCAGCATTTAAATTTTGTAACTTTGGGGGGTCATATAACACTGTTACACTCCCAGGCTCATCACATTAGTAAACTCCCTTTATAATACTTAAGCTAAAGGTCACTAGTGTTAAGCCCACTAGAAAGCCCTAGTACATTTCATACAATGCTGCCTAAATCGGATTAAGAACCTAAGTAACCATTGCTTATTAGGAAGGCATTCCCCATGGTATTAAGAGAAGATCTCTAATACCTAGCTTGGTCAAACTAGCTTAGTCGGACTGCTTGATTTTTACACCTAAACAAGTGATTATGACAAAAGATTGCATTGAATTAAATGTTTGATACTAAGCCAATGCGCTGAATATTATGCTACCAATCACAATCAAAGCAGACAAACATGGATGCAAAAAAGATAACGGCAATGCTAATGGACAAGAAACACCTGTTTGTGTTGATGGTCGCACTTGATTTGAAGGTTCCATGAAGGTCCAATCCTATCAATAGCAACACGCTCCTGTACACACTAGGAAACAAAAGGAATACCTCCAGGAGGCACATCAGTGGGAAAAGAGATCTTTGCTAATCACTCAACTCTAAAACAGAAACACTCCTATCGTACTAATCTTACCTACCCTCCATCACTCAAGTGATGAGGATCAAAGGTGTTTTATGGCATAGGTTTCTGTTTCACTGTACCAGATGTGACATGTGTAGGTCTGAGTCAATGTTTTGACTTTTATTGTGCATACTCGTTTGCTAATTGCTCTTGCTCCTTTTTTTTTTTTTTTGTGAGTATAAAGCTTTATATGTACATTCCCTAAGATCGGAATTGAGAGGTCAGGGAAAAAGGTTGAGAGGGAAACAAATGAATGATGACTGTCAGCAAACACTCCCCCCTTCCTTGGGTAGATCATACCGTTTGAAATGAGCTTGTCACCCTTTGAAACCAATTGTTCCAGTTGGTAATAGGTGAGGATTTTTGCCAGTAGTTTGCTATTACTCTAGGTGCCTCGTCAAGTTGTAAGGGTGGTAAGGTACTCTCCCAGGATTTTATTTGCAACGTTGCTGTAGGTGGTGAACTTACCCCGGAAGGTGCAAACTCTTTCGTGCTTGGATGGATATGTACAGTGGTAGGTGGAGGTTGTGTCGAAGCTTCTATTTGCATATAGGAACTACATGAAGAGCAAGAAGCTTCATTTGATTTCCCTGTTCCTGAGCTAGGTGGAACAAATCGTTCTTTCTTTGGTACCCAAACTAGCTCTAGAACGGGTGTGTAACATTCCATGATTTTTTCCTTTCCGCGATTTTCAATTTGTTTTGGAGCCACAGGATTGGGTTTACATGGGCCAGGTGACAGGTAAGAGTATACTTTACGTTTGGGCACCCAGATTTGATCATTTCCTTCATAGTATCCTTGGGCTTCCAATAGTCGTTTAGGAATCCAACGCAGCGTTTCTTTACATTTCTTGGAGTGATTGGTACGTTTCTTACTAAGTTTCCGTTTTTTTGCATCAACCATGCTCACTACAGAGGTTTTAGGGACCCACTTGTATGTTTTCTCTGTTATATTAGGATGGTTCTTGTGTGTCTCAAGCTTTCTTTCAACTACATTAGTTGAAGCTCTAGAGAGTTGGGCTATGGGGACGTATGGTTCAACCTCCTGGACATGCAATGTCTTGGGTTTTATTTCCTTGGGCAATATCTCAGGGACTATGGCTTGAGTGGTAGGGCTAAGAGTTGGTTTTTGCGTTGTAACACCCCCAGTCCCCCAATCAATAGTGCATTTGGTGGCTATCATCCACGTGCGGCCTAGGTTTATATTACCCTCCATAGTTCCAGTAGGCATGACCAAAAAGTCTTGAGCTACAACCCCATTGTCATAACTGACAGAAGTGTGCCAGATTCCAAAAACCGCAGTTTTTTTCTTGTTGACACCCTTGACTTGGATAATACTCTCAGATAGAGGTGGCTTCCCTAACTGACACCACACCCCATAGGATAGCAGATTGTATTTAGCACCCGTGTCCAATAAGGCGTTATATAGCACTTTTCCATAGGCACTATTTAACTCAATGGGGTATCGTAGAGGTGTGTCAGAGTCCAACCCATCCTCTTCGTGTGCTTCATTTGCATCAGGTTCCGAGCGAGTAGCTCTACCTAATGTTTCCATGAAACGGCTAAACATACTAGTACTAGGCTGTGGAGCTTCGGGAGGTGCATGGCCTTCTCTCTCAGTGTTTTGGGTAGGGTATGCTTCCATGATTTCTGAGTCGGAGGAGGAATCACTAGCGGCTATTTTAGGGTCTTGGGTGGTGCTACCTTGTGTCCCCGCTGAGGGTCTAGAGCTTATCGTGGATGGGTAATGGGTGTCCGTATGAACAGAGGCACCCTCAATATGCTCGTGTTCTAGCACCCGCCCAGAGCGTAAGTGCATGTGCTTTTGATACCCTAAGGTGTCAAAAAGCTGCTCTAGGAGGCCTTGTGACTAGTTTTTAGTGTGTTTTTTTGCTAGATTTTTTAGAGCGTGTCGTGGAATGGGTCGTGTGATAGCTCAAAACGAGCGTATCGGTCAGAGGGTCGTGCCGTGCTTTACAGCTCTCCGTTTGGTCACTCTATGCCCTCGGAATCCCTAAAACTGTCAATTTCCAGTAGGGAACTAGGCCCAAACTAGAAAGTCTAAGGGTGCAAGTGGGAAGAGAAAGGAGGAGAGTGGAGGACTTGTCCCACATGCTCTCATTCTCTCTTGAGGGAGTAGGGTATATATATAAGAGTGAGTCTAGTATATATCATAAGACTGAGGCCTGAGGCCTGGGCTTGGGCTTGGGAAACCGACCCGTCCGTTTTAAGAGTCGTGTTTTTTTATTTTCGAAAAATTTCGCCGCCCACTCGCTCGCGTTTTTAATTTCCGTTTTTTTTTCTTTTTTTTTTGAATTTTTTTTCCCTTTTTTCCTAATTATTTTTTTCTCGAAAAACTTTTTTTTTTTTTTTTTTTGTTGATGCAGAAAATACAGAAATTGAAAAACGCAGAAACGCAAAAATGCAGAAATGCAGAAAAAACGCAGAAAATGCAGAAATTGCAGAAAAAACGCAGAAATTGCAGAAAAAACACAGAAATTGCAGAAAAAGCACAGAAATTGCTGAAAATGCAGAAAATGCAGGAAAAATGCAAAAAAAACGCAGAAAAAAAGCAGAAATTGCAGAACTTGACAGAAATTGAAAACGCCGAACTTGAAATTGCAGAAATTGAAAAACGCAGACAATAGCAGAAATTGAAACTTGACAGCAAATGTAGAAAACGCAAAAAACAGAAATCTCCACACACCCCTTCCCTGCCTTTCCTATGATACAAATTGCACCACAAGGAAGCGTAAAGTGCTAACCGAGCTTAGTGTAGGGCATATCCCCGGCAACGGCGCCAAAAATGTGCGCTCCTTGCCGCACTGTCGAAGCAAGGGACTTGCCAATACACCGTGTGCGAGCCACAAACGGCTCCAAGCACACAACAAGCCTAAACTAGCAAGCTCAAGAAAACAAAGGGTGTGTCACTCACCGCTCTACGCTCGCCTTCGTGGTGGATTCCTCGCCGCGATGAAGAAGAAGCTGCAGTCGTGCCGCGCTCAACCGCTTCGCCGCCGTCGTGCCTTCGTAATGCTCGATCGCACACACACTCTCCCTCTCTCTCTCTCTCACACACACACACACACACAAGGAGGTGAAGAAGAAGAAGATGGAGATGGAGCAAGAGCACTCTTCAATTGCACAAATGAGAGAATGAGTAAAAATTAGGTTTAGTTGGCTTTTATAGGAGCTCACCCCATTCACACTTGGGCGCCCATGCTTAACCAACTAATCCCTTGAATGTCCAAGTTAAAGTGCGCCTCTCATCGGCGATCACTCTACCTTTCCCTATTGGTCCGACAAGCCCGGTACCTGACTCTACCAAATACATAATACACGTCCATCGTAGGTGATGGGGTGTCCGTGTGCTGTGAGGGTTAACAACAATTAGAATTAAGAATGTGCAATGGAATAATCATATAGCAATTTAGAGAGTGTCTAATGAGAAATTTAACTGTGATTATGCATACTAGCAGCGGAATTATGAGAACCATAGAAGGAATTTTAACATAACGTGAAATTAGCTTTATGTTACCGTAGTTTGGGATGAATTTGAATCAATTTGCTGATCCAAAGGAGCTTCTTGTGGCGAGAATTGGGCAGCACTTCCGTCTTTTGCTCCTTCTTCAAAGGCTATGTGTGCCGGTAACACCTCCCCAAGGTGTGTGTGTGTGTGTGTGTGTGTATTGAATGTGTGTGTGAGCATATGTGCTTGTGTGTGTGTGAGCATGCTCTTATATAGGTTCACAAGATCAAAATATTGAAATAACCTGCTATGCTGGTCTGGAGTCCACTCAAGCCTTCATGGGTAGGGTTACTTGCATGGGGTGCATGGGCTTCAAAGTGTCCCATTTGCTATTCTAACTCACTGACTCACTATCTCTCAAGCTGGGAAAGTAGCCCATGAGCCCTATTTCTGTGTGAGGGCGCCCTCTACCTGTCATATCAACTCAGGAGTGGCCTGGAGCCGGTTCCCACACAGCTCCCGAGCCCCGGTGCCTCCCTGCACAACTTTAGGAAAATTTATTTTTAACCTAAGACAGGCAATACGAATCAGAAGTTAATGCCGGAACTTGCTATACTAAGCTCTAACTAAGGTGTATTAACTTGGGTACCTGCCATATTTAGAAGCCCTCGGCGTCCGAAAATGCATTTTTTCAAATTCGGGGTACGGGTGCAGTTTTTTGAGACAGTTAAAACTAGACGGGTCGGGTGACCAAAAACTTACTATTTTCAAAAAATTTCCACAAAAAATATTTTAATTCACTATTGGAAGCTTTATGACATTTTAAACATCATGGCATCGACAGATTTTGGAAAACTACTTAAAATAGTAACTTTTTCCATTATGATTGTTTCATGGTACACTGGTGTTCTTTTAGCTCGGGGTCGGAGACCTTACATACAAACTGCTTGAAAGTGCCACCAAATAGTTTAGAGTGCTTCCAAGGTGCACCAAAGTAGTTCAAAGTGCACCGAAGTGATTCAGAGTGCTATCAAGTGTCATAAAGTGCCTCAGAGTGCTCTTAAAGTGCACTAAAGTGCTTCAGAGTGCTTTAAGTGCCCCAAAGTGCTTTACAATGTTGTAGAGTGCTTCAAAGAGCACCATAGTCATGACAAATTGCTTGAAAGTGCCTCATAGTGCTTGAAAGTGCTACATAGTGCTTTCAAGTACCTGAAAGTGCTGTAAAGTGCTTAAAAGGGCACCAAAGTGTCCCAAAAGTGCTTCAAAGTGTTCTCCAAGTGCCCTAAAGGGCTTCACTAGTGGACAAAAGTTCAACAGTACAAAAAATTAAAGTAGAAACTGTGAATTTTCAGAAATAGACACCAACTCCCACTCTTCACCAACTCGCACTGCTCAACCAACACCACCTCATTTTGGTTGAAAAGGTGGAGAAATGACATACCTACGTTTTTTGTGGACAAAAGGTGATGTCATATCTACTTTTGTGAAAAAAAACACTGAGCTGGTAGTAGGTAAGTGTAATCAGATTTCAGTAATTTATAGTATTTTTCAATGTCTTTTGTGTGGCAAAGGATTTGTACATGCGGTTCTAGGTGGCTCATCCTAACATTAGGATGTCCCGTAGATGCTTTGAGGGTCTGAAGCCATAATTCATACGCAAGTTGAAGAACCGCAACACTTGCTATTGTGAATACCATGTTCAGCTTGTTTACTTGAAGGAAGGCTTAAATCAGATACACCATGGAAGATACGGGCTACATGGAACATCATGCTTTTGCAGGTGTCTTGTGTGCAGTCCAAGTGGTGGAATAGCACAGTGCACAACATCAAAAGCCACTTTTTCATCCTTGATAGAACTATGGGAGTCTGTTTTGTGTCCAAAGCCAATTGATAGTTCTTTTCACCGCAACAAATGTCTTTTGGGAACATGCACTGATTGTGGGATTAAAAGGCTCTTGTTGTGTCCCATCGAAGAGAGTGATGGTATCTCTAGAACAACTGTCAAGCTTTTTGACAAAGTTCCTACACAGGAAAAGGATGAAGAAGGTCTAGCTAAATGTCAAAAAGACCTCGTGGTTTAGCAACTCAGTCCGATGAGTTTTGTTTTTGTGCTCCGAGGGAAACTAGGGAAGCTCATCAAACACAACTACTTGTACAGGTGGCAAGCTCAACAGTTCAAGGAATGTTTGGCCAATTTTCCTGACAATGTAGTGGTGTCTATAGTGGATTTTGCAGAGATTACTCCTTTAACCTGCATAATGAGATCCAGTCAATGCATTCGTTTTCATCTCAGGTCATAATCTTTGTTCACATTTCATACTTACGTGATGCAGCGCTTGGGTCTATACAAAAGATGACTCACTTCTACATCTCTAATGACAAGACACATGACACTTTGTTTGTGCAACAATGTTTTATTTTGCACAATGAATGGGTAAAAAGACATGGCTATAGTGTCAAGCAACATTGGTGTTGTCGAATGGTGCTGCGTCACAATTCGAAGCTAGGTGACCATTCTATTTTGCTGAACGATTCTTCAATATGAAAGGTGTCAAAATCATGCACAATTTCTTTGCTTCAAGCCATGGAAAAGGTGAACACGACGGGGCTGGTGTAGTGGTCAAAAGAGCCCTCACACATGAGCAATTGAAATCTGATGGGTGGTTGTTGCATAACGCTTCAGGCGTTGTTGCATTCCTCAATGCAACTCTCAGAAATCAATACCCACAGACAAGCAAGAAAGTCAATCGTGCTTTCTGGGAGGTCAAGCTCGGTGATGTTGATAGAGTTATAGTGTGGGATTGCTCGCGCATGACAGGGTCTCGATCTTAGCACTGTGCCAACGGCTACAGTCAGAGAGGGATAAGCATGGGCTAAGGCACAGACTGCTCTCTTGCTTTTGTGGTACGTGCATCAAAGGTCAATAGAGGAGATGTGCCAACAAAGATCATGTGCAGGGGTGGGTATACTTGCAAATAAAACCCATAGTTAAAAATGAAAGCGATGGAGAAGTGTTGAGCGAGGATGAGGATGAATACGTCCCCATGTATGTTGGCCACCACGATGACCTGAGCGATGCCTTGATGGTTGGTTAGAACTTTGCAGTGACTACAAAGGAGGCAGGTGCAGACTCATACGTCCTAAAATGCACCATCACAAAGCGCTTGGCCAAAACGGAGGAAAAGGATCAATGGCACAACATCATTAAGAAAAATTTGTATGTGGTTGAGGGCCTATTCTACGACAAGGTAGATGGCGGAAATGATACTTATGTCCTTTTGGACAACAATCCCACTACTCTAATCTACTCTCACTGGTGTGATGCATCATGTTTTCCATGTTTCGGAGGGAAGGTGAACATAATGTATATGATATGTCAAATGACATAGTCGAGCAAATCTATAACAACATGCCCCCAGAGGAGAACTTGTAAGATTTATCTATGTAAATTTGACTTGAGGACTTGGCCAACAATTTTAACAGTAGCTAGCACTTTTTTTAAAGTAATAAAAAGGAGACAATGAACTATATTAAAGAGAGCCGAGAAGGATTACATCAAAGCTGAGGGGGAGGGATCACCTGATTACTTTCGTCTAAAATTACAGCTAATCACCCCTGCTGAATAGCTAGCACTTTTCACAGTACAGTGATGAAAGATGTCTTTTAAAACACTTGAATGCACTTCTGAGCACTTGACCAATTGACCAACACTTTACTAGCCTCTTAAAACACTTTACCAGCCCCTTGAAACACTTAAAATCACTTCTGAGCACTTTACCATCCCCCTGAACCACGTGACCAGCTCTTTGGACCACTTAGGACCACCTGGCCAAAACTTTTAAGCACTCGATACTACTTGACAAGCACTACGAACCACTTGACCACACCCTGAACGACTTGGCCAACACTTTATACCACTCGAAAAGCACTTTGAACGACCCAACTAGCACTTTGAACCACTTGACCAACCCCCTGAACCACTTGGACAACACTTTGTTCCACTTGACCACCATTTACCAGCCCCATGAACCACTTGACCAGCTCTTTCGACCACTTAGGACCACCTGACTAGCACTTTTAAGCACTTTATACCACTTGACAAGCCCCTTGAACCACTTGACTACCCCCCTGAACCACTTGGCTAGCACTTTATACCACTTGACAAGCACTCTGAACCACCCGACCACCACTTGACCAATCCCCTGAACCACTTGGACAACACTTTATACTACTTGACCACCACTTAATAGCCACCCAAACCACCTGACCAACTCTTTGGACCACTTTGGACCACGTGACCATCACTTTTAAGCACTTTGTACCACTTGGAAAACACTTTGAACCACTTAACCACTTAATCAACACAACACCCAATCTAGTTGACAGCAACATAAATAATTGACTTGCAAAATTCTTCATAGTATATTTAGGTTTAGATACAAGGACAGTTAGCTTTACAAGGAGTTAAAATTTTCAAGGAGTAAAGTCAGTTAGTTAGAAGACTGCTCTTACCATTTTTGCCAAGGTGACCGCTTCTACTTGGTTGCTGGAGGTGGCAGTCTTGGTGCAAGAATTTTTTGTTGTGCCCGTACTTTTCCATGTGCGAATGCCCAGTCCAATTGTGCAAGTTTATCCTTCCTGACATCAAATGGATATTCCCTAACAGTCTTGGATCTGTCAGGAGTCTTAGCCCATTGTATTATAAATGAGGCAGCATCCTCGTTGAGGAAATTTTCCCACTACCTCTCGTTTTTATTTTCTATCCCAGGCAGAATGACAAAGTTACTGGGATCATTGAAATACATTTGATAGAGGGAATCATCCAACAATAAAGTGTTAAGACTTATTGAACTTAGGAAAGAGGTACCAAAAGGTTTTTAGTTTTTTGAAAAACGTTTGCTTTGGGGGGTTCCCATATTCCTAGCTGCTAACATGGCAGTAGTTCTGTGCCAGCCACCCACTCAGACAAGGGTTGGCCTGAGATAGCCACTTGTACATATTCTTCTGAAGAGTGTGGTAGGCGTGTGATGACCACAAAAAAGTCTCTCCTATCGGACTTAGTCCAAGCAGGAATAATCCTGCACTGTTCCGTACATAGTAGGTGACGCTATCATCCCCCTTTACTTTTCAAAGTTCAGCGTGTTTAAATTTGGGGGTTCTAATCCGTTGCGCTTATCATACACGCAAGCAAGCACATTGTTGATGTCTACAATTACTGCCAAATCTCTATGGATTGGGAAGCGAGACTTTGGGTCGTAGCAAGGAAGCTAGCAATCAATGTCCTCTACCTCATGAGTGGGCGGTGGGGGTTTTGAGCCAACCACACGAATTTTAACTACAGAGCACAAATGGACAGAAACTAAGAGAGAATACTTATATTTATATTGCTGAGAAAAAGATACAAAGTTGCAATCTAAAAAAGATACAAAGCTACAAGAAGATTTAGCTAAGCTTCTTGCATGCTTTGGTTTATGGGGAGAGTATGCCTATACTCTTTTTGGGTCCTAGGACAGATCCTCCTCCACCTGCTTCTTTCTATTCTTCCTCATCTCCACGGCTACAAATTGTAGAGTTGATTCAATTTCAGGATCCTTTGCCTCAGCTACATTGTCCTCCTTACAGGCATCAATACTTTGGTAGCATATTGTGACCACAATGAACACGGTGACCATGATTCAGACATGGGAGGAGACAGATATATAAAATTGACATTACCTTGGTTGCTTGCGGACGGATTTGTCTCCTTTAGAATGTCTTCGTCACCACCCTCAATAGTTTTTCCACCCTAAAAGGTCTTTTACTTCAACAGCATGGCGTCAAGGTCAAAGACCTCGTCCACATCGTGCATGGATGATGTGGAAGCTTCTTTCTCAACCACTAGCTTAGCTGAACCAACGCACACAATTAGTCTCCACAACAGATTAGCATAAGTTCTATTGTATAAAATGACCAACCTACCTTCAAGCTCCTCATAAGAATTCCCAAGTGCCCAACATCTTGCTATATGGGGTATCTCCCATTTACAGCCTGGTACAACACACATGGACTCAGGTGCGCTGACCACTGAAAAGCAGAACGGATGGTATCTATGGGCACACGGTAACAGAAAGACACCGGCCTCATATTTTCTCGACAGTTCTTGACCACATGCCACACAATTTCCACACAAAAAAATAGTATCCACACTAAATTTACAATTGGAAGGTGGAGTGGGCACTCGAAAGGCCGTGCCCTCTCTTTTCATGAACTTGATGGACCCCTTCATGAAGGAGGCCTGCCTTCTGAACTCACCAAGCTCCCTGTCTATTTCCTGACCTATTTTCTGTACAAAATGAAAAACAAAGGAAAATTATTGCACAACCAACCATGATGGGGGACATGCAGGCCCTAGCAGCAGCAGGCACTTGCAAGCACCTTGAAGCATTCGCTAGAACATTCAAGTACTCATAGACACTTGCAAGTGCCTGCAAGTGCTCTATCTGTCCACTTGTAGCACTTTGAAAGGCACTTGCTAGCACTTGGAAGATCTTTTTAGCACTTTGAAGCACTTTCAACCACCTGCAAACTCCTACAAATTCTTGCAAGGTCTTATAACTTTGAAGCACCTTCAAGCACTTACAGGACTTTGCAAGTGGTTGAAAGTGCTTCAAAGTGCTGTATTGTGCCTGTAGTAGGTGGTTCAAAGTGCTTGCAAGTGCATAAAAGCTAGACAGTTTTTAGCACTTGCAGGAATTTGTAGGTGTTTAAAAGTGCTCGGAAGTGCATGAAGGTGCTCTATTTGTCCACTTTACAGCACTTTGAAAGGCACTTTCTAGCACGTACCTGCAAACTCTTGCAAGTGCTTGCAAGGTCTTAAAAGTGCTTTAAAGTGCTCTAAAGTGATTGCAAAAAGCACTTTTAAGCACTTTAAAAGCATTTAAACAATTTTAACCACTTTGAAGCACCTTCAAGCACTTGCAAGAGTTTGCGAGTGGTTGAAAGTGCTATAATGTGCATGCAAGTGGTTCAAAGTGCTTGCCAGTGCATAAAAGTTAGGCACTTTTTAGCACTTACAGACATTTGTAGGTGTTTAAAAGTGCTTGCAAGTGGTTAAAAGTGTTTGCAAGTTCTAAATAGTCATGCATTTTTTAGCACTTGCAAGCACTTTTAACCACTTTAAGCACTTGCAGGCATTTCCAGGTGTTTAGAAGTGCTTGCATGTGCTTAAAAGAGCCTGTAGGTGGATGAAAGTGCTTGCAAGTGCTTAAAAGGTGAGCACTTTCAATCACTTTTAGCACTTTATAGAACTTTATACACTTTAACGACCGAGAAGACTAGACACGGGATATTCACTAAGGGTTACCGTATGATATCATGTGAGTGTACAAGAGGGGGGTTTTCTAAGGCCAAATGGATAGATTTTACATATGAGGGTTCCGTATGTAAGGGTTAAGAAGGAAATTTTGTTGCACGCAGGTGGCGTCCCCCTATTACTACTAGTGAATCCCCCATGAGACCGGAGTACCTGCAAGGCTGACACCTCCTCCTTCATCCTTGCAGCATCATTGAATCCAAAGGACTTGGAGAGTACCCTTGTAAGGCTCCGATTTCAACCTCCTTTTTGGCAATCGTAGCTGTGTTTTCTGTTGGAGAGGCTTTCAATTTCTCCAACTCCTCTCTTAGGCTCTCCACCTCTACAATGATGGGTGCACAAGATGAGGAGGTACCTTCATTGTGCAACCATAAGTCCCGCTTTGCAGGCAGGACTGTCTTTGCAGAGTTCACCTTCTCTTCTACCTTCATTGCTTGCTGCTCAAGGTCATCGGCAAGATTATCCACCTATGATGTGTAGAGGGGATGAGAGGCTGTCCACATATTCACAATGTTACCATATACATGTGGTAGTAATGTGTGTGAACACACTAGGACCGCCGGGGCATTTTTTCCCTCTTTAGGAGGTTTTTTCCCCCGTGCATTGTATATACGCCCATCACTCTAGGGCTATCGATTATTTTTCCATTGCACACTAAGTAATACACTCTCTATTGTGTTCCTTGAGCTTCCTTCGTCTTCTCCAAGCTGTGTGTGTTTCTCTGCAACCCTAATTCCAACAATTGGTATCAGAGCAGGTCACTTCCTCCCGGGCTTAGTCGCCAACTGTTCTAGCACACGCCTGTTCACTTTCTCCGATTTCAGTGAGCTTTGGCGAGCGTTCGCAGAATTTTGATTTGGGCTCATTTCGGCCTCCGTTTCCACTACAGGCAGTACTGCACAGGTTATTTCATCATTTTGTGCAGAGTTTCTGTCAGTGCCGTTTTCTGCATAACAGGTGTCTTATAGTCTTCAACGGTTTGTGCTATATAGTGCTATATAGCACAGGTTGTTCCCGCTCCATTTCTCCTATTTTCGAGCAGTTTTCACATCAGGTACAACATTTACCATGGCTGACAACAACAACACAGATGTGTTCAAGATGTTTGCTGCTGAGGACAGGTTGGATGGGGACAACTACCCTATGTGGGCTTATATGATGCAACATGTTCTTGTGTAAAAGGGTGTCTGGAACATTGTGCAGGGCATTGATGTACGTCCTGGTTCTGAGGATGTAGGCGATGTTGAGGATGTTGCAGGTCTTGCTGCAAGGATTGCAGTTGTTAGAGTTGTTTTGCCTACGGCAGAACAAGCTTTTTGGGATGTTAAGGATGCGCAGGCTCATGCATTGATTGCGTTGTCTGTGAAGCACACCATTGTTCCTCACATCCGTTTTGCAAAATCTGCAAAACAGGCTTGGGATATTCTAGCAGGTCTTTATGCAAGCTACAATGAGGCTAAAATTGCTTTGCTGCGTAAAGAGCTGGAGTCGAAGATTATGCATGAGGAAGATGATATGGACACTTTCCTTGCTAGTGTCAAGGATATCAATGAGCAGCTTTTTTCTGTAGGTGAAGTCATTTCTGACAGTTCCCTTGTGCAAACTGTTCTTGATGCCTTACCAGATTCCTACCACACTTTTGCTAGTACTTGGAGACTGCTGACCCAAGGAAATCCTAAAGTTGTCAAGTTTGATGCATTATGCACCTTACTGTTGCAAGAGTCACGTTCCAAAAAAAACAGGACTAGGCAGCGTGCAATTGAACAGGCTTTTATTGCTTCTCAAAGAAAGGGTGGTAACAGTAATGCAGCCACTTCTTATGGTTCTGCAGCGAGTGGCAAAAATTATGTTCCTAATGCTTTTGCTGGCGGTACTTCGTCTTGCAATTCTCGTGATAAGGGCAAAAAGAAGATGCGTTGCCATTATTGTAAAGTCAATGATCACTTGATCAAATCGTGTCCTAAGTTGAAGGCCAAAGAGGCTAAGAAGAAAGAGGGTGGTTCCAATGCAAATGCTGGTTCCACTACAAATGCAGCCATTGTTGAGTCTTCTCTAAAAGGAGACTGTAATGCTGATGTTGATGCAGAATGGGCTTTTAGTGCAGAGTGCACTTACAATCCTGCTGTCTATGATGCATGCTTGTCAGTTGCTGCAGATTCACATGTGTGGTATTTCGACAGTGGTGCTACAAAGCACATTACCTCACATCGTGAATTGTTTAACTCTCTCGAGTCTGTCCCTCATGGGAATTCAGTCACTTGTGCCAACAACGCCTCTTATCCAGTTCAGGGAGTTGGAAAGATTGTGCTCACTGCTGCTAAGGGAAGTTGCTTCACAATTTTTGATGCACTTTATGTACCTGGGATCAAGAAGAATCTCTTGTCTGTATCCGCACTTGCTAGACTTGGACTTGTAGTCAAATTTGTGGATGACAGATGTACAGTTCATGATCTCAGTTTTGGTGATGAAATTGTTGCATCTCGCCTTTTGTGCCGTGGGCTGTATAAGCTCACTTTGTATGACACGTGTGGACAAAATTTTGCAACTGCTGTTGCAGATTGAAGGGCTATTTCAGATGCAAAACTTTGGCATCCACGTTTTGGTCATCTGAATTTTGCGAGTTTGCTGCGTTTGCAGAAATCTGATATGGTTGCTTCTTTGCCACCTCTTGAAGCACCTGTCAAACATGTTTGTGAAGGCTGTATTTTGGGTAAGATGCAGCGTTCTAAATTTCCAAAGGATGGTTCAGTTCGGGCCACATGCAGGTTGCAGCTTGTGCATAGTGATGTTTGTGGGCCCATGCAAACTCCGTCCTTGGGCAATTACCTGTATTTCATGACTTTCATGGATGAATACTCCAAGCATGCATGGGTATTTCCGCTTAAAGCGAAGTCCAAAGTTTTTATGTGCTTCAAACAATTTTTGGCTATGGCTGAAAATGTCTCGAAATGTACTATGGGCACCCTCTGTTTCGATCGAGGGGGGGAGTATATGTCTCATGAATTTAATGCATTTTTGGCTAGTCGTGGGATAAAACACCAATGTATAGTGCCTTATACACCTCAGCAAAATGGTGTTGCTGAGAGGAAAAATAGGTCACTGACGGAAATGGCATGATGTATGGTCAAAAGTCAAGCTTTACCGCATTCTTTTTGGCTTAAGGCCATCATGTGTGCCACTTATGTACTTAACAGGTGTCCTACAAAAGCTTTGCAGTCTATTACTCCATATGAAGCATGGCATGATAGAAAGCCTTCTATTGAGCACATGCGTGTTTTTGGCTATTTGGCATATGCTTTGGTGCCACAAGTGCAGCACAAAAAATTGGATGATAACGCTGTCAAATGTATTTTTTTTTGTTATAGTTCTGAAAGAAAAGGTTACAGGTGGTATCATCCGCAAACAAAACATATTCTGGTCTCACGGGATGTAGTGTTTGTGGAAGATTCTGTTCAGCCCTTGCTGTCATGTACTAGAGACAGTAATGTAAGCTCACAGGACATTTATGACACTTTGTTGCCTCTTTTCAATGGTGTAAATACGAATGTAAGTTCCAATGAGGCAAATGTACAGCCTATGGGGGTTTCTGAAAATGTTTTAGATCAGCCTATTACTGATGCAGATGTACATGATGTACTTGATGAGGAAAGGGCTGAAAATGAGCAGGCTAGAGGTATGCCAAAATGGCTGGTGCACACTTTGCGTGACAGTAAATTGGATACATCTTTGTCTAGTCGTACTCGTTCAGGCTCTCGCCATGCATCTTATGCATCAGATTGTTATGCTTTGGCTGTGTCTAGCTAACATGATGTTGAGGAGCCTCTGACTTTTGATGAAGCACAAAATTCAGAAAATTGGATGGCTGCCATGGAATCAGAATATGATGCACTTATAGAAAATGACACATGGACTTTATGTGATTTGCCTCCTGGCAAAAAGGCCATTGGTAAGAAGTGGGTTTACAAGTTGAAACGCAAACCGGATGGTGAGATCGATCGCCATAAGGCTCGACTTGTTGCAAAGGGTTATGCACAGCAAAAAGGCATAGATTACAAAGAGACTTTTGCTCCCACTTTTCGTATGACTACTGTACATTTTCTATGTGCATTGGCAGCTCATTTTGGTTGGGATGTACATCAATCAGACATTGTTACTGCTTTCTTGAATGGTGACATATTTGAGGAAGTTTATGTAACGCAGCCTCGCGGTTTTGTCATAAAAGGACAAGAGGACAAAGTGTGCAAATGTAACAAGGCTTTGTATGGGTTGAAGCAATCTCCTCGTGCTTGGTATGAGAAAGCTGACACTCATTTGGTCAAACAAGGCTTTCGTAATAGTCCAACAGAAAGCACATTGTATGTAAAGCGTGAGGGTGATGTATTTCTCATTGTGGTTCTTTATGTTGATGATTTGCTGATCACTGGACCCAATGAGAGACATATTGCTGAATTTAAGGCTGATTTGAATGCTAATTTCAAGATGAAAGATTTGGGGCTATTGCATCATTATTTGGGTATACAGTTTAAGCAGTGTGATGGTGGTATTGCCTTGTGTCAGAAAAGTTACATAGAGACATTGCTATGTAAGTTTGAACTTGAGGATTGCAAACCTATTGCCACTCCCATGGAAACAGGTTTGAAGTTGAGTCTTCATGATGCTGGCGATCCTGCTGATGTCACTCTTTACGAAACTGCTGTTGGCTGCCTCATTTATGTATGCAACACGAGGCCGGATATTCAGTTTGCAGTCTCACAAGTCAGCGGATTTATGCATAGCCCAGGGTCTAAGCATTGGCAGGCTGTCAAGAGAATTTTCCGCTACCTTAGTGGCACTTTACATCTTGGCTTGTTTTATCCCAAGGGGGGATCATTGCCGCCAGTCTTACATGCTTTTTCGGACTCAGATTGGGCTGGCTGTTTTTACACACGATTGTCCACAAGTGGTTTTTGTTTCATGCTTGGCAGTTCATGTATATCATGGTTGAGCAAGAAGGAACCTACTATGGCCACTTCGAGTTGTGAGGCTGAGTACAATGCAGTCTTCACAGCTACGGTTGAGTGCGTATGGCTAAGACACCTTATGGATGATATGGGTGTTGGACAAGACACTGCCAACACTATCTACACTGACAGTCAGAGCGCATTGGCAATTGCGAGGAACCCAGAAGATAGTTCTTGCCATTGATGATTTTTTTTTTTTTTAATGCTCTTGTGTAGATAGTTGTTGATGCTTGCCACCTTCTTATAGACTCTTTTCTCCAGAAGTAGGCATGTGACAAAGGGTAAGGATAATGCAAAAGTTTGATGGTCTTGTCTATGTTTTGTTGCAAGAGGCCCAATCAAGAAAAAAATGGGGCTAAGTAGCATGATGCTACACATGCATGTGTGATTGCTCAAGAAAAGAAGAATGCCACTTTTGCCACTTCTATTGGTAGCATACCTACCCTTGTAATTCTTGTGATAAAGGAAAAAAGAATCTGAAATGTAATTATCGTGAATCAAATGATCATCTCATCAAACATCGTCCTAAATTGGAGGCTAAAGAGGAAAAATGCAACCATTGCAAATGCTTCTTCTGATGTAGATTAGGCAAATGTTGTGCAAGGTACAAAATGCACTTTTGGTGTGCAATGTCATTATAACCCATCTAATCATGATGCATGTATTGCAAAATCCTTGGATCATGTATAGTACTCTGACAATGTGCAAGTAAGCACATTACATCGTATCTTGATTTGTTCAATTCTCTTGAGACTCCCTAATGGAAATACCATCGTGTATGGCAACAACTGCTCTTAGCCAATTCAGGTAATTGGGAAGATTGTGCTTATTGTTAGATGGCACCACTTTACAATTTGGATGCTTTGTATGTACCTAAGATCAAGAAGAATCTTTTGTTTGTGTTTTGACACTTGCAAAACTTGGTCTTGTAGTCGAGTTTGCGGATAGCAGATGTACTACGCATGATCTTAGTTTTGGTGATACTATTGTGGCATTTCAGGACAATGTGTAGTTTTTGATTCAAAGACAATCAAATGAAAACTTTAACATGTTCGTTTAGGTAATCTTTATTTTGTAAGTTTCATATGATATGATTGCTTCATCGGCTCCTCGTGAGGAATCATTGAAACATGTATGTGAAGCCTATATTTTGGGCAAAATGCAAGGTTCTAAGTATCCAAAGCATGGTTTTGTGTGGCCTACTCGCACATTGCAGCTTCTACACAGTGATGTTTGTGGTCCAATACACACTCCTTTTTTTGGGAATCATTTATACTTTGGGGTGTATGCACTAAAGGCAATATACAAAGTATTTATGTGCTTCAAGCAATGTGTGCTTATGGTTTAAAATGTATTTGGTTGTAATTTGTGCATCCTTTGTTATGATCAAGTGGGACAGTATATGTCTAAAGAGTTCAATGCATTTCTGGCTAGTTGTGGGATATCTCACCCATGTACAGTGCCATATACCCCTCGTCCAAATGGTTTCCTAGATAGAAAAAATAGGTCACTCATGAAGATGGCACGATGTATAGTCAAAAGCCAAGCTTACTAAACGGGTTTCCCACTAAAGCATTGCAGCCTATCACTCCATGGAAAGAAGCCATCCATTTTTTATTTGTGTGTACTTGGTTGCTTGACTTATTTTTTTGGTACATGAACAAACATATTGAAAATTACATGATAAGGTTATGAAATGTATTTTGGTTTTTTACAGTCCAAAAGGAAAAGTTTACAGGTTGTTTTTGTGGAAGATGCAGTTCAACCTTGTTAGCATGTACCAAGAAGACCAATATGATACGTTGTTGCCTCTGTTTAGTGGTGGGAGTATAAATGTAAATCGTAATGAAGCACACGTGTGGCTTATGCGGGTTTCAAATGATGTTATAGGTTAGCCATTTTCTTATGCAAAATTTTCAAGATGTAATCAATGAGGATAGGACTAAAATGAGCAAGCTACAGGTTGCCAAGATGGCTAGTGCAAACCTTGCATGGCATAAACTAGGTGCACCTTTGTCTAATCGTACTTGTTCAAGTTTTCGACATGCCTCTAATGCATCACATCGTTATGTTTTGGTTGTGTCTAGTATGTATGATGAGGAAGGGCCTCTGACATTTGATGAATCAAAAATTTAGAAAATTGGTTGTCTTTAATGCAGTATGTGTTACCATATACATGTGGTAGTGATGTGTGTGGACACACTAGGACCGCCGAGGCATTTTTTCCCTCTTTAGGAGGTTTTTCCCCCCGAGCATTGTATATACGCCCATCACTCTAGGGCTATCTATCTTTCCATTGCACACTAAGTAACACACTCTCTATTGTGTGCGTTGAGCTTCATTCGTCTTCTCCAAGCTGTGTGTGCTTCTCTGCAGCCCTCATTCCAACAATTGGTATCAAAGCAGGTCACGTCCTCCCGGGCTTAGTCGCTAGTTGCTCCAGCACACACCTGCTCACTTTCTCCGATTTCAGTGAGCTTTGGCGAGCGTTCGCAGGTCGACAAATATTTTGGGAAAGCTCTAAGAGCTTGGTCTGCTCAGAATTTTGATTTGGGCTCATTTCGGCCTCTGTTTCCACTACAGACAGTACTGCATAGACTATTTCGTCATTTTGTGCAGAATTTCTGTCAGTGCCGTTTTCTGCATAACAGGTGCCTTATAGTCTTCTACGGTTTGTGCTATATAGCACAGGTTGTTCCCGCTCCGTTTCTCCTATTTTCGGGCAGTTTTCACATCAGGTACAACATTTACCATGGCTGACAACAACAACACAGATGTGCTCAAGATGTTTGCTGCTGAGGATAGGTTGGATGGGGACAACTACCCTATGTGGGCTTATATGATGCAACATGTTCTTGTGTCAAAGGGTGTCTGGAACATTGTGTAGGGCATTGATCTACGTCTTGGTTAAGAGGATGTAGGCGATGTTGAGGATGTTGCAGGTCTTGCTGCAAGGATTGCAGTTGTTAGAGTTGTTTTGCCTACGGCAGAACAAGAGTAAAAAAGTCTTGTTGTCCCTTGAAGCTCCATCGGCAGTTACAATATCTCCTATCTCAAAAGCTTGAATGCCAACTTAGTGGCCAACTCTGTTGATATGAAGTTGTGAGTAGAGATAGGGTCAAACAAGATGAAGGCATCATGATCCCTTATTTTTTCCCAAGCATAGGAGAGAGGTGATCCTTTGCAATGAGCATCATGATCCCTTATTTTTTCCCAAGCATAGGAGAGAGGTGATCCTTTGCAATGAGCATCCTCTTTTGGAGCTTTGATTGTGGAAGCTCTAGGAGTCTCATTGTGGACATTTCTCTTGGGGCAAGAACGATAGCCATGTCCTTGCTTCCCACACTTAAAAACATTTGCGTTCCTTTTGAAAATCTTTAAGCTCTTCATGAGAGAGTTTATTTTTACCTTTGCAAACTCCCTTCTCCTTGGACCGATTGTTGTTGTTGTTGTTGTTGCTACCTTGGGAAGAATTTTGGGCATTGTTTTTCCCCTTTGCATCACTTTTGTCTTTGCTTTCCATGGGCTTGGCATTCCTTCTAGCCCCTTGTTGGAAATTGATGCACGAAGCAACCATAGTGTGGTGGATTACTTTGGTAATAGAACCAAACCGTTGGGAGTTGACGTACTTGGCCATCTCTTCAGGTAATCCCACATAGAATTGTGCTTTTGCTCGGTGAAGTCTATCTTTTGAAAGACAACAGCCTTGAGATGTAAATTCCAAAACTTGTCCACATATTTGTGGATAGACTCATTGGAGAGCAACTTCAAAAACCTCCATTTTGTAAGCACTTTGTTGTTTGCACTGCTTGCAAGGAACTGCTTCATGATGGAAACTCGTAGAGTTTTCCATGTCTTTGGGGATTCATTGTTGCCACGAAGGCTAGCCTACCATTGACGAGTAGATTTCTAGAAGTGCATAGCTACATGGTGTAGCTTTGAGGACTCCGTGAAGCCGTAGTCTCTAGGGGCCACATCTAATTGATGGATGTAGAGTTTTCCATGTCTTTGGGGCTTTGCCGTTTCCACGAAGGCTAGCCCACCATTGACAAGCATATTTTTGGAAGTACATAGCTACATGGTGTATCTTGGAGGAATCTGTGAAGCCCTAGTCTCCAAAGGACACGTCTAATTACTAGACGAAGGCCAACACTTTGTCGGTACACCAAAGGTGACATCATACGTGAGAAAAGAGATACTCTTTTCTCCCTCTTTGAACTTCTTGAGCTTTTGGGACCTTCGCCATGCAAGATAAGATTTGTGATGTCCTCTCCTCTTGTGTTCTCTAGGATAATAGCTATTGCTTTTGTTGGAAGAGGAGCAAGGTGAAGAAGAAGGAGAAGAGGGTGACCTCTTTCTTGCCTTTTTCTTCCTTTGTTTGTTCTCTTCCCATTTGGAGTGACGAGGAGAAGGACTATGGGTTGATCGGTTCCTCTTGGGAGGAGGTAGCAACCATTTAGACTGTCGTCTTCGTGGAGCTACATCTTCAGAGGAACTTAGGGATTCGCTTATTTCTCGTTCTTTGGATTCCTCCTCTTGTATGGAAGAGAGTCTTCTTTTGGGAGTCTCATCAAGAGGCCTCCTAAGCTCTCTCTCCTCTTGGAGAGGAAGGGATATCCCATAAGCACGAAGTTGTTGGGTAGCTTCGTCTTGCAAAGTAGGGTTGCCCATAGCTTGATGCAACCTAGCAACAAGATAAATAACAAACATGGGGACATAATCACTAGCACCTTCATGTGAAAAATCAAAGTTATCAATGTTCATTCTACTCTGTTGGTTATTGTCAGCCATGCTAATTAAGCTTATGTATAGAACTACTTTGTGCTTTGGTACCCTTAAGAACCTTAGTTGCTACCATTTCTTTACCTTTGAAAATTAGTTCTCAAGAATCCATACTTGTGGTTTAGACACTGTTGGTGATTGCAAAGACTAGTGGAGAGGGTCTAACATTGCTCGGTTGTTTATGGTTCCTGTTGAGCTTGCTCGTAGCTCAATAATGGTTAAGCGAAAGGCAAGCCCCGAGAGACTCCATTATTGAGACTATAGTTCCCAATGGTGTACCTTGAAGTAAATCCTTCTCAACCAAGGTAATGAATCCCTATCCCACTTAACCTATTGCAATGAATAGGTCCAGCCTTTCATGGACAACTTAAGGACCTCTCTTCTTAAGCAAGAAAAGAGAAACCAATAGCTCTGATACCAATGTAATGGAAATGGCCTATGAACTTTGAGAATAGCAGAATTAAGAGAATTCAAGTGAGCATTTTTGTCAGACTACTTTGAGAACATAGAGGGTGAACTTAATTAGCGGTAGCAACATAGACATTATACTTAATTAACTTGGCATGAAAAATAATTTTGCAAGAGAGAGAATGACAACAGTTGAGGACCGAATTTATGTGGAGGTGATCCCCCCCCCCCCCAATAGGCTTTTGTAATAGATTCTCGCATCAAGAGAGACTTGGTACAATACAATCCTTGTGACCTAGGTGATGCAATGATGATGGAAAGCTTCATGCATCATGAGCATAACATAAAATTTGTAAAAGAATTAACCATCCCCGGCCTCAGTCATAAGGCATCTAACACCTTCAAAGGTGAAGAGAGCTAGCGGGGAATGAGGGTATGGAAGAGGAAGAAGAAACATTTATAGGAGAAAGAAATAGTTCCTCCCTTATCATCGCTCTTCTTGATTAGCATATCATGATAGCATAGTAATGAAGATGTAGAAGATGGAAAGCTTAAGCATTGAAGCATGGCTCTTGGTTGGATTTGCATTCCATAGCCAAGAGTGTTGGTGTAGGCTCTCCACTTCTCAACAAGCTTGGAGAAGGAGATGGAGCTCTTGCACTTTGCAACTCACACAATGAGAGAGAGAGAGAGAGAGAGAGAGAGAGAGAGAGAGAGAGAGAGAGAGAGAGAGAGGGAGAGTATACCCCGCAAGCTAGCCCCTAGCTTCCTTGTCAACCCCCCCTTGTAGCTCATGCTAGTGATAGCCGTTTTTTCGGCTCTCTGTAATTGCCATAGTGAGTTATCTCACCCTATCAAATCACTAAAACACTGTGGTTACCCTCACCCTTTCATTGTATATAGGTGCGTGTGAGTTAGGGGACTTTTCCCATATCTCCTTACTGAAATAAAAAACCCTCAATTAGCTAGTCATTGGGCTAGTTGAGCCAAAAAAATAAAAAATATAAGTATATTATAGCCCATGCAAATATTTCTTTGTATATAGGACCTAAATAAAAGATTTTTTCATAATTATTTTGGTATTTATTTAAATATTTTTACCTAGGTGTGTGTTATTTATGCTTTGTACATTGCCTCAAATTACCACAATTTTTCTTACCATTTTTCATACTCTTTATTCCATATAGAAATATTTTCATGTAAGCTTCTCTTATATTTGGTGTAACTCCACCCCAACAAAAATCCAAAAAAACTAGTTTTATTTATGTGTATATTTTTTCACTATTGTGATTTTTCCCTTCCTACATCTATTTTGTTTTTTTTCTAAAAAATTAGAACACCAAAAATATTTATCTTTTTATGGTAGCCTCATAATGAAAGAGATTTCTTTTGACCCCTTTATATTTTTTCCACTTATATTATTTATATTTGACATGTACATATTTTTTAGACCCCTCAATATTTGATTTTCTTAGTTGTACTATTCACTTATATCATGATCTCAACAATATCTTCAATTATAGACCTACCAAATAAGGTCAAGGGTAGGTGGCATGCATACATGCACTATGGAGGGCTCACTCTTGGAGGTATTCAAAAGAATCATCCAAAGAAGGACCCCACAAGGACTTTCTGCAGTGGAAAAAAATAGTCGGTTTTGCTGAATTTTTAAAGTTCACTTGCTCTCCGAATTTGAAAAGGTGATGCAAACAAAAGTTGTAGCTCGTGGGCTGAACTTTTGCCTCAAATTTTTTCATATTTTTTTGAGCTACGAGCTGTGAGCTATGATTTTATTAGTGGACCCCAGTTTTCCCATGCTATGCAGCCACACTCTCTCTTCCACTTTATCATTTTCCTCTTTCACACACACTTCTCCACTCATCATCCCCACCTCTCTCACCACTCCTCTTTGCACCCCACTCACCTTCTCCTCAACCTTGAAGAATAAGAGAAACCATGGTGAACTCATACCTCCCACACACAATTCCATTCCAAAATTGACCACCTAGTCTCATTTTTCCTCCTCCAATTTACCCATATCTATCAAAAAAACCACAAAATTCAGCCTCTTCTCTTAAAAGACAACATCATGGTGGTTGATTACTCAGCTTCAATTACCTTGTCTCTCAAGGAAGGTCAAGAGTGGAGAAAAAATGTACCGTCAAAGCTAGTGGACCATCAACAAGCGTCAAAATTGGCCCTACTCAAGACACTTGGAGAATCAACCTTGTAAGAAATCCACCTTTTCTTACCTCTTAAGAGTTTTTCTTCCTTATTTGTATCCTACATGGATACTCCCATTGTAAATATCCAATTCCATTTGTAAATTAATACTAACTCTACTAACACTAACCCACTATGAAAAGTCCTATCACCTCCATTTCTCTCCTCTCTCTTTCCCCACCAACTTCTTGATAATTCCAAGCAAAAGAAATTAGATAAATTGCTGAAAATCTAACCCAACCATGGTTAGAGGAGTAACCCTAGCCTTCAAAATTGCTATAAAAGGAGGGTGTAGCTAGCATAAAAGGGGGAACCATAAGCAAGAGCACTATGCTATAGCTTGAGAAGCCAAGCTCAACCTCTCTAGAAGGAGCTCTTGAGTGGAAGCTCATTGTCTTATGCATGTGCATGTGTTGTAATAGGGGATTAGCAAGGGAACTCTATGCCATTGTAAGAGAGAGAGTGATCATTCAATTAAGAGTAGGAAATCTATCATTTCTCCTACTAGTGTAAGCCCAACATTTGCTGAATCAAGGAGGGTGGATTTGGACTAAGCTTGGATACTTTGTCTCCCTTCCAACGTGAAGTAATGGACAACAATGATGCGTAAGTGTCTTGGTGTTTTTTGTTAAGTTCTTGATAGCTTGTCTCTGGTGTTGTCATCAATCTAGCCATAAATCCCACATACTGTAAGAGGGCGACAGGGTGGAGAGGACTCCCCTGGCCTTAAGACAGTGATTGGGGTGGCTTTTCTTGTGATGTGTTGTGGTGAAATTTACGCAAGCTATGTTGAACAAATACTAATCTCACTTTGATTGGTCATGACAGATTTGTAAGAAGGCATTAGTGCAACAAGCACCCCCTTCCCCCTTCTCTCTCTTTCTTACATATATATATTTATGTTTGCTTGATCATTAACGATACACTTCAAAGCAGCCCAAGCACCATCTCTCTCTCTCTCTCTCTCTCTCTCTCTCTCTCTCTCTCTCTCTCTCTCTCTCTCTCTCTCGTATTTTTAGTGTGTGAGAGTGTTCCATTGGTGTTAGGGTTAGTGTAAATTCCTTGCTTGTTTGTGGGTTGCTCTAACGATTCTCCTCTTTTGCGTCCTAGTTCGCTGTTAAACTAGGTGGTGCCCCTTGTGTAGTTGGGATTTGGCTGGGGGTTTGTTGTTTTGGTTTGTGTTGTGTTGTGCCCTAGCCCCATTGAGTAGCACGGGAGCCTTGAAGGGTGTCTAGAGGTTTCTCTTCTTGTTGCCCGCCCCGGACCGCCTCACTAGAAGATGATTGGACCCATACAAGCCTAGCCAATCACATGCAGGGTGCATATCAAGCAACCATACTAGCCTTGAGACAAGTTTCCCACTTTCTTTGACTTGAAAAATGCATAATCAATTAAATAATTTAGCTAAATTATCACTGGAACCCTTGAAAGGCCAACCAATAGGTTTTAGGCACCTTATGAGGGCAACATGGAGAGGAACTTGACAAGTGTCCCGGTTGATTCATTAGGCAAGGCTTGACTTGTGTGAGGTGTGTTCTCTCCCTAGCTCCTACAATGAGGCATCCCCCGCTTGTGTAGGGATGTGCTTTGAATTTTTGAAACACCTTAACCCCTCAAGCACCTTATGAGGGCAACATGGAGAGGAACTTGACAAGTGTCCCTGTTGATTCATTAGGCAAGGCCTGACTTGTGTGAGGTGTGTTCTCTCTCTAACTCCTACAATGAGGCCTCCCCCCCCCCCGTGTAGGGATGTGCTTTGACTTTTTGAAACACCTTAACCCCTCAAGAACCTTAGTTATGGAGGACCTCAAGCACCTTAGTGAGCAACAAGCACGACAAGCATCTCATGCTTGGGCCGGTTTCCCACCTCAAGCACAACCCTAGTGTTGGGGTATAAAGCCCAATGTGGTCGCCCAGGTAAGTGGGCGGGCCGCCAGGTATGTAAACATATTCTTTTGTAAAAACCTCATAAGAACTCACTATGCTCTACACATTACAGTAGAGCGAGTTCACCATATCATCGTGCTCTTCTTCTCGCACTCTCTCTCGCGTCGCACTTTCGCTCGTACTCCTTCAACTGGTATCAGAGCTCAGATCGAGGCTCGGGGCAGCACTACAGGAGGCTAGAGTCACCAGCTCAGATTGGAGTGAAATTCAACAGGCGAAGACACGGCCCCAAATCTCGTTGTCAAAATTTCATACTGAGGTCATCTCGGTCACCGTTCGGCTTCGGCAAAGTTCTGCGCAGGCCATTTTCGACTACGTGGTCTCGACGGGTGCAGATCCGACTCTGAAAATTTGGGTTTTTCGGCCTACGACTGTAGGTGCTGAGGATATCGACACTCCCAGAGTGTTGATTTGTGGCTGTCTACACATCGAAGGATGGCTCACAGTTCTTGGAGGTGTGTCACATACGACACGGGCGCATCTACACACAGACTGTAGTCGACATCCACTAGTTCATCAGGTAGCTTGTGTTTGCTGCTTGATATTCCAGATTTCATCCTGACATTGCAGGTACTTCCACATGGGATGTATTGTCAGAGATGATGTATGTCTGTTGAGGGTTTGCTGGCTGTGAGTCACGCAGCAAACAACCGCCGCAGCGGTTACAACATACAGTGGGAAATTTGTGGATGTATGACTTTGTGGGAAGTCTATGTACTGTCAGATTTACTGCAGCCTTTGTTGAGGGTTGAGTGAGGTTTTATTGAGCTGGGGGATTCTCGAATGTTGAGATCCTTTCGGTTATACAGGTCTTGGAGCGATCCCTCGAGCACCCTTAGATAGGCAGCTAGGATGTATTGACTGTGACTTAGATAGTTGAGATTGCATCTTTGCTTTACTACCGTTGAGGCATTGTCACAGTCTATGCTTACAAGACAGTGACAAGACAGTGAGAGAGAGTACAGGTGCAGGACAGGTTTACCTGTAGCTAACAGTGTCAGAGAGACAATGTTTTTTGAGCTGTTTTTGGTCTGTTTTTGAGTACACCAGAGCCATTTTACAAAGGAGACTCTGCCGAAATTTATGCAGAATCTGAAGCTTTCTTGGTTCATTTGACAGGTTGATATTGGTTCAGAGGTCAGTTTACAGGGGAAACTCTGCCAAATTTTTCCCAAGAAAGTAAACCAATGTGAAGCGTAGCTATGGCTGGATCACAGGACACTGCTCTTTACAATATCAAGAAGCTGGATGGAACCAATTTCCCATTGTGGAAGAAGCAGATTTGGCACGTGGTGGTACAAAAGAAGCAGATAAAACCTATAAAGCTCAAGGGGATAAAACCAGAAGATATGGACGAAGATGAATGGAGCGAAATGGATGAATTGGCACTTTCTACCATTATGTTGACTTTGGCAGAAAGCGTTTACTTCAATGTAGCAGACGAGATGTCGGCTTATCAAGCATGGTTAAAGCTGAGTGATCTTTATGAGAAGCAGAGTGCAGCTTCACAGGTATACTGGCTTAAGAAGCTTGTTGACTTGAAGATGAAAGAAGGGACACCTATGTCCAATCATCTGAATGAATTCAACACAATCTATAGTGAGTTGTCAGCTCAAGGTGTCAAGTTTGATGAACGTGTTAGAGCTATGTTCCTGTTGATCACATTGCCGGAAAGTTGGGACACTTTTTGCACAGCTTTGAGTAATTCTGCACCTCCAGATGGTTTGAACATAGCAGGTGTAGAAGGAAGTCTGCTTACTAAAGAAACCAATAGAAAGACAATGGACAAAGGCAAAGGAACAGCCTTAGTTGTCAGGGGAAGGACCAAAGAAAAGTACAAAGGTGGAAAGAGGAATCAGTCTCGTAGCAAGTCTCGCAGTGCTAAAGGCAAGAGTGACATAGAATGCTACCATTGTGGCAAGAAGGGTCACATGAAAAGAGACTGTAGAGAATGGAAAGCAGAAAAAGGCAAAGAGAAAGCTGAAGACCATGGTGAGAAGAACAAGTCCTCAGTGAAGATTCAAGAAATAAATGTGACAAACACTGTTGCAGAGGATGACAGTCTAGTGTCAGGAGATATCTACTTCTTGAAGAATACAATGGACTCAGCTCTTCTTAGAGCACCTGATGGAAATGCACTGAGTGACTGGATTATAGACTCAGGGGCATCACTTCATGTGTCTCCAAACAAGGAGTGGTTTACTTCTTATGTGACCACTAAAGATCATGTTTGGATAGGCAATGGGCAAATATGTGAGATCTTAGGTGTTGGAGATGTTCAATTGAAGTTTTAGAATGGATCTTCTTTCACGCTGAAGAATGTGAGACATGTTCCCGCAATTACAAAGAGCTTGATCAGCACAGGTTTACTTGATGATGCTGGCTACGTCACCACTTTTGGACAGATCATGTGAAAGATATCCAAGGGTTCTATGACAGTAGCACATGGAGTAAAGTCTGCAGGACTTTACATGATTTATGTATCAAATGTCTCTAAAAATGTAATCAATGTAACCGAGGAGCCGAACGTTTCTTTGTGGCATAGCCGGTTAGGACATATGTCTAAGAAGGGAATGGAAATCTTGTCTCGTTCTGGTTATTTTCCTGGCTTTTCATTTAATGATTTTGAATTCTATGAACATTGTCTGTATGGTACGCAAACACAGCAGCCACATAAGCATAGAAGCAGTAGAAGAGATACACAGTTGGCACTTGTTCATAGTGATTTGTGTGGACCTATGCCTAACCTATCTCTAGGGGGAGCTTCTTACTTTATGACATTTATAGATGATTACTTGAGGAAAGTATGGGTTTACTTTCTCAAGCACAAGGATGAAGCGTTTAGTGTTTTCAAAACGTTTGTGACACTTGTGGAGAATCAGAGTGGCAAGAAGCTTAAATGCTTACGCACTGACAATGGTGGAGAGTATGTTTCAAAGGCCTTTCAGGACTTTTGTGAGTCAAAAGGTATAAAACGTGAACTTACTGCTCCTTACAATCCTCCTCAAAATGGTGTTGCTGAGAGGATGAATAGGACCATACAAGAGAAGGTCAGAAGTATGTTGTCTAATGCACAGCTTCCAAATGGGTTTTGGGCTGAAGCTGTATCAACAGCTGTTCATCTTGTAAATAGATCTCCTAGCAAAGTTTTGCAGAAGGACTCAGTGCCAGAGATGGTATGGTCAGGCAAAATGCCCTCATACAAGCATCTCAGAGTCTTTGGCTGTGAGGCATATACTCACGTTCCAAAGGAATTTAGGAACAAACTTGAGCCAAAGAGTAGAAAGTGCATCTTTCTAGGCTATGGTAATTCTGGTGAGATGGGGTACAGACTTTGGGATCCCGAATCCAGAAAGGTTGTCCGCAGCAATGATGTTCACTTTAATGAATCCAAATATCATTCTAAACTAGAGAGGGTTGAGGAGATTAGAAGAGTTGTCTTTCAAGAAGATGGACCTCCATGTGCAAGACAAAATGTCAGGGCTCAAGAGGAGCAAGGACAGGATAGAGTGGAACCACAGATTGTGGCTAAGCCTGATCCACCTATTGTGCGTAGATCTGGACGTGTCACGCGACCTCCTGATAGGTTTGTTCCATCTATGAACTATGTCATGTTGACTGATTTCAATGAGACTTCATGTTACAAGGAAGCAGTGCAAATGAAGGACTCTGGGAATTCGCAATTGGTCATGCAGTCAGAGATGACAGCTCTGCATAAAAACCAGACATGGAAGCTAGTTAAATTACCACGGGGCAAAAAGGCTGTACCTTGTAAATGGGTTTACAGGTATAAGATCACCGCTCATGATAGTCAGCCAAAGTACAAAGCAAGGCTTGTTGCCAAGGTCTTTAAGCAAGAACAAGGCATTGACTTTGATGAAGTATTCTCTCCGGTGGTCAAGATGACTACATTGAGATGCTTTCTTGCATTGGTTGCCATATTAGATTTGGTGTTGCACCAAATGGATGTCAAGACAACGTTCTTGCATGGTGATTTAGATGTGGAAATTTACATGCAGCAGCCAGAAGGGTTTGTTGAGAAAGGCAAGGAAGATTGGGTATGCCAGTTGTTAAAGAGTCTTTATGGCTTAAAACAATCACCGAGGGCATGGTACCATAAATTCCACAAGTTTATGCTTTCTCAAGGCTACAAACGTAGTGAGTTCGATCACTGTCTATATACAAAGAAGGCTAAGGATGGCAGTTGGCTGATCCTTATTTTGTATGTGGATGACATGTTGATTGCTGGCAAGCACTTGGAAGAAATTTCAGCTTTGAAGTCAAAGATGGCAAAATCGTTTGACATGAAAGACATGGGTGAGGCAAGTCATATACTTGGTATGCGCATTGAGAGAGACAGATCAAAGAATTTGATTTGGTTATCTCAAACAGAGTATATTGACAAGGTTTTGCAACGTTTCAATATGGAGAAGGGAAAGGCATTGAGTGTTCCATTGCCACCATATGTGAAACTTAGCAAACAAGATTGTCCCGTGTCTAAGGAAGAACAGGCTGAAATAGATAAGATTCCATATGCGTCTGCAGTGGGTAGTTTGATGTATGCAATGATTGCTGCTCGCCCAGACATTGCATTTGCAGTGGGAGTAGTAAGTCGATACATGTCAAACCCAGGCAAGAAACATTGGGAGGCAGTGAAGGGAATATTGAGATACCTGAAAGCTACAAAGAGTATGCGTATATGCTATGGGAGTCAGGAGCTAAGTGTAAAGGGTTTTTCAGACTCATATTATGCAGGTGACTTAGACAACCGAAGGTCTACGTCAGGGTATGTCTTTACATTGGCTGGTGGAGCAGTATCATGGCGTTCTAGATTACAAGATTGTGTTACTCAGTCTACTACAGAGGCTGAATATGTTGCAGCATCAGAGGCATGCAAAGAATCAATTTGGCTTAATCGACTAGTAACAGATTTGGGAATCAAAGAAGAGATGCCTGTGTTATATTGTGATAGTCAAAGTGCTATACAATTGGGTCGCAATCCAGTTTATCACTCAAAGACAAAGCATGTGGATGTGAAGTATCATTTCATCAGGAAAATGCTCGAGGATAAGCAACTTCAGCTTGTCAAAGTTCACACCACAGAAAATCTTGCTGATCTACTTACAAAAGGACTTCCCTCAGAGATCTTTGTGCATTTTCGCAAGCAGTTAGGTGTAGGGTAGTACATCACTTCTCTACATCTCTTGTATATTAGCTTTTATAGTAGCTTCTCTCACACTTAAAGTACCACATTGGACTTTAAGTGGGAGGTTGTTGGGGTATAAAGCCCAATGTGGTCGCCCAGGTAAGTGGGCGGGCCACCAGGTATGTACACATATTCTTTTGTAAAAACCTAATAAGAACTCACTATGCTCTACACATTACAGTAGAGCGAGTTCACCATATCATCGTGCTCTTCTTCTCGCACTCTCTCTCGCGTCGCACTTCCGCTCGTAGTCCTTCACCTAGATTGCCTAAGGTCAAAGGAATTTTAATACTAACATTTGGAGGTCTTTAATGAAGCTAACCCTAAGTTCTTTAAGCTCCATTAGGTAGCATTGCTCTTTGACAAGCCATCTCTCATTTGGACCCCTTTAACCTTGGCCCCGTGTTGAGACATATCCTTAAGCACATGTCTATATTCTAACCCTTGTTCCCGTTTATTCTTCCACATTTAATGGTTAGTTTAATCTGAAAAGATCATTTGGGTTGAAGCTCTTGAGTTCTCTCGCCATAAAAGAGACTTGGGGTGACAAACTTGATACACACTATATGGCCATTGGACAAGTTCTCTATGACACCACCAAATGCAGAAAGATGTAGACACATTGTTGTATACTTATTTGTAGACACTCATCGTACACTTTGTCAAGTATATATTCATGAGGAATCTTGGATAGAGGATGTAGGTTTATGGGTAGCATACCTCGCTTGGGTATGGGTTAGACTAACACTCTAGACATTGCTATCTCAAGGTTGCTTAGATGTGGATTACTCCCCATCCAATAATACTACAAAGATTGTAAGATTGACTGCTATGGAAACATCAATTTTCTCTCATTGAGCCCATGAGGATTGTTGCATGGAATGTGCAAAGGCTAGGTAGACCCCAGATTCTATGTGAGAGAGGTCAACTTAGACAAGAGCTCCAGAGATGCCTTGTGGATGGATCAATAACCATGATTATGTTGTAAGAGATGGTGGGTCCCTACCATGTGCATATTAGTGTTCACCAATTGAGGAGATTGGATGGGTTGTTTTCCATAGACCCTCAAAACATACAGGCAGTAGCTATTGATTTTTACTAAGAGATGCTATCAGCATAGGGATGCATGTAGAGAGAAAGTGTGGGAAAAAATCCCTTGCTTTGTCACTTAGGAGATAAAATAGATGCTTGAGATCCCTCTCTTGCCAGAGGAGCTTTAGGAGGCACTCCCTCGTGGTAGTTTCCTAGAAGAGGATGGTTTAATTTGACTTTGAATTGTTTTTGGGAGTTCTAGGAGGTGCTTAGACATGGCCTATGTAGTTCATATTGACATGTCTTGCACACTAGGGATATGCCTAATAGCATGAGAGAGGGTTGATCTACCTCATACCCAAGGATGGGGCTCCCTAGATGAGTGGGAACCCATTACCATTCTCAACTTAGCCTATAAAATTCTCAATTGGCAAAAGACAGTGGATTTTTGGGTTGGTGATTCTCCCATGCTCGACTGGTCTCTTGAAGAGGGCTTTCATTAGATCCCTCTAGGGATGCCAATTTGCTACATGGGCCACTACGTTGGCTTAAACTTGTGAACAAAAAAGCAAACTACTCTCCTCATCCTTGACATTAGAAGGAAACTACTTCATTGGAGCTCTACATGGTTATCTCTCGCTGGCAAGGAAAGTGCTCTTGGCCATCATGTGGTACATCACTTCGAGTTGTATTTTCTTGAGTTCTTGTATCATTCATCTTGAGAGGCTAATTAAGAATTTTTTGTGGACAAGGAGAGATATGCCATCGGCTCAAGCTAAAGTATCTTGGAAGGTCATCACCTTAACTTACTGTCAGGGAGGCTTAGGGATCATAGATCCAACACAACAGAGTAGAACCCTCCTTGGGACACTGATTGTAAAAGGTCTTTCTCCAAGTGAGGACCCCTAGAAAGAGATTTTGTTGCACCGGATTTGAGGGTGAGCTCCATGGATGGGTGGCCCTTAGACCCCCTCCACTCATTGGATTATCAAAGAGATGTGTAGAGTGGGCTTGAGTAGGAGATGGAACATTTTGCATTGATCTTGCTTTGTTCTTGGGACCAGTTAAGGGGTGGACTTAAGAAACACTCGCCCACATGCATTGATAAATGACTGAGACAACCTCTTACATGGAGCTAGTTGGCTAGTACACAGTGAGGCTACATGGTTGATAGTAGATCCCATGTCTGATGGGGTCCCATGGTAGAGGTTCTAGTCCACTCCCTAGGAGACTAGCTGTGTAGTTTACAACACTTTTGAAGGAGATTCAGAGCACCCAGCTCCGCGTCATGAGGAGGGTACAAAGCATGTGTTAGGAAATTGTCAAGGCTCTACTAGCACAATGATACACACCTTTCGAACCACTCCATATTGGATGGGTGCCTTCACTCACCTTGAGGTCCTCATCACAATTAAGGTTTGCTCAGACTCAGACTCAGCAAGAGGGTCACCTCCATAGAGTTACTAGTGAGGCTCTAGAGGTAGCAGAGTGTTGCTTCTAGTGGATTTGAGTTGTGGGCATAACAGAGAGGACTTGTGTGCTTGGACTTGACCTATGAGATCTTGAGATTGGACATTGGAGACTGTGGGCTTGGGAAAATTTGTTTCGAGCTGTCTTCAACTAGTAGAATGATTGTGATACAGGAAGGCTGGTCTACACTCCAACCTACCACAAAGATTACACTTCAAGAGTGGAGCAGTGATAAAGAGCTTTGTTGGGAGCTCTGACTCTTTGGTTCATCTAGAGAGGCCATTGCTTTTGCATCTTTGAGGCCCGCCCCATCCCACTGGTGGAGGCAGTATAAGTTATCTAGATGGAGTTGATCCATACAATTAGAGGATAATTTGAGAGGCTTCAGGGAAATTTTGGCTGTATGTGGGAGCATCCCAAGGTATTCCTATGACTTTGGCATCCAAGGCCTTTCTACATTATGGTCCATGGGGCTCCTAGATGGCATTACCGACCACCTATGTGATTGTTTCCTCCTCCCATCTCCTAATTTAGTTGTCATTGTCTATATCTCATTTTCTCATTCGGAGTGTATTCTCTGATGTTGATGGAGCCTTGTCTTTTTGGGGAATTTTTTAGCCTGTTGGGAAATTTTATCAACTAAGAGAAGGATCTTTTTCTTGGAAGAAAAATATAAATATATACAAAGATGAAATGAGGTAGCACAAGAGAGAGCAAAAGAGATAGAGCTAGAGAGACAAAGGAAGGATAGTGTGTGTGTGTGTGGGGGGGGGGGGGGGGGGAGAGAGAGGACAGGGAGGGAAAAAAAATCAAGAGAGATTGTGTGAAAGATAGAGAGGGAGATAGGGGGGGCTATTGGAGGGTGAGAGAGAAGGGGGGCTATACTTTGGTGGTGCAATGTTGAGGAGCAAGAGGGGATGCGTTGGCTCAAAGGAAGGTCCACTTGCCACTGGTGGTAGAGGTAGTGTTGCGCACATTTTAGACACCTTCATGTTTATAACTTTATATATATATATATATATATATATATATACATATATATATATATATATATATATACACATATATATATATATATATATATATATATATATATATATGTATATATATATATATATATATATATATATATATATATATATATATATATATATATATATATAGAGAGAGAGAGAGAGAGAGAGAGAGAGAGAGCCGAAGGAGCTACTTTTGAAAGTACAACATAACTCATTATTTAGCAAACATTGCATACATAATCTCCTATTAATGTTTCTTCTTCCATCCCATTTGGAAGACGGATCTACACACTAGTTAGTTCAAACATGATCAAAGAGATAGAGGAAGGAGTCAAATTTTGCTACTTTTGAAAGTACAACATAACTCATTATTTAACAAACATTGCATACATTATCTCCTAGTAATGTTTCTTCTTCCATCCCATTTGGAAGACGGATCTACACACTCGTTAGTTCAAATATGATCAAAGAGATAGAGGAAGTAGTCAAATTTTGCTACTTTTCAAAGCATAACATAGCTCATTATTTAACAAACATTGCATATATTATCTCCTAGTAACGTTTCTTCTTTCATCCCATTTGGAAGACGGGTTTACACACTAGGTTCTTCAAATATGATCTCTCTCTCTCTCTCTCTCTCTCTCTTAAAACATATTTTTATATGACAATCCTCCAGTTTAATATACTTGTTTTATAAATGGTCACTTAATTTATTTACTTGTAAGATTTACTCTCTTTGTGGACATACCTAAGGGGTCACACCCAAGAAATCTTGCAACAAGGGAGAATACCGAAAGACATTTCTAATAGACACATGGATTTCCTTTACCTATATTTTCTTATGAATTGTGGAAACACACTTTAAAAAAAATAAAATAAATTGGACTTGTAGTCATGGATTTCAAAATGACGTGATCACACTATAATTTCAGGTTAATAACAATAGAAATGCAAAATAACAAATATTATGTTAATTGACATTCATCTTTTTTGACCTGCAAGGAGACTTGGAGACCGGCTCGAGGCCCGGGCTAAGTAGTTGGACCTCCGGGCCCGCCGTGGCTATATAAAGGCGACACCGGTGCTTGTCTTTTTCACAAGAGAGGTACACTGAAAAGTCTTCTTCACCAAACTTTCTGACAGCTTTCCACATTCTCAAAGCAGTGTAGCAGTAATTTTTTAATCCCTTCCTTATTCTATTGATGTTTTTTTGAGTTTTTTGCGTTAAAACTTAAAGGTATAAAATTTCTTTTATCAAATCATCGTACGTGGATGCACTGGCATATGGTTGCAATTGCGACTAGGTGTGTCATTGCAAAAGCGTACAATGATTATGTTTTATATTGCTCCCAGTCATTCATGCTTCGGAACATGGTTGCAATTGTGACTAGGCGTGTTGCTGCTAGAATGACATGAGCATCTGTTTGAAAGAAGTCGCCGTGCGTGGATGCACTGGCACATGGTTGCAATTGCGGCTAGGTGTGTCATAGCAAAAGCGTAGGGTGACTATGTTTTATGTTGCTCCCAGTCATTCATGCTTCGGCACATGGTTGCAAATGCAACTAGGTGTGTTGCTGCTAGAATGACAAGAGCATCTGTTTGAAAGAAGTCACCGCGCATGGATGCACTCGCACATGGTTGCAATTGCGGCTAGGTGTGTCATTGCAAAAACGCAAGATGACTATGTTTTATGTTGCTTCTCGTCATTCATGCTTCGGCACATGGTTGCCTTTGCGACTAGGTGTGTTGCTGCTAGAATGACAGGAGCATCTGTTTGTAAGTTGTTGTACGGTGAGGCATTGGCACATGGTTGCAATTGCGATTAGGTGTTTCACTGCAAAAGCGTACGAGATCTATGGTCTATACTACACTTTTTCTTTCATGTAGAAAAGATCCAAATGCAGTGGCACATAGTTATATTTCACAATGTGTTGTTTGCAATAATACCATTGCAGGCAAAATGGATCCTTCTGCTACTTCAATGATAGAGTTCAAAAAGAAAATTAGGCAATTTTTGATTACAATCGTCAGTGCACTAGATCCCGACGATATAGCGCAGATTGTTGCAAATGAGTCTAGATTGCAATCATTATACAGTGAGATTGCCCACAAAATGTTGTTGTTATATCCAGACAAAACAACCAAATCAATAATCTCATTACTGAGCAGTTGGGTGGGCAATTTGCCCAAGGTGGCCTCTGATTTGAAAGAGGAATGCCCTCAAGAAGTAGATAAGGGTAAGCTAGAGCATTGGAACGCGAGATGGAGAGCTGAAAAGGAGAGGTCAAGGCGAGCATCCCACATAGACACACAGTTTGGCCTAAGCAAGAAAATGCGAATGGCTATCACGAGAGTTATGGGGAGTAGCCAAGTTGGAGAACCGTTTATTGAGGAGGCTGCCATTGAGGGAACATCGGGTTCTATTGCTTCTGCCAGTCACCTGGAGAGCAGTATATACAATTCTGAATGTAGTATGACTTTGGGAATTCCAAATAAGTCCATTAAGAAGATCAAGAAACTTGGGTCAGGGGCTTATGGCACAGGGTGGCAAGTTCAAATCAAAGGGATCGGTTTCCTTCTTGCAACGAATACTTATTGTGCCAAGGAGTTCAAAGGACAGGCCAAGCATTAGTGGAAAAGCTTTGCATCAGAAAGTGGGGTAGATCTCAACCATAGAGGGATTGTGAGGAGTATTTCCCACTCTGTAACGTTGCCATGGTTTCTGATATTCCCCTACTTCAATGGGGGAACTTTAGGTGATCTTATGGAGACAGTGCCCCTTCCACATGGATCTTTCACGACGCTTGTAGCGCATCAAGAGGGGAAAGTAAAGATCCGTGAAGACTTTACATGGGAGCAGCCCTCTGAAGACAAGAAAACACGTATCAAGAGCCTGTGCAATCATGCTCCCTCGTTGATCCATGCCTTGGTGAAGGCATTGTGATTCGTACATGACGAGGGAGTGATCCACAATGATCTCCATCCATGGAACATCATGTTGGAATTTACCAAGGATCTCACTCCCCGTATTGGAATAATTGATTGGGGATTGGCTCTGCGTGTTGGGTTAGAGACACAAAAGACCAACAATACCAATGAAAACTGGCAAAAGCTTCATCCTTGGCGAGCTCCTGAGTTACTAGATGGCAAGAATTTATGCCCATGGACCAAGGCCACAGATGTGTACGCCATAGGATGGGTGATATGGCAATTTTGTAAGTTTTGTGGAGAGTTCTCTGACTACTACAACACAGATTGGTTCAAACATAAGGTTTCAGTGGAGGTACAAGCCATATCTAGGATTGTTGAGGAAGGTTGGGTGAGGAAGAAATCCACAGACAGAAAGACCTTGGCACTTTTGGACGAAGAATTAGAAAGATTTGAAGCCCAGCCAGAACGATGCTTACGCCCTCCCTCTGAAATGAGTGTAGCCTTTTTTTGATGGATATACGATGTACTTTATGAAGCAGGGTTTTTTGAGACTTTTGACTTATAAAAGCACTTTTAAAAATTGGGTATTATGCGCCATGGATGATGTATGAGTAATAAAAACACTTTGTTATATCTCAATAGACAACAAATTTTCTATGAGTTTTGTTTTTTCTCTTAAGTTTCAAGCAATAAGCCACGTGGAGTCACTGATTGTCATTCATTGATTTAAAAAATGGTGGTTACTCTTATATCAATTGATTGTCGTAAGATGGTGGTTATTCTAATATCAATTGATTGTCGTAAAATAGTGGTTAAAATTATAGCAATTGATTGTCGTAAAATGGTGGTTACTCTTATAGCAATTGATTATCATTAAGTTTGTATGCCGTAACTAAAGTACAGTGTTTAATCAGGATATGGATAATGATAATCAAAGGGCTAAGCGCGCTTTTGAGCGTCTCAGATCCATGTGTCAAGGCGGTGGAGTGAACGACACCGCTCGAATTGCAGCTCGTTGCTCCTAGTGGGCCAACCCAGTGGGTACACAATGGAAAGAGGTGAAAACTAGGATTGACCGAGAAATGGTCAATCCATATGGCCAGGTGTTGCAGATGACAACATCAAGAAAGGCCGACTCAAGCTATCACAATGCATTAATGCAGACATACGAGACAATGGAGAGAACATATATGTCGATGTTATGGGTCATCCTATGCATCATATGGATTGTCCATTGTGGTTTGCCAAGATGTTATACATGCATTATGTCTTGGGTGAAGCAGTGGACTTTAGCTCAAGGACACCTCACATGACGGTTGAGGACATTCGCAGTACTGCAATCACCGTCACACGGCAAGAGATGTCATTGGCACTAGAAGGTGCATCAATGGAAGTGCACCAAGTTAAGGAGGAGCTTCAAACTCAGCTCACGCAAGCATCACAAGCTACACAAGGCTCTCATGCAGAAGAAAACCTAGATAGAGACTTGCAAAGGGAGGTGAAGGTGCTATCTCGCCACGTAAAAGAGTTAGAGGTGACTATAAAAAAACAAAATGCTGCCACATTGATTGAGCACCCAACATCTATTGAGGCCCCTCCAGCTTCTGGTGAGCACGGTGGTCCTTGCCCCATATGTAGATCATTCTTTTATGAGTGGTGTGGTCACTTCAGCTTGCCATGCGGACATATGTATCATATATCATGCTTGATGCAAAGCATGATGAATAAATTTTATTGTGCTATATGTGAGTTTGAGATATCCAAAAAGCTATATGCAATGTTCAAAATGTCTGAAGACTATAATAAGCTTAAAGGTCAGCGTGAACAGGAGAATGAAGATATTCTCACAAATATTTCACTATCACTTGGATAGTTTTTGTAACATTTGAAAACATTTACTCGTTGTCTTGCGAGAATTTATTAGTGAATTGTCTTCACTTCAGCTTCAATTATGATATGTGATAATGCAAAGATTTGTTAGGGATTTGTATATTATGAAGCCTTAATAATGATTTGTGGCTTTGTAAAGGTTTTTAAGGGCTTCGTTTATTATTAAGCAAATGTCTAAACCTTAAACTAAATATAAAAAAAAGCTTATAACATAAACAGTTTCTGAACTTAAACAGAAGTCACTCAATGGATTCGATAATCTATTAATTAAACCACCGTCGCTTGCTGTGACGGGTCAAAGTTGGTTCAATTTCCAAATTCTCTTCAATCTCTTCTAAAGTACATGTAGTTTCTACTTCATGAGATTCCCCTTGTAGCTCACTGTCTTCGTCCACCTCATCATTGGTTACATCATAAGTCCAGCGCAGCATCTCCTCTTTGTAGTTATCAGCTTGCACTCTTGCCAATAGTCGATGGTTGCAGTACATATACACCAATTTTTCAGCTCTTGAATTTAGAAGGCGGTTTCTGATGGTGGAATGTACATATTTATATGTACTCCAGTTTCTCTCAGAACTTGAATTGGATGCACATTGGGCTAGGATAACAGCTAGGCGTTTAAGGGTGGGTGCACTACCACCATTCATCATCCACCACTTCCACGCTGGATGCTCCGTGGCAAGTTTTTGCATAAATTCTGTACCAAACTTACCCTCTTTGAGTTTAAACTTAGTAAGATCAGTAACAACTGATGCATGCTCATCACGATCATCATAAAACCTGCCTATCACATCATAAAAGTCTTCCAGAACCTCCTCATCAAGTTTGTCTATTTTCATTGCCCAATACTCTGGATCCAATAAGAAAGCTACGCTGTGTAGTGGACTATGTGCTCCAACCCATCAACCATGCACATACTTTCTCAAAATTTCTCTCCTCTTTTGAGTGAATGGTGTCTTCCAAGGCTTCAGAATTGGCTCCTGGGGCTCCTCTGGATTTGCAAGGCTTTCTTGAACAGTCCACCAAGCCATCCACACCTTACCTATGTTAGGCAAGGCAAAATCCAGTTGGCGTAATGCGAGCATAATTGGCATCATGACATTGTGCACATCCACCACATCATCCCAAAAGTGGCGATCAGCTAGTAGATCTGTGATCACCCCTATTTTGCTTTTTATCTTCTCCCTTTGACCAGCCTCCCATTCTGAAAAAGTGGCACAAACAAATGTCTCCATCACAGCATTCTTATTTTTTATTAGTGATTCTACCGTATAGTAGTTGGTGCAAAGTCTAGTTTCGCACGGCAGTTTTAACATAGTAGACATCCTCTGACGGTACAGGTCAAGAACCCTCTGACGCTTCAAAACAAACTTGACTATTAAGCGAGCATTGTCTACTATCCATTTGAACCACTCTGTGTCCTCCCTCTTGTACCAATCTTGCAATACCAAGTTCAAGCTGTGTGTACTGCAACCAACACTATATAGGTGAGAGAAGCGACTTTCAAGTATCCTACCTGCAGCCCTGCAATTTTTGGCATTGTCCATGATTACTTGGACAACATTTTCTTTTCCAAGTTCCTCAACTGCGTTGCCAATGATGTCAGCTATAAAACTGCCAGAATTTATTTGACCAGAGCTATCCACATCTTTGATAAAACATTCACCATGAGGACATACAAGCATGATGTTGATCAATGGCCGCCTTTGAACGTTGGACCAAGCATCACTAACTATGGTGTATCCAGATTGTTCTGTTGCATTTAATATTACCCTTTGAATATCCTGTTGTGTGCTTGTGTAACATTTATCTAACAGTTGGTTTCTCATATGGTGATATGTTGGAGGGGTAAATCCAGCACCATACTCCCCAATGCATTTCCAAACTGACTTCCATGCATCACGGGTGACAATGGCCAATGATCCCCCAGTGAAATAGATGGCTTTAGCTAGTGCAAGTTGTGCTTATTCTAAGGCAAGTGTTTTGAAGCTCGTCTATAAGCTAACCTGTCTACTTTTTGACGATCCTACCTGAAAGTCAGGAGATCCATGGTTTGGAGGTGTAGTTCCATCAATATGAGAAGCTGGTTCCCTGCTTTGAGTGCTTCCATTGGTGGGCGTTACACCTAATGATCCCTCATACTGGTTTGATCTTATCGATACCGGGGTGTGATGGTCGAAAGTAGAGAGTTTTGATCTTTTACTCGTGGAAATTAACTTACCAATTAAAGCTTTTAAGCGCATAGCTGCTTCTTTTGCACATAATCCCTTGCACTTTCCTCCTTGGATTCTGGTATTGCCACCTAGCAAATGATCCCTTATTCTTGGTGCTCCTCCATATTTCTCTTCGCCACAAAAGTTACATTTCCAATCTTGATACTTATTTAAATTTGTGGCAAAATTCCACTCGGGTCCTGGACTTTTTCCACCTGCCTTTCGCTTGCCCTGCGAAGTGGTGCCCTGCGAAGAAGGACCTGGCATCGAGGTAGGAGGTCTCCTCAAGGAAGCCAGGCTTGAGACACCAACATCACTGCTCACATTCCCTGTGGATGACATACTTATTGGATGCCTGCAATACCAATAAACATAGCTCAGTATGCTATCTCTTCTTTCAAGTATTATTCAAACCAAACATTAGTGTTATAATCAATATCACACACAAGCGTAGTAGTGAAGCCTGAAGGGAATAAACCTCAATCTACTCAAACATGAGCAAGCAAATACAACGGTGAATCAAATATGTGATCAATCCATCCCAAAAGTAGAGATATCGACCCAAAGATTCACCTTCCTACCCCTTTCATGAATCAGTCCAGTCCAAAAAAGAACTAATGACCCATGATTGGAGCTCTAATAATACAACGGTGAATCAAACATGTGATCAGTCCATCCCAAAAGTAGAGATATCAACCCAAAGATTCACCTTCCTACCTCCTTTCATAAATCAGTCTAGTCCAAAAAAGAACTAATGACCCATGATTGGAGCTCTAATCGGAATAGCAAGCAAATACAACGGTGAATCAAACATGTGATCAGTCCATCCCAAAAGTAGAGATATCGACCCAAAGATTCACTTTTCTATCTCTTTTCAAGAATCAGTTCAGTCCAAAAAAGAACTAATGACCCATGATAGAAGTTCTAATCAATATAGCAATCAATTTAACAAATATAACGGTGAACAAAACATGAGATTAGTCCATCCCAAATGTAGAGATACCGACCCAAAGATTCACCTTTCTACCTCCTTTCAAGAATCAGTTCAGTCCAAAAAATAACTAATGATCCATGATCAGAGTTTCATTAAGTTTTAATTTTTTTTAAAGACTATTCATTTTTTTACCTTTAGTTTTTCTTCTAAATTTTAAAGGATGACCAAATTTAGAGGAAGCGGTGATGTGATGTGATGTCTACTACAGGGTTATATAGAGCCGCCAAATATGGAGGGGGTACATGACGGGCCCGCCGGGATTCTTGCTTTGCCCGACGGGCCCGCCGGGATTCGTAATAAGCCCGTCGGGCCTGTCGGGTTTGTAGGTTGCCCCGCCGGTTCTACGTTTTCTACCGGTTTTCGTAGTTCATGACATTAGATATGTTATTAACATGAAAAAAATAGTGATAATAACAACAATAATTAACATTTAACAAAATGCGTCATCGCGTAATTAAAATCCGTGCTTGTAGTAAATAGAATTGCTAATACATGGTTTATCATTAAGATATAAAGAAACTCACATGAGCTCAAGTGATTTAGGATGATTGACAACACTTTGTATACACTTAACTATTCCAACCTACACCAATTTGGTGTTAAAAATAGGTAGTAAATGTTTTATTATTTTATGCCTTGCCTAGTCCATTAATCACCTACACATAGATTTGCGGATTTAGACAATGTGTAAATGCTCATCCTAGTGTAGATTTACTGATTTAGGCAACACCAATTAATCGTGCAGATATGTCAATTTAGATAGCATGACTAGCATATCAATAGACAACACATTCACTAGTTTAATCAAAACATTGTAGATTTACTAGATTAGGTATCACAAGTGTAGATTCCCCAATTTAGACAACATATCTAATTGGTATAGACTCATCAATTTAGGAAACACTAACTACAAAATCCTCGGGGGGCTGCACTATCTAATCATGTTAATGTACCATGTGAGTTTAGTAGGATGGGGTTTAAAATGCAATTTTTTTTGAAATTTAATAGAGATACATTAAAATAAGAGGTTTGCTAAAAAAAGGAATTTTTAATTACCCCATGAATGCACATTCTATAGAAGAGTACTAAATAGTGCATCCCCTGATACAAAATCATGCTATAATGGCTAGCCACATTGCCCGTGGTATGATTTTGTTATCTCGGGTATATAATGAAAGTTATTTGGACTTGGATTTGGATTTGAACAGGGTTTATGATGATTTGATCTCAACAATGTTTCTCAAATGGGACTTTAAAAATTAATGGAAATTTAATATTGAATGGTGATTATGACCAATGACATTGTGATACATTAAGATATGTTATATATTGCTTATTCTGTGATATGAAACAATAGAATATGCAATATGTAGATGACAATGGGCATCAACAAATTTTTTGTTTAAATTTTTGACTTTTTTTTTGTACATGATATTTTTGACACATAAATTTAACCATTATTTTTAACAAACATAATTTATAGCTTAATAATATAGCAACTAAAGATATTTTCTTTCTTAAAGAGGAGAAGTATGCAATGGAAATTTATAATTATTTACTTATTGCAAGTGACAGGTGGCAAAAGCATAAGTGAATTATGGACTATGTGAATGATTAGCAAGTTTATTGTCAACAGAAGTGTAAGGGCACCCTCCTCATAGCCCTACTATCAATCAGACATCTAAGTCACTGACTTAAGTTAAAAATAGTTTTAATTTAAACAATGATGCCAATTTAAGAACAATTTTTGCAATCAAGTAGTAATTAGTACAATCCAAAAATAGTTTCAAGAGAATCATGGACAAATAGAAGCACCTAAAGGATGAAAAATTCTTGGACAACTTTTTAATCTTTAAAAGAAGCTGCAAGTTCACGATGCACTCGCCCAAAAATAAGAAAAGAAAAAAGAAAAAATAAATATAAATTTAGTGATTTTGGACCCTTGAAGAGCACCCAAGCCTCACTCATGGGAAAATCTTGGGACTGCACCATGGGAATGTGGGAAATGCATTGCAATTAGCTTTTTCATTTCAAATAAAATTTTGATAAAGATAAAAGAGAATAGAAACGTGTATAGGGAGCTTATATAAGTGATAAGAGAATAGGTAACTTGTATAAGAAGTTCGAGGGTTTCCAAAAAAGGTCATAAAATGGTTAAAAATGACCCAAAAATGGTAAAAAATGGCTCAAAATGCCACATCACTCACGATGCTGTGACTATGAGGGCTGAAGGAACATTTTGAAAGAACAATCCGCACTTTGAACTCCTTTGTGAAGGGATACAAAGCCTACACCTATGGTTTGCTAGTGCAGTCCTGTTTTATCCCAACCCTGTATTCGAGGCTCTGAGGCCATGAATTAGGATTCCCCTCTTCAAATACTTACTTGGGATTGTTTAATGAAGTTATAAAGCGTCCATGATGATGGATAATTGAAGCGTTTGTTAAGGGTTTTTATAAAAGGCAAAAGAGCACTGCAACTACGCAATTGATAGCGAGGTTACACTAAATCATCACACACACAAGAGATTTGAGTTGATCTTGGCTCTTTTTCAAAGTAAAGCTTTCATGGATGGAGTTTTGTTCTTTTTTAGTGTGTTTTTCGCTTCAATTTCTCTACCAGTTGCTTCATTTTGTTGTGAACTCTCACAAGTAGAGGCACGGCGCTTTCTTAGCCACGCTCCACACTTCTTGACAGTGTGTAGAGAGGTCTTATAAATATTTCTTGAATGAACGTGCTCTATGCATTTTGAAAGGTGGACCTCTTGGGTAAAATGATTGACTATCTTTTACTTGTGGTTTATTATTTTGATTTTTGGATTGAAGCCATGTATAGGATACATGATCATTGGTTGGGTTGAAGAGTTTTTTTTTTTCAAATTAGAGATGGTTTTTTTAGTTTTTGCATTATTGTGCTCCATCGCTAAGCTTATGGGTACGGATATAGTTTTGGTGGCTATCTTAAGGTAATGCTCTTTGGGGTGTCTTCTTATGCAATCAATTTTTTTGGCAAGCACGTTTTCACTTTGTACAAGCTTTTTGTAGGCCAAGTATTTTGATTTTTAACAATAAGGCTATGTGCACACGTCACTTTTGTGGACTATATGTAACTTTTGTGTGAATTCTTATTTTTATGAACCACACAAACCTCATCGATGGCTTTTAATAGGGATTTGTTACCAAGGCCTGTAAGAAGTTGATAAAAATAGAAAAAAAATGATTCAAAAGTTTTGATATCTCATGTAAAAATTAAAACTCTTAAAATTTTTCAAAGTATATTGAAACTTCTTTGAAAAATACTTCAACATGTATAAAATGAAAATCCACACTGCATGCACCATTTTGAAAACAACATGTCAACTACTTTAGGCGTCGAAAACGTGTATGTTGTCAAATTTGAACGATAATTATGTGGCTTTTTACTCTTTTTTTAAATGTATAGTTCTTTTTTTCTATTTTGCACTTTCTTGAGATAAATGGTATACTAAAATTTTCCTTTATGTGATAGGACCTTTCATAGATTTTTGGAAAATACTAGTTTCAAGCCAATTTTAAACAATGAATGCCAATTAATCACTATTGTGGCTAAAACACAAACCTAGAGTAGAATATTTATTATTATATAAAATTACTTGTGAAACCAAAACAAGTGGAGAGAGAGAGAGAGAGAGAGAGAGAGAGAGAGGCATTGGCATGTAGCACGGAGAAGCAAAGAGGTTGCGATGGCTCAAAGGGAAGGCATCCTTTTATGACTGTAGGAGGTGGAAATGTATAAATACCGATGGAAGTGGATGGAAATGATGAAGAATAAAATCTCGCTCCACATGCAGTTTGGTACAGGCCACTCACACATCATACTCTACACAAGGATGTATAACCATGTGATGCATCGGCATCTTGAGACACCATAGGAGCTCCCCATATAAGGGGTCACTCGTGCGGCTATACCCCTGCCATGGAAACTTACATGAAAGAGAGAGAGATCCATGGAGTTCATGCTTCCTCCCCCTTGAAAACCCCATAGCCTTACATGGGCCGGGGGGGCGGGCGGAGAGAGAGAGAGAGAGAGAGAGAGAGAGAGAGAGAGAGAGAGAATGCATAGCTATGCAAGGCCTCAACCTCCATGTCTGCTTCCCCTGAGCTCTAATACCATTCTAAGACTAGAAGGGACTGGACCATGCAACTATCCACCCAAGCTCGCTATATATAGACTCATAACTTACTAAAATATAGAACCCCTTGACTGGCGCGCCCGGTCTTTTCCTAGGCATGACAATTCACAACCTCATAGCTCAAATTTTGGGTTCTCTGCTTCAGATCGTACTTGTGTAGACTTAAGGGGAAGGAAGATTCATGCTTGAATACAAAAGCGTTTCTTTGAAGCCATAGAAATCATAGAATAAATCCCCTCCATATTTTCAACAACTGGATATCAAGACCTTTACAATTATCCAAAAGAAGGTCTTGTATTTTTGGAGTTTTAAGGTCGACTTGGCTTGTCTCCAAAAATTTCGCGATACGTTTACTTTCTTTGAAACCCTGTAGCATCTAAAACATTTTTTATTGCTAACTCTAGACCTGAGAGCTTTATCTCTGCTCCACAATCCTTGATGCATTATTACCCACATAAGAGTGCTACGTTTCTTAGCCATTGGGTATTCCTATAAGTACATTTCTTGCAGCTCTAGGAGACTTTCCATAACTTGTTAAATCTTTTCTTTACTTCATTTTCCACACCTCATGTAGCGTAGCATTGTTTGAACACTTCAACAGCTACATGAGAGATTTTTTCTAGTACCTTGTACAAATTTGGTAGGTACTCTCACGGTGACCTTAGATATGAACATTTTAGCTCTTTCATAGAACCAACTAGAATCTATTAAATTAATGGAAAATTCTTTGTAAAGAGAGTGAGTTGATTTTCTCTTCCCTTGCTAGATCAGATCAGACTAGACCCTTAACCCCACTTTGAAACACTTATGAGATTATTTGCATAGCTTGAGTTTATTTTTACCTACAAAAACTCCAAACCAAAAAGAATCTAGCATGGAAGACAAATGGTTAGTTAGAAACTCCTTGGAAGGATTCCATGAGTCCTTGATAGTCTTCCATGCCTTCTAGATTTTGTAGACAAGCTTGGAGCCCACTAGAATAAAAGGGACAGGAGATACCAGTATGTTTGAGGATAGGTCAAACGGGCACCCAATTGGTCGGACACGTAGCCGGACACCACATTTGTACTCTATTAGTTTTCCGTACTAGTGTAGTAATACTCTGTGTAAATCCTGATTACAGAGTAGTGGATCAATCCCCTGAGTTGTAATGATGTCATGATAATTGTAAAGGTCCGTGTGAGCTGGCCATTGGCCATCTAGAATGCCCTAGGTATAAATGTCAATAACCTTAATGTGAAAGAGAGGCTTATCTTTAGAAGAAGAGGGAGCTCAAAAAACGTACACTCAAGCTACGAGCTGCTCCAAACTTGTAATCATCGCAACTAATGAATGGGTAATAAGATTTCATTTCCGAAACTTGTATTGTGTTCCTCTCTCTTTGCTCTTTAATTCAAGTGTAAGCATCATCAGTTTTGATGTAGTTCATGACTACATGTTAGTGAGCCTTAATTGTAGATTGAGTGCTTAAATAATTGTTTTTAGTCGTTTTGACCATAGGAGAGTGTTCTTAGACCATAGGACAACATTTTTGGCATGTTCTGTTACAGTTTTTATGACATTTTCCATGATGGATCGTGATTGTGGTACCTTGTCGGATTGTGACCAGACTTGCTAGGATAGTGCCCCTAGGTGTCCTAGACCTCCTCCTAAAGTTTTGTTGCATTGCGAGTCCATTCGAGTGCCAAAATGGCGTGATGACCTAGAGCTGTGAGAAAGGACATAGACAGGTTTCCTTGATCATTGAGTGTTGGTTTGCTTGTAGAGTTGTTGTGTTTGCTTGTTAAGGCCCACTTCGTGAGATTGACAATCTCATAGAGTCTCCGTGCCCCATCTGAATCACTTTCCATGAGTATTGACATTATGTTAGTGCCAGAAAGCTATGTTGCAGACGTCCGTCGTGGCGACCTGCTAACACAATAGCTCTTTGAAGTGCAAATTAGAACATGCCTTATAAGATTGTAGTTTAAAATTCTAGATGTCCCTCTTGAGAAGTGATGCCCAAAATTCCTTCAAGTCTACAACTTTGAGGATCCATTTTGCAGCCATCCTAGTTGACACAAGATCAAGGTTGAGTAGGCCAAAACCTTCCTTCTCTGTAGGTAGATAGTATATATTCCTGGAAACCTTAGACATTTGGAAGTGATCAATATTTGTTGGGGTATAAAGCCCAATGTGGTCGCCCAGGTAAGTGGGTGGGCCGCCGGGTATGTACACATATTCTTTTGTAAAAACCTAATAAGAACTCACTATACTCTACACATTACAGTAGAGCGAGTTCACCATATCGTCGTGCTCTTCTTCTCGCACTCTCTCTCGCATCGCACTTCCGCTCGTACTCCTTCAACTGGTATCAGAGCTCAGATCGAGGCTCGGGGCAGCACTGCAGGAGGCTAGAGTCACTAGCTCAGATTGGAGTGAAATTCGACAGACGAAGACTCGGCCCCAAATCCTGTGGGCAAGCCCAAAGGGCTTGGTGTTCTCAGAATTTCATTCTGAGGTCATCTCGGCCACCGTTCGGCTTCGACAAAGGTCTGCGCAGGCCATTTTCGACTATGTGGTCTCGGCGGGTGCAGATCCGACTCTGCAAATTTTGGGTTTTCGGCCTACGACTGCAGGTGTTGAGGATATCGACACTCCCAGAGTGTTGATTTGTGGCTGTCTACACATCGAAGGACGGCTCACAGTTCTTGGAGGCGTGTCACATACGACACTGGCGCATCTTCACACAGACTGTAGGCGACATCCACTAGTTCATCAGGTAGCTTGTGTTTGCTGCTTGATATTCCAGATTTCATCCTGACATTGCAGGTACTTCCACATGGGATGTATTGTCAGAGATGATGTATGTCTGTAGAGGGTTTGCTGGCTGTGAGTCACGTAGCAAACAACCGTCGCAGTGGTTACAGCATACAGTGGGAAATTTGTGGATGTATGACTTTGTGGGAAGTCTCTGTACTGTCAGATTTACTGCAGCCTTTGTTGAGGGTCGAGTGAGGTTTTATTGAGCTGGGGGATTCTCGAATATTGAGATCCTTTCGGTGATACAGGTCTTGGAGTGATCCCTCGAGCACCCTTAGATAAGCAGCTAGGATGTATTGACTGTGAGTTAGACAGTTGGGATTGCATCTTTGCTTTACTGCCGTTGAGGCATTGTCGCAGTCTATGCTTATAGGACAATGACAGGACAGTGAGAGACAGTATAGGTGCAGAACAGGTTTACCCACAGCTTACAGTGTCAGAGAGACAGTGTTTTTTGAGCTGTTTTTTGGTCTGTTTTTAGTACACCAGAGCCACCTTACAAAGGAGACTCTGCCAAAATTTGTGCAGAATCTGAAGCTTTCTTGGTTCATTTGACAGGTTGATATTGGTTCAGAGGTCAATTTACAGGGGAAACTCTGCCGAATTTTTCCCAGGAAAGTAAACCACTGTGAAGCGTAGCTATGGTTGGATCACAAGACACTGCTCTTTACAATATCAAGAAGCTGGATGGAACCAATTTCCCACTGTGGAAGAAGCAGATTTAGCACGTGTTGGTACAAAAGAAGTAGATAAAACCTATAAAGCTCAAGGGGATAAAACCAGAAGATATGGACGAAGATGAATGGAGCGAAATGGATGAATTGGCACTTTCTACCATTATGCTGACTTTGGCAGAAAGCGTTTACTTCAATGTAGCAGACGAGATGTCGGCTTATTAAGCATGGTTAAAGCTGAGTGATCTTTATGAGAAGCAGAGTGCAGCTTCACAGGTATACTGGCTTCAGAAGCTTGTTGACTTGAAGATGAAAGAAGGGACACCTATGTCCAATCATCTGAATGAATTCAACACATTCTATAGTTAGTTGTCAGCTCAAGGTGTCAAGTTTGATGAACGTGTTAGAGCTATGTTCCTGTTGATCACATTGCTGGAAAGTTGGGACACTTCTCGCACAGCTTTGAGTAATTCTGCACCTCCAGATGGTTTGAACATAGCAGGTGTAGAAGGAAGTCTGCTTACTGAAGAAACCAATAGAAAGACAATGAACAAAGGCAAAGGAACAACCTTAGTTGTCAGGGGAAGGACCAAAGAAAAGTACAAAGGTGGAAAGAGGAATCAGTCTCGTAGCAAGTCCCGCAGTGCTAAAGGCAAGAGTGACATAGAATGCTACCATTGTGGCAAGAAGGGTCACATGAAAAGAGACTGCAGAGAATGGAAAGCAGAAAAAGGCAAAGAGAAATCTGAAGACCATGGTGAGAAGAACAAGTCCTCAGTGAAGATTCAAGAAATAAATGTGACAAACACTGTTGTAGAGGATGACAGTCTAGTGTCAGGAGACATCTACTTCTTGAAGAATACAATGGACTCAGCTCTTCTTACAGCATCTGATGGAACTGCACTGAGTGACTCGATTATAGACTCAGGGGCATCACTTCATGTGTCTCCAAACAGGGAGTGGTTAACCTCTTATGTGACCACTAAAGATCATGTTCGGCTAGGCAAAGGGCAGACATGTGAGATCTTAGGTGTTGGAGATGTTCAATTGAAGTTTCAGAATGGCTCTTCTTTCACGCTGAAGAATGTGAGACATGTTCCCGCAATTACAAAGAGCTTGATCAGCACAGGTTTACTTGATGATGCTGGCTACGTCACCACTTTTGGACAGAACATGTGGAAGATATCCAAGGGTTCTATGACAGTAGCACATGGAGTAAAGTCTGCAGGACTTTACATGATTTATGTATCAAATGTCTCTAAAAATGTAATCAATGTAACCGAGCAGCCGAACGTTTCTTTGTGGCATAGCAGGTTAGGACATATGTCCAAGAAGGGAATGGAAATATTGTCTCGTTCTGGTTATTTGCTTGGCTTTTCATTTAATGATTTTGAATTCTGTGAACATTGTCTGTATGGTAATCAAACACAGCAGCCACATAAGCATAGAAGCAGTAGAAGAGATACACAATTGGCACTTGTTCATAGTGATTTGTGTGGACCTATGCCTAACCTATCTCTAGGGGGAGCTTCTTACTTTATGACATTTATAGATGATTACTCGAGGAAAGTATGGGTTTAATGCACAGCTGCCAAATGGGTTTTGGGATGAAGCTGTATCAACAGCTGTTCATCTTGTAAATAGATCTCCTAGCAAGGTTTTGCAGAAGGATTCAGTGCCAGAGATGGTATGGTCAGGCAAAATGCCCTCATACAAGTATCTCAAAGTCTTTGGCTGTGAGGCATATACTCACGTTCCAAAGGAATTTAGAAACAAACTTGAGCCAAAGAGTAGAAAGTGCATCTTTCTAGGCTATGGTAATTCTGGTGAGATGGGGTACAGACTTTGGGATCCCGAATCCAGAAAGGTTGTCCGCAGCAATGATGTTCACTTTAATGAATCCAAATATCATTCTAAACTAGAGAGGGTTGAGGAGATTAGAAGAGTTGTCTTCCAAGAAGATGGACCTGCACGTGCAAGACAAAATGTCAGGGCTCAAGAGGAGCAAGGACAGGATAGAGTGGAACCACAGGTTGTGGCTGAGCCTGAGCCACCTATTGTGCGTAGATCTGGACGTGTCACGCGACCTCCTAATAGGTTTGTTCCATCTATGAACTATGTCATGTTGACTAATTGCAATGAGCCTTCATGTTACAAGGAAGCAGTGCAAATGAAGGACTCCAGGAATTGGCAATTGGCCATGCAGTCAGAGATGACAGCTCTGCATAAAAACCAGACATGGAAGCTAGTTAAATTACCACGGGGAAAAAGGCTCTACCCTGTAAATGGGTTTACAGGTATAAGATCACCGCTCATGATAGTCAGCCAAAGTACAAAGCAAGGCTTGTTGCCAAGGGCTTTAAGCAAGAACAAGGCATTGACTTTGAGGAAGTCTTCTCTTCGGTGGTCAAGATGACTACATTGAGATGCTTTCTTGCATTGGTTGCCATATTAGATTTGGTGTTGCACCAAATGGATGTCAAGACAGCGTTCTTGCATGGTGATTTAGATGTGGAAATTTACATGCAGCAGCCAGAAGGGTTTGTTGAGAAAGGAAAGGAAGATTGGGTATGCCAGTTGTTAAAGAGTCTTTATGGCTTAAAACAATCACCAAGGGCATGGTACCATAAATTCCACAAGTTTATGCTTTCTCAAGGCTACAAACGTAGTGAGTTCGATCACTGTCTATATACAGAGAAGGCTAAGGATGGCAGTTGGCTGATCCTTATTTTGTATGTGGATGACATGTTGATTGCTGGCAAGCACTTGGAAGAAATTTCAGCTTTGAAGTCAAAGATGGCAAAATCGTTTGACATGAAAGACATGGGTGAGGCAAGTCATATACTTGGTATGCGCATTGAGAGAGACAGATCAAAGAAGTTGATTTGGTTATCTCAAACAGAGTATATTGACAAGGTTTTGCAACGTTTCAATATGGAGAAGGGAAAGGCATTGAGTGTTCCATTGCCACCATATGTGAAACTTAGCAAACAAGATTGTCCTGTGTCTGAGGAAGAACAGGTTGAAATGGATAAGATTCCATATGCGTCTGTAGTGGGTAGTTTGATGTATGCAATGATTGCTACTCGCCCAGACATTGCATTTGCAGTGGGAGTAGTAAGTCGATACATGTCAAACCCAGGCAAGAAACATTGGGAGGAAGTGAAAGGAATATTGAGATACCTGAAAGCTACAAAGAGTATGCGTATATGCTATGGGAGTCAGGAGCTAAGTGTAAAGGGTTTTACAGACTCAGATTATGCAGGTGACTTAGACAACCGAAGGTCTACGTCAGGGTATGTCTTTACATTGGCTGGTGGAGCAGTATCATGGCGTTCTAGATTACAAGATTGTGTTACTCAGTCTGCTACAGAGGCTGAATATGTTGCAGCATCAGAGGCATGCAAAGAATCAATTTGGCTTAATCGACTAGTAACAGATTTGGGAATCAAAGAAGAGATGCCTGTGTTATGTTGTGATAGTCAAAGTGCTATACAATTGGGTCGCAATCCAGTTTATCACTCAAAGACAAAGCATGTGGATGTGAAGTATCATTTCATCAGGGAAATGCTCGAGGATAAGCAACTTCAGCTTGTCAAAGTTCACACCACAGAAAATCCTGCTGATCTACTTACAAAAGGACTTCCCTCAGAGAGCTTTGCGCATTTTCGCAAGCAGTTAGGTGTAGGGTAGTACATGACTTCTCTACATCTCTTGTATATTAACTTGTATAGTAGCTTCTCTCACACTTAAAGTACCACATTGGACTTTAAGTGGGAGGTTGTTGGGGTATAAAGCCCAATGTGGTCGCCCAGGTAAGTGGGCGGGCCGCCAGGTATGTACACATATTCTTTTGTAAAAACCTAATAAGAACTCACTATGCTCTACACATTACAGTAGAGCGAGTTCACCATATCGTCGTGCTCTTCTTCTCGCACTCTCTCTCGCGTCGCACTTCCGCTCGTACTTCTTCAATATTGACTCCTTCCCACTAAAAGTTCGTAGACAAGGAGGTGACCAATTTCAGCTAGGACTTAGCTGGACACCCACAAGAAAGAAAGTATATTAGAGAAGGGAGAATGTAGTGATTGAGAAAAAAAGATCTAGCAGATACAGAATTTTGATTGTGCTGGCACTCCATAGTCTTCTGTTTAAATTTGAAAACCCCCCTGTTAACCCTCATGGCTCACGGACACCCTATCGCCTACGACGGACACCGTAACCGTATTATTTATTTAAGTAGAGTCAGGCACCGGGCTTGTTGGTCCAATAGGGAAAGGTAGAGTGATCGCCGATGAGAGGCGCACTCTAACACGAACATGCTAGGGTTAGTTGGCTAAGCATGGACGCCCAAGTGTGAATGGGGTGAGCTCACATAAAAGCCAATTAAACCTAAAATTGAGTCATTCTCTCATTGTGCAATAGAAGCTGCTCTTGCTCCATCTCCACCTTCTCCTTCACCATCTCCTTGTGTGTGTGCGTGAGAGAGAGAGAGAGAGAGAGAGAGAGAGAGAGAGAGAGAGAGAGAGAGAGAGAGAGAGAGAGAGAGAGAGAGAGAGAGAGAGAGAGTGTGATCGAGCGTTGCGGCGGCACGACGGCGGCGAGGCGGTTGAGCGCGGCGTAGCGGCGTCTCCCTCTTCTTCGCGGCGCGAGAATCCTTCATTCGCAACTATGCAGGAAGGTGAGTGACACACCGTTCTTCCCTGTGAGCTTGTCTGTTGTATGACTGTGTGCTAGGAGCCTTTGTGGCTCGCACACGGTGCGTAGCAAGTCCCTAGCCTTGACATTTTTGGCGCCGCTGCCGGGGAGCTGCTGCGCGTGAAGCTCCAATGGCAACCTGTAAATTGTATTGAAGCTATTTTTTATGCAGGAAAGGCTCGGCTCAAGTTTGATTATTGTTGTCTGCATTCAAGTTTTCTGTGTTCTGTGAAGGTCTGTTTTGCTAGTTCAATTAAGTTCAGATTTCAGCTTACATAGTTAGCATTTCTTGCGTTTTTGCATTTTTTGCATTTTCTGTGTTTTCACTGCACAGTTCTGTCAGGTTTCAATTTCTGCATTTTCTGTGTTTTCTGGTTTGTGCACAGTTAGGTGCACAGTTAGTTAATTAAGCAGGTTAGTAATTAGGTGAACCCCTGATTAGCAGGTCAGTAGGTAGGTGGGACAGTAAATAGTTAGGTGAGGTCAACGCGCACCAAAACGCGTACCAAATAATATCTCAAAAAATAAATAAATAAATAAATTTTTTATTTTAAAAAAAATGAAAAAAAAAAATATTTCGTTTTCGAAAAAAAATAAATAAATCGAAAAATAAAAACGTGAGCGAGGGGGAGGTTAGATTTTCGAAAATAAAGAACGTGAGTTATAAAAACGGACAGGTTGGTTTGTATAAAAGTTAGATCGGGATCAGGATCATTTCCCCAAGCCCAAGCCCAAGCCCAAGCCCAGGCCTCAGTCCTATGATATATACTAGACTCACTCTTATATATATACCCTACCTCCTCAAGAGGGAATGAGAGCATGTGGGACAAGTCCTCCACTCTCCTCCCTTCTCTTCCCACTTACACCCTTAGACTTGTTATTTGGAGCCTAGTTCCCCAGCTAGGAAAAGACTGTTTCGGGCTTTTCTGGAGCAAAATAGAACCAAACGGTGGGCTGTAAAGCACAGCGCGTCCCTCCTAGCGATACGCTCGTTTCGAGCTATCACACGGCCCATTCCACGACACGCTCTAAAAAATCTAGCAAAAAAACAAACAAAAAACACGCTAAAAACTAGTCACAAGGCCTCCTAGAGCAGCTTTTTGACACCTTAGGGTATCAAAAGCACATGCACTTACGCTCTGAGCGGGTGCTAGAACACGAGCGTATTGAGGATGCCTCTGTTCATACGGACACCCATTACCCATCCACGATAGGCTCTAGACCCTCAGCGAGGACACAAGGTAGCACCACCCAAGACCCTAAAATAGCCGCTAGTGATTCCTCCTCCGACTCAGAAATCATGGAAGCATACCCTACCCAAAACACTGAGAGAGAAGGCCATGCACCTCCCGAAGCTCCACAGCCTAGTACTAGTATGTTTAGCCGTTTCATGGAAACATTAGGTAGAGCTACTCGCTCGGAACCGGATGCAAATGAAGCACACGAAGGGGGTGGGGAAGTGGACTCTCCTTTCACATCGCAAGTGGAACCCACACCCCCAAAGAGTGTCCATGTGGATATCCTGCCAACTTCTTACCAAGAAGGCCCTGTTGAGCTGCCTCCTTCAGAAGTTCCCTCTAGAGTACCGTTGGTGACAAGTAAAACCATGGGGAGCAACATTGCTTCTACCTCACAAGAAACCATCAACACGTCGACTCTAGAAGGATTGTTCATTAATGATCATTGGACATACGACCTCCACACTGAGGTGTTGACGGATCTACACTCTGGCCACGCCTACCATGTAGGATGGATAGAGATTGTACAATCCACCTCTAGTGCCACGAGCATCGAAGATCAACAGAAAATGATCTGTAATGTTATCCATGGCATTATTCAATCAGAAAGCCAAAACCGAGGGGTAAATATACTCTCAACTGGCCCCATGAGATTTCTGGATACGAGCAAGGCTCAACAGCCTACTCTATCACAAATGGAGACTCCTCTAATGAGCCCCATGGACCCATCTTATGTCATTTCACCTGGGGTCTCTATGCAATCTGAGCCTCCAAGCGACAACTTTAGCTTCCCTAACTTGGCTCAACCCTCTATTAAGGAAAACACAGTGCTCACTCCAGGGATAAGCCTGACAGAGAATGTACCGATGACATCTACGGTTAGCGCAGTGCCACTACCTAGTGTCGTAGTACCTAATATGGGGCCTCGACCGTATGTGCCTCTAGCCCCTTATGCACACATGGCCCCCACACCTCCAATTGTACCACTTGTTTATGCTCCTCGAGTGCCGCTCCCTAGCCCTTATCCGAGTGGACCTATGCCCGGTTATGTTCCATATCCTGCATCATCCACACATATGCCAAGACCGGTACCTGTCCCTCTCCCACATATGATTCCAAGAGTACCTCCATCGGCCCTGCCTACTCACATAGGTGACTTGGCAGCGTTTGCTCAAACCATAGGTCGATTTATCGCGGAAAATATGCGTCATGCATCTGATAGAGAGCCTAGAAGTAAGGCAGTACAAATTGCCAAACTCACGCAAAAATTCAATGGGGACGAAGATGCTAGAAAACACATTGAAGTGTTTGAACAAGTATGTGATTCCTTAGGGGAACGCAACGAACTACATAAGTGCAATGCCTTAAGCTTGACATTAAGTGGGAAGGCTGGAGATTGGTATAGAACCCTAAGGGTGGACGAGAAAACAATCTACCCTACCCTTTGAAGGTTGTTTCTAAGGGAGTACATACGAGAAGGTGTGCTTTGGGGTGTAGCATCTCAGCTACAGAAGGCCGAACGTAAGGAAGGAGAGTCAGTAAGGGACTTCATTAGTCGTCTAAAGCACTTAAACTCTCGCTGCCCTGTAAATGAGCGCTTCAACAATAACCAACTGCTTGATCGATTCATTCGAGGGTTGAGGAATGAAGGAATCTATAATGGACTAGTGATTAGAGGTATCACAACCCTAGGAAGATGTCATTGCCAATGCAATCCAATTAGAGGACAACTTGATGATAGCAGGCATGAGGGTGTCTACCGACACGAGATCCACTAGCTCACAAGCCATTGAGTATGAACCCATGACTGCAAAGCCCATTGCCAATGAGCCAAAGGTATTTGAGACATTCTTGACAGACCTCACCAAGGCAATCCAAGAGTCTCTTAAGGATAATCGACCCCCTCAAAATAGTCACATGTATCCAAGAAGGGAGCAACAATGGTGTTCCATTTGCTTAGGTCCACATAGCACTAGTGAGTGCCCTACGTTTAGAGTAAAATTTAATGGAACTTGCAATGCATGTGGTAGGTATGGTCACCAAGCTAAGGATTGTTTAATGATCAAACGTATGATGGAAAATAGTCCACCTGTAGCCTGGACGGATGTGCCTCAAGCTCCTGTATTGATGCCTGCTCCACCTGTTGAGCAACTACCGCAACACATGGTCCCTAGATCTCAAAATGTTGTAGAAGCTACACCGCTACCACCTCCTGTGCTAGGACCGCAGCCCCCGCATCCAAGAGTCGCCCCTATGAACCAAGTGGGTTGCAAGCCATCTAATGCTTATGCAGATGGCTGTGAGGAGGAAATAGACACTAGTATTGCCTACGGACTTGATACATTGGAAGAGTGTCCTATATACTACATGGAAGATTGTTGGGGGCAAGTCAAGCCGGTTTATCAAGCTGCTGCTCTCGCACCCAGAGGTCAAAATATCAAAACCCAGGCTAGGAGGCCACCTCTTCAATGCTATGAGTGTGGTGGACCACATCGGGCAGCGGAGTGCCCTATTAGGCTGCAAAAGAATGTTGTACAGATGCAAATGAATCAAGGGAGCACGTCTGCAATGCCAATACTCACATGTAATCGTTGTGGCATAGATCACTTGATTGCCCAATGCCCCTATAACCCAAATGCGCCTAAAATCACACCCCTAAATTTGGTCGAAATTGCTAGTGTGACATCGCCAATACCACCCGTCGCACCCGCTTATGCGATTACACGGTCCATGCTTCAAGGGCCAGGCCATATCCTCGAAGAGAGAGATACCGCGTCAGTTATCTAAGCAAAGAAAAAGAAGACATGAAGGAAGAGGTCGCAGAATACGGGAAATTCAAAGCCAAGTTCCAAAACAAACATAGGAACAGGAGATGACCCCGTGTATATGAATGACCTGGAGGATGATTCAGATTCAATCGAGACAATGGAGACTAGAACCAATACCACAAAGGGAAAGACCGACAAAGAAAACCGTAACATGGAACCAAATGAAAACCGAATAAGAGAAAACCATAAAGAGCCTCTGAAAACACCACAAGTGTTTCCAAATCCAATCCAAGACCCCCAAGATAAACGGCAGGGGCAAAAAGGGAAGAATCGTAAAAAGAATATTGGGACGTACCCAAACCCAGTAGACGAGATTGAGCAGGTGAAACATCTAAGAGGTTTAGTGGAGGAGACTCAAGGGGAACTAGAACCAGAACCCATGCATGTCAAAATTCATGACACAGTGTTTCCCACGCAAGTTCATCCACACCACATGAACCATAGACCGTTAGCCATATCTAGTATCATCCAAGAAGGGAGTGAGGACGGGACATCAGAAAGTGAGCATACACCTTTCTTGTTGGAAAGGATGTTTAACGAAGGAATACCTGATCCCATTGAGGAATATGAGATTCCATCCTCACCAGTTCCTAGTCATGGACCTACACCCTGCAAAATGCCAATGAATGTTGCCAAACTAGTGGACTTCATGTCTTCTGAGGTCCGAACCACGATCATAGCAAAGCTGTATGGAGATCCTGAGTTATTCCTTGCACTTCGAGCATTCCTTAACAGAGAGCTACGAACGGGATTACCGCAGTTTGCACAACCAAATAGGCCTGACTCGATTATGATTGATGAGGAAAATCATGTGCAATCACTTGACTTAGATGGACACGAGTCTGTGATCGAGGTACCCATTAACGAATTAGGGCAGTATTTTGAAGGCGACGAGTCTAATGCGACCCTACCCATCACTACCAAGGGATTAACTATAAAAGGAATTCTTGATGGTGGTGCGGGAGTTAGCATCGTTACAAAATATTGTTGGGAATCCATGGGAAAACCCCCGCCTCAGTGTTACTAACATTGTGGTAAAGATGGCCAATGGTACCATAGCCAAACCTATGGGGATGCTCAAGGATCTTAAGATCAAAGTTCTAGGACACAAGGTACAACATACGTTCATTGTAATGGATTTCTCTAAACACCCTATGTCATATGAAATGATTTTAGGATGACCATTCATGAGGGAAGCACAAATGGTTCATGATTGGTCTAAAAATCATGTCTATTTGCAATTCCAAGACTCTGTCCTTAGAGTGGATTTGGTGACTGGTAAGGTACACCCCTTAGGGAGTAAAACCATTATTGATCATCGCTCTGACACCACAGTTCACTCGGCCCCACTACAATATTGTTACACTTGTACGAAGGATACAGACATTGGCCAAGATTCTCCTTACATGGATGTGTTACCGGGTATGACGGAATCAGACAACATAGATTGGGTACACCTAGCTGCAACCATAGATACCTGGGGAAATAGAGGAACCACTTGGGTCACACCAGAGGGGGAAGAGGTACCTCAAATTGCACCTCTGAACATGATAAGTTCCATACATGCATCTTCTAAGGGCAAGGCAATTGTGGACCAATCTGACAGTGACATCGATAGCTCAATAGAAGACTTTAACCAACAAGACTCAGACACTAACTTCCAGAGTGAAACGGATTCGGAATCTCATGAATTAAAGAGTGGAGCAAGTTTAGAGTCAAAACATTCGGAAGGACCGAGCACATCAACCCATGATAGCTCCTCCGAGAGTGAAGAGGACACCAACGAGGACTCCTTTAGTGAGCCAGATCTAAATGCAAATCAAAAGCAGGTCTCAAATAAGAAAAAGAAAAACCTTAAGAGGCATCGATATCGAGCCAATGTACGTGCTAGGATAAAAAAGAAGAGATCCTCAGCAGAATGGCTCAATTATATAGGAGCATGTGATGCTCATCGAAAATTGGTAGACAATTGGGGTGAATATCTCCAAAATGTTGTGTGGTGTAGACCACGACCCCATGACATAGACCAATTAGAGATCATAGACAAGCCAAAGTTGAGCCGCACTGCAAGGAGGCGTCAAAACCAAGAGTTAGCTCGACAACACAAGAAAGCAGAAATGGAAGCACAAACCAAAGCACAACCAGAATCCACAGACTTGCATCCTGCACCAGAACATTTCAAATCTTACACCACAGGGGAAGCAAAGGTTGTGTACACAAAAGCCCAAAGAATACCTATCGATGGGAATAATGGAATCTATGATGGTCCGGCAATAGTTAAAGAAATAGAATTAGCCGACCCCGGTGAAGAATCAAAACCTGTTTTTATTGCCCAAGACCTCACATAAGTTGAAGAGGCGGTCCTCAAAGAGCTTCTCAAGGAATTCAAGGACATATTCGCTTGGACATACCATGATATGAAAGGTGTTCCACCTTCTGTGGTCCAATATACAATCCCTATGATTAGCACTGCGAAGCCCGTACAACAAAGACCCTACCCGATGAATCCTAAGTACGCAAAGATCATTCAAGAAGAACTAGAAAAGCTTATCAAATGTGGGTTCATATATCCTATTGAACACTCTGAATGGGTGTCTCCAATAGTTATCGTGCCAAAAAAGAATGGGAAACTCAGGGTGTGCGTGGACCTCAAAAAAGTTAATGCAGCTACTAGAAGAGACCATTACCCCCTACCATATTCCGAACATGTACTCGAAAGAGTTGCAGGCAAGGAAGCTTATAGCTTTCTAGATGGGTACTCAGGCTACAATCAAATCACAATAGCGCTAGAGGACCAAGCTAAAACTGCCTTCATCACGGAATTTGGCGTGTTTGCATTTCGTGTGATGGCTTTTGGTTTAACAAATGCCCCTGCTACATTCCAACGATTAATAAACACTGCTTTTAAAGAATATTTGAGAGAGTTTTGTGAAGATTTCTTAGACGACCTTTGTGTTTACTCTTCTTGGAAAGAACATCTATCATGTTTGCGGAAGGTGTTTGAAAAGTGTAGGTTATATCGTATCTCATTGAACCCATTCAAATGCCAATTTTGGGTCAAGCATGGAGTTATTTTAGGGCATATAGTATCCAAGAATGGTATCTCAACCGATGAGAGCAAAATTAAAGTGATTCTAGAGTTACCACCACCAACCAATTACAAGGGAGTTCAAAGGTTCATGGGACACGTGGGTTATTATCGACGGTTTATTTTATTTTTCGCTGAGATAGCACGTCCTTTGTACAAGCTTCTCATTGAATTTAAATGGACTGAAGAGTGTGACCAGGCCTATGAACAATTGAAGAAAACACTAGCAAGTGCTCCGATTTTAAGGACACCTAATTGGGATGTCATTTTCCATGTGCATATTGATGCATCAAACTTTGCTATTGGGTGTGTTCTCACTCAACCAGGAGAACATAAATTGGACTATCCCATTAGCTTTGCAAGCTGTCAATTGAACGATGCTGAAAGGAACTACACCACTACAGAGCGAGAAGGTTTGGCAATGGTTTATGCAGTAAAGAAATTTCGCTACTACCTTCTGGCAAACAAGTTTGTATTTTATGTGGATCATCAAGCATTGCTGTATCTGGTAAACAAGCCATGCTCCACAGGAAGAATCACACGATGGTTGTTAATTCTTCTGGAGTTTGATTTCATGATTGTAGTGAGACCCGGTAAAAGGCACGTCATGGCTGATCATTTGTCTCGCATACCCAATGGTGAAGCCCCTACAGGAGTTGATGATGAATTACCCGATACTTCCCTATTCATAGTTGAGAGTATGCCTGAATGGAGTGAGAACATTGTTAACTTTTTAGTTAATGGTTTTCCACCAAAGGAACTTCGTAAGGATATCGCTCGAAGGCTAGTAAAAGAATGTGAACCCTATTGTTTGATTGCCGGAACTCTGTATAGATTAGGCAAGGAAGATATTCTTAGGCGTTGTGCCCGCGAGGATGAATATTTGTATATCTTGCAAGAAGCACATATGGGCATAGCGGGAGGACATTTTTCAGGAGACCTGACTGCTAGAAAGGTGCTGCAATCAGGCTATTGGTGGCCAACTTTATTTAAGGATGCATCACTTTTTACAAAAGGGTGTGATGAGTGCCAACGTTACAAGACCACACAGCGCAAAGACAGAATGCCCTTACATCCTATTAAAGTAGCCCAACCATTTGAAAAATGGGGCTTAGACTTTGTAGGTCCAATTAGTCCCGCAGATCGCAACACTCAATCTCGATATATTCTAGTTGCTACGGACTATGTAACAAAGTGGGCTGAAGCTAAGGCTTCACAAAAAGCTGACGCGAGGACAACAGCTAAGTTTCTTTTTGAGAACATTATCACAAGATTTGGTTGCCCTTTTGAAATTGTTAGTGATAATGGTACCCATTTTATAAATGAGGTAATAAGAGATCTTACCACGACCTTTATGATATCCCACCATAAGTCTACACCTTATTACCCGCAAGCTAATGGACAAGCCGAGAGCACCAACAAGCCTCTAATCTCTATTTTAACCAAGACGGTAGAAGCTCATCGCACTGATTGGGATTTGAAGTTGACATCTGCTCTATGGGCTTATCGTACTGCTTATAAAGTGGCTATTAATTGTACGCCATTCAAAATGGTATACGGCCAAGAAGCGGTTATGCCTTGGGAGTTTGTCATTCCTAGTCTTAGGGTAGCTTCGCAAGAAGGATGGAATGGTAACCCCTTAACCGAGCGTTTGTATATCTTAGAAAAACTAGACGAAGAGAGACAGTTGGCTGTGCAAAATGCTCTTGTGGAAAAGGATAGGAGAAAGAAGTGGTTTGATCGCCATGTGAAGGACAAGGACATCAAAGTTGGTGATAAAGTCCTTATGTATGGAGTACGTAAAGAGAAGAAAAAGTTGAAATATGCTGGTAAAGGACCATATAGAGTATGTGAAATTACCCCACAAGGTACCCTTCGTGTGGAAACTCTTGATGGAGTTGAAACCATTGGATTCCTCAATGGGAGTAAATTCAAAAGATATTATGATCCTTTAAGCCAAGAAGAACTACGGGCCATTCATCAGAAGAAGGCCGCCAAAGCACAAACCGAGTTAAACAAGATACAAGCTCAAGCTGAGGCTAAGGAGCGACAACAACGAATAAGACAAAAACGAGAGGCTAACCTTGGAGTCACAAATGCATTCCACGTGGAAATCGAAGAGGATGGGTTGGACTTTGACACACCTCTACGATACCCTATTGAGTTAAATAGTGCCTATGGAAAAGTGCTATATAACGCCTTATTGGACACGGGTGCTAAATATAATCTGCTATCCTATGGGGTGTGGTGTCAGTTAGGGAAGCCACCTCTATCTGAGAGTATTATCCAAGTCAAGGGTGTCAACAAGAAAAAAAACTACGGTTTTTGGAATATGGCACACTTCTGTCAGTTATGACAATGGAATTGTAGCTCAAGACTTTTTGGTCATGCCTATTGGAACTATGGAGGGTAATATAAACCTAGGCCGCACGTGGATGATAGCCACCAAATGCACTATTGATTGGGGGACTGGGGGTGTTACAACGCAAAAACCAACTCTTAGCCCTACCAGTCAATCCATAGTCCCTGAGATATTGCCTAAGGAAATAAAACCCAAGACATTACATGTCTAGGAGGTTGAACCATACGTCCCCATAGCCCAACTCTCTAGAGCTTCAACTGATGTAGTTGAAAGAAAGCTTGAGACACACAAGAACCATCCTAATATAACAGAGAAAACATACAAGTGGGTCCCTAAAGCCTCTGTAGTGAGCATGGTTGATGCAAAAAAACGAAAACCTCGTAAGAACCGTCCCACTCACTCCAAGAAATGTAAAGAAACGTTGCGTTGGATTCCTAAACGACTATTGGAAGCCCAAGGATACTATGAAGGAAATGATCAAATCTGGGTGCCCAAACGTAAAGTGTACTCTTACCTGTCACCTGGCCCATGTAAACCCAATCCTGTGGCTCCAAAACAAATTGAAAATCGCGGAAAGGAAAAAATCATGGAATGTTACACCTCCGCTCTAGAGCTAGTTTGGGTACCAAAGAAAGAACGATTTGTTCCACCTAGCTCAGGAACAGGGAAATCAAATGAAGCTTCTTGCTCTTCATGTAGTTCCTATACGCAAATAGAAGCTTCGACACAACCTCCACCTACCACTGTACATATCCATACAAGCACGGAAGAGTTTGCACCTCCCGGGGTAAGTTCACCACCTACAACAACGTTGCAAATAAAATCATGGGAGAGTACCTTACCACCCTTGCAACTAGATGAAACGCATAGAGCGGTCGAAAACTATTGGTTAAAACCTTCACCCATAACAACTTGGAACAATTGGTTTCAAAAGGTGACGACCTCATTCCAAAAGGTATGATCTACCCAAGGAAGGGGGGAGTGTTTGCTAACATCAATCATTCACTCGCTCCCCTCTCAACCTCCCTCCCTGACCTCTCAATTCCAATCTTAGGGAATGTATATATATAGCCTTATACTCACAAGAAACAAAAATAGTAAAGAGCAAGAGCGACTAGCAACGAGAGAGCACCCTATCAGATCTTACATATAAGTCCAAATTCACCGTGTCAATTCAAGCAACACACAAAAACAAATCTTATGTTTTAAAGGCCTAACCAAATCTATCTGTCTTGTCATAAATGGCTACTTCACCAGAGGCATGCACTTCTATTTTTGATGAAAGGTACCCTTTGTCTTTTCCTCAAGTGTTCTACGTATGCTACCCTATACTTTCTTGCGAATGGGATTTGATAGAGAGCCTTGCATGTGAGAGAAATTTTGAGGAGTTAGAATGGCTGATACGTCTATGGCTAACTAGTGATCCCTACCCAGTAGCGAATGTGTCTCCAATGGCACATGCTTATTCTTTTGCACAAGATGAGTATCCACGCATCGCGAGGTTCTTGATTAGCATGCTTGCACAAGAGGATGATGAAGAGGAACTAATAGAGACCGAGGAAGACTATGGCCTCACGGACAACGATTTTATTTATCTAGATGATGAGGATAGAGGCTTAGCCTTAGGGTGGCCACCCGGTTTATATAATATCCTCTTTCCTTGATTCTAAAAGGGGTGACAGATAGGTAGATTAGGGGTCTAGATTGTGTTTTGAGTTTGTTTTTTAGGAGTTTTAATTTTTCACACTGACATGCCTCCTCGAGGTATAGTGTCTGTTTTTGGATGTGTTAGGTAGGACTTATATGGATCTCCATCCACATGGCTGAGGACATCTGCTTCAACGAAATGAGCCACTCCATACCTCCAGGTGTACTTCTTTCCATGATTCATGTTGGTGGATATGTGTAATTGCTAATAATGATTTTTCATTCTTTGTTTGAGTGCAATAGTTATGATTGTTATCTGCCATTATAGATGTATAAATTTTTCTTTGCTTAAGTTGATTGAACTCCAGTTTAATCTTATGGATGAGCATGGAGATTAGGAGACCGTGACTTTAGGTTAACTCATTTACTTGACCACTAGGCCTAGCTAATAAAATTATCCGAGTATTTGAGACCTTAGGAATGTTTTAGGCAGAGAAAGGCTTGCTCACTTAAACAACAAAAAACACTAGTGCGAATACCAAGGAAATGGAAGCAAAAAAAGAAAAAGAAAAAAAACAACATAAGTGCCACAAATGAAAAATCTTACGTTGGAAGAGAAATCCTGGCTGGAATTGGTACTTCACTCACATGTATTGTCTATGGTACTAGAGCCCTAGAGGTTCCCAGTGTGGGTGCTTTTCCTTGAGAAGCAAAAAACCCCGGACATACAAAATTAGCACACACGTCACATGATTGTGACCCAAAGTAAAAAAGTATTAAAAAAAAGAAAAAAAAAGAAAAAGAAAAATTAAAAGACTTCCATTGAGCTTACAGTTAACATTTCAAGCTTTTGTTTGCAGTTGTGAGAGCGAGTTGGCTAATCAAAGCTGAAAAGCATAATTAGGGAATCTTGCATTTAGATAATCTTCTTAGCTTAGCTAGTACTAGAGTAGTTGTTTTAACCTTAGTCATAGCTAACTAATTGATAGACTCACCCATAAGCTCAAAACTCTTGATTAATTAATCTACTCAAAGTGCAATTTATTTGTCTTTAATGGCAGTCTAACATTTCATAAATCTTGCATTTACTCATTTCCTCATGTACTTTACATTCCCCTCATGATTTATGGCAATATAATTCCGCTTGCTAAAATAGTGACTTTGCGTTGCAGATTCAAATCTAGATGCTCTACAACATGGACATACCAAGCTTCAACTCAATAGCTTCCGAGGACGGAATCTACATCAGGAAGGGGGGCAATGTTAACCCTCGTGGCTCACGGACACCCTATCGCCTACGACGGACACCGTAACCGTATTATTTATTTAAGTAGAGTCAGGCACCAGGCTTGTCGATCCAATAGGGAAAGGTAGAGTGATCGCCGATGAGAGGCGCACTCTAACACGAACATGCTAGGGTTAGTTGGCTAAGCATGGGCGCCCAAGTGTGAATGGGGTGAGCTCACATAAAAGCCAATTAAACCTAAAATTGAGTCATTCTCTCATTGTGCAATAGAAACTGCTCTTGCTCCATCTGCACCTTCTCCTTCACCATCTCCTTGTGTGTGTGCGTGAGAGAGAGAGAGAGAGAGAGAGAGAGAGAGAGAGAGAGAGAGAGAGAGAGAGAGAGAGAGAGAGAGAGAGAGAGAGAGAGAGAGAGAGAGAGAGTGCGATCGAGAGTTGCGGCACCACGACGGCGGCGAGGCGGTTGAGCGCGGCGTAGCGGCGTCTCCCTCTTCTTTGCGGCGCGGGAATCCTTCATTCGCAACTACGCAGGAAGGTGAGTGACACACCGTTCTTCCTTGTGAGCTTGTCTGTTGTATGACTGTGTGCTAGGAGCCTTTGTGGCTCGCACACGGCGCGTAGCAACTCCCTAGCCTTGACACCCCCCACTCTCATCTCTATCCATAGGTGACCTTCAAACCCCCATTGGTAGCCTAGTAGTTTGAAAATCTAACTATCCATTATTTCCATACAACCAACATCTAATATAATATAAGGAGCATTTCCTTCTAAAGACTATATCTAGTTTTGGAATGATTAATCACTTACCCACTAGACAAACAAAAAATATCCAAGCATACGCAAAAATGTTCCACAAAATTGGTGTCCCTAGACAAGACAGAGTTAGTATCATCTACAAATTTCTACAAGACTACATCTTTATCAAAGCCAGGTATCTTAATGCCTCTCTAGAGCATCCTACACAAGCCAACCCAGAGGAGATCAGAGCATATGTCATTCAAAAGTGGGGCAATAGAATAGCCCTATCTGATAGACCTTCTCAAAAGAAAAACTTTAGAAATCTATTTTTAAAACACCCTATAACATGCATTTCCAAAAAGAAGTTAGATGAATATAACAGAAATTTTGTCAAATCCAATGTCAGACAGTGATTGAAAATCAAATTCTCATTCCATCCTATCATAAGCCTTATCAAAGTCAATCTTAAAGAAGATAAAATGTTGCTCACTATTATGTGCATACTCAATTGCCTCCCATAGAGTAATTATTGCATCAAGAATGAACCTTCCTTTTATGAAATCTTTTAGCTCTAGCAATATAGTTTGGTGCAAGAAGTCAGAGAGGTGATATGTCTCTAGTACCCTAGGTTCTCTTTTTTTCTTTCTAGTCCTAGCAATAGTAGCTCTTATAGTAGTGTGGCCAGTCCCTCTTTTGGGAGGGGAGGAGAAAATATTAGAGAAGAAATCCTTTGCTACTTTCAAATTTTCATGAAGGGATGCTTCCTTGTTCTTAAGAATAGGGATAAAATCCTTAACCATTTGTTTTAAAGAAGGCTAAACATATTTTTTTCTGGCTCATCTATTTTATCAGCCTAGAATTCTCTTGTCCATAGGATAGAGTACTTTGGCAGCTAGGAGCTCTTTCTCTCTAAGTCTAGATTTTAGCTCTACCAAAGGGAGGGTAGGAGGACTACAAGGGTCACAGAGAGCTTCCAGGTCCTCTATTTGTTTCCTAATTATCATCCTCTTATTACTACTAATATATCTAGCTTTCTTTTTGTACTCAATTAGCAGATTTTGAGGCTCTCTAACAACAAGATCCCATGCCTTAAAAGCTGAACCATTATTGTGAAAAGAGAAAACAAAAATATCGTTCTTTAACAAGTTCTATTGTGAACAAAGACTAGTCAAATGAGGCCACCTTGACTTGTACTACATTCTTGATTTTGTAACTCAAATACAATAGGAGCATGATCAAATAGTAAAATAGAGTTTTCCTAGACACAACTTACCTGCTAGTATTGCTGTAATAGATTTGAGCTCATATACACCCTATCCAACCTTACAACTCTAAAGCAATCCCCACATTGTTTATTACTCCAAGTAAGTCCTATGACCTTAGAGATATCTAGTAGATTCATTGAACTATTCAATGCCTGGTCCTACTTGACTTTCTTCCATCCATTAAATTTTTTGTCTTAGCTGATTCCATCTGGCATGAGTATTCTCAATCATGTTAAAGCCTCCTACACAAATGCAAGGTCTTGGGAGGTTAGTTAATTCCTCCCACACTACAGCCCTTTGTATTGTGGAGTTTGAAGCATACAATGAGATCAAAGTTTTAATAAAGGGGTTGCCTCAGGTAACTGCCACCCAATTTCCTTTCACAGAGTTTTACATCTATTGAACCAAATTGCTTTAGTTTTTTGACATACCCAGTGCTACTATCCATGTGCCATGTGATACACCCCTTCTGCCATGCATATGAGTAGTAACAAACCAAATTGTTGTATTTTTGAATACCCAGTGCTGCACTCCCTCTGCCATGCATATGAGTAGTAATGAACCACTTGTAACCTATTGTTGGCTTCCAAATTATGTTGAGGTACTTTGATTCTTGTAAATATATTAAATCAAGTTTGAGATTAGAATCAAAGATCCACCTTTTAATGACTTGAGCCTTGAGAGGGTCAATTAAGCCCTTGCAATTAATGAAAAGGCTTTGATGGTGGGGAACTTTATTTTTTGTTGCTTTTTGGTGGTTTGTCCAGGGATACTGAGGACCTTGTGGGCCCGGGGGATTCTCTACACAAAACAAGATGCCACCTACAAGCGAATAACTTTGATAAAACCCCTACATACGACTCATATTAGGAAATATGACCCCCATTTCTACACTTATTATGCGACAATCAATGCTGAAAACTATGATACCCCTATCTTACATATAGAATTTAGGCCTCACATGATCTAAATGAGTAAAACTAGTCAAAGAGTGTGTAGCATAGTGATTGAAAATGTACTAAGGAACCACTTCTCTTGATAACTAGATGTATCCTCAATGTGTCTTAGTTTGACTTTCAAACTATGTGCCCATTCAGCCTGCACCCTAGTTACTCATACAATTTTGACATCTAAGTTACTCAAAAAAGATAGTTATAAAGTTGTGTTAGGTTCTTTGTGTAAATTTGCATCTATAAAAACTCTTTATAGATTTCGTCCCTCAACAAATGAACTATAATAACAAAACAAGCAATTGATACAAAGCAAAGTTAGTTCTTGCTTGTATCTTTGTTGCTATTGAATCACAAGCTTGTAACATTCAATGGCCTAGTAACTTGTGTGTAGCAGAAAATAGCATAGACATATGAGCATTTCATCAGAATAGATTCTTAATGAGCATAGCAAGAGTCCTTGGGTGGAGAGAGCAACAAAAACCATAACGCCTAGCTAGATAGGCATGAACAATACTTCAAAGGAGAGAGAAATTAAGCTATTGAAAATAGTTGAGGACCGGATTTTCATGGAGCCAGTCCCCCCTCTAAAAGGCTTTGTATTATAGGTATCCCCCATCAAGAGAGACATTTTACAATACAATTCTTTGTGTTCCTTCAATAACTAGCTAGTGAAATGAAGATGGAAGCTTCAAGCACTAAGCAAAACACTTATAAAACAAAACATCAATTCCCTCATGGTCTCAGACCCAAGACCTCACACACCTTCAAAGATGGTGCAAGCTAGGGGGCTATGAGAGTAGATTGAGAGGAAGAAGGAGTAGTCTTACGAGAAAGATGTACATCTCCTCACATAATCACTCATATTAGCATAACATAGCTTAGTAATTAGCATGGTAGAGGAGATGAGCATGCATTGTGTTGGGGATGCAAGCCCAGGTTCAGTGGCATCTGCCTGTGTGGGAGCACCCTCATAGTGCATGCAGCTATAGACCACCTCTTTAGTGGAGTTTGCATGATACACATTTTTTCTTTATATATGTTGTAAGGTTTTAGAAATAATCATCAATCAAAGAGTAGCATGTGTTTTTCTGCTCTATCAAATCTCTATCTCTCTTCCTCATCTATTGCACCACATCATCTTGCCATGCCTCCATAGCCCTGTTCACAACACATAGTATCAGAGCCCTACCGGACCTTGGCTCTCGACTCAGCAACGCGGGAGCAATCGCCTATGCAGAGAGAAGGGAGGAAATCGAGCTGCATAATTTTTCCCATAATCGGCATCAGAGGATTCACCCTCGCCTAAGCAGCCTTTTTTGACACATCAACTGCTCCTAAATCCGCTTGTACAGCCCGCCTTGAGTGCATCTGTAGCTCGGACCTATTGCTTGCACCATTGCTATATTACAGAGATTTTTTTGTGATTGATTTTCACACTAAAAGCAAGTGTCCACCTGTTTTTGGTCCAAACTCCCTAAGCCAACGGGCATTCCCACCCTTGGGTACACTTCGACTCCGCACTCGGTGCGGACAAGAAATTGGTAATTTATTGAAGGTTTCAACTGAGAATTTTTTGACCAGCATTAGTAACATCAACCCGTTGCAGACTGGGCTCCGACCTTCAGAATATTACCGCCTCTCAAAACACTACAAGCTTCTAAAGCCTTCAACATGGCTTCGAAAGTCGACAAATATAATGGATCCGATTTCCACACTTGGCAAATAAGGATAAAAGGTTATTTGATGTGGAAAAACCTATGGAACGTGGTCAAGCCTCTCGCACCCGATGAAGCAGGCACTATAGCTGTAGTAACTCGAGCCCTCTCTGCCAAGCAAGAAAGGAGAGATGAACAAGCTTTTGGTATCATTCTAACTTCCTTAGAAGACAACTTTATTCAATTATTTGGATGATGTTGATTCTTCAAGTGCTGCCTGGATAGAGGTAGAGAAGCTTTTCAGTGCCAAAGCTAAGTATTCCAAAATGAGTTAAAAAATGGAATTATATTCTCTTCGCATGCACGAAGATAAAAACATTGCAGCTTTAGCTAATAGGTTGAAGAGCATCAAAACACATCTAGTTTATGTTGAAGCCCCTGTGCCATATGAAGATCTGATAGCCGTTTTTTTGAATAGTCTGTCCCGACAGAATTTCGTCAAATGGTCACTATTTTAAAGGAGAAGGATCCTCTACCTTCTTTGGACGGTATTGTTAACTCGTTGCAGGAAGAAGAGAAACGAGTACCACAAATCTGCTTTTTCGTACCAACTGCATATCTAGCCCGTGGCACTTCAACTGCGAATTCCACCAGGTCTACTACCAACACTAGAAATTGTGCTATATGTGGACGCAGCAATCATCAAACCAAGGATTGTTTTAGAATTTTTTTTTGCACCCATTGTGGAAAGACTAATCATCCATCGGAAAAATGCTTTAAGAAGAACAAGTGACATATCAATATGGTTGAAGGTGATGAAGATGATGCAGCACCAATTCTTTTCGTAGAAAGTCACTATCCTGTAGTTTGTTTTTCTTTAGTCTGTATGTATGTTTCCTTTATGTCATTTATTTCTTAATAATTGTATGGGTTATAGACACTGCCACAAATAAAAGTGGTAAGACCACCCTTTTGTTGTTTGGTCAAGTTCTAGTATGTCTCACACTGATACTTGTTTGAGGGAAGTACACACACACACCTATGCTATAGTCAAGGGGGGGATTTCTACTCATGGTTTTAGGTGAATGGACTCTGCCATGGTCTGTATCAAGTCCATAGTCAGTGGTTTGTGCTTGAGGGGGGGGGGGGGGGGGGGACTTTGCCATGGTTTGTATCAAGTCCATAGTCAGTGGTTTGTACTTGAGGGGGCGGGGGGGGGGGGGGGTTGTTGGGTATGCAAGCCCGGGTTCAGTGGCATCTGTCTGTGGGAACACCCTCATAGTGCATGCAGCTATAGACCACCGCTTTAGTGGAGTTTTCATGATACACATTTTTTCTTTATATATGTTGTAAGCTTTTATAAAGAATCATCAATCAAAGAGTAGCGTGTTGTTTTTTTTGCTCTATCGAATCTCTCTCTCTCTCTCTCTCTCTCTCTCTCTCTCTCTCTCTCTCTCTCTCTCTTCCTCGTTTGCTGCACCACAACATCTCGCCATGCCTCCATAGCCCTGTTCCCAACACATTGAAGCTTGGATCTTGGTTGGATTTGCATCACAAAGCCAAGAGTTGAACTGCTGTATTCCTCCCTTCTCACAAGCTTGGAGTAGGTGATAAGATTTCCATTAAAGCTTGAGAAGGAGAGAGAGAGAGAGAGAGTCTTCTTGCTTCATGCATGGGCTAGTGTGAGTGTGTGTGGAATATGAATTGAGAAATTAAGACCCCTCTCTCTCTTGGTCGACCCCTCATGCAAATTACTCATGATGACAACCCATTGGACCTCTCCAAGCTTAGCCAATGAGAACTGAGTAGAATAAGTGATAGCCTTCTGGCATGTGTCCCCCTTTCCCCTTTTGTGAGATATTTAGGTAATTAATTAATGCAACTAAACTCTCATTGGTCCCCTTTGTCTCCTGGCCAATAGGTATCAGGCAAGCCATTGGGCTGCTGAATGCTCATTGGACCCCTTGGGAGACTGTCCACCAATAGTCTTCCAGAGAGATTTTTTCTTATTGGTTCTCTTTTAAGTGTTTTTTAATGAATTAAACTAGATTCATTCTAGCTTAATTCTCATTGTTCCACCTCTATGGTCATCCAATAGGATTTGAGTACACCTTGGGGGCAACTGGGCTAGGGAGCTGACATGTGCCCACTATGCCCTTTGTGTAAAGGGCTCGCATGAGTGTGTGTGTGTGTATGTGTGTGTTTATCTCTCATCCCCTATCAAAAAGGGCTCGCCCCCTCCTATTTAGGAGCTTGCATTAACTTTTGTGTAAACTCAAAGCATCCAATTTAATCCTAGGGCTGGACCAATAGACATAACCTTTGAATTTTGGAACCTTAGCATTTTGGAAGTCTTAATGGGCTGAAAATTAGGGTCTTTGAAGCCCATTGTTTCACATTGCTCTTTTGTAGATGGCCCCCCCCTTTGGATCCTTATTTTTCCTCCTTTGGATCCCTACTGTGGCCGGTCTGCCAGCTTAACCAATATTCTAGCTTTTTCTCCCCTCGCACTTCCCCATATTAAATGATCAGTTTAACATGAGAAAATCATTTAGGAGAATTAGATATTAGTTATTATGACATTACCTCTCTCTTGAAATCATAGTCTTCCTCGACTATGGGGTAGAGAAGATAAAGCCTATTCATTATTCCTTTTTCTAGCGGGTAGAGAATCCCTATGTTACCCTATGACATTGTTGCAGAATGGATGACTAGTCCATTTGGCGCTTGAGAGACTAAGCTTCCGCAAGCATGTCTGTACATTAGTCTTGTCAATCTACCATAGTAGAGTGACAAGCTCACTTGGTGTTTGGGAGACGTCGTCTCCGCAACTTGATTCTAAGCATGCATACTACTTAACAGTTGTGCAGAATAAAGAAAAAGAGAGTCTTATAAGACAAAAATTTTGTTCATTTTAAACATTTGTACATTTGCTTACTCTAGGGAAGCATTGTAAGCTTTGACAAGGTTTAGGTTATCCTTTAATTGTATGCCTTGCACCCATCTATCATCTTCAAAAGGACAATTCTTAAACTTAATAAGATATCATCGGATAGTCTTACCACCTCTTAATACCTTGTCTTCATGTTGGAGAATGGACTCGAACTGCAGCACCTCTTCTTGGTCCTCAATCTTCGATGGGTCTTCAATAGTTGGTTCTTGAGGTGGCTCTCCTTTGTAAGGCTTTGGTAGGCTCACATGGAAAGCATTGTGTATGAGCCAATGGCTGGGAAACTTGAATTGATAGGCCATCTCATTGATTGGCCTAAGAATCTAAAGGGGCCATAGTACCTTTTTGCTAACTTAGCATAGTACTTTTGGTGTCCCGTAGGATTCTTGCTCGTCGTGTGCCTTAATTGAGTCTTGGGAAATTTAAGTAAGACCCAATCATTTTCTTTAAAGGCTTGGGCTCTTCTCTGCTTATCAGCATCAGCCTTTTGCCTTTGCTGCTATGAGATAGATAAAAAATCCATAAGCTTTGGAAAGATTCTTGTAGGTCTCGGCTATACTCATCTGCAACAAAGATCTTCCCGTGTACCTTAAGTAGTAGGGGACTTTTTTTATTTTCCCTCAATTACCCAGAAGGTTCTTTTCCCATGGAAGTATGTACAGTGTTGTTGTAGGCATACTCCACTAAGGGTAAGTACTTCTCCCATTGGGACCTTTGATCTACTTCCGCTACATCGGCTTTTAGTAGATACAAAATTCTTAGGTTAGCTATTTCACTGTGGCCATCCGTTTGTGGGTGATAGGCCAAAGAGAAATTTAGCCTTGTCCCCAAATTCTCAAAGAGACCCTTCCAGACATTACTGGTCATTCTAGGATCTCTATCCAATACTATGGACATTGGCAAGCCATGGTACTTGAAGATTTGTGAAATGAAGAGGGTTGCTATTTGATGGGCTTTGATAGTCTTTTTGACAGGTATAAAATGAACTTGTTTACTGAACTTGTCTACTATCGTCGATTTTCCCGTATTCCCATGGATAGAATTAGGCAATCCAAAGATAAAATCCATGGATATGCTCTCCCATGGTGAATTAGGGATTGGGAAAGGTTGAAGCAATCCAAGTTTCTTCCCTCTATCAAACTTCTTCTTTTGGCATACCACACATTTAGAAACATACTCTTGTATGTTTGCTTTAATGGTAGGCCAAAAGAAATATTTTTCAATCCCTTTTAGGGTAGATTAAATCTCTATGCCCCGTATAAGGAGCAACATGAGATTCATACATTACTTTCTCACATAGTGAGTTAGTAACACATAGTCTATTACCATAGAGAAGAAAACCATCTTGTAAAGTAAATGGTTCCTCTTTCTTCCCTAATGAAAGGGCTGAAATCACATCTTTGAAATCAGGATCAATAGCATACTCATCTATCATAGAAGATAGATCATTGTGAGTTGCTATGGAAACCGCATTCACTCTCGACCATCTTGAGAGTGCATTGGCTACTTGATTATGCTTGCTAGCGATGTGAGCAATATGAAAATGAAATTGCAAAAGGAATTTTCCCACCTCATTTGTTTGTCGAAGAGCTTGGTCTGCATCATGAAGTACTTAAGGCTTTGGTGATCCGTCCATAGAATGAAAGGAGTCCCCAATAAGTAGTGCTTCCATGAGTCCAAGGCATGTAGAACTATGAGGAGTTCCTTTTCATATATACCTAGAACTTTCTCAACAGGGTTGAGCCTTCGACTCTCATAGGCTATGGTGTGCCCTTCTTGGAGTAAATTAGCTCCAAGGCAATCACCACAAGCGTCACATTGGACCTCAAATGGCTTTGAGAGATCCGGTAGTGTAAGCACAGGTTGAGAGATAAGCTTTTTAGAAAGCATTATTCTCCTTGGTAGACCATGTATAGCTAACGTTTTTCTTTGTTACTATCATGTAATTAAAGGTCTTTCTATTAGTGAGAACTTTTCTACGAAGCGTCAATAGTAAGCACACATACCTATAAAGCTTCTTAGTTCATGAATATTCCTTGGATTATGCCATCCTTTTATTACCTCTAGCTTTGATGGATCCATTTGGATGCCATGTTGAGAGATAATGTGACCTAAATACTGAATCTCTTGTAAGAAATATTCACTTTTCTTTCGATTAATATAAAGTGTATTCTCTCGTAGAACTCGAAATATTACATGGAGGTGTTGCTTGTGTTAGTCTAGTGAATTAGAGTATATGATAATATCAATAAAGAACACTCTAGTAAAGGTTCGGTGAGGCCTGAATAGCTTCTCCATCAAGAGGTTGAATGTGGCTGGTGCATTGGTCAAGCCAAAAGGCATGACTATATATTTGTAAAGACCAAACGTAGTGCAAAATGTGGTCTTTACAATGTCTTGATCAACTATCCTTATTTGATGGTAGCCACGTTCTAAGTCAATTCTACTAAAGTAGGTCGACCCTTGTAGCTTATTGAATAGGTCTTCTACCCATGGAACGAGAAACCTATTCTTGATAGTGATCCTATTTAGTGCTCTATAGTCGACACACATACGATATGTGCCGTCTCTCTTTTGCACTAATAGCATGGGTGAACAAAATGGAGATGAGCTAGGCCTAACCATGCCCTTCTCAACTAACTCATGCACTTGCCACATAATCTCCTCTTATCGAGCTTGAGAAAATCTATAAGGCGGTTGGTTAGGCAATGAAATTCTTGGAAGAAGTTCAATTGCATGGTCATCATTGCCTCGTTTAGGAGGTAGTTCGCAAGGGATGTCGTCAATAAAAACATCTTGAAATCCCTTGAGAAAATTGGATAACTCTAATTCCTTGTGATTGTTTATATTTTCTTTTGCTAAAGCATTAGGTTCATTTTGAGGATCTGTAACACTGAAAATCATGTACATTGAAATAGAGCTCTTTGTTGACTTGTTGAAAGCTTGCGTATGTACAATGGGTATGGTGTTACCCAACTCCTTGGCATTTATGTACATATCGTTTTCCCTGAACCTAAAGTAGATTTTTCTTTCAGGGAATTTAACATTGGAAGCCATGCAATCAAACCATGGTGCCCCTAGGATTACATCCTCGTGCTTGAGGGGAGAGATAAAGAAGTCCTCTTTGTCAACATAACTTTGGACATGGAGCCTCAATTTCCCAATTAAGGGAGTGACTGAAGCTTCTTGCCCCTTGAAAGACCATCTACAGATAGGACATCTCCCATCTCATAGGCTTGGATGCCTAGCTTGGTGGCCAACTCTGTTGATATAAAATTGTGAGTAGAACTAGGGTCAAAGAGAATAAAAACATCATGTTCTCTTACCGTTCGCCAAGCATGGCATAGAGGAGAGCCTTTGTGGTGAGCTTCCTCTTCTTGGATTTAGACCAAGGTAGCTCTAGGAGGCTCATGGAGGGTGTTCTTTTGGGAATAAGCATGGTACACATGCCCTTGCTCGCCGCACTTGAAAAAACGGTTATCCTTGCGATAACACTCAAGCTTTTCAGGAGAGAGTTGGTTTTTGCCTTTGAAAACTCTCTTTTCCTTAGCTTTGTTGTTATTGGAGTTGCCCTTAGGAGACTTTTGGACATTTTCCTTCCCCTTAGGCTCATTGGAAGCCTTGTTTTTCATCGGCTTAGAATTTCTGTTAGCCCCTCTTTGGAAATTTGAGAAGCCACCATAGTATGGTGTATAACTACAGATATGGTGCATGGCCTTTGGGAGTTGATGTACTTCACCATTTCTTCAGTTAAGCCTCCACAAAATTGTTGTTTTTGCTCTCCAAAATCCATCTTTTTGAAGACAGTGGCTTTGAGATGTAAGTCCCAAAACTTGTCTACATATTTGTGAATGGATTTGTAGGGAGAGAGCTTCAAGCTTCACCATTTAGTGAGTACTTTGTCTTTGGCATTGGTGGCCAAAAACTGCTTCACAATGGAAACTCTTAAGACTTTCTATGTTCGTGGAGCTTCATCGTTGGCCCGTGGGCTAGACCACCATTTCCTGGCAGACTTTTGAAAGTGCATAGCTACATGGTGTAGCTTAGAGGATTCCGTGAAGCCCTCATCTCCAAACGCCACATCAGATTGTTGGATGAAAGCCAAGACTTTGTCCGTAGCATCAAAGGTGCCATCGTAGGGAAGGAAAGAAATGCTCTTTCCTCCCTCTTTGAACTTCCCGAGCTTGGACAATCTCTTCCACACGGCATAGGATTTTCTATGGCCTCTTCTTTTTGATGGTTCAAAAGTTGCACCATCGCTTTCTTCAGAAGATAAAAAATTTGAGGAAGATGGAGAAGAGGGTGACCTCTTTCTCTCCTTTTTCTTGCCTTGGTTCTCTTTGTCCACACCATCACTTTCTTCATAAGAGGAAGAGGATGAAGAAGATGGAGAAGAGGGTGACCTCTTTCTCTCCTTTTTCTTCTCTTGCTTTTCATCATCCCTCTTTGAATTATGGTGTGGAGAAGTGTGCGTTTGTCTTTTCCGTTTAGGTGGTGATGGAGAGCGTTTTGCCCGTTATCTTCGTGGAGCCATCTCCGCTGAGGTGGCAGGAGACTCACTTCTTTCTTGTTCTTTTGGTGGGGGCTCCTGAGTTCTCCTTTGGGAAGGAGATGCGTCTCAAGAAGCAAATTTTTGAGCCCTTCGTATGGATCCTCTTTCTTCTTCCCAAATCGGAGAGAGGCCACTTTTGCGAGTCTCACAAGGAGGCTTCCTAGGTACTCTCTCTTCATGGTGGGGAGCTTGGAGAATCCCATGAGCACGAAGCTTCCGTTGCACTTCACTTTGGAGGGATGGATTACCCATGGCTTGTTGAAGCCTAGAAACAAGGTAGTTAACAAGCATAGAGGCATCTTTAGTAGCCTAGAGTCATTAGCAAAATCAAAGCTATCAACATTAATTTCACTCTCTTTACTATTGTCAACCATTCTAACAACTTTTAGGTGTAAAATTTTTTAGGTGTACTTTGGCACTTCAAGCCCTAGTTGCTACTCCTCTTCACCCCTTTAGAAAAGCACTCAAGCTACTGTACCCATGGCTCAAATATCATTAATTGCAAGGAATAGAAGAGAGGGTCTTTTACCACCAAAACAACACCGGCTCCTGTCAAGCTTCTAATAGCTCAATAGTGGTTAACAAGCCCCGTAGGAATCCACTATTAAGACCATAGCTTTGGACGGTGATGCCCCGTTATCTGCACAAAGGCAGGCGCACTACAAGGCTGAAAAATCCCTATTCTACTTACTCAATTGCAATTAATGACAACAATCTTTTATAGCTAGCTTGAGGACCTCCCTTCTTGAGCAAGAAAAGAGAAACCTTGTGCTCTGATACCAATGTACATTTAATGGCCTAGTAATTTGTGAGTAGCGGAAAATAGCATAGACATAGTGAGCATTTCATTATAATAGATTCCTAATGCGCATAGCAAGAGTGCTTGGGTGGAGAGAGCAACAAAAAGCATATCACCTAATTAGATAGGCATGAACAATACTTCAAAAGAGAGAGAAATTAAGCTATTGACAATAGTTGAGGACCGGATTTTCATGGAGCCGGTCCCCCTTCCAAAAGGCTTTGTATTATAGGTTTCCTCCATCAAGAGATACATTTTAAAATATAATTCTTTGTGTTCCTTCAATAACTAGCTAGTGCAATGAAGATGGAAGCTTCAAGCACTAAGCAAAACACTTATAAAACACAACATCAATTCCCTCACAGTTTCAGACCCAAGACCTCACACACCTTCGAAGATGGTGAAAGCTAGCGGGGTATGAGAGTAGATTGAGAGGAATAAGGAGTGATACTACAAGAAAGATGTACATATCCTCATAGAATCACTCATATTAGCATAGCATAGCTTAGTAATTAGCATGGCAGAGGAGATGAGCATGCATTGAAGCTTGGCTTTTGGTTGGATTTGCATCACAAAGCCAAGAGTTATTGGTGTAGGCCTCCCTTCTCACAAGCTTGGAGTATGTGATAAGCTTTCCATTAAAGCTTGAGAAGGAGAGAGAGAGTCTTCTTGCTTCACGCATGAGCTAGTGTGAGTGTGCGTGGAATTATGACTTTAAAAATTCAGCCCTCTCTCTCTCTCTCTTGGTCGACCCCTCATGCAAATTATTCATGCTGACACCCCATTGGAGCTCTCCAAGCTTAGCCAATGAGAATTAAGTAGCATAAGTGATAGCCTTCTGACATGTGTCCCGCTTTCCCCATTTGTGAGAGCTTTAGGTAATTAATCAATGAAACTAAACTCTCATTGGACCCCTTTGTCTCCTGGCCAATAGGAATCAGGCAAGCCATTGGGATGCTGAATGCTCATTGGACCCCTTGGGAGGCTGTCCAATAGTCTTCTAAAGAGCTTAATTATTATTGGTTCATTTATTTAGTGTTTTTAAATGAATTAAACTAGATTTACTCTAGTCTAATTCTCATTGGTCCACCTCTATGGTCATCCAATAGGATTTGAGTACACCTTGGGGGAAACTCGGCTAGGGAGCTGACATGTGTCCACTATGCCCTTTGTGTAAAGGGGCTTGCATGTGTGTGTGTGTGTGTGTTTCTCTCTCATCCCCTATCAAAAAGGGATTGCCCCCTCCAATGTAGGAGCTTGCATTGAATTTTGTGTAAACTCAAAGTATCCAACTTAATCCTAGGGTTGGACCATTGGACATAACCTTTGAATTTTTGAACCTTAGCATTTTGGAAGTCTTAATGGGCTGAACATTAGGGTCTTTTGAAGCCCATTGTTGCACATTGCTCTTTTGCATATGGCCCCCCCTTTGGATCCCTATTTTCCCTCCTTTGGATCCCTACTATGGCCGGTCTCCCAGCTTAACCAATATTCTAGCTTTTTCTCCTTTAGCACTTCCCCATATTAAATGATTAGTTTAACACTAGAATGGTAATAGGACACTTTTATGTCCTGTTAAGTGACCATTTTGCTTGAATTATTTGAAGAATATGAAAATGAATTTCTAGGTGCTATATATCCACAAAGTTGCCTTATGAGCTCAAAAAAACTTAGCATTTTTTTAAAAGTATCAATCTCACCATTAACCTTACTCTTGCACAACATTTTTGAACCTAAACTGTGTGAAAAAACGGGTCCTGTTTTTGGCTTTTTTTCAATTTTTGGCAACTATACCACTCTAAACTTCATGTTTGTGAGGTTTATATGGCTAGAGGTTAGGCCTTCATAGTTCTCAACATGTTTTGATGCTTGTAGGGAGAGCGAAGTGTTAAAATTGAAAGTTATGACCAATTTACAAGAATTGCATAATCCTGTTTTTTGGGCCAAAATTAGCACTTTTATGATTTTTTTGGTGGCTTTCTTGATATCCAAATTCAATTTTGATTGTGTAAGTGTAATGTATAACATAAAGCTAATCTTCCTTGAGTTTTGGGGGACCTAATATGCTATATAGCATAGTATATGATGATGGTTGAGTTTTTTGATTGCTGAAGAATACGATACATTTTAGAGTAGCAAGTATAACTTTCTCAATATTGCTAGTTTCTTAGGCCAATTGTGTGTATTTTGTAGGTAGTAACCATATCTAATCATAGACTACAAACTTGGCTAGATATTGAGTAGTTTCTATGGGTTTCTAGAGGTCATAATGCTAAACCCAGTTTTTTCATGTTTGCTGTATTTAGCACTTTATCATTGCCCCCAAAGTTCCAATTGTAAGAGATCCATTATCCTTTTTACATGCTCCATGGATCCTTTCGAATCCAAAGGCCCAAAGGGAACTAAGAAAACATGTATATAGTATCTGTATTGAGTGTGACTATAGAAACTTTGATGATAGGTCTGCGGAATGGCAAAAATGCAACTTTTTTGTACCTTTTTTTTGCCCCCAAAAAAAAATGGTGAGGTAAAATCAATCATATGTTTTGTTCACCAACCTACTGAAGTTAACGGGACATTTTATCTCATGTCCTACAAAAATCCCCACTCTTATTTATATGCAATCAACCGTAAGAAATTGCTGTTTTGGGCAAAATGCACTGGTCCATCAACTTTGGAGGCTTGTAGTGACCAAGGGATGAGAAAAATTACAATTTTCTCATTTTTCCCATATGTAGTAGTTATTGAACTATAAGCTCATGAAAGGATTTTTCAAAATGAGTGGATCTACTATGGTTTTGGAATTTTTTCCCAAAACCTTGAAAGGACTCTTTTATGTCCCGTTAGGTTACCATTCTAGTGTTAACATGAGAAAATCATTGAGGAGAATTAGATATTAGTTATTATGACATCACCTCTCTCTTGAAATCATAGTCGTCCTCGACTATGGGGTAGAGAAGATAAAGGCTATTCATTAGTCCTTTTCTTAACAGGTAGAGAACCCCTATGTTACCCTACAACATCGTTCCAAAATGGATGACTAGTGCATTTGGTGCTTGAGCGCCTAAGCTGCCGCAAGCACGTCTGTACATTAGTTTTGTCAAATGGGCTAGGGAGCTGACATGTGTCTACTATTCCATTTGTGTAAAGGGGCTTGCATGAGTGTGTGTGTGTGTGTGTGTGTTTCTCTCTCATCCCCTATCAAAAAGGGCTCACCCCCTCCTATGTAGGAGCTTGCATTGAATTTTGTGTAAACTCAATGCATCCAATTTAATCCTAGGGTTGGACAATTGGACATAACTTTTGAATTTTGGAACCTTAGCATATTTTGGAAGTCTTAATGGGCTGAACCTTAGGGTCTTTGAAGCCCATTGTTGCACATTGCTCTTTTGCAGATGGGCCCCCCTTTGGATCCCTATTTTCCCTCCTTTGGATCCCTACTATGGCCGGTCTGCTAGCTTAACCAATATTCTAGCTTTTTCTCCCCTGGAACTTCCCCATATTAAATGATCAGTTTAACATGAGAAAATCATTAGGAGAATTAGATATTAGTTAATATGACAAGTTAGAGGGCATAATCTATTGGGAAGCCATGATTTTGAAACATAAAAACTTCCTCTCATGTTCCCCCCCCCATCCATAAATATGATACCCCTGTTCAATTATTTTTAATCTTGGGAGATAAATTATTGGGTGTCTACCCGTAACTTATACGCTTATGTAACTTGTAAGAAAACTCCCTCCCTCGCACTTACGTGGTGCGAAAATTTTTTCATGGTGAAACTCTTTTTACCTTTTAGATGAGACACAAGAAGGCATTGGAAGCCTATCCTCCTTAGATTGAGTCATAAGTATATCCAAAGACTTGCCTTATTCTGAGCTAAGTTGAGCTTTGCTAATATTGTCTTGCTCTTGTAGTTGTGATTCGAACACGTCCTCCCCTTCTTTCTACTTTCCTTTGTCTTGAGTGTTTGGAACTGATACATCTTCCAAGTGTGAGGATTCAACGAAGGATAACCCCTCACTTGACTCATAGGGTTGTTCGCAGGTAGTGATATTCTGTGCTTACATCCTATTGGAGTTCACAACATTGGGAGACACATCGGATGAGGATTGTTAAGGGTTTTTAGTGCTTTTGGCACTATTCTTTCTGGCAATTGGTTAGGAGGAGTCTTTTTTTTCCTTGGGATTCTACTCCTAAGGGTATTAGGGTTTGAGGTCTAAGAAATCCTTGATGTTGTGCCGCTACCTCATGTGGTGAAAGCAGACACTAGGAAGGTTTTTATAGACCACAGATTGTAGACGAAGGTAATTCCTAGCAGAATCTTTGATATGGGTTAGAACCTTCAATTTTTCTTTTAAATCAACTTCAATTAATGGTTGTGGGTTCCATTTGGGGTTTATAACTCCTCTAGATCTCTGACCTAGAACTCTACCTATGCAGAAACCTATGTTCTTTTGCCAAGGGTAGAATTCAATAGGGAGATCAAGGAAATCCACCCATATTGAAGCCTTAGTAGGCGAACCCTAGATACTAGTCAAAAACAGACATGGGAGAGTTCTTGATTAGCCATTGTCTCTAGCTAGCTAACTATTTGAAGAGCTGCATTTGAATCTTCATAGAAAAAAATATAATAGTTATTTGGCAAATATTGCACACAGAATACCTTTACGTTTCTGTAAGTTTCCTAGGTATGAGCTATCTAGTTCTTTAGACCTTCTGCAGAAGGACTCACCCCATGCAGAAGCCCAATCACATGTTCTACAGTTGCCAGTGCTAGAGCACAAGCTCTTTCATAGGGATGACAACTCCTTCCTCCTCAAGAGATACCTCATCTACATCAGAGGTTATGCCTTTGTCTTCTCCTTTTTCCCTTTCATGATTATCTTGGACATTGTGCTGTTGGGAAGATCCTTCTACACCCTCACCCAAAATGCCATGAAATTCTTTTTATATAGCTTGCCCTCGACTAAACTGTTTAGAGAAATCCCTAATGTCGTCACTTATGTCCACAACATTTACCCCAGAAAAAGGTTAGCATGAGCTTGAATGTGATTACCTGGTTGTTATAGGGGGAATTGAGGCAGTGGAGCCGGGTGGAGATTCTCTCCTTCATTGTTGCTTTGACTGACAAGGGGCTTGCTTGCCATAGCTTCAGATGTCAGATGTTAAGGCCAATTGACACGTGCTCTAGCACTTGGAAAGCCTTGTACAACAGGAGCCGATACAGAGGTCAGAATCGAAGGCGAAGTTTGGAACAAAGGGTTGGCTACGAAGATAGTTGTCGTAGAGGGGGGATGAGCTTGTGTCTGAGGGCCAGAGTGAACAACATGAACCAATCCGTTTCGTAGAGCCTCATGAAGCTCCATGATCTCTCCCCCCCCCCCCCCCCCCCAAAGAGGGAGAGGGGGTGAGAGGGAGGAAGAAGAGGGGAGAACAAAGCCTTCAACGAGAATGGAGGGAATAAAGGAACATGCAATCCGTACTGCTCATTCAGGGTCCGAGTCACCTTGATCTCAGCCTCAGAGCACCCATCACTGCCACCAATTCTTTTTTTTTTCCCGTAAAGGGCGTGAGAATTATATTAAGAAGAGTCAAAATGTTACATCTGATACAAAATACAAGGCCCTCTGGGCTTGTAGTGGGCTCAGAGTTGGTAGCTTCGACCTAATATATTCGAATTTAGTTACAAAGGTGAGCTGCAGACAGTCACGGGGTGTCACCCAGGCTAAGTCCCCCAGGAAAGGAGCTGATTACATTCTTCAAGTGGTTGATTAGCCTTACTCCATTGTTAAGCTGTCCCCTTAGTCTTTCCCCTTCGGCCTTGCACTCGTCAATAATTTTCTGCAGGTGGGAGTACGAACCATCAAGTAAGATTTCCTGCTGTTTGATAATGTTTGCACTATTATAATAACCCATACAATCCATGAGCACTTTATAGTTAGCTTGGTATATTCTGCACTGTTCAAGCTTTAGCTGATTTACCTACACAAAAAAGCAAGAAACTACCACTCTCAAACTTTTAGTCTGGTAAGCCTCATCATACAAATGGATATTCCTTTCTTTCCAGATGATCCAAAAGAATTCGTTATCCTATTCCATTCTACAAAGAAGAGACCTATTGAGTCTCCAAGGAGGAACTGTTTCGAGTTGGGGGTGTACCCTATCCCACTTACTAAAGGGGACAGTATTTCCCTGTTGGTAGGATTATTAATGAAGAGGTGGGGAGAAGCTTCTTCATTCCCATTACATCTTTTGCAAAGCCCATCCCCCATGCCTGCATGGCTCATTCTGTGGCCTGTCCACACTGCTTTGTGCATGACCAACCAAAGCAGTGTTGGGGTGTCTTGATGCCAGAGAGTTTTAAATTTGAAGAGCCACTTCCTTTTGTCGAGGGACAGGTTCCATTTTCTATTTAGGGTGGCATGTAAAGACTCTTTTAGGGATGGAGGTCGGCTTGGAGGGTTGGAAAGAGCCCCTCCTCCTGCCTAGTATAGTGCCTTCGGTGCACGGTTAGGCAGCTTTGAGAGCATCCACTCTTGCTCCTTTGAGAAAATGGCTATCCTGGCCTGGATAAGGGTGAGTTCCCACAGTTGCAGTTGGTACCTCACCAGAAGTTCAGTTTCATTCTGCCACCTGAACTCAGTTGTGTTCCACACATCTTTCCAAGTGATAATTCCTTTCTTCTGGAGTCTTTTAGCTGACCTCTGGCTCAGTTGGGGGATAGGGGGGAGGGACCACCACATTGATTCAGAAGCCCTTAGCTGTCTACTATATTTAGACTCCCAGTTGATTCTAATAAGGCTTCTGTACCTGTTCCAAGCCACCCACAGAGATTTGAGCAGTTCTGACCCCTTATTCTAGGGGTCCAAAAAAATCCGTAGTCCAAGGAATGTTGGTGATTCCCTTTTTCCTTTTAAAATGGAATTTGTGAATATCATGAAACATTAGAGAGGACCATTCTTCACCCGGGTTCTCCATTGCTCTGAGGATTAGTTTTACAGCTAATTTGTCTGCCCATAGTTCAAAATTAGTGAGGCCGAGTCTCCTAGTTCTTTAGGTAGACAACAGACTTCCCAGCTTACTTTGGCTAGCCCTTTTTTATGGGAGTCGACCACCTGACTATCAATTAAAAGACCTAGCCAGAATATGCAGAAACTGCCACCAATTCTTGGAATGTAGTTTTGCATTGCTGGTTTGAATAATACAATTCATATGTTTGCGGGTCCAGAGAGAATTTGCACTTGCAAGTGTGGTTCAATTCGGTTTGCAGTAGGCCGAATAGGTTTTCAACCGGACATAAAATAGCGTGTGAACAAGACCTGGAAGTCGCGCGACGGTGCCAACTGGAAGAGTTCGCTAAATAACGGTCAACAACATTCGACAGACACCTCCTCCGCCCCAGCTTCTCCGAACTGTCGGCTTTTAAACCAAACCAATTTCTGAACTTCCCAGAGCTGCCTCCTACTTTTAGCTGCACAGTGGCAGTGCACACTGATCTCTCTAATCAGAAACTCTACTGTGTGAGTCCGCGTCGGCGTACAGCTGCTAGAAAAGCAAAGGTTGTGTGACTGCGCAGTGCGTGCTACACTGAGAGAGAGAGAGAGAGAGAGAGAGAGAGAGAGAGAGAGAGAGAGGCAGGGATATGTCAGCTTTGGGTGCAGATCTAGATCAGATGGAGAGAGAGAACGCTCAGCCACTGGCCGGAAATGGAGCTCAGATTGATCAGCAAGGCAGCAGCTGTGCAGGGGAGAATATTTCCTCGATTCAGGCGCCGCAGGCCGCTTTCATCCAGGAAAACCTGCGCCTTGTTGCCACCGTGTCCAGCAAGCAACTGCGGCAGCAATTACCAGCTAACGACTCTAACTCTGCCGTGCTCACTGTTCTGGGCGGCAAGGCCTCCTGCAGGCGCAAATTCGTACTAAGCTTACATCTGCAAAATGCACATGGGCGCCTGGTCCCCCTTGACATGCCGATCGTGGCGTCCGTCGCCTTTGCCCACGACCATCTTCCCGTCCGGCCGCCGGACTCTGGCGAGCCTCCGCTCTTCACCACCTTCAACGGCGTCGAGTTCTCCGCCCACGACAATCCGACTCGTATGCTGGGCGGCCGGGCCACCTTCAAGCTGGCCCTGTCTTTGCTGTCCTCCAAGTACGAGAATCGTCTTTTCTGCATCTGCTTCACACCCCAAACGCAGCCCCCCCTGATCTGCCCCTCCTGCTTCTCTCCCCCTATTCGCAGCATCTCCCGCAAGCGAACCTCGGCCTCTTCTTATAATTCGTCTCACCTTTTCATGGATGGCGCCGCCTCCCCTATGAATCTCTCCCGCATCTCTACTCATGTGCCGCCACATCTGCACGTAAGCGGTTGCTTTCCTCATTCGCCCGACCACTCCACCACTTACAGCGAGTGTAGCAAATATCCAAGCTGCTGTAATGGAGCCGACGCCTCTGAGCACACCGACTCTGTAGACGAAACGTCGCATCTGAAATATTTCAACAACCTCACCGGTGGAGCAGCCCAATTAGGTTTCCTGATCAGGTCCCTCCGCTCAGCATCAGAAGCCATGGATGATCACCGCCTCCATGCCGCAGAGGACCACGCACCTCCACTTTCTCATAAGCCGCACAGGCCGGAAGATGGAAGTGGTCCTTATTCTGATCAACATATGATGACACAGCTTATCCTAAGTCCAACCTCAACAGTGCCCCCTCTGATCATGTGCCGGAGTGGCCATACTGTGAATCACAATGCTGGCGCTATGTGCCGCTTGAATACACCCAGTCCTGTTGATTCTGGTAGCCCCGACTCTACTGTAACACAGCTCGCCTCAGAAAGCTGCATCGATCAACATGGGAAAGAAGAAAATCTGAAATCTCAGGTAAGCTCCGTCATTCAGAACAGGACTATGCAGGGATCGATTGGGAGGCCACTTAGCGCGCCATCACCACCCGTAACCTCCACAAGGCCCCTACGCCCACAAGCCAGTATCGGGGGATGCAAGTTCCCATTTGGCAGCACGAGCTTTAACCCAGGCATCAACAAAACTTGCATGCCCTCATTCATGCAGAGAGCAGTAATTAAGATCTCGCCAAGCGGAGCTGTCGATACAGGCGCTGATCCATCTGAATTGGAGGCAACCTCCAACCAGCAGAGCAGCAGCAGGAGTACTTTCGTGCTGGGTGCAGTTCAGCATTTATCCACGGCTGCTGCATTGCCGAAGCCAGTGCAGGAAAGGCTCGATTCCCTGATGCGAAGCTTTATGTGCAGCAATAATGGTTTTGGCGGCCCTGCAGGTACGAATTTAAGCAACAGAAGGATGTGGCGAAGCCCCTCAGAGGATGGGGGCGTGCGTGCATTAGGAAATAATTATGATCAGCAAGTGCCGCTGGAAGAGGAGGAGAGAGCCATTCACTACCTGGAACTGAGCTTGTATGAGGTGGCCATGGAGATCCAGAAGCGGAAAGAGGAGGTGCGCGTTAAGAGACGGCGCATTTTAGACAATGAAGCATGCGTACAGTACAACCAGCGTGTTTCCCATCAACCATCCGCCTGGCTCAGCAATATAATGGGTAGCTGAGCCATATAGTGGGGTAGCTTGCCATGGATTAATTTTTTCCTTATTACAATATCTCGGAGTTACACCCGTAGGAAAGTGCCTCAAATGGCATTAACAAAAAGCGTATAAATACTTATAAAGTTATAAAATGACCCTTTTCTCACAAAATCTATCCTCTTTTATTGAAAAAATTATCGGTACTTATGAGGTAATAAAATGAGCCTGTTAAAAAAAAAAACTGTAAGTCAATATACTCATATATTTTGAGCTCATATGTGGTACGGTTACATTTTTGAAGTATACTTAAAAGTGTGCACTCTCATTTCTCATTTCCCGTGGAGAAAACCAACGGCATTATATTGTGGTGTGTGGTTGAATGGGCTAGGTGTGAACCATTGTATAACTGTTTGGTATTCAATATAACTAAGAGGTGCTTGCTCAAGGGCAAGACACACTCCCTTTGATCCCATCTTGTGTGCATACCACAATGGTGGAGGCCATGAGCAAATAGGCACTTAGAAGGTGTTTCTGTCTTCACACGCACACCCATGGTGTTTCTTAGAGAGCCAGACTAGAAATACACTCTTTACCACCTCTGTTTCCCCTACTTCAACTGTTTTCGCAAGACTCTCAACCCTATCCATACCTTGATCACTCGCAAATTAGCCACTCCATGGATTCTAGCCCTTAACTAATTCGTAGAGGAAGGGAAGGCGGTGTGCCTTAGCTTTGTGGTAACACGATGGAGGTGATGAGTGTGGAGTGTCCTCTATGTGCGTGGAGCCCTCTTCTGCAGATGAGCCGTCCTCTCTGATTATGAGTCTCACTAGGACGCTCATTTGCACACTCTCCCACAAGGATAAACCAACAAATGTTGAACACTATAAGAGGAAAACTCTAGAACCGCCAGTATTGCCAAAGAGAAAAGGAGAGAGAATTTTTTGCATGTGCGGTAATAGTACCGGGAATAAGCGTGATAATGGTTTATCGGTAATATGCACGGTAATAGCTGTGGTAATATTTATGTGACTATTGCCGTACCTAATAACGCCATATGCCTTTGAAAAAAAAACAGATGCTCATTTGGGCCACCCAATTTAGAGATGCTTATTTTGGGTGGCCCAAATGAGCATCTTTATTTTTGAACTGCATAAAACATACAAAACATCAATTGTTTTTTGAACATTGCAAAAAAGAAAATTCAAATTACAACTCATACATTGCCTTTATAAATTGAAACGGAATAGAACAATACTTTGCAAAAATTTCAAATAAAGCCAAATTCTCAAATCAGTTTTATATATAAAATATGAGGGTTTTCTTGTGCCACATCTACACTTGTAAAAGAGGATTACATAACAAATTGTTAACTATCCTAATCCTCCTTCTCCTCATACTGTCCTCGTCCTAAGCTGCATACAATGGATCGCATTGACTCTATATCAACCAAAACAAGTTAGATAAATCAATATCCCAAATTAACTTTTGATATGCTATTCATCTCTACACTTACCACTTGTAGCGTTTTGACTACTGAGTCGAATTTCTTGCGAGAGATATGATGGTTTTCTAACAATCATCGCCAAGTTTTGAATTCTATGTGTCTCTCTCGATACTTGACCATCTCTCTAGTAGGACGGCTCAAAGTGATATTTTGCTAGGTTAACATTATTCAAAAAAGTTTAACAAGCTAAAACACCTTGTTATCTGAACTAGCACAATGAAAAATAGCTTACATATTTATCTCTTTAGGTAACTTTGCCTCCCTAACGATAGTGCGTGGGAGTTTGTCTAGCTCGAGCTTCAGGTCATTGACTATGGGATGAGCCTCTTGCAACTTGCTCAGTCTTTTCTTGCATTGCCTACTCCCTCTTTGCATTTCCATAGCTCATGTTTTGATTTGCGACCTGGTTGGCCGTTGTGTGTCGTAACTTAATTGCTTATTTTTTAAAAACGTTTTCATACACCCTTCAGCCATTGTGTGAGAAACGTTGGTAAAGGGAATTTGAAAATCGAGCATGCAACGCTTCCTGACGTAGCGCACATGATCACACTGTCAGGCATTTTTTAGATGAGTACAAAGGACATAAATGATGCCAAAAAAACTTGGTGGCCACCCCCATGTATATATATGTATATAGTGCTTCCAGCTTTGAAAGTGTCCGTGTAAAAAACCCTGTACAAAAGCTTGGTTTTGGTCAAGCTGTTGGCTGATGTTTTGGGTTGTTTGAGACTCCAAAATATGGTTTTTAATAAGGGATTTCAGCCGCTTAACAGCTTGTGAATCGGACTTGTACGTCATGAATTATGAGCATCCGAAGCGGGCGGTCTCAACTTAGAAGGTGATTGCGGGTGCATGCGAGAAGGAAAACTAGGCCAACTTGGGGGTCTAAGTTTAGAAGTTCTGAAGTTTTATATTTCTGGAGATAGCCGAGGTGATGGGCTTCGAGGCGTGTTACGGTGCGTCATTCGGTGACCGGAGCAACAAGATATGCCTCAGGGAAAATTGTCCGAGAAGTCCCCTCATGCTTTGGGAGAAGCTCGAAATTTTTGAGAAGTTGGGGAGGTGGGAGGATGGTGCCAAGTGGAAATGGAGTAATCCCACATGGGGGGGAGAAAGTGAAAACTGGAGGGTATATGGGGGGGAGTGGGTTCCCCCTAAGGGTGTATCAAAGGAGCTAATGGAGCTTCTTGGCCTTGCTTGTGAGGGCTCGTGGACTTTGGGGGAGGCAGAGGGCGCCATTTTCAGTCCACACCAGCTTCCCAGGCGCCTGACCACTTTTTTGGTCCATCGGACATCCCCTTTCCCCACTTGCCTTGGTCAAAAAGTGTCCGACAGCTCATTTTTGACCCAAAAAAGGCCAAAATTGGACCAATTAAAAGGTGCTCAAGGAGAGAACCATGTCGGCTAAGAAGAGAGAGAAAATCCCTTGGGATAAGAGCCAAAAAAATTCCCTTGTAATAGCTGTATTTTTTTGCACATCCTTTTTTGTTAAAAGAGACTAGCTTTTTTGGAGCTTTTGAGAGAGACCCCATCTTCGAAAGCTTGTAACTCTCTCGTCTGGTGTCGGAATTAAGCATATGGATACTCTATGGAGGTCTACACGACACGAGATTCATTTTATGGTCTTCGTTTTCATCATGGTTCGGGTTAGGGCTGTTTTCCACCCGACTCTACAGGTGTTCGACATAGGTGTTTTCGGCAGCTTTGTGGTGTTTCTTTTCGACGGTGTGGTGTGTGCAAGGCTATAGGGGTTCTCGTTTTCCTTCTTGTTGGAACGATGACATCGTTTTGGATCCCCCACTGAGGAGAAATCCTTGTGTGCTCTAATTTTTACGAAATTCCTATACCATGCAGATAGAAAATGTAAATGGGTGTAAAGTGTGAGCTTTGTCCTAAGGTGTGAGTCAAGGAGAGGAGAGTGGATTTATCCCACATACTACGGAGCAAGGCTGTAGAGCTACTTAAAGCTCATTTCTTGAATCAATAAACAACAACTCATTTTGCACTACATGCTTGTCTATGGTGATCTTGTGCTAATCTAAGTCAATACTCAAGATTGTGTTTATGAGTCTAAGCTAATCTATCTTGGAACCTAATTCACTTGAGTGATAACCTTGCTTACACACACTCACACACTTGCACCATGTTTCTCTTTCATCCACCATAGCTAGCACGATCCAAATCCTAACATTTGGTATTAGAGGCATGGTGTGCTAGCTAGGGTTGTCATTATGCATTAGTGTGTGTTAATCATTAGCATCTCCATTAGATCAATTAGCATTGAATAATTGTTGTCACGGCCCATTAACAGTTTCATAGTTAAGTTGCAGATCTCACTAATTTAGCACTAATCTAGCTATGTGTGGGCATGTCCTTGGCACACCCAAGAGGCCAGGAAACTTGATTAGGGAGAGGATTACAATCATTTGAATTGCATTTTAGATTTCCTTTTTTGTATCAATTTTTGCATCATTTGCCTCTTCAATTGAATTCATTAAACTCGTTTCCCTTTTGCATTGTTCACCTCATCTCGAAGCTCTCCTCACAAGATTTCCATAGAACCTGCAAGCACTCAAATCCGAGCTTGAGAACCCCCTAAAACACCATCCCCAATCTTGCCTAAAAATAGGTGTGTGTGTGAGTTTGTGTGCCTGCCGACTTTAGCTTAACACTTTGTTTTCCGGAGCCTTTCCACAACCAAGCCTTTGGGCTTGTTGGCTAGCTCAAATTAGTAAAGCCATTCTTGGCTTGTGGGGTCCAAAGATCAAATCGGTCAACCCCCGAAGTGGGTAGCGTGGGTGGACCTGAAATTGGACCTCAATTGGATTCTTTTGTTTTGGCAAGTCCGCTGGGGTAAGTTCCCACAGGCTTCGCCGCGCATTTAACTTTTTTGCCCGCCGCTTGGAGTCCGACCGCCCGCTGCCCGGTAGGTGCCCCCACCTGCGCCACTTGCCCGACGAGCTGCTTGAACTGCCTGACCATGTAAGAGCTCCATTCTGCGCTGCCTCAAAGGACTTCAAACCCGCCGTGCCCACTGGCACTAGCAAGGGATCCCGCGTCCCAGAAGCCAAGGTCGCCAGGCTACCACAAGGGGGTGATCCCACCCTATGCACCGGCTCCAAGGCAAGCCTCCAAAAGCCTCCAAGGCCACTAGAGTCTGTTCTCACTACAGCACCGAATGCTCGTCTAGGCATAAAGTCGAAGAATTCAAACTATTAAGGCTTCATCAATATTCTCCAAGGCGCTCAAAAGAGCTTGAACACCCACTTCAACAGCTTCAAAGAGGGAGTTCTTTCAAGCATCAAAAGCAAAAACAAAGGTTATCTTCCCTATCTGTGAAGAGGGGCTTCACCGACGGTGAAGAGGAGCTTCACTAAAAGGGGGATTTCTCTCTCTCTCTCTCTCTCTCTCTTACAATGAAACCTTAACATTATTGCAACCAAGCATAATTTTGCAAATAAAATTTCTATCATCAATTGTGCACCGTGTAAAGAGGCAGACACTGGTAGGAGAGTCTCCTAAGCTAATTAAGACCCCTCTATTGGCACAAATGGGGGACAAGGGAATAGAGAAATTCAATGGGGAGGGATTTCACACTTGGAAAACAAAATTAAGAGGCTATCTTATGAAAAAATGTTTGTGGTCTGTCATTAGCACTACCCTCGAGCAAGAAGCCAAACCCGATGGAGTGCACACTAGGGCATCTACACTCATAGCAAGTGCACAAAATTTGGCTAAAGACGAACAAGCATTGGGAATTATCATCACTTCTTTGCATGATAACTATGTGCATTTCATAGATGAATGTAAGCATGCACATGAAGCCTGGCATGTCCTAGAAAGTAATTTTGGAGCTAGAGCTAAAAGAAGCAAAGTTAGTCTTAAAAGACAGCTTTACAAAGTTACTATGCTTCAAGGGGAGGATATTGCTAGCCTAGTGAACATGCTTAAGAGCATTGTCACACAACTCACTTACATCCAAGTTGAAGTACCAGAAGATGACAAAGTGGCTATACTTAAGTGCACTTCCACCTTCTTATGACCACTTAGTCACAATTCTTGAAGAAAAAGAACCAGCACCACCATCTCAAGATGTAATCAACTCAGTCCAAGCAGAAGAAAGAAAGCAAAGAGGTTCACTTACCCCATTAGGAGGAGTTTTCATCGCAACATCTTCAAGGGGAAGATATTCGCCATCAACATCGACAAACGGACGAAAGTGTTATGAATGTGGAAGAATGGGACACGTAGCGAAAGATTGCTACACAAACAAACCTTGCAACAAATGTGGTAGGAAGGGACACACTCCTTCTCAGTGCTACTCAAGTGGAGGCTGTAGCAGTGGAGAAAGCAACAGTAGTAGAAGCAACAACAGAAGCAACGAAGGCAAGAGACCTGACAGAGGATCAGCTCACATAGTAGAAGACAAAAAGGACGAAGACGAAGGTAGCGTTTGGGATGACCCATTTTGAAGATGCAGACTCTCTAATTGTAGGGGAGGACTTTTTCCTGTGTGGATACCAGCTTATCATCCTGTGTGAACATCACCATACTTTGTGTATCTTTCTTGTGTGGATTTTACCATCCTGTGTGGATATCACCATCTCTGTGTGGATATCACCATCCTGTGTGGATTTTGTTAGCCTGTGTGGATCATGCATCTTCAGTATCTTGTCTTAGTCCAAACCTCAAGGGGAGGATTGTAAAGTGTGAGCTTTGTCCTAAGGTGTGAGTCAAGGAGAGGAGAGTGCATTTATCCCACATACTATGGAGCAAGGATGTAGAGCTACTTAAAGCTCATTTCTTAAATCAATAAAAAACAACTCATTTTGCACTACATGCTTGTCTATGAAGAGCTTGGACAGGTCTAATGATTATGCCTTGGATATACGAGAGGATCGTGGTGCTGAAGAAGAGAATCAAGCTTCAACATCAGGTGGTCACGTGTGTATTGTGCAAGTTGAGAATAAAAATGGGGAAGCGGGAAAGGGCACCAAATGGTGCTGGCCCTAGCAAGAAGAAAGGGAAGGAGAAAGAGGGTGAAGATGCAAATACCAAGAAGAAAAGGAGACCTCGCAGGAAGTTTGAAGTAGCGGATTTGGCATTGGGAGAAGGTCAGATAGCTTATAGTCTCAAGGAGGATCTGATTGGGAGGAAAGTAAATTGTACTTTTGGACAGTTGATGAACATGGTACCCAAAATTAAGAGGTAGTGGAATTCGTTAGTGAATCCTATTGAAAAAGAGCCGAAGCGTGGTCATGTCAGAGTGTTGCCTCTGGAAGAGTTACCCGACATCTGTCCTTTGGTGAACGCTTGGCACAAAGGTGTGGGCATGGGAGAGGCCTACATTGATGGAGGTGCGCAAGTTTGTGTGATCACACAGTCATGTGTCGAGAGACATGGCTTGGTCATGTCTGGAAGCTCTGGGTTCAGGATTCGACTAGCAAACCATGCCAAAGTTAAGTGTTTGGTACTAGTCGATCAAAGGTTTGGAGATTGAGGTTTTTAATGTGAAAGTCATGGTGAACTTTCACGTTATGCCGGCAGGTTTGGGAGCTTTTCCTCTCATATTGGGACGACCTTGGTTAAGAGCTATTGGTGCTATACAAGATTGGGGCAAGGGCACAATCACTGTGTATAGCAAAAAGGGAGAGAAGAGGATGTTTGATATGATTACCAAACAACCTCTGGCATTAGAAGAGGTGTCTGAAGATGATGAATCTGAAATCACTAGTGAGGAAAGTTCAGAGGATTCAGATAGTAGTGCTACTTCAAGTTCCAGTGACAAGGGTGAAGTGTCCTTTTGTTACTAAAGAAGTGTCCTTTTTGTTACTAAATGAAGAGGAGAAAGAAGATGGTGAAGTGCTGCAGATTTCAGAGGATATAAATGAGTCAAGTCAATTGGAGCAGCTTGAAGAGTTAATGCATCCCAAGTAGGAGCTATCAGTGAAGAAAGGACTTGTTCAAAATATGCTAAGTACAGATTTGTCACAAAAAGAAAGGGCAGAACACGTGAAGATGCTGGACAAGTTTTCGAATCTTTTCATTACATCATATAAAAAAATAAGGGGTTTTGTTGGGGACCCAGTGAAGATTGAGTTGATAGAAGGAGCAAAGCCAGTGAGACAGAAATTAAGAAGAATGGGTAAGGAGCAAATGAATGCTTTAAAAGAAGAAGTGGATAAGCTTTTGAATGCAGGGTTTATTGTTCTAGTAGATAATGCTGAGTGGGTCAGCCTGTAGTGGTCACTCCCAAGAAGGATGGACGTTGGAGAGATTGTGTTGATTATAAGCTGTTAAATGCAGTGACCAGAAAGGATCCTTACCCGTTGCCTTTCATTGATCAACTCTTGGAAACAGTGGGCTGGTTTTGAAAGGTATAGCGTCTGTGATGGTTATTTAGGATACTTTCAGCTTATCCTTTCTCCTGAAGATCAGAAGAAGAATACTTTTATCACTCCATGGGGTTGTTTTTATTTCCTTTGCCTTCCCTTTGGGTTGACAAATGGACCTCGGGATTTTGAGAGAAAGGTAGATTGGGTTCTTACCCCATTCCTTGGGAAGTTTGTCAAAGGGTTCATAGATGATTTTTGTGTGTACAGCTCACGCAAGGAGCATGTTCAAAAGCTTGAGATGACTTTTGCAAGGTATGATGAATGTGGGGGTCAGTTAAACCCTAAAAAATGTCATTTGGCACAGCCAAGGGTGAAGCTTCTTGGGCATATGATCTTTGAAAATGGAATTGAGGCAGATCCAGGGAAAGTATTGCTGTCATCCCCAAAGGATACAAGACAATTGGCTACTTTCATTCAAAAGGTCAAATATCTGTCTCATTTCATACCTTTGGCATCACAACTGTTGTATCCTTTGCAGCAAGTGGTCAAAAATGATCCTTTGGAGTGGACACGTGACTGTGAGGATGTTTTTGACAAAGTTAAAGAAGTGTTGAGAATCTTACCTATTATGCAGGCCTCTGATTGGGAGAAGGATTTTTATGTTAATCCATCAGTTGGAGAAGATGCTATTGGGGCTATGTTGTTGCAAAGAGGGAAAGAGTCTCAGTATATGAAGCCTGTTTATTATGCTAGCAGGGTGAAAACTCCTCATGAAAGAGAGTACTCAGAGGTTGAATTGGTGATGATTAGCATGGTCTATGCATGTAGATGGTTTAGACATTACTTGTTGCAGAAACCGTTCACCTTTCTCACCAGTTTTTCATTGCTTCCTCAATTGTTCAATAACTCAAATATAGACAGTGATGAAGTGGTTTATTGAGCTACAAGAGTTTCAATTCACTTTCCTAGTGGAAGAGAGTACTCGGGCTACTTTGGCAGACTTACTCACTTATAAAGAGACTCCTGTTTTGGTTAAAGAGGAGGTGGTCCAAAGGAAAAAAGTGGAAACCTCTGCTATATCAAATGCTTCACTGCTACATTTTGATGGCTCTTATCGAAGAATTCATGATGCTGCTTCTGGTGGGGTTGTTATTTATGATGCGTAGGGAAATCTTGTGAGGAAGCAAGGGTTAAAACTCAATGCAAAGAGTAATAATGAAGCATAGTATATCGCTCTTGAAGGCGGGTTACACATTTGTCTACAATTGGGAATCAAACATTTGCAAATTAAAGGTGATGCGTTGTTAGTGGTAAAGCAGGTGTTGGGAGTATGGAAAAATAAGAATCCTAGACTGAAGAATCTATGCTTCAAAGTGAAATCGCTACTCAAAAAGTTTGAGGCATGGAGCTTGCAGCATGTCGAAAGGACTCAAAATAAAGAAGCGCATGAGGCCGCGCAAGCAATGATTACTTGTGTGTTTGTGTTGAAAGCGGATGCCCCTTTGTATCATGGAAGAGAGGTGTTGTCAAAAGAGGTGGATTTCTTATTGACCAGTCTCTTGCATGAAGATTTGCCTTCATCTAAAAAGTATGCTTTTGTGAGAAGAGCAAGAAAGTACAAAATGATTGGTGATATGCTTTACATGAAAGGAAGTGATCTGGTGTTGCGTCATGTGCCTTGGAAGGTGGAGATTTACAAAATTTTAGAAGAAAACCATGAAGGGTCTTGCGGAGGTCATTTTGATATGAAGATTATGCTTCAAAAAATCTTGCAAGAAGGCTATGTTTGGCCTAGTATTCAGCGTGATGTCAATCATTGGTGTAAATCTTGCTTGGCTTGCCAAAAAATGGGAAAAAGGGTTCTTAAACCCGAGCTACGAAAGACAATCCTGGCTAATGAGGTGTTTGAAAAATGGGGCCTCGATGCTATGGGGTCATTACCCACTTCAAGTAAGAGGAATGTGTATATTTTGATAGCGGTGGATTATTTATCACGTTGGGCAGAGGCCAAGGCTGTCAAACAAATTACCAGTAAGGAAATGGGAAAATTTGTGTATGAGCATATATGCTGCAAATTCGGGGTGCCATTGGAGTTACTGTCTGACAAAGGGCCAGGGTTTAGAGGTGAAATGTTCAATTTCTTATGCAAGAAGCTTGGCATAGAGCATAAATACAACACCCCTTATTATCCGCAGTGCAATGGACTTAATGAGAGGTTTAATGGAGAATTGGTGAAGATTCTGACAAAAATGACTTTAACACATGCCAAAACTTGGGACTCAGAGTTGCCTTGTGCATTATGGGCATATAGAATGGCAATAAAAAATAGCACGGGATTCTCACCATATCACTTGGTTTATGGCAAAGAAGCCTTGATGCCTATTGAGGTGGAAATCCCTGCACTCAAGTTTTTGTCATTGCAAGATGAAGAGCAACAAGATGCTTGGCAACAAAGGTTATTGGATTTACAATGTTTGCAGCTAGACATGCTTTTGGCCTTGGATTACTATCAAGAAACATGTAAAAAGGCCCATAAAAGAGCTAATGAATGCATGAAAGATAAGGGAATTGAGAAAAGAGATCTTGTTTTGCGATACAATAGTAAATTGGACCACACTTTCCAAAAGAAGTTTCAGATCAAGTGGGAGGGTCCTTTTACTATTGTAAACAAGTTTGATAATGGAACATATCAGAAGCTGGTTGAAAATTTAGATGGTACACTACATAGCTACCGTGTTAATGGTTATAGACTTAAGAAGTATTTAGCACGTTTGATGACTATTGTGACAGATGAGATGCTATCAATGGAAACAAAGAGTGTGAATGCGCCACAAAATGTGGACGAGGTTTCTAGGGACGAGCTGCAACAATTGTTCACCCTGGGGACCTCTGCTTGTCATGAAAGATCAAGCAGGCTGGGGATTTAACATTTGCGAGTTTTTCATTTCAAGTTTTTTTGACAATTTTAGCAATCTTTAGAGTTTTTTAAACCAAATATGTATCATAGCATAAAGTATATATTTAATGTAATTTCAATCATCATAAGACTCCATATATGTGTGGTTGACGGAGAGAGAAAGTAAATCCTTGAGAGAGAGAGTGACTTCTCTTCTAGAGAGAGAAAGTAAAATCATAGAGTTGTATATCACTACGCAGAGAAAAAGAGAGAGAGAGAGAGACCGAGAGGGAATAACAACGTGAAAATGTAAACAAATAAAATCACCATTTCACAACTCATGCCATTAGAGTCAAATATGCTCGGAGCGCATGTGATCAGAGTCAGGTAATCCACAGCATATAAACATGCGATAAAGTAAAAAATCATGCAAAATAGAGACAACACTATTTTCAGAGTTAAATAATCCACAGCATATATAAATGTGATGAAGTCAAAAATCATGCCAGATAGAGACAATGCTATTTTTCCCAAGCTTGAGTTTTTGAAACAACGTAAGTTTGAGGATGTAAGTACATTCGCTAAACTACCACAGGATAAGATCAAAATTAGAGTACAAAAAAGGATAGTCTCCATAAATGTAATGGTCACTTTAAAAGGCAAGTAATTTGCTCCCAAATAGCTTGCAAGTTGCTTCATGTCTTTTGCTTGAAATTTGAAATCCTTTGCTGCATAAACAATGTTTTTTCAAGATAAATAATCACAAGTGTAATAAACCAAAATAAATACATAAAAACACTTTAATATCATAGATCAATATTCTAGTTGAGTGAAAGATGCATACCAAACCAACTATAATTAAATGGAGGGAGAAATCCTCCTGGGTTGTCCAAGAATAAAAGCGATGTCCATTGGTGAGAGGGTTGGCTGATGAATAATCATGTGCTCCTTAGGTTCAAGTCCGAGCACTTTTGTGTCCACATAGTATATATGTTTGCAGGCAAAAAAGGATTTGTTGGTATTCTCTCGCTTTTGAAAATCCGGACGCGTGCATGTTGGACTCTGTTTTATATGAATCTCATAACTATTTTCAGTGAGAACTCGGAAAATTACATGCTCTTGAGACCTTTTTACTTCATCCAAAAATATAATTGTTATACTATTACATGCTTCCAATTTCTTCATGGCCTCTTTAGAGATTCCATGCCTCCACTTTTTCTTCCTCGAGCTGCCACCACCTTCTTTGCAGTCGCCAGCAAGAGGTTGTGGATTTACCATTGAATTCTCTGTCCCAAATCGACTCTGATGTAGCGTGGCAAGTTCCTGTGTGGAGATATCTGTCCCTCTTGCTACTGGCCAAACATTTGGAGCAGGAGGTAAATCTTTGACTTGTCTTTTGATTGATTGAGTATGCAAAATATCATGATTAAAAAACCATAACCATTGGTCAATTGTTTTACCCTTGAACATTCTTTCAGACCGTATACATGGAGCAACAAGACCAATTGAGCGACTATGCAAGATATTGTCACAATTCTTTTCCCTACTATTCCAAAACATTTTCTTTGACTTTGAATGGGCATTCTCCTGAGGGCCCACTGAGTGCGTGGCACATCACTCTCAAACACATTGTTTCTTTGATATGACAAAGGTGTGGCTGTTTCTTTTTGAGATCCAATATCATCACCACTGTCACTAATTTGCAGTGGAATGTTAGAAATACTTGGTCCTTGGGTATCAAACTTGATTTTTTTGGGTCGACCGCAATGGTTTCGTTGCTTAGATTCCATGAAATACTCCGGCCAATGGGAGCTACTTGTTCCTATTCTGCCCCTCTTTTTGCGTTGTACTGTTTCTTTGCCTCCATGCAAAATTGGCTGCACATACATGGGAGTCCCTGCAACAGCCTCGTGTAATAGATGGGCCACGTTGGTTGGAGTTGGAGTTTGCTGAGATTCAACTCTAGAAAGCAAGGTCTGCATTGTGGGACCCGTTCCTATATAATGCCCAGTAGTATATCCCAAACGCTTTGCACATTGAATATACGAGTTTATAACATTTGTTACACATGCATCATACAAGGATATTTTTCTCTTTCCACCTTCACCCGCTAACCAACTCGCATGTACACTTTCTGATAAATTAACATAGGGAATTTGTGCCCGCTCCCACGGACTTAGACCACCCTATGAAATTCAAAAAAACATGAATTAAAATTTATAAATTTCATGTATGAAAAGCTTATAAATTTTTATAAAATTATAAATTGTCATAAAGGTACTTACATCTGTTCCAATTTCTCCCCAGTGTGAAATTCGTTGCTCCCACCATTTAAACCATCTGCTCACTCTTGTGATGCTCTCTGTAGATAGATGCTATCTCCACCATTTTTGAATTGAAAGTGCCTTTTCAGATGCAAGCACAATGGTCTTACAAGCTCTCCATTCCTCACACATATCAATGTGTTGATTTGTTAGATGTTGAGGTATCCACTTTTTAGCATATTTGTGGAGACTCTGCTCCCAATGAAATAGGCATGACCGTTCACGTCCCTCCATGATATTATCTGGCCCGCCATTGAAGACTGTTCGAATAGCATTCCAATTTGCACCAGCCTCATTAGACATAAAACCTGCAAAGTCATCTGCACCATGTCCGTACTTTTCCATTGTTGAATTAAGGTTCTCCCAAAAAATACCTTGAGTTTTTGCATCCTCCTCTTTAGTTTCACATATAGCAATTATTTATAGTGATCGTATGCTGCAAGATATTCAACATAAACATTTTCACACATCTTCTTTTATTTAATGATAAAAAAATACGAGATATTTAAATACTTAAATGTTACCTTGGATCATAAACTGAGCATGACATTGTTGCCCATCCATCTATTCTATGGGTAAAATCAAAATGTACCCACGCATTTCTCAAGTCACCAATTTCAGTTCTTTTCATCCGATTTACTAGATCAATCCCAGAACCTGGTCCTTTAGTGGACATTTTAAATTGGAAGCACTTGTCATCCTCTTCACCCTGTCCAGGAAATCTACTCCCATGGAAAAAAATAAACATGCACTTTTTTTGAAGCAATAAAATATTATCATATCCATCCCCAATAACAACACCTTGACTCTTCCTCTCCTTTGAAACAACTGAAGAAAACCTACATGATACATCACAAGAAAGCTAAATTTATAATAGTTAAAAAATTAACAAATTCAAGGAACAAAATTGAGTTTCTCTTACCCTTTGGTTTGAACCAGTGGCATCATTTTTTCCAAAAAATCATTGAATTGTACATCGGATGTAACTTCAGCTTCCTCACCAATCAAGGAGTGAAGCACAAGTTCTTGAGCCACCAAAATTTGAATTTTTCTTGGGCCACCCTTTTCTATTTTTAGTACTGCACCTACCAATTTCCGCACTCTTGAAATAGCAGCCCTAGAGGTTCCTGCCTTAACATTATGACAATGTTTACCAACATGTATTGCCAGTCGCGACATTGTACCATCTCTAGGAAAAACATAATAGATTTTGCAGGGACAAGCAACAACACAAGTAACAACCTTCTGACAATAATGACAAGTTATTGTTGTATTCTCTTCCATTGCAAGGTAGTCCTTTTTGACCTGTCTGTCCAAATATCCATGAAAATATCTTCTATTAAATTCTTGTTCCTTAATATAATGAGGACACATTGAATAATTGCACTGCATGCATCCCAAACAATGGCTTAGACGAATTGTGCATGCTATTGCCATGGTTGTCACAGATGGGCGAGTCCACAAGTGACCATCAAAGCGTTGTTCCATCCCTGTCATTCGTTTTGTTTTATCCTGAGTCGCAGGTAACTCAAAACACAAATTTCCATCATAATGTTGTGGAAGTTCAACAACTTGCAAAGGAGCTCCACATAATGTTAACAGATCATTTAACTTTTTTGCCCCTAGATTTTGTTGAATCCAAATGACGATTGACTGAGTTTTGAGTTGTTCTATATCGTCACCAATACTTTCAAGATGCACAATGCTTAAAACATTTTCAGATATCTCTTTGTCAGTTCCTTTCTCATTGTCAGATACGTGTATAAATGTGTCTGAATGAAGCATCTCAAACAAGCTCAAAAAAGATCCATCTATTAAGAAATACTGATGACCTTCCATATCCCACTGTGGTTGCAGTAAGACTTTTGTTAGGCCACAATCACTTTCAATAAGAGCAGATAGGGATTGAAAATGGCAAGATGGAGGCAGCAAACTCTGCAAATAGTAAGCACTAAGCAACAATGAGTTTCCCTTCAACTGAATGTCCCTGTTGACTATTTGACCGCCAACCTTCCAAGTTATTGTTACTTTCATGTTGGACATATTCTCTTAAGCAAAAGATTACAGGGTGGAGCTACGAGAAAACTGTGGTGGATTAAGTGAAGGTGGTGAAGGTTAACGAAAGTTAAAGATAAAGTGAAGGTTAATGAAACTGGTGAAAGTTAATGAAAGATGTGAAGGTTAATGAAAGTGAAAGATTCGTAGGTAGACGAAAAGACAGTTGCATAAGATCTTGTGACGGCTCAAAGATACTGAAAATCATAATTGAAGAAGTGCATTTAATATATGACGGTTGTGAATGTATGTGCAGTGGAATATATCATCAAATTTGAGGCGCCATTTAATTTCTAAATGGTGGTTCAAGGACTGCATTTAATGCAGTCTAATAGTGTCTCCATCTTTTGTGCGTGCGTGCGTGCGTGTGTGTGTGTATATATATATATATGAATATGATTGTGTGTGTGTGTGTAAAAAAGCGTAGCATTCTATATGACTAACTTTGTATAAAAAACGTAGCAATTTTTTTAGTTAAGTTATATATATGCTTCCATCTTGCCATTTTATATACATGTGTGTGAGTGTTTTTGGTAGTGTGTATGTATAATTTTTTTAGTTAAGTTATATACATTACTGTGCGCGTGTATAAATGATTTTGTGGGTGTGTGTAAACAGCGTAGCATTTTTTTAATTTAAGATATATATAATTATCTCTAAAGAGAGTATGTATGCATGACTGTGCACATAGTTTTTTCATCTTGTGTGTGCGTGCGTGTGTGTATATAACTTAACTTTAAGAATGTTACGTTTTTTATACACACAAACACATACTATCATTTTTTTAAATATATGGCTGTGTGTGTGTGTGTAAAAAACGTAGTATTTTTTTAGTAAAATTATATATATGAATCCATTTTGTGTATATCTTTGTGTGTGTGTGTGTGTATATATATATATATATATATATATATATATATATATATATATATATATATATATATATATATATATATAAATGAATGTGTGTGTGTGAGTGTTTATACCACAATATCATTTTTTGTAATATATGGTGTGTGTGAAAAAAGTAGTAGTTGAGATGAAAGTGGAGTGAATTTTAAGTGGAGTTTTTTTGTGAAGAAGGAGGAGTAAAAGAAGACAAGGTAGTGTGTGTGTGTGTGTGTGTGCGCGCATAGATTTTCTACTCACATGTGTGTGTGTGTGTGTGTGTGTGTGTGTGCTTACCTGCGCACGCTCACCCGATCCACCGGAGCCGCTCCATTGGAGCTCCCCCATGCCTTGAAAGGCATGGAGGAGCTCCAATCGAGCTCCTAATGCAATGGAGCTCCTAATGGAGCTCCTCCATGCCTTGAAAGACATGGTGAGAGGGCAGCGTGCGCGTTGACTTCTCACCATGCCTTTCAAGGCATGGGGGAGCTCCAATGGAGCTCCTATTGGACCTCCTCCGGTGGATCGGGCGAGCGCCGCAGGTAAGCACAACCAAACACACACACTCACACACACAGTGATACACACTTGCATTCACACACATCAAAACACTTGCACACATAGCACAAACACACACACAACCATGCATACACATACACATTACACTTGCATACACACACATACATACATACACACATACACACACATATAAACACTTGCATTCACAACATCAACACACTTGCATACATACACATATATAAACACTTGCATTCACAACATCAACACACTTGCATACACATCACAAACACACGCACAATCATGCATACAGACACACACATATTACACTTACATTCACACACACACAATCATGCATATATCCACACACACACAGACACACACACACACACATAAACACTCGCATTCACACACATCAACACACTTGCATACACACTTACAGTAACAATACAATGATGTAAGAACAGGTTGTTGTAGAGAAGAGGTATACAAATGTCAAAGTGGATTTGTATTTTTCCTTGCCATGAGCAAGTTGAGAATGGTTTTTTTTTTTAATTTGCATTTTACGCCGTTATGCTGTCAAAATTTAGAAGTTTATATTTGTATTGTCATGCATACGCACACATACACATATATAAACACTTGCATTCACAACATCAACACACTTGCATACATAGCACAAACACACACACAATCATGCATAGAGACACACACATATTCCACTTACATTCACACACACACAATCATGCATACATCCCCACACACACACATATAAACACTTGCATTCACACACATCAACACAATTGCATACAAGACACCATGCATACATACATACTAAACACACTTACAGTAACAATTACAATGATGTAAGAACAGGTCGTTGTAGAGAAGAGGTATACAAATGTCAAAGTGGATTTGTATTTTTCCTTGCCATGAGCAAGTTGAGAATGGTTTTTTTTTTAAATTTTTATTTTACGCCGTTATGCTGAAAAAATTTAGAAGTTTATATTTGTATTGTCATTGCTAAGAAGATTTTTGTTGTTTGTGGTTGATAGATTATGGCTCGTACACCATCTAAAAGTGGCAGGACAGGTATCTCTCAAAGTAAGTTCAAATACATTAAGCTATTTGTGTTCTTTTTATTTGTCTCCACATACTCACTAAACTAGTTGTGTTCTAATTGTTTTTTGCTTGTAGGAGTAGGATACACATTAAGGTCTGGCACTATAGGGCATAGGACCAATGTACGATCTTCCATTGCTTCTTCCAATGTCCGTCGAAAGGAGGATATTTTGGGTGATGTGCATGAAGAAGAGGATATATTGAGTGATGTGCATGAAGAAGAGGTGTTCATAGATATTCATGCTACACAAGGTGAATTGGTGGCTCACAGCGTGTCTGAAGCAACAACAATTGTTGCTAAACCTCCTGATCATCCAACAGTATTTGGAAAGGATGTTCATGGTTGCATATTGGAGGAGATTGTAGAGGGTTTTATTGTAAAGAGAGGTGGGGAACCTCCTTGAATTCCTCTCTGTAGATTGATGGAAAATGAAGCCATTAGAGCGGTGGGTCCAGGCACTGAGGGCTTGGTGAAAAGGTTTGAGATGTCTGGATACAGTGTGCTTGGAGCTCCATTTCTTGTGTCATTTAAGAAGCCAGGCCATGATCAACATTATGTTTCCGACTTAGACAAAGATGAATGGGGGCCTATTTGGCGAGAAATAAGCGATGATTTTGATAATTCCCTTCCACTTGAGTGGGAAGACTTAAGGGGAAAAAAATTTATCGTTTGGGATGCGCTTAATAAAAACACGTAAGTGATTTCTTTTTTGTTTAATGTAAAGTTGACTTGTATTACTCTATGCTTTCTAATTTTCTTTTTTGTTGTTGTAGAATTTTCAATGATAAAGTGGAGACATTGTTCTGTGAAGTGTCAATTTGTCTATGTTGATAGAAGTGTAGAGGGGGAGCTTATGCTAGCTTTGCTCTCTCAAAATGAGTAGGCACATTTGTTGTTTTGAAAGTTATTGCTATTACTTTATCGATGTCATTCTCCTGCCATTTAATTTAAGATATTGTGATTTAGGATTGGTAGAACCACTGTGAGCACAAATTTTGGGCAGGAGATCTTGTTCCAAAAACTGGGTGTGGCTAGCAAAGATTCTTTAATGAAAGACTTTCCCCAAGATTGGGTTCGATGGATAGAGGTAGAGCTTGCTTGTGAGAAGAAGGCATCTAAAGGGAGTTGGTACAACGCTCCTGCTCTTTTATTAGCAATGCTCATATGGAAGGTATATTTTTTTGCCTTAAAGTACACTTTTTATGTAATTTCTAAAGCTTGACATTATTTTGTAAAATCTTACTTTTTTTTTCATTTGCTCTACAAAAGGAAGACTTTGACTTGTCTCTTATCAAAGAGATGCAAGAGATCAATGATCCCTCGATTTCACTGCCAGAAAAGGAAATGGTTGCTCGAGGAAGAGTATAAAAAATATTCAAAGAAAGAGCTTATAAGGTAAACACTTTCTCTTGTCACCGTTCATGTTTGAATTTCTACAAAATTGTAAGTTGACATGTCATTTGAATTTGATTTATTTGATTGAAAAATTGATTTGATTTGATCTCGTGCTAATGCAACATTGATGTTGGCGGGGTTGGCCATTACCAACCCCGCCAATGGCCAGGGGTTCTTCTCTTTATTATTTAATTTCAATTGGATAAGAGAGAAGGATCAAGTGGGCCTTACAAGAGACAAGGTCCACTCTTTGGCAACTTCTAAAATATCACTAGAGAGGTAATAATTTTTGGATAAAAAATACACATGAAATCATCAAATGAATCAATGCATTTATGGTTTTTTTATTGTTTTCTCTATAGGGAAAAGGAAATATTGCACTCTTTGAAGCATCGGCGTGTAGATATATGATGTTACTTCTGAGCGTTATATTAGTGCAATGAAATTTAGAATGTACTTACGTAAAGAGTGGTATTGGGGAAGTATCTTGAAGCAATGCTTGAGGATCAAAGGGAAAATGATTGAAGAAATGCCGGAGGGCTTTGAGGCATGGTTTCATCACCAATTGAGGGACCACATTGATAAAGCTTTTGTGGAGCTTTGTAGTAAGCTCAATACAAAAGAGTCAGATGAAAAAATTCCAGAGCTTATGGAATCTTCCAGAAGAGTATTATTCAGGTAATACAATTGATATCTTTATGGTTGTTATTCTATTTTTTACTTAGATTTTGTATAATAAATAAGTCACTTAGGAAAGGAGTTCAAATAAAGTTAACTGCATTTTATGTAGATGGCTAATTAAACTTTATGATCAAACTTTGTTGGAGAAGTTGCCAATTGCTGTTGAAAGTTGGAGGGACCTCTTGTGAGGAGTGTATGTATCCACTATGGATGAGAGATTATGGTTTGATTTCTTGGGAAATTGAGTATTGCCCTTGGTGGCTAGATTACACTCGAGGCACCTATCCACGTGATGAAGGGAACTTATATAAAGGTTATTTTTGGCATTTATTAAAACTACAAAATTGTTAAAGTGCTCATACTATTTAGATTATGTTTGTGAGAAATATATTTATGTTTGCTTTAGAGCACGTTCTTGAAATAAATGAAAATGGTATTGAGGAGATTGACTCAGCTTCCAAGAAAGCCACCTCTTCGAACAGAGTAAACAATAGTACAATCTCCTCTATAAAGAAACGATTGGATTTTGTTAGATCCAAGAAGCCCAAGAAGTCTCCCGAAAAGAACCAAAAAGGTGCTCAAGGCTCCACAGGTAAACTTGCTTGTATAGATATCTAGCTGTCACTTTCTTTCTACTCAACAATTCTTGATGAAATATTTTATTTTTTGATTATGCAGTGCCTTCCATAGATTGTGATGTGACCGTTATTGGCAACATGCTAGATGTTTACAAAATTTCTCTCGATGATGAGAAATGATAAACACATGTGAAAAGAAAGACTAACTATGTGTGGTGTGTGTTGTGAATGTTTGAAATACATGTATTTGATCGTATGCAGGATCTTGGATTTTCTTCATTCAGCCCATGTTGATGGGGAAAAGAGCAATGAAGTGGCCTCTCTTTTGTTTGTGGATTTTTCAACAAACTTTAAAGTTGAAAATTTTTCAGAGAACGAGGTATGCATCCTTCAAAACCACAATGGATAGTCTATGATAGTTTTTGAACTTTAATTAAATCAACAATGCGTATTATGTAGGTCCCTCCATGGAATCAATTCTCTCAAAAACTAAGTAAGAAAGTGGCTGTAATAGCTTCAAAGTATGTGGAAGACAACGGGTGGTACATCACCTTAAGCTCCACTGATCACTTTGGCATTGTGTCTAGCCATGCCATCGAGATGGGATTCAAAATGATGCACACCATCCTTATTTTGATCCCCGATGGTTATGTGCGAAAGACCATTGAGATTGAGAGAGTAAGTAAAGTTATTTGTTGATTGAAAAGCATGCTCGTAGTTTTCTTCAATTAGATCACATTCCAATTGTAATTTGTAGGTGGAAACACTATTGCTAGGATTGTTTTATCATAAGGGTCAACGTCCTATCTACGATCGACGAGATGGAGAGAGCGTGGACAACAACTCTTTTGATGCCAAGTCCGGAATACTGGTGGAGCGCGCCGACAGAGAGTACATTGGAGGACACGCTCTTAGAGGTGCCGCCGAGCGTAGCCTTGACTTCTTTCGGTAAGAATATATGCTTCCTGCTATGCGTTATTGGACTATGTTACATAAAGTAAAAATGCACATATTTTTTGCTTTTTTTTAGCTGGCTAGTGCGGACATTTACTGCAGAGCACACCTACATTGTTGATATGTTTTCTGGATGTGGTGGCTTGGGCAATGTTTGCGTTGAGTTGTCTAGACACTGTCTATGCATAGATAGTGATCCAGAGGACTTCCATCAACATCTGGCTCCATGTGTACGTGCTATTTCAGTAGTTGATGCAGATATCGATGAGGAGACTAATTGGCAACAATATGAGCCCGGATCACATTTCCCTTGATTGACATCAACATTGGTATTATCCATCGTTTTTTCTAGTTTGTGATTTTTATGGAACGACGTGTGACCATGGTGTTTGGGTGCGGTGCCACTTTTTTGGTATTACTGAAGACATGTTGTTGGTGTTGATCATCCTTATCAATTCAGCCATGATTTCATATTTATTATGGTAGATAGAATTTAGTTGAGAGCTTTGGATTTACCTAAGTAATATACCAACACATGCTTTTTTGCGTATGTAATTTCTTCTTCCCTTGAGCATTCGTTGCTGCACGGAAGCAAGTATGGAATGGGGATTTTTTTAGTTTGAATTTTCATGCCGTTATGCTGCCAAAATTTTGATTGCTTGTCAATATAATCATGCTTTTTGTTCATGTTTGAAAACATAATCATGGTTTTATGTATACAGAAAAGTTAGTCAAGCTTCACGGAAGCAAGTATGGAATGAGAAATTTTTTTGTTTGAATTTTTGCGCCGTTATGCTGCCGAAATTTTGATTTCTTGTGAATATAATCATGCTTTTTGTTCATGTTTAGAAACATAATCATGGTTTCATGTATACACAAAAGTTAGGCAAGCTTCACGGAAGCAAGTATAGAATGGGAAAGCTTAACGAAAGTTAGGCAAGCTTTCACGGAAGCAAGTATGGATGCTGTCAAAATTTTGATTGCTTGTCAGTATTTCTTTACACTGTCGGTCTAAGAATATATATAGTTTTATATATAATATATAATATCTTTTTATTTATTTATTTATATGTGTGTGTTTATGTACGTAAGCAGTTCTTCAACTCGGTAAAGTGTTTTTAAGTACTTGTTTATACAATATCTATAGTTATTTATATGTGTGTGTTTATGTACGTATGCAGTTCTTCAACTCAGTAAAGTGTTCTTAATTACTATTTTATATGCAAGAGTCTATGCGTGTATCATTACTTCGAGGTCTCTGCCCAAACAAGTACAACCATCAATATTTTTTAGATTCCTAGTTTCAAATTGGCTTATTACGCATTCATCCTTGTTTGCAACAACACCTACATGGACAGGAAACAACATTCTACTAAAAGTAGGGTAAATACTAAAGACATGCTCATGTTTTTCTTGCATTATATAAAAAACTCACATAGATTTTCTTTACGTTTGGCTTTCAAACATCTTGTAGTTACATTTGGTGGTTCAGTTTAGCTACAAGATATCAACAATACCCTAAATTATGACAGATCTTGAAGATGTGTTAGTAGACCAGGCCGATTAAAAGTATCACAGCTACTTCAATAATAATAAGTCAGACAGAGACATATGAATTTTTCTCGCCAAGGCACTGAAGAGTGGAACACCATCATATAGTTAAAATAAGCATCATATAATTAAAATAAGTTGTTTACATGATTAGGTAGGGAATCAGACCTGCACACACACACACACACACACACACACACACACATTACAACTTGCATCACACTAGTACAATTTATCATGTGCTAGTGCATATTTATTTAACTATATATACATAGTCCATAATTATTTAAATCTTGCCTCAATCTTCTACCACATTAGAGCCAGAGATGTCGACCAGGTTGATTGTGCGTTTGCAGACAAGCAAATGGTCAATCTCCACCTGTAAAGCAGCCCTGCGAGAGCTGTCTATATACCCCCATGTCTCCCACTTGCCCAGAGCTTCTCGCATTGTATCAAAGCCATCATTTAGTTCCTAGTCTCCGGTGTTGCGAGCGCGATTAAGGTGGTTGAACATCCGGATCGCCTTGTTTGTGTCACGCTCTCTCTGTGTAAACATCTTCTTTTCTTCAAGGGGTGCATTTTGGGGGAGTTTGTGAAGCTCTTCATGGATTTTTGCAACTACCTTATTACCAGTAGTTGCATATCCTATAGGCATTGTATAAGTATAGGGAAAATGAAAAAATCTCTCTTGATTAGCACCTCCGATTCACTTATGCAGCATATGCTGCTTGCCTTGTAACATTTATATAGGCTAAAGCAGCATGCTCTCAAAAAGAATTTATAGTGATGGAAGAGTGGCATGTGTTAGTGACATGAGGGGTCCCACGCAGCATATGCTAACTGCTAAATTGGAGCGTGCAATAATATATGCATGATTTGTCAATATGAATATTATGCCCCTATGAATATTATAATCGTCTACTAGTCCACCACACTAACTTTTAAAGTGGGGCGTGCAATAAAATATGCATGATTTGTCACTATGATTATTATTCCCCTATAAAATTTATAAGCATCTAATAGTGCAATGAGTAGACACCACTAACTGCCTCTCTAAGGGCTCGGGAAACACTATGATTATTATTCCCCTATGAATACTATAAGCATATAATAGTGCAATGAGTAACCACCACTAACTGCCTCTCTAAGGGCTCGAAAAACATTATTTGTGGACCCGGCTTTGGAACCTTTTCACACGCATATGAACAGGCAAAGTCTCTCTCTCTCTCTCTCTCTCTCTCTCTCTCTCACACACACACACACACACACACACACACACACACACACACACACACACACACACACACACACACACACACATACACACACACACACACACACACACACACGTGAGTAGAAAACGTGCACACAACCTCCTTCTTCACAACAAAACTCCACTTTTACTTAACTCCACTTTCATCTCAATTAAAATGTGGGATATTTATAAAATATATACATTAAACCAACACATAAACAATTCTATACCAAGTTACTAAATGAAATAATTTGAACCGGCTTGAGAACCTTCTTGCCCAAACTTGAGCCGGAATTTTTTTCATTTTGAACCTATCTTTCCCCTCTCCCCCTCATCTCCCACTCTCTCTCTCTCTCTCTCTCGTTGTTGGTACTCTCACACCCCGATCCTATCTCTATTTCACAAGTATGTTTTTCTCTCTCCGTCTAATCCTTCTTCTCTCTCCTTCCCTAGGTACTTATTTAACATACCACAACGCCACCTTATAGAGAATACATTTGAGTGAAATCCATGCTTCTATAAACTCGAAAAAGCATCGCCTTTAGCAAAAAAACTTGAATTGATTAACTCACAAATAAAATTAACCCAAGCAGGTTAGGGGGGGCTGACAAGTTATGTCAGGAATTTTCTGGATGAGTACAAAGGCCATAAATGATGCCAAAAAAACTTGGTGACCACCCCCATGTATATATATGTACATAGTGCTTCCAGCTTTGAAAGTGTCCGTGTAAAAAACCCTGTACAAAGGCTTGGTTTTGGTCAAGCTGTTGGCTGATGTTTTGGGTCATTCGAGACTCCAAAATATGGGTTTTAATAAGGGTTTTCATCCGTGCTTAACAGCTTGTGAATTGGACTTGTACGTCATGAATTATGAGCATCCGAAGCGGGCGGTCTCAACTTAGAAGGTGATTGCTAGTGCATGCCAGAAGGGCAACTAGGCCAACTTGGCGGTCTAAGTTTAAAAATGCTGAATTTTTATATTTTTAGAGATAGCCGAGGTGATGGGCTTCGAGCCGTGTGTTACGGTGCGTCATTCGGTGGCCGGAGCAGCAAGATATGCCTCGGGTAAAATTGTTCGAGAAGTCCCCTCATGCTTTGGGAGAAGTTGGAAATTTTTGAGAAGTTGGGGAGGTGGGAGGATGGTGCCAAGTGGCAATGGAGTAATCCCACATGGGGGGGAGAAAGTGAAAATTGGAGGGTATAAGGGGGGGAGTGGGTACCCCCTAAGGGTGTATCAAAGGAGCTAATGGAGCTTCTTGGCCTTGCTTGTGAGGGCTCGTGGACTTTGGGGGAGAGAGGGGGTGCCATTTTCAGTTCACACCAGCTGCCCAGGCGCCTGGCCACTTTTTTGGTCCATTGGACATCCCCTTTCCCCACTTGCCTTGGTCAAAAAGTTGTTGACAACTCATTTTTGACCCAAAAAAGGCCAAAATTGGACCAATTAAAAGGTGCTCAAGGAGAGAACCATGTCGGCTAAGAAGAGAGAGAAAAACCCTGGGGATAAGAGCCAAAAAAATCCCTTTTTAATAGCTGTATTTTCCTGCACATCCTTTTTTGCTAACAGAGACTAGCTTTTTTGGAGCTTTTGAGAGAGACCCCATCTTCGAAAGCTTGTAACTCTCTCGTCTGGTGTTGGAATTAAGCATATGGATACTCTATGGAGGTCTACACGACATGAGATTCATCTTTATGGTCTTGGTTTTCATCATGGTTCGGGTTAGGGATGTTTTCCACCCGACTCTACAGGTGTTCGACATAGGTGTTTTCTGCAACTTTGTGGTGTTTCTTTTTGACGGTGTGGTGTGTGCAAGGCTATAGGGGTTCTCGTTTTCCTTCTTGTTTGCACGCTGACAATGCACTTGTTCTTTAAATTTTATAAAGCAACTCTTATATGTCGAGTGTATAAGAATCTACAGATGGAGTTGAAATGCTCTACCCTGCATTCCCAAATCGACTTCGTCGTGCCATACTTTTTCATGTAGTATCGCCATGTGTGTCTGGCACGCACACGTCATTTTCCTCATCCTATACGGTTGGAATGGCACGTTTCAATACAAGTGGGTCTCTCTCCCCTCCACCACCAAAACAAGCCTCCCAATAGGATCCCTCACCGCTTCGCCTAGGCTCGCTACCCTGAGACAAACATCGTCGTGCGCTGGTAGAAGATGATCACCGGCCACTTGTGGACTGTCCACAAGGCTCGCTCAAAGCAGGAGTCAAATGAAATGATATGGGGCCATGTGATGCAAGGGGGTTGGGTCCCTCTGACGAAAGGGGTGTGGGTCGGTAAGAAGGGAGGGTGGAAGGAGGTGCGTTCCGTGGGACGCTCTGAAGGTATAAAGTCCCTCCCCGACTCCCTCACGGTGTGGTCTACCATAGGTCGCAAGTTGATGTGGAGTGTAACGCCCAAACACTTCGTGCGTCAATGCAAGTACTCCTCACGTAAAGACAATACGCGCTGGAGATCCATATCTACCACTGGTGGAGGAACCTTGGTAGCTAGACCGACACCTCCAAAGCTGTAAGAGGGCTATGCCTGCAAATAATGGATAGAAATCTACATTCAAGCTCACAAAAAACTAGCTATAAATAGATCTAAATCCTAAGTTTGGACGTACCGCCTCAAGACTCGAGTCCATTAGAGGCGATGTCCAACCTAGATGGCCGTCCACCAGGGACGTGAACTAGAGAGCGATAAGTGCCCCTCACCAGAAGGTCTCTCGTCGGACATCTAAAAGAGATGCATTGGAAAGTATCAAGACCTAGTCGGTTATTACTCTCCCTATATCTAATCTGTATACGTAACATCTCTCTCTCTCTCTCTCTCCCTCTCCCTCTACCACTTTCTCTCATTCTCTCTCTCTTCTCTCCCTCTTTCTCTCTATCCCTCCCTATCTCTCTCTCTCTCTCTCTCTCTCTCTCTCTCTCTCTCTCTCTCTCTCTTTCCCCCTCTTTCTATCTCTCCCTCTCCTTCCCTCTTTATCTCTTTCTCTCCCTCTATTTCTTTCTCTCTATCTCTCTCCCCCTATATCTCCCTCTTTCTATCTCTCTATCTCTTTCCCTCTTTCTCCCCTGGTCTTTTAATCTCTCCCCCCCCCCCCCCCCCTCTCTCTCTCTCCCCACTCCCTCTTTCTCTCTATCTCTCCCTCTCCCTCTTTTTATCTCTACCCCTCTATCCCTCTCTCTATCTCTCCCTCTCCCTCTTTCTCTCTATCTCTCCCTCTCTTTCTCTCTCTGTCTTTCTCTTACTCTCTATCTCTCTCCCTCCTTCAGTCTTTGTCGCTTTCTCTTTTCCTCTTTATCTCCCTCTCCTTCTCTCTCTCTCTCTCTCTCTCTCTCTCTCCCTCTCCCTCTCTTTCTATCTCTCCCTCTATCCTTGAGCCCTCTTTCTATCTCTAAACCTCTCTCTACATTCTCTCTCTTTTATCTAACTCTTTCTCTCTCTACATTCTCTCTCTCTTTCCCTAATCTTATCTTTGTTCTCTAACTCTTTCTCCCTCTATCCCTCTCTCTCTCTCTCTCTCTCTCTCTCTCTCTCTCTCTCTCCCCCCACAATATCTCTCTCTTTTCTAACTCTTTGCTCAAAAGTCCTTGATAAAGCTTGATGAAACTATGGACAAGACAACTATCAAAGTCATTTGCATACATACAAGGCATTGATTCAAAAGAAGACAAGAAGATGGAAGGAATGCATTTATTTTTTCAAGTCTAAGAAAAGGCACCTGCAACATGTGGAAGATTTTGGAGAAACTTGAGGGGCAACGGGCTAAGAGTTTTGGTAACTTGAGTCTTGTGGATATGTACAGACATTGTAGGTAACTATATGAGCAACCAAATGCTTGAACAATTTCTTTTTATAGTTCACTCCCATGTAGGCCCTCTTTTTTTACTATCGAGGATGTGTGTTGACCACTCGTAAAGCGGGAGATCGTCAAGGTATTAAGGCGCAAATGTTTAAATGGACAGGAGGTTTTACACGTGAGTGGATGTGTGATATGTTCAACCTTGCAGTTCAACATGGTTGGCCTTGTGATTGGAGTACCGATGCGATCAAGCATTTGCATAAAGGAGGGGATGTAAAGAATGTAAATAACTACAAGAATATAATCATTGGGTCTCTTATGGGAAAGCTGTTTGGGTGCATAATGAAGATAAAATTGAGTGATTGGGTTAAAGAGAATGGCAAGCGTGTAGAAGGACAAGCGGGTTTTTGTCGAAGCCATAGCACCATTGATCATCTTGTTACTCTTTGTGTTTTTGTGGAGCAAAGGCGGTTGAAAGGCAATAGATTGTATTGTTGCTTTGTGGCCCGGGGCATTCACTAAGTAAAATTTTCTTATATCACATACATTCACCAAAATTGATTTTCATTACCTCATTATATCCCTATTGTACACATGAGTCTATAAATTTACAAGAAATGAAAATACCTTCTGTTGAACACACATGCTATGTTACATATACTTTAGGGAGTTGCTATGTTACATATACTTTAGTGAACTCCCTGGGCTTTGTGGAGTTTAAGAAAGCCTTTGATATGATTCTATGTAACAATTTGTGGAGAAACACTACAAGAGGCTATTCATATTAGCGACGCTCACACAACGACGCTCAAAAAAACAATTTCCCGACGTCGCTATGAGCGACGCCGGCTGGGCTAAAAAAAATAACAGAGAGCGCCCAAAAACTCAGATCTCAGATCTGATTTTTACGGCGCCCTCAAGCAAGGAGCTGGTAACGCTCTCCCTCTCTCTCTCTCTCTCTCTCTCTCTCTCTCTCTTTCTTCTCCACACACACACACACACACACACACACACACACACACACACACGAGGAGAGGAAGGAGATCCAGGTATGCTCCTTCCCTCTCCTCACTCTCATGTTCCCTTCCCCTCTTTCTCTCTCCCTCTCTCTCTCTCTCTCACACACACACACACACACACACATAGTGTTTTTGAGAGAGAGAGAGAGAGAGAGAGAGAGAGAGAGAGAGAGAGAGAGAGAGAAAGAGTACAAACATAAACAAAAACGCACACACACATACATAAAAAAAATAATGCACACACACATTGAGAGAGGAAAAGAGAGAGAGAGAGCATGCATAAACAAAAAACGCACACATTGAGAGAGGAAAAGAGAGAGAGAACATGCATAAACAAAAAACGCACACATTGAGAGAGAAAAAGAGAGAGAAAACATGCATAAACAAAAAAATGCACACACATTGAGAGAGAAAGAGAGAGAAACTAATTTAACGTCGTAGGAAACTAATTAAAATTAAAAGACCTAAAGATCTAGCCGACGAGAAGTTGAACTCAAGACCTATTATTCAAGAGGAAAATAGCATAACCAATCTATCATACTTGGCATGGGTGATAGAAAGGTTATACCATTTATCTCTTTTTATTGGCACATACATCCACACATGCGCACACACACAAGAAGAAGAGAGTTATAACGTCGTAGGAAACTATCCTAAAAGACATTAAAGATTAGGTTAGATGTAGATTTACGTTAAATTAGATTTAGGTTTATTTAAGTTAAATTAGATTAGATTTAGATTTATTTTTAGTTAGATTTACGTTTATTTACGCTAGATTTAGATTTACGTTAAATTAGATTAGATTTAGGTCTCCATAGCGATGCCTACATGAAGCGGGTGAAGAAAGCCCTCAATGGAATATAGGGTATAACTGCCTTCACTCATGGTGGGCTCCGTCGATCCAAAAGTACTGGTGAAATGTCTTCAGAAGATAGGGAAGAAGGTGGATCTTCAGGGCGGCAAGAGTCACTACATCCCCGACAATGACCATCTAGACAACCTCTAGTCATTCAACAACAACTTCAAAGTTAGTAACAAGAGCAAGAACGGTCCAAAGGGCCAATTGCTGTCGCCAGATGTGGATGGAGATGAGGCAGCGTCACCGCCGGAAGTTAACTCTCACATCTTTAGTGATGAGAATGCCAACTCTTGCCGAGTTATGTGAAAAATTATGTGTTAAATCAGTTTTAAGGTTCTTATAATCCCTGCTAGTTTAGTTCTTTGTTTTTAATATAACATAATTTACGTTAGATTTAGATTTATGTTATATTAGATTAGACTAAGGTTTATTTAGGTTTATCCACACACACACACACACACACACACACACACACAAGAAGAAGAGAGTTTTAACGTTGTAGGAAACTATCCCAAAAGACGTTAAAGATTAGGTTAGATGTAGACTTACGTTAAATTAGATTTAGGTTTATTTTTAGTTAGATTTACGTTTATTTAGATTTACGCTTATTTACGTTAGATCGAGTCCACACAAGAATTACTTACGGTTTAGGGTTTAGAGTTAGACGAACAGTGAAAAGATCTACTGTGAAAAGATGTTAAGATGCTGTGAAGTGCTACAGCTAGAGAAGAGGCAAAGGGGTTTTTTCCACTACATGCAGTATCATGTAGACATGGGTCTATAGATTTCTTGTACCCACAAATATAGGTATTGACCAATAAAGACGAGATTATAACCCGGTGGTTCTGATCTCCGTGCACCTCTAGACCGAGGTGTGCGGGGATTGGACATGACTAGAGAATGTGAGGTAGAGAGAGAGAGAGAGAGAGAGAGAGAGAGAGAGAGAGAGAGAGAGAGAGAGAGAGAGAGAGAGAGAGAGATAAGACGAAGAATGCCAATAGAATATTAAATTTGTTGTCCAAGTTATAAGATTTTTATCCTCATTATGAGTAGTGACGAGGATGTGGGACCGTCCAACCCAAACACCTATGTCTCAACGAGGGTCTTATGTCCTTGTAATCAATGCAAGCATGCTGTGCGACGGACAAGACGTGTTTCTTTGTAGCACGTTCGTGAATTTGGCGAGTTCGATCCATCTATTATAGATCGAGTTGTTGCCAATTATAACTCGTCGGACTCTGACGCTGGCCAATAAGCAGCAATCTTTCAACCCAATAGACGTGTTCATAGGCGCTTTGGTCAAGCAGCATATGTGAGGCCACAAGATGTAGCCTCTGAAAGCTCGGGGGATGATCATGCAGAGCACATTCCCAACGAGGCAATGTTTGAGCCCGAGATTGATGAAATGATCGAGACGATCATGGATTCAGAAAGGCTTATCTATGATGATATGAAAAGTGAAGCCGATACGCCATTGTATAATGGAGCACGTATGTTTAGATTGAAAGCACTCCTGGTTCTTCTCAACAAGCAGGCAAAGTTTGGATGGAGTGACACTAGCGTCACAGCGCTTTTCAGGTGATCTATTACAATTAGTTTACTTTAATAAAACTCTAAATGTATAATGATCTGATAGATTTTTACACGACTGTATCGTATTTTTATGTTGTGTAGATTGCTTAAAGAGCACATACTACCAGCTGACAATGTGATGCCAGATTCCCGAGATGAAGCAAGAAAGATTTTGCGAAACTTAGGGATGGATTACAATTCTATCCACGCTTGTCCTAATGACTGCATTCTTTTCAGAGGGGAATACATAGACATGGAGAAGTGTCCGAAATGTGATTCCGAAAGATATCGAGTAGATCCCCACGGGACAAAAATTCCACAAAAGGTTTTGCGACATTTTCCTCTGCTTCCTCGCATCAAGCATTTCTTCGAATGTAAGTCCATGGCCGCCCTAGCATCATGGCATGAGGAGAATAAATCTTCGGATGGTGTGCTACGAATTCTTGCAGATTGCGCAGCCTGGAAACATATAGATGGAACATGGTCGGATTTTGCCAGGGAAGCTCGAAATTTGCGCTTAGGCCTGGCTATGGATGGTGTAAATCCATTTGGTCAAAGATCAACATCTTACAGTGTATGGCCCGTTGTCATCGTCAACTACAACATTACCCCGTGGTTGACTACGAAGAAGGGGCACCTATGGCTAAGCTTGATTGTGCCAGGGCGATATAAAGTGAAGAATATGGATGTGTATCTTCGTCCACTATTGGAAGAGCTACAACAATTGTGGATTGGCATAGAGGTGGTGGATATGAGCCGACACACAGGACGACGGAATGCTTTGATCAGAGGCATTCTAATGTGGACCATGCATGACTATCCCGGGCTAACAGAATGCTCAGGTGATCTATTGACACTCCTCACTCAGACACTGTAAATCTTGTTTTTTCCTATAGTTGATTTATTATCATGTGTATACATGCAGGGCTTCAAACAAGCGGATACAGAGCATGTGTCACATGTGGACCTAGACTGAATGCATGTAGGGCTCCCTCACTGAAGAAGCAAATCTACGAAGGTCATCAAGCGTATCTTCCAGAGAACCATGTGTTACGCGATGACTTTTTGGGAAGAGAGCCACCAAGGATGTCTGCACAAGCATGGTTAGAGCAGAAGGAGATGTGCGATGACGGATTGCCTCCAGGGATGAAGAGACTATCTCTATGGTACGAGTTACCATACTGGCCCTGACTCATGATCAATCACTTTCTCGATCCAATGCACATATTCAAGAATGTGGGTAATCTTTTATGGGACCATCTGACCGGCAAGAAAGATACTTTAGGAGCCAGAGTTGACCTTAGAAATGTGGATCGTATGGAGCAATATTGACCACAAACAACGTCTGATGGATCGATAAAACTCCCTAAAGCACCATGGATTTTCACAGGAGCCCAAGAACGCAAAGTAAAAGAGACCATTCGATCTTTGTGGACCCCCACTGGCGTAATGCACTCGCTCCGAACGTGTTTTACTAAAGAAGGAAAGCTTACCGGTTTGAAGTCACACGATTGGCATAAAATGTGTCAGGTACGTTCATAGTGGACTTTAATATCATTGCATAAAATGTGGACTTTAATATCATTGCTGCACATACTTTACAGTTTATTTTACCGGTTGCCATTGAGGGATGTTTGTCTCTCGACGTCCGTAACACAATCTACAAACTTGCAAAGCTGGTGCAATGGATCTCACAAAAGGAGATCAACGTAGACTCCATACCATTCACCAAACTAAATGCTGCGGAGCTTGTGTACATGTTTAAGAAACATTTTTCTACTACCATGCTAACCATTCAGGTGCATCTTCTTGTTCACATAGTTGATGAGGTGGAAATAGCTGGCACAGTTCATTCCAGATGGATGTTCTTCTTAGAACGTTTCATGAAAACGCTTAAGGGATATGTGCATCAAAAGGCATGTCCGGAGGGTAGCATGGCAGAAGGTTGGTTGGTATCAGAGTCCCTAGTGTACATTGGAGAGTGGCTAGACGGATTTGATAAAGCCCGGGACACGCTATGGCGAACCATAGATGATGAGCGCATATCAAGGATTGTCATGTGCAATCTCGGTGTTGAGAAGAAGATGACGAAAGATCTAGAGGCTAAAATCAACCGATTTTGCATGCTTCACAATCCAGTGATGCAAAAGTGGATTTCACAATATGAGGATGCAAAGCAAGAGCGAGAAAGGGCACGAATCGAGTGGAGACGGGGAAGACGACCACCGATGCACTATCCGACGGGTCTGGAGAGCCTACCAACATTCATGAGCTTAAGATGGTTGCACAACCAATTGAAAAGCGCACAACAATGCGGTGACGAAGTGACTGAGGAAGAGTGGGAGTACTCTCGGGGTTGCGCGACCAAGGTAAGTTTACAATGTACGACTAGCTAGTGACTTTATTTCTAAACGTTTGAACGGCCACTCATAATCTTTGTTCGTTGTAGTATAAGTCATACACAGCAGCATGGTGTAAAGGTCGACATTTTAGGGTGGAACGGATCGACAAAAAGCGTTTTAATCAAGATTGTGGAATCATGGCAAAATTTGAACAGTCTAGTCGACGACGTTCCTCTGATGCAGATCCTGTGGTGGCGGAACTCACTTACTTCGGCACGCTACAAGAGATTTTGAGGATCAATTACAGAGGATTTTTTGTCGACTTGTTCGACGTGCAATGGTTCAAGATAATCATGGAGGGTCGCAACGCTACTGTGCGTAGAGGAGAGTCTGGTTTTCTTGAGGTGGATTCTACTAAGAAATGGACTGACCTAAGAGACACTTTCGTACTACCCGAGCATTGTGAACAAGTAAGTATGTAAATAGTTAACATCCCCCTTTTACAAGTTATGTGCTTGAAAGATCTCATGTAAGTTATGTGGCTCTGGCAGGTAATATTTCATCCTACAAAGTCTACATCAAACTGGTGGTACGTAATAGAGGTAGCCCCTCGTAGTGCAAGGACGTATGAAGGCTACCATGTGCCAATCACAACGACATCAATGGAGGAGATCAGAGAAGATGCTCAATCAGAAGCCGCTGCGGTGGTGCCAGACGAGCATCAAGATGCTACTACTCTATATGGGGTGCATGCAGAGGATCTAAAAAATGAAACAGAGGATATGTGTTTAAACGGAGAGCTCTATATAGATATAGGAAGTTATGCTGAGTTATGCGAGGATGAGAGAGAGATATCTTAAAGCCACAAATATTGTATTTGAACAATTTTGCTCTGTGTTGTAAAAGCTCTGGCTCTCTAAGTACCTTCCATGGTGTATAACGCTCTTTTCTACTCGGGCTCACATCTTTTGATTGAAAATTCTGAGTTTTCGACTTGCCTCTTCTATCACTCAATTCATTGTGTCATTGTATTTATATGCGTCATTACGTCATTGTATTTAATGGTCTTTGCGTCATTGTCTACTCTATTAATTCAATATTAAGTTTAAATATTCGTGTGTTTAATGCAGGTATGGATGATGAGGAGTTTATTTCTTCTTGGTCACCGCAGCAGAGACAGTGGTACGTGGAGCGTCATCGCTCTGGCGCATCATCGCGCATTCCTACTCCATCCGCATCTCCCTCCCTTTCGGAGCATTCGGCGCGCTCCGAAGCTTCGGTGTCGACGAGACGATCTTCACACTCGTCTAGACACTGGCGTTCTAGTGGTGGCGGTGGCGGTTGTTGTGGGGATTCCGCCGCCGATGCCTCCACACCGCCTCGTGTTCAAAGAGGCTCTTTACCCTCCCCTTCTTTGCCCGCCCCCACACCAGCCACAGCATCGCCATCTACGCCAGGTTTTGCGCGGCTGACTGTTCCTAGCAGCTACACACCTCTACCTACTCCGCCAGGAGCCACCCCACTCGACACTCCTCGCTTCGGGGCCTAGACACTGGTGGAGACACCTGACGTCCGTACCCCCATCGACACGCCGCTAGAGACCCCTGCCGGGACACTCAAGTTCACGCGTCACCGGCCAGAGGGCTTGCCTTACTCCATCGACTTCAGCGGCGGCATCATCATGGATGATGACGGCAAGAAGGTGATCTCGCGCATGCGTGGTCTTTGCTCTCAGCTGTTTAGACACTACATACTAAACAAATGGAGTGAAGTAACAAGTGATTTAAAAGACAGAGTCATCAGCATACTTCATGATGAGTTTCCCATTCCAACACGGGATCAACGCTTCAATGAAGACCTGATGAAGATTCGAATGCGGGAATACTGCAAACACAAGCGTTCCAAAGTGCAAAAAGCAATCAAGCATGGGTGGAACATGCCAGATTGGCTGGCCAAAGAAGATTGGAAGAATGCGAAGAAAGCAGCGCACAAGAATCCCCACAAGTGGAAGCAACAAAAGGATGCAGCCAGAGCGCGAGTAGAGGCAGGGAGCTCGCACCACTTGGGGAGCGGTGGATGGGCATCATTTGAGGCCGATTTTGTAAGTGTTTTCGCATTGCTCTTTATGTTCGATAGTTTAGGGTTTATGAGTTTTTTAATTCTAACATAATGAAATCTTTGTATGTTTTGACAGTGGTCGATGACAGGACGTGATCCCACACCGTACGAGCGCGAGTACGCAGGCAGGAAGGGCTTAAACGCCCTGATGGACATTCTCAATTCTCGCGGCGGCATGGTTAGTATTAGGGTTTACTCTTTTCTATTTTTTGTATTGTTTTATAAATGTCGTTATATGTTTATACTTACTGAAAGCTGTCTTATTGTCTTTTTTGGCAAAATCCGACAGATACGCCGCTTGGACGCGATGAGACGTCTGACTAGACGACGTCAGTTTAGCCGTAGCTAGATAGCATTAGTTTAGGGTTTCTCATAGCTTATGTATCATGAGACGGATTTTATACGTCTTTTTGAACCATGTATATTATTACATTTGTCACCGCAATTCATTTTGCCAATCAATTCTTTATGCCTATGATGTTGTACAATTGTCATTATTACATTTGCCAATCAATTCATTTTGCCTATGATGTGTACAATTGTCAATTTTACACTTGTCAATTTTGCAAACAATGCGTCTTGTGGGCGACTATTTTGGGTCTATTATCTACCCTTGCACTTATTTTAAAAAGTGAATCAAGTACAATATGGTTGATGGGTGGCAGGGCATTCAATGCCCTGTCACCAAAAAAAATTTCTCTCGGGAGTCGCTATAACCGTCGCTATTTATGGCTCTGGAGCGTCGCTATAAGAGTCGCTATAGACTTCTGTGTAAACGTCGCTATGACCGTCGCTATGACCGTCTCTATATAGCGACGCTTATAGCGACGCATATAGTGACGCTCTTGTAGCGACGCTATTAGCGATGGTTTTAGCGATGCCGGGGGTTATAAAAACCCAGTGTATTTCCGTCGCTAACAGCGTCACAAGAGTACACAACCTCTTGTAGTGAAAGATGTAAGAACTCTAAGTGCCAAGTGAGTTTGTGCTTATGGTTTCTCGAATCTATGAGAAAGTGATGTGTTAACTGCACATAAAAAGAGGAATTTCAATTTTTTTTGCAAGCACTATTGGGGTTAAACAAGGATGTTGGTTGTCACCAACTCTCTTTGGTTTATGCATCGATCAATTGGAATAAATGATACTTGACTTTATGAAAGAAGAAGGCATTGAAGAGGTCACTATTTGCAATGCAGTAATGAGGCTTTTGTTGTATGCGGATGATGTAATGCTTCTAGCATACACTATAAAGGATGCACAAAATATTATGGTTGTTCTTGAGAACTTCTGCTTGGATAGTGGGTTGATTATGAGTAAAATTAAAACAAAGGACAAAGGTTATGTGTAGCATTTAATGGCCTAGTAACTTGTGTGTAGCTGAAAATAGCATGAACATAGTGAGCATTTCATTAGAATAGATTCCTAATGAGCATAACAAAAGTGCTTGGGTGGAGACAACAACAAAAAGCATAACACCTAGTTAGATAGCCATGAACAATACTTCAAAAGAGAAAGAAATTAAGCTATTGACAACAGTTGAGGACGGGATTTTCATGGAGCCGGTCCCCCCTCCAAAAGGATTTGTATTATATAGGTTTCCCCCATCAAGGGAGACATTTTACAATACAATTCTTTGTGTTCTTTCAATAACTAGCTAGTGCAATGAAGATGGAAGCTTCAAGCACTAAGCAAAAACTTATAAAACACAACATCAATTCCCTCACAGTCTCAGACCCAAGACCTCACACACCTTTGAAGATGGTGAGAGCTAGTGGGGTATGAGAGTAGATTGAGAGAAAGGAGTAGTCTTACAAGAAAGATGTATATCTCCTCACATAATCACTCATATTAGCATAGCATAGCTTAGTAATTAGCATGGTAGAGGAGATGAGCATGCATTGAAGCTTGGGTCTTGGTTGGATTTGCATCACAAACCCAAGAGTTGTTGGTGTTGGTCTCCCTTCTCACAAGCTTGGAGTAGATGATGAGCTTTCCATTAAAGCTTGAGAAGGAGAGAGAAGGTATTCTTGCCTCACACATGAGCTTGTGTGAGTGTAATGTAAGTGATAATGCCTTGAAAAAATCAGCCCCCTCTCTCTCTCTCTTGGTCAACCCCTCTTGCACTTTACTCATGTAGGCACCCCATTGGAGCTTGCAAAGCCTAGCCAATGATAATTAAGAAGCATAAGTGAAAGCATTGTGACGTGTGTCCCCATTTCATTTTTTGTGAGAGCTTTTGATAATTAAATAATACAGCTATGGACCCCTTTGTCTTCTGGACAATAGGAATCAAGCAAGCCATGGAGCTGCTGAATGCTCATTAGACCCCTTGGGAGACTGTCCAATAGTCTTCTAGAGAGATTAATTCTTATTGGTTCTTTCATTAAGTGTTTTTAAATGAGTTAAACTAGATTTACTCTAGCCTAATTCTCATTGGTCCACCTCCATGGCCATCCAACAGGATTTGAGTGCACCTTGTGGTGGGCAATTGGCCTAGGGAGCTGACATATGTCCCTCTTTCTCTTTGTGTAAAGGAAGCCTGTGAGTGTGTGTGTGTGTCTCTCATCCCCTACTTACAGGGCTCGCCCCCTCCTATATAGGAGCCTTGAAGACTTTTTGGCACACTCACTAAGCATCCAATTTTTACTAAGCTTGACTATTGGACACAATCTTTGATTTTTGGAACCTTAGCATTTTGGAAGTCTTCATGGACTGAACCTTAGGATCTTTAAAGCCCCTTGTTTCACATTGCTCTTTTGCAGATGCCCCCCCCTTTGGATCCCTATTGTGGATGGTTTGGCAGCTTAACCGGTATTCTAGCTTTTTCTCCTTGGCACTTCCCCATATTAAATGATCAGTTTAACATGAGAAAATCATTTAGGAGAATTAGATACTAGTTATCATGACATTACCTCTCTCTTGAAATCATAGTAGTCCTCGACTATGGGGTAGAGAAGATAAAGCCTATTCATTAGTCCTTTTTCTAGCGGGTAGAGGATTCCTATGTTACCCTACGACATCATTCCGGAATGAATGACTAATCCATTTGGTTTTTGAGAGCCTAAGCTGCCGCAAACATGTATGCACATTAGTCCTATCAATCTTCCATAGTAGAGTGACAAGCTCTACTTGGTGTTTGGAAGACGTCGCCTCCACAAACTTGATTCTAAGCATGCATACTAAACATTTGTGCACAATAAAGAGAAAGATACTTTTATAAGACAAAAAAATTCTTCATTTTGAACATTTGTACATTTGCTTACTCTAGGGAAGCATTGTAAGCATTGACAAGGTTTAGGTCATCCTTTAATTGTATGCCTTACATCCATCTAGCATCTTCAAAAGGATAATTTTTAAACTTAATAAGATACTGTCGGTGGATAATCTTACCGCCTCTTACTATACCTTGTCTTCATGTCGGAGAATGGACTCGGGCTACAACACCTCTTCTTGGTCCTCGATCTCCGATGGGTCTTCAATAATTGGTTCTTGAGGTGGCTCTCCTTTGTAAGGTTTTAGTAGGCTCACATGAAAAACAGTGTGTATGAGCCAATGGCTGGGCAACTTGAGTTGATAGGCCATCTCATTGATTGGTCTAAGAATCTGGAAGGGACCATAGTATCTTTTTGATAACTTAGTACAATACTTTTGGTGTCCCGTAGGATTTTTTCCATTCGTGTGCCTTAATTGAACCTTGGGAAATTTAAGTAAGACCCGATCATTTTCTTTAAAGGCTTGGGCTCTTCTGTGCTTATCAGCTACAGCCTTTTGCCTTTGTTGTGATATAGAGATAGCATCCTTAATCTTTTGGAAAGATTATTGTAGGTCTTGGCTATACTGATCTGCAGTGAAGATCTTCCCGTGTACCTTAAGTAGAAGGGGACTTTTTGATCTTCCCTCAATTACCTCGAAAGGTGCTTTTCCCATGGAAGTATGTACAGTGTTATTGTAGGCATACTCCACTAAGGGTAAGTACTTATCCCATTGGGACCTTTGATCTACTTCCGCTACATAGGCTTTTAGTAGATCAAGAATTGTTAGGTTAGCTATTTCATTTTGGCCATCTGTTTGCGGGTGATAGGACAGAGAGAAGTTTAGCCTTGTCCTTGAATTCTCAAAGAGACCCTTCGAGAAATTACTAGTCATTCAAGGATCTCTATCCGACACTATGGACATTGCAAGCCATGGTACTTGAAGATTTGTGATATGAAGAGGGTTGCCATTTGATGGGATTTTATAGTCTTTTTGACAGGTATAAAATGAGCTTGTTTGCGGAACCTGTCTACTATCGTCCATGTTCTTGTATTCCCATGGATAGACTTAGGCAATCCAAAGATAAAATCCACGGATATGCTCTCCCATGGTGAATTAGGGATTGGCAAAGGTTGACACAATCCAAGTTGCTTCCCTCTATCAAACTTTTTCTTTTGGCATGCCACACATTTATAAACATACTCTTGTATGTTTACTTTCATGGTAGGCCAATAGAAATATGTTTCAATCCCTTTTAGGGTAGACTGAATCCCTCTATGCCACGCATAAGGAGGAGCATGAGATTCATACATTACTTTTTCACGTAGTGAGTTAGTAACACATAGTCTATTGCCATAGAGAAGATAACCATCTTGTAAAGTAAAATGGTTCCTCTTTCTTCCCTAATGCAAGGGCTGAAATCACATCTCTAAAATTGGGATCAATAGCATAATCATCTATCATAGAAGATAGATCGTTGTGGGTTTCTATGAAAATGGCATTCACTCTCGGTCCTCTTGAGAGTGCATAGGTTACTTGATTATGCTTGCCAACAATGTGAGCAATATGAAAATGAAATTGGGAAAGGAAATTTTCCCACCTCATTTGTTTGTCAGAGAGCTTGTTCTGCGTCATGAAGTACTTAAGGCTTTGGTGATCCGTCCGCAGAATGAAAGTCGTCCCCAATAAATATTGCTTCCATGAGTCTAAGGCATGCAGAACTACGATGAGTTCCTTTCAATATATGCCTAGAGCTTGCTCAATAGAGTCGAGCCTTCGAATTTCATAGGCTATGGCGTACCCTTATTGGAGAAAAATAGCTCCAAGACAATCACTACAAGCATCACATTGGACCTCAAATGTCGTTGAGAGATCCGATAGTGTAAGCACAAGTTGAGAGATAAGCTTTTCTTTAAGCTTTTTGAAAGCATTGTTCTCCTTGGCAGACCATGTACATCTAAGGTTTTTCTTTGTTAGGTCATGTAATGGTCCCGCTATTAGTGAGAGTTTTTCTATGAAGCATCTATAGTATGCACACATACCTATAAAGCTTCTTAGTTCATGAATATTCCTTGGATTAGGCCATCCTTTTATTACCTCTAACTTTGATGGATCCATTTGGATGCCATCTTGAGAGATACTGTGACCTAAATACTGAATCTCTTGTAAGAAAAACTCACTTTTCTTTCGATTAACATAAAGTTTATTCTCTCTTAAGACTTGAAATATTACCTGGAGGTGTTGATTCTGTTTGTCTAGTGAATTAGAGTAGATGTTACTATCATCAAAGAAGACTTCAGTAAAGGTTCGGTGAGGCCTGAATAGCTTCTCCATCAAGCGATTGAATGTGGCTGGTGCATTGGTCAAGCCAAAAGGCATGACAATGTATTTGTAAAGACCAAATGTAGTGAGAAACAGGTCTTTAAAATATCTTTATCAACTATCCTTATTTGATGAAGCCACTTTTTAGGTCAATTCTATTAAAGTAGGTTGACCCTTGTAGCTTATCAAATAGGTCTTCTACCCGTGGAACGGGAAACCTATTTTTGATAGTGATCCTCTTTAGTGCTCTATGGTCGACATACATGCGTTTTGTGCCGTCTTTCTTTTTCATTAATAGAACGGGTGAACAAAATGGAGATGAGCTAGGCCTAACCATGCCCTTCTCAACTAACTCATGCAGTTCCCACATAATCTCCTATTGTTGAGCTTGAGAAACTCTATAAGGAGGTTTATTAGGCTGTGAACTTCCTGGAAGAAGTTCAATTGCATGGTCATCATTATCTTGTTTAGGAGATAGTTCACAAGGGAAGTCGTCAATAAAAACTTCTTGAAATCCCTTGAGAAAATTGGATAACTCTAATTTCTTGTGATTGTTTATATTTTCTTTTGCTAAAGCATTAGGTTCATTTTGAGAATCTTTAACAAAAATCATGAACGCGGAAATACATCTCTTTATTGACTTGAAATCCTGCATATGTACAATGGGTATGGTGTTACCCAACTCCTTGGCATCTATGTACATATCTTTTTCCCTGAACCTAAAGTAGATTTTTCTTTCAGGGAATTTAACATTGGCAACCATGCGACCAAACCATGGTGCCCCTAGGATTACATCCTAGTGCTTGAGAGGAGAGATAAAGAAGTCCTCTTTGTCCACATAGCCTTGGAGCCTCAATTTCTTGATTAAGGGAGTGACTGAAGCTTCTTGCCCTTGAAAGCACCATCTGCGGGTAGGAAATCTCCCATCTCATAGGCTTGACTGTCTAGCTTGGTGGCCAACTCTGTGGATATAAAATTGTGAGTAGAAGCAAGGTCAAAGAGAATAAAAGCATCAAATGAGTTAAACTAGATTTACTCTAGCCTAATTCTCATTGGTCCACCTCCATGGCCATCTAACAGGATTTGAGTGCACCTTGTGGTGGGCAATTGGCCTAGGGACCTGACATGTGTCCCTCATTCCCTTTGTGTAAAGGGAGTCTGTGAGTGTGTGTGTGTGTGTGTGTGTCTCTCTCTCTCATCCCCTACTTACAGGGCTCGCCCCCTCCTATGTAGGAGCCTTGAAGACTTTTGGCACACTCAGTAAGCATCCAATTTTTACTAAGCTTGACCATTGGACACAACCTTTGGTTTTTGGAATCTTAGCATTTTGGAAGTCTTGATGGGCTGAACCTTAGGGTCGTTAAAGCCCATTGTTGCACATTGTTCTTTGGCAGATGGTCCCCCTTTTGGATCCCTATTTTCCCTCCTCTGGATCCCTACTATGGTGGGTGTGCCAGCTTAACCAATATTCTAGCCTTTTCTCCCCTAGCACTTCCCCATATTAAATGATCAGTATAACATGAGAAAATCATTTAGGAGAATTAGATATCAGTTATTATGACATTATGCTTGTGAAAACCAACCATAAGGAGAAGCCATGAATTGTGTACAACAAGGACACACTTCAAGTTGTTGAGAGATTTAATTACCTTGTCCATGAGGATCCGACCAATCACAAGTGGATTTATTGTGTTGTGCATCGTCTCGAAGCTGGAAAGAGAGAATACTATGCCTTTGAGAACATGTTAACGGGAGCAAAGCGAACCCCGAACCCCGACGGCCTCTAAAACACCAGGGACAGAATGGCGCGCCTCGAGCCTGTCATGGTAAAGCAAACAGGGGCACCACCTAGCTTCAGCGGCTAGGACGCAAACAACACACCACCATAAAAATGTTTTCATCCAAGAGAGATGGATGCTTGGGAGTAATGATGAAGAGGAAAGGGAGTGAGATCAAGTGAGTGAGTGAGAGAGAGAGAGAGAGAGAGAGAGAGAGAGAGAGAGAGAGAGAGAGAGAGAGAGAGAGAGAGAGAGAGAGAGAGTGAGGGAGGGGGTATAGCGGCTTAGTACCTAGGCACCACAAAAGGATGGCGAATCCGCACACCCTTCACACCTACACAAGCTCACTCCAAACACAAGACTAGGTGGCGATTCCGCACACCTCACATGGGAAAAACATTGTAAGAAAACATACTCACAAAACCTCAAGCTTTATTTAGAGGATAAGGCGATGAAATGGGGAGCATAGGGTAGGGGAATGAGAAGGGAGAGGGTGGTAGAGCACATGGCAGATAGGTGGGAGTTGATGGTGAAGACTCGCACGAGGGTTATGGCCATCATCCTTCATTTAGTTGCCCTTCATCTTCCATAGCCAAGGGTGTAGAGGTCATGCTCAAGACAAGCATGGTGATTGCGGTGATGGTGATGGTGTGGGTGTGTGTGTGTGCACTAGGCACACACAGTGCATAGTGTGTTCTTTGGTGATGTTGTGTGTGTATTTAGTGTGATGGTGACCCCTCTTTATATAGGGGAGGAGGGGGAAGGAATTCTAGAATTTAGAAATGAAGAAATCATTATCTACATAGGCCATGTGACTGTGGGCCCCACTTGTCTGGCTGTGTGTATATGTGCCAGAACAGTAGTCTCATGAGAGAGAGACTAAGAGAGAGAGATGGGTTGATGAAAAAAAGTGAGAGGTGACATGGAGAATAAAGTAATTACAAGAGGGGAAAGAGGGGAGTGTGTTCAGAGGTGAATCTGTGTGCAGATGTGTGTGAACAGAAGAAAAATCAGGTAACCACCGGGTGGGGATGGGTCTGTGGGCACCTTTTTCAGTGAAACTGAGTGTGTGTGAGTGTGGGGGAGTTTATTTAGCTACAAGAAAAGAGACATGGCGCCCTTTAGAGAGAGAGGGGGGTATTTGGGTCATGGGATATGATGGGAGAGAGAAAGAGGGGGTGGGGTATACTATTTTGGAAGATAGGGTAAGTTGCATGTGAGTTAGGGTGCATTATTGGTGAGTTATAATGCATTATTGGTGAGAGGTGGGGTAGCTTGAGGGGAGAGAGAAAGGAGAAAGGACAAGGGGAAGAGAGAGGGGGTTGACCTTTTGAGTGGAGGAGAGGAAAAGGGACACCCGGCGGGGGCAACAGTGAAGAAAAAGGAGGCAAGGTGGGGATGGGCTACCCCGCAGGCATGAGGTGGCCTATTTTACCTTTCTTATATATTTACATAATCATACTTTATTTTTTCTTACTTTTTCCAATGCGTGTTATCACTCCCTCCATAAGAGGGGGTTTTCATGGGGTGGGGACGAGAGAAGAGGGGTATGGGAGCTTGGCTTGTGAAAAGCCCCCATCATTAGCCCTCCCCTTTTGGCTAGAGGCATTCATGTCTCTAGCTCATCTGTTGGATCATTATCGTCGAAGGTGGCGGCTGATGGTGTGTCCTCATCTGGAATGTCAATTGGTGGAGCCTGGTCAAATCGAAGAAAATAAGGTTTAAGTCGCCAACCATTTACCCTAGTTTTATGAAGTTTTCCATCAGCATCCATAAGCTGGTAGCTTCCATTGGCATACTTTTTCCTGATGATGAAAGGGCCTTCCCATAAGAGCAGGAGTTTCTTATTCTTGCGCGTGTCGAAGCGATTGTCATAGCGGAGCACCAACATTCCTTTCTTAAATTCTTTTTTCCGGAGATGCTCGTTAAAGCTAAGCTTTCTATGCTCTGCTTGTGCTGCATAATAATTTATTGCTTCTTCTCTGTCCAGCTGCAGTCTTTCAAAGTTGATGATGTGATCTCTCAAATGCATGTTGGGTTGTTGAAGTTGGCTTGCCATTACTCTGAGACTTTGTAGTTGCACTTCAATGGGCAAGATTTCTTACTTACCAAATACTAGATGATACGGTGTGAATCCCAAGGATGTACGAAATGAAGTTCTGTAGGCCCATAAAGCTGGTAGTAGATACTTATCCCAGTCTCCGGGATGATTGTTTACCTACTTGGTAATAATTTTAGAAACCATTCCATTTACATTTTCAACTAGGCCATTACATTGAGGGTAATATGGTGAAGAGTGCCTCCTTGTAATGCCCAGTTTCTGCATTAATTCTCCTACCAAGTCTGCTTTGAAACCTGGCCCTCTATTAGAGATGATCTCTAAAGGTGTGCCGAACCTACAGCATATGTGCTCGTAGATAAATTTAGCTACCTCTACCGCTGTGATTCTAGTGGTGGCTGTAGCCTCTGCCCATCTAGTCATGTAGTTGACCCCCATGATAATGTAGAATTTTCCTGAGTTGGCCCTAGGTAATGGCCCAATGGCATCGATACCCCATTTTTCAAATGGGCCATATGAGAGAATAGGTGTCTGTGGTTCAGGCATAAGTGACCTAGTGCCGGCCTTTTGACACAACTTACACGTTTTGCACCAATGGTGTACATCACGGTTGAGGCTAGGCCATATGAAGCCTGCCTGCAAGATTTTCCTACTTGTTATGTCTAGGGCAAAGTGACCACCACAATCCCCGTCGTGACAGCTAGCAATTACTCCCGTGATTTCGTGAGAGAGAGGGACCTTCCTGAGTATTTGGTCCTTACCCTTATAGTACAAACCATCATTGATGAGTCGATACCTTGTGGCCTTCCGCGTCAGCCATTTCCTCTGTCCCTTTGTTAAATTTGATGGGCATTCCCCTGTTTCCAAAAAATGCATGATGTCAGGCAAGGCATCACTTCCTTGAAATAGAGGGAGCTTTAGTTTTATTGCTCCAACCACCACTTCCTGTAGTCTTTCACTTGCTAGGGCATCTGCTTCTTAGTTTTGAGCCCTTGGGATATTGTGTATTTGAACTTCTTCAAACTTACCCAACAAGGTTTTTACACCACTTAAGTGAGTCCTTAAATTAGGATTCTTGCATGTCCATGCTCCGTTTACTTGCCTTACCAGAAGTAGAGCATCCCCAAATACATTAAGGCGTTGTACACCTTGCGAGACGCACCATTGTAGACCCTTGGTTAGTGATGCATACTCAGCTTCATTGTTAGAATGTGAATCTAACAATTGGCCCAACGAAAATACCTTTGTCCCTTTGTCATCAAAGACCACTATGCCTGCAGCTGCTTTGTCGGACGCTCGCTTGTAGGCTCCATCAAAGTAGAGAGAGTATGCTCCTTCTACCATCGGTGGTACTGGAGGTAATCGGACTTCTCCTTCCTTAGATTGCTTCTCCTTCCTTTCAAAGACTTGGTAGGTCATGAGTCCCCCCAAACTTGCCCTTGTCGTGCTTTCTACCTGTACCGTGTAGTCAAACTCTTGCAGACGAACTAGCCATTTAGTAATTCTAGCAAACACATCCATGTGTTGTACAACATAGGGAAATATTTCATTCGTGGTTAGAATCACAAATTGCTTAGGTAGCAAATATGACCTAAACTTTGTAGTTGCAAATCTAAGAGCTAGGACTAAGTGTTCCACATGGGTGAAACCTTTCTCTCCTGCTGTCATCATTCGACTAGAGAAGTAGATTGACCTCATGAAAGATGTCGTCGTATCCTTTTGGAGTAGCACAGCCCCCAATGAGTCATCACCAACACTTGAGGTGACATAGAATTTTTCATCCCACTTAGGTGGTGAGATAGTTGGCAGAGTGGCTAAGACCTCCTTTACCTTGTTGTAGTGATGTTCGCTTTTCTCGTCCCAAGTGAAAGTTGATCTTTGAGTGAGTTGTTGCAGTGGTAGAACAAGTTGTGATAGTAGATGTATGAATCTACTTAAGTACCTCACCTTCTGTAGAAAAGAGACCAGTTGACGTGCGGTCGTTGGTGAAGGTAGGGCTATGAGTGCGGACACCTTACCTGGGTCGGCGTTAATACCTTTTGCTGAAATTTCATGGCCTAGTAGAATGACTTTACTCTCCCCAATGTGACATTTATCCACATTTAATTGCCCACCTAGGCTCTGCAACCTGGCCAAACCTTCAGTTACCTTTTCTAAATGTGAAATACGGGAGCTATATATACAAAAATCATCAATGAACACTCTTATGGATGTTCCAAAGAACGGTTGAAAAACATATGTGACATATCTTTGGAATGTGGCAGGTGCATTTGTGAGACCAAATGGCATAACCCTGTATGCAAAACAACCCCATGGCGTGATAAAAGTGGTTTTTAGCTGATCTTCCAAGGCTATGCGTATTTGAAAGTATCCAGAATAACCATCACAGACGGTATAGCATTCAAAACCCGCTACTTCATTGAGAATTTCATCCAAGAAAGGGAGAGGAAAGTGGTCTCTCTTTGTAGCTGCATTTAGTGGTTTGTAGTCAACACAGACCCTCCACTTACCATTCTTTTTAGGCGTCACCACTACAGGTGACACCCATTCTGAGTTTTCTACAGGATAGATGAATCCCGCCTCCAGCAGTTTCCTTACCTCGGCCAAGAGTGCCTTTTCTTGTATGACCCCTAGTCGTCGTAGCTTTTGCACAACTGGTTTTACCCCTTCCTTCAGCTTAATATGATGTTCCACCACTGTAATGCCTGTGATTCTTTCATAGTTGTCAATGAACAGGTTAGGAAATCCCATCAACATTTGCAAAAAACTATCTTTCTCCTCAAGTGTTAATTCTGTAGACAACATACCCTTCAACCTACTTCCTCCTAGCCCAAGTGATTTGCTCTCCTCTTCATTGGGTTGCCCTTTTGGTGATGGATCACCAGTTGTGCTTACCCTTTGTGGATCCTTCATAATGATACCCATCACATCAATGGAACTGTCACTTTTGTCGGTGGATGTGGTCTCCTCCTCAGAACTGGAAGATTCGCTAGTGGTTTCATCTGCCGATGTTTCCAGATTCATTTGCTTCTGCTTGCCAATCCTCATGTCGTAGTAGATTGTCTCCCCTTTCTTACCGGTCATGCATAGAAGGCCAGTACCCCAGTCCTGTTTTGCCTTCATGGCCATCAACCATGGCCTTCCCAAAATTAGTGGATAGCCCTCCCCCTTAGTAGGCATTACAAAAACATCTACCTCTACCTCAGTGTTGAAAGCTTTGATTTTCACGGCACTTACCACACCCACACACTTTACTTTTGCGTTGTTTGCCATCTTTGCCTTGCATGGAGAAGGCCTGTCAACCTCGAGCCCTAATCGAAGCATCATAGCTTTGCTCATTACACAGATTTGTGCGCCTCCATCACTGTAGGTGTTTCCAACCCTCTTTCCTTTTATGTTTACGTCGACGATTGGAAGGATGTCATCCATGTTGCATCTCGAAATTTCTCCGGATACCTTTGTTTTGGAGCGTCTTGAACTTACCATTTTAGACCATTGTCGCCTTACTTTTGGTGCAAGATGTAGCAGCTGTGGCCATGTAATCTTCGGTACTTGCTCTGTCACATCCAATGTTAGATCATAGGGCTTAGAACTTTCCTCTAGCTGGAAATTGATGATGCCCAATCTCCGTCGTGGCCTGGATGGCCTCTTGCTAGTTTCTCCTCTCATGCTTCTCTCATCATCTGATTGTGTAGCTTTCTCCCTCCTAGCTCCTCTTTTCACAGTCCTGGCTTCAAGTGGTTCTAAAAAGGTTACCTTCTCCTTACCCTTGTCCCTCTCCTTTGCTCTGGGTGGATCCACTACTACGGCTTTTCCTTTCTCTTCTAGCCTTATGATGTTTACAGGGCGATCAGGTGGTGGGGCTGGTGGAAGAGGTGGGATGGATGCTTGTAGTGGTGTGTGGGGTGGACGTAGAATTTGTGTTGGTGGGGGTGGTGCTCGGGGTGGGGGTGTTCTTTCTCTAGGGGGTGACAATTGGTTCCTCCTACCTCCTCTATTATAGTTTTGTCGTGGTTTGGGACAGTAGTACATACCGTGACCGTCTTCTCCGCAGTTGTAGCAATGATACTCCCTGTTTTGTCGTCGTGCTCTTCCAGGGTCTTGATCTCTTTCTTGACTCCTCCCTTGCTGTATTAAGTGGACAGACAAATTCTGCAGTTGGTCAGTAATATGGGCCAACATATCTTGTTGGTCATCTCTTACCCCAAGAGCCGGTGGTGGTGGTATGGTGGTTGTTGTAGTTGCTGGTCGACACGATGTTCCTGCTTCTGTTGACTCGGTTTCTTTGGCTTTCATTCGCAGCTTCTTGTCCTTAAGGCGAGCAATCTCAACGGCTAACTCGTACGTAGCCGGGAATCTACCTTTCACCTTCTCCTTGAGAAGCGGCCATAAGCCATGCGTGAAACGATCTTTTTTTACGAAATCGGGTGCAGCTTCCCCCCTTGCCAGCGACTCAACCCATCGTTCCCACAAATCCACAAATTTGGACTCATAGGTGGCATATTCTAAAAGACCCTCCTGCTTCAAGTCTCTCAACTTGTCCCACAACTTTTCTAAAGTGGTACCTCCCCCAAAGCGCCTCTTAAAAGCGGTTTTTAAGGGTTCCCAGTCATCCTTGGTTGCTTGTGGAAGTGCATTGTACCATGATCTAGCTTCTAGCTTCATGGGATGCTTAAAGATTCTAACCCGGGATTCATCCGTATCTTTGTTGCTCACTACACATGCTACTTCAAAGTCATCTAGGAAGTCTGTTACCAAATCCTCTCCCTTCTTTCCTTTAAATGTTGGAAATGCTACACTTGCCATGATTACTGAGAGAGAGCTAGAAAGACACACTGCTTAACTTGCAAAAGTTTTTTTCTTCTTTACAAGGAGGCGTGTATACCCTCTTATACTAGGACATAGATTAAAACTTCAAACGGTACATTGCCTTGTACCAAAGGTAAGACAAATGGCTGATCTGATGCCAGAACCTCAAAAAATCGCTCCCCACCCAGCATGGTGTCAATGACGTACTGGTAGTGAGCCTTCAAATCCAGTATTACCTTGATTGAGCGTACACGTGTTGGTATGTGTGATCTGTCTTGAGGTAGGTTGTACTGATTCATGTGAAGCTTAGAGGTGCTTAGTCACTGTCCAATCTTGTGGGAGAGGGTGGTGTTCTTTCCTGAAACAAACTCAGTAGATCCCTAGTTTCTCTAGTGAGAGTGTGAGCCAATGATTCCGTTATCTGTGCTGCAGCATCAGGTGCGACTTGAAAACTAACTGTGATAATTACCTCGGTGACTTGAGTTACCCGATTCTCAAAGTAGAATAGTGTTGATTCTCTATTGTGTAGAGCTCCTTCTATTTTGTTGTTGTGGGTTGGTTGTAGGTTGCGGACATGGTTTCGACCTTCTCCTTCTTCTTCTTGGCACTTGGCCTATGTATATCCACTGGGTTTGGCGTGTTGGTTGACTCTACCACTGCAAATCGATTACCGTTACGCATGGCACTCGAGCTTCGATGGAGATACGGAGTTCGTCTAGTTGTGCTTGGAGCTCTTCTTCTTCTATCGTCCAATTAGCAAATCCTGCTAGCCATTCATCCATTCACAATAGTTTAGGGGTTTCAGTCTTGTAAACTGAAGGGTTTCATGAAAAGATCCTCAGTGGGGGCACCAAATGACAGGAGCAAAGCGAACCCCGAACCCCGACGGCCTCTAAAACACCGGGTATAAATGGCACACCTCGAGCCTGTCATGGTAAAGCAAACAGGGGCACCACCTAGCTTCAGCGGCTAGGACGCAAACAACACACCACCATAACAAAGTTTTCATCCAAGAGAGATGGATGCTTGGGAGTAATGATGAAGAGGAAAGGGAATGAGATCGAGAGAGAGAGAGAGAGAGAGAGAGAGAGAGAGAGAGAGAGAGAGAGAGAGAGAGTGAGGGAGGGGGTATAGCGGCTTAGTACTTAGGCACCACAAAAGGATGGCGAATCCGCACACCCTTCACACATACACAAGCTCACTCCAAACACAAGACTAGGTGGCGATTCCGCACACCTCACATGGGAAAAACATTGTAAGAAAACATACTCACAAAACCTCAAGCTTTATTTAGAGAATAAGGAGATGAAATGGGGAGCATAGGGTAGGGGAATGAGAAGGGAGAGGGTGGTAGAGCACATGGCGGATAGGTGGGAGTTGATGGCGAAGACTCCCACGAGGGTTATGGCCATCATCCTTCATTTAGTTGCCCTTCATCTTCCATAGCCAAGGGTGTAGAGGTTATGCTCAAGACAAGCATGGTGATTGCAGTGATGGTGATGGTGTGGGTGTGTGTGTGTGCACTAGGCACACACAGTGCATAGTGTGTTCTTTGGTGATGTTGCGTGTGTATTTAGTGTGATGGTGACCCCTGTTTATATAGGGGAGGAGGGGGAAGGAATTCTAGAATTTAGAAATGAAGAAATCATTATCTACATAGGCCATGTGACTGTGGGCCCCACTTGTTTGGCTGTGTGTATATGTGCCAGAACAGCAGTCTCATGAGAGAGAGACTAAGAGAGAGAGATGGGTTGATGAAAAAAAGTGAGAGGTGACATGGAGAATAAAGTAATTACAAGAGGGGAGAGAGGGGAGTGTGTTCAGAGGTGAATCAGTGTGCAGATGTGTGTGAACACAAGAAAAATCAGGTAACCACCGGGTGGGGATGGGTCTGTGGGCACCTTTTTCAGTGAAACTGAGTGTGTGTGAGTGTGGGGGAGTTTATTTAGCTACAAGACAAGAGACATGGCGCCCTTTAGAGAGAGAGGGGGGTATTTGGGTCATGGGATATGATAGGAGAGAGAAAGAGGGGGTGGGGTATACTATTTTGGAAGATAGGGTAAGTTGCATGTGAGTTAGGGTGCATTATTGGTGAGTTATAATGCATTATTGGTGAGAGGTGGGGTAGCTTGAGGGGAGAGAGAAAGGAGAAAGGACAAGGGGAAGAGAGAGGGGGTTGACCTTTTGAGTGGAGGAGAGGAAAAGGGACACCCGGCGGGGGCAACAGTGAAGAAAAAGGAGGCAAGGTGGGGATGGGCTACCCCGCAGGCATGAGGTGGCCTATTTTACCTTTCTTATATATTTACATAATCATACTTTATTTTTTTCTTACTTTTTCCAATGCCTGTTATCACTCCCTCCATAAGAGGGGGTTTTCATGGGGTGGGGACGAGAGAAGAGGGGTATGGGAGCTTGGCTTGTGAAAAGCCCCCATCATTAGCCCTCCCCTTTTGGCTAGAGGCATTCATGTCTCTAGCTCATCTGTTGGATCATTATCGTCGGAGGTGGCGGCTGATGGTGTGTCCTCATCTGGAATGTCAATTGGTGAAGCCTGGTCAAATCGAAGAAAATAAGGTTTAAGAAAATTGCTCGAAATGTGAGTCGGGTTAGCGCGAGCTGCTAGTTGTGGGAGAAGAGAGAAGGAAAAGATGCACCACACCGCAAAACTATCAAGTAACGACCTCTTCAAAACAGGAACAAAGTGCTAAAGTAATTGAATTTTACGATGCCGACAAAATCCGACGCACAATAGCCAAGGCAGTGTTGTTAACAACACCGCTAACTTAATTAATTGCAAACCAAGGAGTTTAAGCTCCCATTTACTAAATCTAGGCCAAACTAGTTTAGCCTGCAATGATTCAAAATGTCCATTGGTGATCGGTGTTGAAGAATATAAGACTAAACATGTTAAATTGCCGCAAAATTTTTCCTTGTGTTGCTAATTCTGCTTCTTTCTACTTATTTTTCTCGATCAGGAATGGCTTTCTCTCCACAAGAGGGAGAAAGAATCCCGCTTTGCCCTTTTTGCTTGTTGCCTTTGACTCTTGCTTGTCTCTTCCTCCAAGAGCTTTACTTCTCAAGCACGAGAGGGAGAGAGATAGAGCGTGATAGAGAACCCTTTGCTTTGCCTCTCCTGAGAGAGAGAGAGAGAGAGAGAGAGAGAGAGAGAAAGAGAGAGAGAGAGAGAGAGAGAGAGAGAGAGAGAGAGAGAGAGAGAGAGAGAGAGAGAGAGAGACTTGCTTTGGTTTTCCTTATTCTTTCCTTCTTTGCCTTGCCAAGAACGAGAGGAAGAGAATCTCCCTTTGTTTTGCTAGCCGAGGATGAGAGAGAGAGAGAGAGAGAGAGAGAGAGAGAGAGAGAGAGAGAGAGAGAGAGAGAGAGAGAGAGAGAGAGCTTTTCTCCTGGGGGGTTCACTATATTTCAGACCACTATATCACGTGCGTTCCGGCTCTTTTTTCAAAAGACCTATTCTGTAAATTTTCTAGGAAATATAATGAACCCTTTTCTTTTAAATTTTGTACATTTTTTGGAGATTTGTAAAAAACATATCCTTATATAAATTTATTTCTGTAACTTTTAAGGGATTTAAATACCCTTCTGTTGAATGCACATGATAGATCACATACTATGTAAGGTGAACCCCCCGGGGCTTTGCTTCACCTTATGTTCTCCCTCGTGTAAGGTCTCCACCTTTGGTGCAATAATGGAAGCTTGTGCAGAATGCAGATTACTCAAGATGGCAAGAACACGTCGAGCGCATTCAGATTGGCAAAGCTGGAATACATGATACTTATCGAACGCTCATTGCTTTGAGTGGTCAGTTAGATCGAGCGCGTTCAAGTTGACAAGGTGGATATATGGATCTTTTATGGAATGGATTTAACTTGGTTTTTGAGATGATACAATTGGTTTGTAAAGGTTTTAAGATGGGCTCAACACTGAGGGTTTCTTGGGAAAAGTAATTAGTAAGGAATTGTAGAAACTCCAACCAGATTGTATCCTTGAAACTAGAAAGAACTCTTAGAGTAATCAGTAACGCTTGGTAAAGTGGAAAGATTATCCCACTGAAAACGCCACTTGGAAAAATGAAACCTTTTATCTCAAAGATTTTTCGAGTTTCGGTTGAGATGAGGGCATCTCAAATTCTTAAGTTGGGGGTGATTGTAAGGTCTCCACCTTTCTAGCTGTCGGGAATGAACTCAAGCTTTAGGAGAAAGCGTTGATCAGGAAATCATGTCAAAACACTATCTCAAAAGCAATAAAAAATGGTATTTTTGGAATCTTAAGTACAACAAACCCAGGGGTAGAAATTTTCATAACTGAATTTCGATAAAAATTGGCATAGTTATGGCTCCTGGAAGTTTACACTGTTGATTAAATTAATAAAATAAACTATAAGTTTTTGGTAATAATTCTGTAAAAGACTTTTATCATAAAATCCCTAAATATCCACAAATAATTGTAGATTTTTCCAAAATTAATGATGAAAGATAATAACAAAAAATTGATTTTGTGTATCTGGGGGGCTGTGTGGGGCAGTAATGAACTTTCCTAGACACGAATTAGTAGCAGGGGGTGCTACAATTTGGAACAGACTCGGAGTCCTGGCCATTTCTCTCTCACCTAGAGAGAAATCTACTAAAAAATCACTAGAGAGAAAAAAATATAGTTGATTATCCATGGTAATTAGCTTAATCCTTTTTTAATTAGCAAAATAATACTAATTTACCTATATTTTCTTAATTAATCCAATTAATTAAGAAGATTAAACTTACTTACACTCTAAATTACTCTCTTAATTTTTAATATTAGGGATGTTAATCTAATTAATTATTAAGCCAAATTAGGGTTGAAATTAATCTTTTTGATCATAAATTAATGGTAATTATACTAATTAGGGATGTTAGTCTACTTAGATTAAGATTAGGGATGTTAATCTAATTAATTATTAAGCCAAATTAGGGTTGAAATTAATCTTTTTGATCATAAATTAATGGTAATTATACTAATTAAACTTAGAGATGTATTAGATTGTCAAGATGCTAGAAACATTATCTCTTAATTTTATGATTAATTTTTGTAATTAATTAGGTAAAAATTAGCTATTTTTAATCAAAAAATTGATGGAAAATCTATCTAATTAGCTCCAAAACTCTTAAGTTAATTATCACAGCTAGAAAATACTATTAGAGACACGGGGTAAATTACTCATTAATAGATAATTAATCTAAGTATTTAATTAAGCTTGAAATTAATTGTTTTTAGCCATAAATTAAAGGGGAAAATAAGAAACATATGTGAAATAATTATGTGCTTTTTATAAGAGTTATTTTACCTATTAAAGAAGCCATGATAATTAGATTAGCCATAGAAAATTAATGTAGCTAATTATCTTAGTCAAAAAACCCTGTTTTTGAAGGTAAATTAAATGAGAGATTAGTAAATGAGATTAGATAGCTTTTGGATAGTTTTAAGAGCTAGAATACATCATTACAAAGTTGTAATAATTAGCTTAGACACAAATAATTGATTTAGCTAATTATCCTAGTCAAAAAATCCTATTTTTGAACGTAAATGAAAGGGAAAAAATAGTAAATCATATTAGATGGCATTGGGATAATTTTTAGAGTTAGAATACATCATTAAAAAGGTATGTTAATTAAATTAGCCAAAGAAAAGTGGTTTAGCTAATTATCTTAGTAAAAAAACCTTGTTTTTGAAGGTAAATTAGTAAATTAGATTAGATAGCTTTGGAGTAATTTTCGGAGTTAAAGTACAGCATAAGAAAGTCAAGATAATTATCTTAAGTATAGATAATTAGTTTAGCTAATGTTGTCTAGTTTTTACTAAAAATTAGATGGAAAAATTAATAAGTCACGATAGATGATTACATGCTATTTATCAGAGTTATATTACATAATTTAAAAACCATGATAATTATCTCAAGGTTAGAAAATTAGTACAAATATTTATCTAAGTCAAATTATACTAATTCTAGCTGAAAATTAAAGGGGTAAATTAGTAAAGCATGTTACATGATTACATGCTATTTATGAGAGTTATATTACATGATTAGAAAGCCGTGATAACTATATCAAGGTTAGAAAATTAGTATGGATATTTATCTTAGTCAAATTATACTAATTCTAATAGAAAATTAAAGGGGGAAATTAGTAAATCATGCTAGATAACTACATGCTATTTATTAGAGCTAGATTACATAATAGAGAAGCTGTGATAACTATGTCAAGGTTAACAAATTAGTATAGAGATTTATCTAGGTCAAATGATATTAATTTTAGCTAGAAATTAAAGAGAGAATTAGTAAATCATGTTAGCTTGCATGATATTTATGAGTGCTAGATTACATGATAAAAAAGTCGTGATAATTATGTTAAGGTTAGGAAATTAGTATAGATATTTATCTAAGTCAAAATATACTAATTTTAGCTAAAACTGAAAGAAGAAAATTAGTAAATCATGCTATATGATTCCTTGATATTTATTAGAGTTAGAAGTTGTGATAATTATGTCAAGGTTAGAAAACTAGTATAGATATTTATGTAAGTCAAATTATACTAATTTTAGCTAAAAATAAATATGAAAATTATATAATTGAGTTGAAAATTTTAAACTTTAATTACCAAAGGTCATAAATATCATTATCTACCTATGATAATTATACCATACTTAATTAGTTAGTCTAGAAAATCATAATTGACTAAAAGTTCTATTTTTAGCAAAAGATAAATTAAAATAAATAGACTTTGGAGTCAAAAGTTTCTAGGAAATTTACAATAAGGATAAACTAGTGATATAAAGTTGAAGAAATAAAATCTTTAAGAGAAAGTAAACAAAATAAATATTATGCTCAAAATAAGCAGATTCCAAGCTTAAAATTCGATGGGGAGACTAGAAAAAAGATATATAAAATTATAAGAAAATTAGGAGAGCTTAGATAACCCTTAGGAAATCTTTGAAAAAAGTTATTATATCTATATAGGCAAATAAGAAATTATTAGGTCAAGAATTTACCAATTAAGACTACAAATTTAACCTTAATTGGGTTACGATTGAATACAAAGGTTAAATCCAGCTTTAGGATAATTTATCTAATGATTAGACCTATTTTTTATAAGGATAAGAAGTTATGGCACCCAAAAGGACTCGTGAAAATCTTACATTTGATGATGAGGACGTAGCTCCAAAACGAACTAGAGCGTCGCTTGACGACGAAGCCGGGCCTAGTAGTAGGCCTACGGCGGAGAGTCTTCAGGCACCAACGCAACAGCAGATGACCGATCAGTCCCAGGTGGGTTTTCATTTAAAACAAGTCGTTAAATTGATTAAGTTCTTTTATAAGTTAACATTGTATACGTAAGGAGTGAGTAAGAATCAGAAAAGGAGAATAATTGGCCGAAAATGGAAGGTCGCTTCCAAGAAACCAACATGCATTGTTTGTAATTAGGAAATATTTGTTTGGGCTAAGATTGGTTGAATTAGGAAAGATATGTTTGATCATCCTTAAGACAGCTTGTTTCAAGACACCTCCGACTCCTTGGTATAAATTGATGATAATGATGGCTTTCCAACTATAGATAAGTCAGTTATCCCCATGAACAATGAGTTTCTACTTCGTGTCATCTCTTGACGTTTCTACATAAGTTAGGATACCGTTTTTATCCTAGGGGAGCCGCCCGGCTGGGCAATTGGTTTTGTGTATGGACACCCCGAACCTTGGGTGGGAGTTTATCCACCCCAGATTGTGAATAAGGAACGGGTGCCATTTTTTCACCCTTAGGTGGTCTCGAGACAAGAAGAGTACTGGTCATGGTTATTATGGACAATGTTTTGATTGACAGTACCCTCTCTTAAGTTTAAAGATGTGTGTTTGCTAAAAGAATGATTTTCAATGCTAACTTTAATACTTGATTGAAGGAATTACTGTGACGAAAAGTTAAAACAAACATTTATTTTGAATGTTAAAACAATGTGATAGTAATTAGAAAAAAAAGAATCATGTGTGAGTGCGGGGTGGTAAATGGGGAATGACTAAGGTTGTCAATCATGGACGGGTGGATTTGATGAGTTAAGTAACTATCCATTCCTGTGTAGTAAAAATGTTTAGAAAACTTCTTCATTTGGAAGAGGAGTCCACTAGCAGATGTGCCCTCACATATGTTAGGGGGAAAAAAACATTGGTTGAGGATACCTTAGCCAAACTTGTGGAAGTTATAGGGCCAAAATAGTTTTGGATTTCTAAATGTTGTCCCGTTTCCATTGCAAGACAAGACTAGGTCTTCTTCTAAGGCTATAGACCCAAGCCATTGTCAAGGTCTATTCCTTGGATTTTTTTGGTTTAGTGACTCTGATCTTTATCAGGCCTAGAGACCTGTCAAGGACCCCATCCCGCTTTTGGTGTCAGTGGGTTGGGGACGTCATACCTCCGACTTCCCTCTTCTCCTTGGTTTGGTAGCCGAGGACGAGACAAAGAAAGAGTTTTTTGCCTTGTTCTTCTCCACTTCAAGCTCTCGGATCCCCTTCCTTTGGTAGCCAAGGACGAGAGAGAGAGAGAGAGAGAGAGAGAGAGAGAGAGAGAGAGAGAGAGAGAGAGAGAGAGAGAGAGAGAGAGAGATCCCTATGCTTTGCTTCCTTTGTTTTGCCCTCTTTTCCTCCTTCGCCATCACACTACTTCCCCACAAACTCCTCACGTCCTCTTTTCCTCCCCTTGCATGCCCTAGAAAAGAACCCCCCTATTTTAAGTTGACCCCTCCCTTAGCAACGACGGTGCCATCATTGCTAGGGAGTGTAAAAACACCCTCAAGATGACATGGCAAGATGAGGTTCGAAGTATGCGGAATGCCCTGCAAATAGCACCAAAAACCATCACCTTGGCTTGCTCTCTCACTTCCATTTCATGGCGGAGCTCGACCGAGCTGCTCAACGGCCACCTCAAGCGCAACCTTGTTCTCCAGCGCTGCCGCCTGCTGCCTGCTGCCTGCTTGCACCATCTCCCTTTCTTTTTCCTTTCCTCTACACTTAAGCCCTTATTTAAAACAATTGGGCTGACATTGGATTATACTGGGTGGGCGGCCCTGAAAGGGCACCTCATTTGGCATACATATCTACTAAAGCATTGCCAAGCATAACAGCTCCGGTTCCCCGTGGGCGGCTTCATTCCCTTGATTTGGGCACCACATTTGATACACATGCCGGCCAAGGCAATGCCAAGCACGACATTCTCTTCCATCAGTCCTTGACTAACAAAATCATCATGAATTTTGATGCTCATATCAGCTTCTTAGTGAAATACGCCTTGAAAATGCAAGCATAGGTGATTGCATTCGCCTGAAAGCATTCCCTTCGCACTTGGTGAAAATAGCCCAAAGCTTTTTACCACAGTCATGTTGGGCATTCCCCGCAATCATTGCATTCCAAGAGATGATAATCCGGACACACAGCTCTTCAAAAACCTTCTGTGCTTCCGTACGGGCACCACATTTAGCATATTTAAATTCCAAAGCATATCGGTTTCTAGTATTCCGTGATTGAAGCTCAAAATTCCCAAATGGCACGCTGACTGAGCGGACTGGATTGGTACGAAATCAACCCCAGTGAATCTTTTTCGGCCAATATCTTGGCAACAGAAACTCCGATCACTGATTTGAAAAGACCGACACGCTCCAAAAAGTGAGCACTTCAGGCCCATGCATTCACTTCATCTCTATTCGCTCAGCTGCAGTTGCCCAATCCGGTATGGATGTGCATCAACTTAAACTTCAACCGGCCATAACTTCCTCACCATAGCTCCAATCGACAAGCCATAAAGACAGGCTGGTAGAGCACTTCAAGCACTATAGTTCTAGATCATAAAATCCCATCTCTGCTCACTTCAAGCATACTATTTTTTAGCATCATTAAGGCATCTATTGGCCATTTAAAGCCACATCTGACATACATTAACCGTAAAAATAGCTTGTTACCAAGCCTTGAACACTAATCATTGATCAAGTAAGCTTCAAATAAGCTCGACGTGCATTTTTCTGGTTTCTTTCTTAGCATGGCAGTGGAGCTGCAATGAACTTGCACACCCTCCGGTCTGTACCAACTGCACTTAAGAAGCATCATCAGACTCATCGTCTGATGCATACATAGCACTATCTTCAGGAGGTTGATTTGTGTTGAAATCTTCAATATTAATCTCACCTTCTTGTTGCTTAAACAACTTAACTCTTTTTACTACAATAGGCACCTTGAGCTCACTGCCATCAAGCTCACATAACTTATATGTCACATTATCATAAAGATGAAGTACCACATATGGTCCAAACCATCGTTTAACCAAGGCTTGTGCATACCAGTGTATTGGTTCTCTAGGCTACTATCATATACAAGGACCCAATCCCCATCTTTAATAGCATGAGGTCGTAGTCTGTGCTTACCATCAAATGTTGCTTTATTCTTCAACCTTGCTTCCTTAAGCTTTACTTTAGCTTGTTCAATATGTTCTTGATGCCTTTCATGTTGGCAAATGCACAAAGCAAGCAAATATTCTATAGACATATCCTCTTCCCATGGCATTACGGTCCAAGAAATAACCGCTTCCTCTGTAGGCATAATGGGTTTTTGCCCGTACATTAGCTCAAATGGCATAAAACTCGTAACATAACTATGTGTAGTTTGATCATCCTATAAAGCAAATTTAGGAGTTTAGGCCAATCACCAATATGTCCCTGGCATGCCTTTGCTAAATCTTGAATAATAGGCGGATGCCCTCTTTCACTTTTACCATTACCCTCTGGATTGTATGTTATAGTGAGAGCCAATTTAATGCCCAAGCAAGCAAAGAAATCCCAAGCTTCATCTGCATCTAGCTCTCCTTTATCAGTAGTGATTCTACCAACGCATCCATACCTTGAAATAATATCCTCAAGCAAGAACTTGCACACAGAAATCGTAGCTTTGGTAATGCAAAGCTCTGCCTTCTACCTAATTAGTAAGATCTTCTCTAGAAAGAACAATATACCGCATCTGCCAAACACCTACTGGCATGGTAATCAGGTCCACCACCCACTTGTAGTGCATAGCCAGTGGATAGGTGGGATGCTATCCCTCTCAATGTCGCATATTAGAATAGTGTTGGCATATTAAGCACGTCTCCACAAAATGAGCCACATTTTTATACATACCTTTCCACCAAAAAACGATCCTTAATATTGACAAAAGTTACCCAGACTCCTCTGTGTCCAACCCATAAACTTACATGAAATTCTTTGAGATAACCTGCTATTGAGTCGCTTCATCACAAACAACCCGTTGTGGTACCCCTCTAGAGCGCTTTGGTTGTTTCCATAAATGTCCATCCTTCAAAAGTAGCCATAAGCATTCTTTCTGATCCTTTTATACTCTTGATGTGTCCACCCTTCATGCTTAGTAAGAGTTCTAAGGTAAGGATCAATCAAAATCCACTCTCCATCATAAAATTCCTTCAAAAATTATGAGCAATATTACCACAAATTTCATGTAGATAAGAAGACGTATAGAACTTCAAGCCAACATCATCACTTGTGGTCAGCATCTCTTCTTCATCTTCAAACCTACCTCTTGATAACATATCTGCAACAAGACTATCTCTACCTGCAATATGATAAAATTCAGGGTTAAGAGACTTAATATAGGCTATCCCTCACAACATAACAATATCTAGAGTAGAGCAATTTGCAATCATCCCTATCAATGGCAAGAAATCTGTCTCTACCAGAATTGAAGCTCCAATAAAGTATTCTTTATCAGACCTTAGAGAAGTAGCAACTGTAAGACAAGGGGAACTAGAACCTAGGATTCCACCACCCAACCACCCACTATATAGCATAGCCCCTGGCCCTTTGCCCTAGTTGGACTCCCTTTCCACACTGCCTAGCCCGGCCTTGCCCTTGTCTAGTCCGGCCTTGCCGGTGTCCTGACAGTACTCCCCCCTTAAGAAGAGTTTTTGTCCTCAAAACCAAAGTGGGGAACTTCTTCTTAAGAACACTTATGTTTTCCCAAGTGGAACCTTCCTCAGGTCGGTCTTTCCACTTGATTAAGGCTTGTTGACGTACGTGTATGCAACTCATGATAATGAGAACACGTTCAGGTTCATGCGATAATGTAGGAGGTTCAATGAAATCAACCAAAATCTGTTGGTCAATAACATTGTCGTTCCCATGTAACCGCTTATGTAAACGACTTACATGAAACACCGGATGAATACGAGAATGTGAAGGTAGTAATAATTTGTAGGCACGATCACCTACTCGCTTGAGTATTTTGAAAGGCCCACAATATCGGGGAGATAATTTAGGTGTTGGTCCAGTTTTCAGACTTTCTGAATGTTCTGGCACACGTAAAAATACTTCCTCCCCTTCTTCGAAGGTAACTTGCCGATGTTTCTCATCAACGTACTTCTTATACCGATCCTGTGCTTGCCAGACATTCTGACAAGAAAGTTTCAACATATCCATGTGGTCTTGGAGAAAATCCTTAACTTGTTTGGAGTTTTTTGGTTGCCAAACCCACCGTAACTGGTGACCTAGGTTGAAACCCATACATGAGCATGAAAGGACTAAAGCCTGTTGTGACATGCTTAGCACTATTGTAGGCAAACTCGAGAATAGGTAAGTGTTCTTCCCATTCTGACTGTTTTTTGGTGATGTATGATCTTAGCATATCCTCTAGCACCTGGTTAACTTGTTCTAACTGACCATCTATTTCTGGATGATCAGCTGTACTGAGGTTCAATTGTGTACCCAATCGTTTAAACACAACTCTTCAAAAGTGGCTGTTAAACTTGGAATCACGATCATTGACAATGTTACTAGGAAAACCATACAATTTGTATAGATTGTCCACAAATAACTTTGCTAGTTCTGGTGTCTTAATCGTTGATTTGGTCTAAATAAACTTACATAGTTTATTCAACCTGTCTACTACCACCCATACATGAGCATGAAAGGACTAAAGCCTGTTGTGACATGCTTAGCACTATTGTAGGCAAACTCGAGAATAGGTAAGTGTTCTTCCCATTCTGACTGTTTTTTGGTGACGTATGATCTTAGCATATCCTCTAGCACCTGGTTAACTTGTTCTAACTGACCATCTATTTCTGGATGATCAGCTGTACTGAGGTTCAATTGTGTACCCAATCGTTTAAACACAACTCTTCAAAAGTGGCTGTTAAACTTGGAATCACGATCATTGACAATGTTACTAGGAAAACCATACAATTTGTATAGATTGTCCACAAATAACTTTTCTAGTTCTGGTGTCTTAATCGTTGATTTGGTCTAAATAAACTTACATAGTTTATTCAACCTGTCTACTACCACCCATACCGAGTCATGACCTCATATAGTGGTTGGTAAAGCTATAATAAAATCCATAGAGATGCTTTCCCATTTTCCATTGGGGATCTCCAAAGGATGTAAGAGTCCTCCTGCTTTTAGGCACTCCGCTTTGTTAACTTGACATTTTTGGCAATGCAAGACATAAGATTGAACAAAGCCATGTATACCTGGCTAGTAAAACTGTCATCGTACGAGAGCATAATTTTTTCTAATCCCTAGTGCCCTGCACTTGGACTATCATGACATTCATAAATAATTTGGTGCCAAATATATGTGTCCGTCGGTACACAAACTCTCCCCTTATGGAGTAGGTACCCATTGTTGATGGTGAAATGATTCCATTGCTATAGTTCATCACGTGATAAAGGAGAACTAGGTGTGGAGGTTAACTATACACTACCGTCATTGGAGTGAGAAGGATCCCTCTTTTGAACATGGCTCCACACTTTGGAATATGCTTCATCATGCTCATATTTGCCTTTGAGAGAATCTAAAAATTCACTATGAAGTTCCATAAACAAGAGAGAATTGATCTCTTGCATTTAACTTAGAGTGTCCACCACTACATTGTACCGGCCTTTGCGATACCTTAGCTTGGTGTCATATTCCTGAAGAATCTCGGCCCACCTGGCTTTTCAACCCTTCAAATCCATTTGTTGTGTAAACCATTTGATGCTTTCATGGTCAAACACAATCTTAAACTGAGCACCATACAGATAATGACACCATGTTTTTAAGGCAGACACTATTGCATAGAGTTCGCGTTCGTAAGCAGAATAGTTCTGCTGAGCTGCATCAAGCTTCTTGCTTTCAAATGCAATCGACCGTCCGTCTTGTAACAGCACTGCTCCAATAGCACGGTCACTGGCATCCGTTTCCAAAAGGAATGGTTTCAAAGGATCTACAATAGCCAGTATAGGAGATGTAGCTAATGCATCCTTGAGCGTGTCAAAACTGTGTTGTTGAGCGGATCCCCACTGAAAAGCTTTGCCTTTGCCTTTTAGTTGATCCGTCATGGGAACAGAAATTTGAGCATAGTTTTAAACAAACTTTCGGTAAAAACATGCAAATCCCAAAAAAATCTATAATTCTTCTCGATTTTTAGGAGAAGACCATTTCCGGATGGTATCCACTTTGGATTGATCCATATATAGCCCGTTAGCTGAAATAACATGCCCTAAACAGTGAATTTCTTCTTTCAAAAATCACATTTAGATTCCTTGGCATATAATTTGTTTGTGCGTAACAACTCAAACACCTGCCTGAGATATTGTAAGTGTTCTTCTTCAGAAGCACTATAGACTAGGATGTCATCGAGGAAAACAATGACAAAGTTGCCCAAATATGGCTTCAAGACACTATCCATAAGTGTCATGAATGTTGCGGGTGCATTGGTTCACCCAAAAGGCATCACCAAGAACTCATAGTGTCCAAACCGTGTTCGGAATGTGGTTTTGGGTATATCGGCAAGGTGAATACGGACTTGGTGATATCCTGACCGCTTTGTAAAAATGCGAGCATGAGTGAGTTTGTCAAACAATTAATCTACTCTGGGCAATGGATACTTGTCTTAATTGTAACCACATTTAAGCCACATTAGTCTATGCACATGGGCATACTTCCATCTTTTTTCTTCACTAGCAGGATAGGCAAAGCCCATGGTGAAGAACTGGGTTGTATAAACCCTCTGCTAAGGTAGTCAGCAAGCTGACGTTCCACCTCAACAGCTTCTGAATAACTCATATGGCAAGGTGGTTTACTAACAGGTTTACAGCCTGCAGCCTGATGGCAAATCATTAGGAAATACATCTTGAAATTCCTTTAATAATTTCTGTAATTGACTAGCAATGTTTGCTTGTTTAGAATCAAAAACTGGTGGAATAGATGAGAGAGAAGCATGCGGCGTTGAGGAATGTTCAACAGATTTAATGTTAGAAAGAAAATGAGACAGTGAGTAACACAAGAAAACCTAATCTATTTCATTATTAGAAATGAGCTGCAGAAGCTCAGTGGTACAAATCAGTGGTGATGAAGGTATATTTGTTTCTCCTAACAACAACACATGTGCGCCATGGGATTCAAACATCAAGCTTTCGTTCTCATAGCTATGCTTTAGTAATGGTCCTAGGCTATGCAACCACTCCCTACCAAGAACCACATCTTCCCTTTTCATGTTCATAACCTGAAAATCCAAGCATGTGGATTACCCTTGTACTTCCAACGGAAGAGCTTGGCACTGAGTATCCCATATTTCAATATTATGTCCATTCATCATTGCTACCTTGTAGTGGTGGGTACTCCGAGTTTGAGGAATTTTGAGTTTTTTCACCAATCTGTAATTGATGAAATTGTGAGTAGCACCATCATCTACCAAGATTCGCACCTTGTGCCCTTGAAGATATCCGTGCATGCGTACTAACTCATGTGGTCCAAAGGTTGGTTGCCACATGGAAGCAGTGAGACAGCATTCATGCACCACCTTAGTGTGTGTTACTTCCACTGTAGAGAATTGTGAGGAAGACTGAAGAGGTAGCAGTTGCACCATGTGCACTGCTTTCTCCTTGCCCTGAGCAGTAGATTTTCCCTTGGGACAATCCTTTTTGCCATGACCTCTTCCTAAACATTGAAAACATAATTTTTCTTTCTTGGCTTTATCAAAGTCCTCAGGAGAGAGAGGACCCCTAGACCCCTTGGGTTTTTTAGATGCATCCAAATTGGCAACTATAATTTTCTTTTATTGTGCCCATATTGAGTGTGTGTATTACCATGTGTATTAGTAGGCACGTGACTATTATGTGTTTTCTTTTCATTTGGATCATCATGAATATGTGCTTTCACTATGGCTTCCTCAAGTGTTTTAGGGTCTTGGGTCTTGACATGCTTCTTAACACTAGGTTGGTAACCTACCAGGACATAAAAGTGTCCTTTCAGGGTTTTGAAAAAAACCTCGAAAACCATAGTAGATCCACTCATTTTGTAAAATCCTTTCATGAGGTTATAGTTCAAGGCCTACTACACATGGAAAAAATAAGAAACTTGTAAAATTTCTCACTTTTTGGTCACACCAAGCCTCCACAGTTGATGGACCAGTACATTTTCATCAAAACTGTCATTTCTTACGTTTTGTTGCATAAAAATAAGATTAGGGATTTTTGTAGGACTTGAGATAAACTCCCTAGTTAACTTCAATGGGTTGGTGATCAGAACATATGATTGCTTCTCACTCACTATTTTTTGTTTTGCCAAAAGAAATAGGTACAAAAAGTTGAATTTTTACCATTCTGCAAACCTATTATCAAAGTTTCTATAGCCACGCTCAATACAAATGATATATGCATGTTTTCTTAGTTCCCTATTTTCCTTTAGGTTTATAAGGAGCCATGGAGAATATCAAAAGAATAATACATCTCTTACCAAGGGGAATCTTGGGGACAAAGATGAAGTACTAAATACAACAAACATGAAAAAACTGGGTTCAACATTATGAGTTGTAGAATCCCATAGAAACTATTCAATATCTAGCCAAATTTGATCCTTATGACTAGATATGGTTACTACCTAAAAAATGCATGTAGTTGTCACAAGAAAATAACAATATTGAAAAAGCTATACTTGATATACTAGAATGTTTTGTTTTCTTCTATAATTGAAAAAATCAACCATCGTTGTCTACTATGCAAAATAGGGTATTAGGTGCCCCAAAACTCAAGAAATATTAGATTTATGTTACAATATGCGACATAGAAAATCAAAACTGCATTTGGATATCATGAAAGCCACCAAAAAAATAATAATACAAGAGCTAAAATTGGCTAAAAAACAGGATTTGACAATTTTTGTAATTTGGTTATAACTTATAACTTAAACATTTATTTCTCCCTAGAAGCATTAGGAAATGTTGAGGACTACTAAAGATAGTTCTCTAGCATTATAGACCTCACAAACATGAATTCTAGAGTGGTATAGTTGCAAAATGTTTGAAGAAAGCCAAAAACAGGACCCGTTTTTTTACACAGTTTAGGTTGTGAAATGTTGTGCAAGGACAAGGTTAAAGATGGAATTGATATTCCACAAAAACGTCGAGTTTTTTTGAGCTCATGAGACAACTTTCTAGACAGATAGCACGTCAAAATCCATTTTAAAACTCTTGACATAATTCAAGGAAAATGGTCACTTAACAGGACATAAAAGTGTCCCATTACCAACCTAGTGTTAATTAAGCTCGGGTGTCAGACCTCGTATGAACCCCTTAATCTCGGGTGTCAGACCTCGTATGAACCCCCTTACTTGTTGAAAGGTATCTAAGCCTTCCAACTTGAGTATAACATCTTGATAGTGAGAGATATATTCAAGTAGTGATGGGTATTGGTGGATGGAACATGTGTCCCAAGCCGTCCAATTCCGATTGGCCTCGTTTGTAGGCAAAAATTCTTTGCTAAACATAGCTTCAAAATCTGCCCAACTCTGTGGTATGATGTTCTTCTTCTTGAGAGACATCCACCATTTGTAGGCCTTGCCTTCTAGAGTTAAGCTCGTTTGTAGGGCTCTGACTGGGTCCGGAGTACACCATAAGGCCTGAATTCCATCCCACCTGAATTCCATCTCTTAAAAATCGATGGTTTGGTGTTTTTCAACAATTCATCCACCTCTTTTGCAGTGAGAGTATGCAACGTATCAGCATTTGGGCCTTGCCCTAGATTAGAAGTGCCTTGCCCTTGTGTAGCAACGTGCTCATGCATGTGCATGTCAGCAGGACTCTTGGACTGCTGGTGCATTAATTGAATTACTAATGTGGATAGTTTAGTAACATTTTCATTTAAAGCTTTAAATGTTTTTTCCATGACTATCATGCTTGTTTGAAGTGCACCAAATTCTTGAATATCGAGCAATTCGTAAGTATCATCACCTACCGTAACATCGCGGGCACTCTCCTTGAGAGGATCGGGCTGCGGGCCATCATTGGCAGGATCACGCATACTATGCATGATCCTGCCATCATTGGTAGGATCACGCATACTTTGCTCAAAATTGAATGTCATATTGATATCCGAATCCATGGCGACACAGTGCGGTGCAAGGAGTATCCAGAAAAAAATACCTGATATTGAGAGCACTCTCAAAGTGTAATTAGCCTTGCTAATTCCGTCAAAATCGATAGTATCCCAGTGGAGAGTGATTTGAATTGTCCGCCGTATATGGAATTCCACAAGTTCTTGATAGCCGAATCAATTAGACTTGAAAGCATTAATTGACTTTACCAAAAAATTGTACTTGAACTCCGTCGGTGTTCTTGAAATCTCCGAGTTTTTGTGTAATACACAGAGAATTTGGCTCGAAGTTTGTGCTGGCCTCGTCGATGCTATGCCGCACCTCTCCTGCCTGCCAAATCTGCACGTGGAGTAAGGGGGTGGGATACCCTACTGTGGGTACCGCCCCTTATGTTTAAAATTTAGGTATGGCCACTAACCCGCAAGGGGGTTGGGCGCCCTTAAGTGGGAAAAAAGAAGTCCACAATCGGCTATGGCCGCTCAAAGCAGCACACAGATGATTGCCGTCACCGTGGAGCTCATTGTGTTGAGGTAGGGGCTCCGGCCCAGTGACATGAAGTCCTACCCTACCCGGCACACAGCCGTAGAGCCCGCAAGCGGAACTTTTGGTGTAAGTCCGTCTCGGCGTCTCCTCCTTGCAAGGGGGGGTTGCCCATAGCGTGCTGGCCTTGTCATCCTCATCACAGGAAGGATGCTTCATGCCCCTCTTGACCACGACATGCAGAAAAGCATGCACAATTGTGTGGCTCCCCTCCTCCACGGCTGTGCCTTTCCCAAAAAAGGAACCTTGCTCTTGATACCAATGTAAGACAAGGGGAACTAGAACCTAGGAGTCCACCACCCAACCACCCACTATATAGCATAGCCCCTGGCCCTTTGTCCTAGTTGGACTCCCTTTCCACACTGCCTAGCCCGGCCCTGCCCTTGTCTAGTCCAGCCTTGCCAGTGTCGTGACAACAACAACCCAAATTTCTCTCTTAACTTGTGGGTAGCCTCTTTGGCATTGAGCACTTTTTCTCCAAATCGAACCGCATACCTTTTCCTTTCTTCATCATCTTGACCTATAGCCCACCCAATACCTGTCTAGCTAGTGTCAATTGTTAAAATTACTGGCCTTCCGCATTTGTAGTTGACTTTCCTCAAGGTCGGAGCCTCGAGAAGCAACTTCTTTAATTCCCTGATAGCCTGTGTGTGAACTTCTTCCCAAACAAATCTTTTACCTTTTCTCAGGAGTTGATAAAGCACTTTTACAACATGAGAAAAATGTGGTGGTCAAATAAGATAGAATACACATGCACCCAAAAATCAACGAACTTCAGTAAAATCGAAGAGCACGTTTCCTTCATCTTTTGAATAGCTTCAACTTTAGTCGTACTTGGCCTTCTACCTTCTGGACTGCACATATGCCCCACAATTAGAACCTCTTTAGCACCAAAAGTTGATTTTTGCCCTAAAAGTGTTAAGTTAACCTCTTCAAGCCTGGATAAAATAGCATCACAATCAGCAATATGTTGACCAACAAACTGTTGGCACCCCCTCTGACCTGTTACTTTATCTTTTGAGCCTTTACTTGGTAGATCATCAATGAAAGGCATAGTAACATGAGGGATAAAGTACCTTAATACCTTATTCATGCCGCTCATCATATGAGCTACAATGATGAGCTATGGTAGAGTGCACATCCATACCAACCTCACATCCATACCAAGTATATGCACACACCCAATCTCACTTTGCTCAAAAGAAAAAGCTTTACAGTGTTTTTTGAGCATACCTTGAAAGCACTTGATTTCCTCTTTTTTGAGAGAACCATCTTCTCCAACCTTCAGCTGATGCAATGTCTCCTTAGTGAATTTATTCCGAATGTTCTTAGGATTCCTGAGCATAGGCTGTTGAGAAGATTCTTTAATCACCCCATCACTTCCTTCAGGTAGAGGTGTAGCCATTGGTTTCACTTTCTTTGCAACAGTCTTGTACTTTGTCTCTACCCGTGCTTCAACTTCTTACCCAAGTCATCCTCAATATGCATAAGTGCCTTACAGTATATGTCCAACTCTTCATACATGTCCATCGAGTGCACTTTAACAACTTCCGATCCACTTTCTAACCTGTTTTTCTTGATATCCTCAAGCTCTGACATAGTGTCAGCATAAGAAATCTCTTCAAAGATTCCTGAAATCACATCCAGCACATTACATCCCTGCAATTCACTTTGAATACTTGAAACATATTGTTTCTCCCACTTAGGTAAACCATTAAATTTTTTGTAAGGTACTTAATCCTCAGATGTCAATCCCAAAAATCTTGACAAGAAGGTTTCTCTTTGCGAGAACTTCTCCTCACTTGTACCACCATAGTCCCGCTTTATAGCGGCACCCGGAGAAAATCCTGAGTAAATCTTTGTAGGCTTTGAACTCTTTGCGTATCTTTGGCTTTGGACGATCATGTAAATTGTCTTTGTTCCTGGAATGGTCAACACATACAGTTAAAAATTGAACCGCTTTCTTACCATCTCGGCTTCGTACCCTGGCATAGGCCGAGCCATCATCTAGGACCTTAGTTTCCATCCATATAGTTATAATGTAGGGCTTTCCCAAAAGCAGTGGGTAGGAGGAATGCTCCTTTATAAAGAATTTTTTCTCATCACAGACATCCCTGATTGTTACCTTGACATTTGCACATGCACCATAAAGATCACTTGGAAGCATGTTGGCAGCTCAAATCCGTCACCCGTGGTCCACATCAATAGGCCACTTCTCCTTCTGGTGCAAATTATTTGCCATCAGATTGATTTTGAAACCATGGTCTATAAGGGCTAAGACTGGCTCCTCAATGTTGTCAAGCTTTACCACAGTCTCAGTCATTGCTCTTGCCCAATGAGTCCTTGAAAAGTGACTCTTGGGTATAGTTTCTTCATATTCCGTGTCATTCAAATGCATGTTTCTTACCTTGGGTAAAATTGGATTTGAAACTACCATAGGCTTTGAATCTTCTTCTAAAAGATCTGCTAAATATTCCTCATAATCACCCAAAATTGCTTCAATGTGACGAACCGCTTGGCTCTTAACTGATTCTGGCTCTTACTCACTCAGATCTGTTGCTTCCTTTTTATAATGTTGATAATCTCCTCATGGAACTCGCATTTGGAAATTCCCAAAATATCCCCCAATGTGAGCTCCACTTTACTATTTAGAATACACTCTTCAAAAACCTTCTTCAGATCTATAGCCAATTCAATATCAGATTTAAGTTTATACGAGGGTCCCTTAGGCTTACCTTGATTTTTGTCCTTTGGAGCCTCCTCCATAACCACTTCGGGAGTAGGCTTAGGAGTAGGCCCTTCTTCTTTCTTGCCACTGGATCTTGTTGGCCTTTTTGAGGTACCAACAACCTCTTCATCCTGTTTCCGCTTCTCTTCCACCATAGCTTCATTGGCTTGAGCTTTAGCAATAAATGCATATACTGAAAGAGAATCTACTGGATCGATCCATCCTGTAGTTTTTGAAATTAAATTCCCCAACTATCGTAACTTCCCATACGTTACCTTTCCTACTTCTGCTATCTTTCAATCATACAGCCATAGTTGGCCCTTTGCACCTGCACCTTCATCATCTCCCTTACCACAAACTTGCAGCCCATATGTAGCTCCTTCCACAAGAGCAACATTATGTTGTATTTCTTCCACTAGCTTCTTCATGCGGCCCCAACCAAAGTTTAAGCAGAGCATCTCTCCTAATGCCCTGAGATGAATCTTCTTGTCTTTCCAAAAAACCACATTCTTCTTGTAAGCTTCATCAAACTCATCACACTCTTTTACATACCTATGGTCTTTGCTATCACACCACATGCATCAATTATCCCAGTTTTACATGGTGGCTACTGCTGTGTAGGCTCGGAAGTAGATGCTTTTGCAGCTAACCATTCAAATTTAGCAATTTTAAAATTTAAATTTAGCTCTTGAATACCTTTTACTAGAGCATCGAGAACAGGCCCTTTTACCTTAGGTACTGTCGAGGGTGATTTCCCTTTAATCTCTTCTTCAGCATCATCTTTTACCTCAACCAGGATTTGCGTGTCAACTCACTTTTGTCGTTTTACAATCCTATTCACCGCTTTAGAGACTATTTTCCAATCTAATGTCAACCCCAGTTCTCTTGCCAGGTCGTCCAATAATTGCACCAAATTCTTTTGAAGTCGTGGATCAGCAGCTTGAATAAACAATTCCACCGCCTGATCCTTCAAAGAAGGTTGTTTAACTGATGACAACTGATCAAACTTCTTTTCGAACTCTTGTAATAGTTCTCGTGCACAGATAAATTTTTACTCTTCTTCTGCACCAATTTCATAAAACTTTGTCTAGTCACCCTCTGAGAATCTTACAAAAAATATTCCTCTTGAAGCGCCTTCTTGAAGTCTTGCCAATTCGATCCTTCAGCAGCCTAAATTTCTTTAATCTGGGCCCTAAGTTTCGGTACTGCAATCATATGAAATCCTTCCACTGAGTCCTGGTCTTCAATTCCATTATCTTCCATAGAATGCTCATAAAAATTGTAAAAGTTTGAAATATCTTGGCCTTCAAACCGCTGCAACTTCTCTATAACACTTTGCCAAGCTTTAAATCCGCTCTTGCAGCTTATGGTTATGTTGGGCAGCCTGTTGTTTCTGCTGCATGTACACTGCAAACTACTGCATCATCTACTGCATGGCTACCTCTTGCGGTGTAGACAGATGCTTCAACTATTTTCCCACCCTGGCTTGGGTTTTGCGTCGGGTTCACTAGGTGTCGGGGGATATGTGCTCGAAATGTGAACCGGGTCAGCACCACCGGGCTGCTAGCTATGGGAGAAGAGAGAAGGAAAAGATGCACCACACCGCAAAACTATCAAGTGACCACTTCAAAACAAGAACAAAGTGCTAAAGTAATTGAAGGTTATGATGCTGACAAAATCCGACGCACAATAGCCAAGGCGATGCTATTTAAAACATCATTAACTTAATTAATTACAAATTAAGGAGTTTAAGCTCACCTTCACAAAATCTAGGCCGAAATTAATTTAGATTGCAATGATTCAAATTGTCCGCTGGTGATCGATGTTGAAGAATATAAGACTAAACATATTGAATTGCCACAAAACATTTCCCTGTGTTGCTAATTCTGCTTCTTTCTACTTACTTTCTCGATCAGGAATGGCTTCCTCTCCAAGAGAGGGAGAAAGAATCCTATCCTGCTTTTCCCTTTTGGCTTGCTGCCTTTGACTCCTTTCTTGTCTCTTTCTCCGAGAGCTTTACTTCACAAGCACGACATAGAGATATAGTGAGTGAGAGAGAACCCTTTGCTTTGCCTCTCCTTCTCGAGAGAGAGAGAGAGAGCCGCTTTGGCTTGCCTTATTCTTTCCTTCTTTGCCTTGTCGAGAACGAGAGGAAGAGAATCTTCCTTTGCTTTGCTAGCCGAGGACGAGAGAGAGAGAGAGAGAGAGAGAGAGAGAGAGAGAGAGAGAGAGCTTTGCTTCACCTTACGTTCTCCCTCCAAGCTTCCCTCTTCTCCTTTCTTTGTTAGCTGAGGACGAGAGAAAGAAAGAGGGATTTGCCTTGTTCTTCTCCCCTTCGAGCTCTCTTATCCCCTTCCTTCGAGCTCTCTTATCCGCTTCCTTCGCTAGCCGAGGACGAGAGAGAGAGAGAGAGAGAGAGAGAGAGAGAGAGAGAGAGAGAGAGAGAGAGAGAGAGAGAGAGAGAGAGAGAGAGAGAGAGAGAGAGAGAGCCCTATGCTTTGCTTCCTTTGTTTTTCTAGTCAAGCTCCCTAGTCTCCCTTCCTCCTTCTCCGTCACACTACTCCCCAACAAACTCCTCACGTCCTCTTTTTCCTCCGCTTGCATGCCCTAAAAAATAACCCCCCTATTTTAAGCTTGCCCCCTCCATTAGCAACAACGATGCCGTCGTTTCTAGGGAGCGTAAAAACGCCCTCAAGATGACATGGCAAGGTGGGGTTTGAAGTATGCAAAATGCCTTGCAAATAGCACCAAAATCCTTTGCCTTGGCCTACTCAGATCGGCCGAGAGCTGCTCAACGGCCACCGAGAGCGCATCCTTCTCCTGCAGCACTACCACCTGCTGCATGCTTGCGCCATCTCCCTTTCTTTTTCTTTTCCTCCACGCTTAAGCCCTTATTTAAATTAATTGAGCGGCCATTGGATTATCTTGGGCGGGCAGCCCTTTAAGGGCACCCCATTTGGCATACATATCGACTAAAGCATCGCCAAGCATAACAACTCCGGTTCCCCTTGGGCAGCTTCATTCCCTTGCTTTGGGCACCACATTTGATACACATGCCGGCCAAGGCAATGCCAAGGACAACATTCTCCTCCATCAGCCCTTGACTAACAAAATCATCATAAATTTCGATGATCATATCACCTTCTTAGTGCATTACACCTTCAAGATGCAAGCGTAGGTGATTGTATTCGCCTGAAAGCATTCCCTTCGCAGTTGGTTTAATTTTCCCAAAGCTTCTTACCGCAGTCGTGTTGGGCATTCCCCTCAATCATTGCATTCCAAGAGACGACATTCCTGACACAAAGCTCTTCAAAAAGCTTATGTGCTTTCATACGAGCACCACATTTAGCATATTTAACTTCCAAATCATATCGGTTTCCAGCATTCCCAGATGGCACACCGACCAAGTGGACCGGATTGGTATGGAACAGGGCCCCCGGTGAATATTTAACGGCCAATATCTGGGCAACTAAAACTCCGATCACTGATTTAAAAATATTGACACCCTCCGCAAAGTGAGAACCTCAGGCCCATGCATTCACTTCATCTCTGTCCCCTCAGCTACAGTTGCCCAATCTGGTACAGATCTGCATCAACTTAAACTTCAACCTGTCATAAATTCTTCACTGTAGCTCCAATCGACAAGCCATAAAGACAGACTGGTAGATCACTTCAAGCACTATAGTTCTAGATCATAAACTCCAATGTGTGCTCACTTCAAGCATACTCTTTTTTAGCATCATTAAGGCACCTGTTGGCCCTTTAAAGTTGCATTTGACATACATTAACCGTAAAAATAGCTTGTTACCAAGCCCTAAACACTAATCATTAATCAAGTAAGCTTCAAATAAGATCATCGTGCATTTTTTTGGTTTCTTTCTTAGCATGGGAGCGGACCTACACGACAACGGGAGCATAAGAAAGTCTACTTTACAGAGTTTGAGAATGTCCAAAAGTGTTTTCTTACAAAAGTTCTCTAAGTTAAGACACAAACATCATATATGCTCCTACTTCTGACTCGGGATCTCTTTTAATTGAGGTCATGGGCATGGAAATGGTTGTGGAGTACATGATAAATATGTGTCAAAACCCCTCACATTGACTTCCTACAATTGCAAGGAAGCAAGCAAAAAAGTTCAAAAAATGCATAAAATCAAGATCTTGAGCATGGGATGGATGCAAGATATAAAGAAGTGGTTTGGAAGATGGGATGCATTACACTTGCTACATTATGCCTCAATAGAATCCCAATTGAATGAAGCTTTTCTATAATGCCAATGTATTACGGCCTAAGAGAAATCTGGTGGGTCATGCTTCATACGTTACACTACCTATATGGTCCCCCAACTACGAAACCATGTTCTTTGTTTAAACAGGAATCCATACTCGCCCTTACATGCTTGAGCCTATCCCCTCAACAATACAAACTATCAAATCCATTCAACTTAGCTCCCACGCCCTTCGATGAGAGCTAGGGCATTGAGGCAATGGAGAAGAGTCAAATCGATTGTGCACATTATGATCACTACAAGTTCAAGAGTTTGAGTACCACACACTACTAGAGTGCTCAGCTTTTGGTCACATCCAAATTTTCTTCTCTCACATTTTCAAACATGACTTAGACATACACACTTTCCTCTCCCAGCCATAGTGTGGGCTCTCCCCACTGGGACTCTCATCACCACAATTTTGGAGCACCAAGAATCACTCATCAGCCACACACATACTACATCACATGTAACTTTGATCCCATAGGTCATATTTGAACTTGAGGATGATAATAAAATCTAACTATATATCTATCTCTCCCTCTCCCTCTCTCTTCTCTAACTTTCTCTCTCTCTCTCTCTCTCTCTCTATGTCTCTCTCTTTTCCTATTATTCTCTCTCTTCTCTAACTCTAATTTCTCTCTCTACATTCTCTCTCTCTCTCTCTCTCTCTCTCTCTCTCTCTCTCTCTCTCTCTCTCTCTCTCTCTCTCTCTCTCTATATATATATATATATATATATATATATATATATATATATATATATATATATATATATATGTATGTATACTCTTCTCTAACTCTTTCTCTCTCTATCTTTTTCATTTTTTGAAAATCGTTGTTTTTTTCAAACATTCATTTAACGTTTTTTTAAGCTAAGGCATTGTTGTAGGTGCAATGGTGGGTGAAATCTTAAGCAAGGTATGCCCAAAAACACGGCATACCTTGCTCTGTTTCTTCTATAATGTGCAAGTTATTATTATGTATATTATTGCATTTTGATTTTTAAAATGTTGGCAAAAGAATCCCATGGTGCAATGGGTTTATTTCTCAACCTCGAAAATTCCTTTCTGTATATTTTTTTTCTTTTGTATCTTTTCCTACTAATTAGATTTTCCTCTTATTGTTTCTTTGGTACTTTCTCCTCTTTGCACTATTGAGAGTTTACCCCCCCCCCCTCCCCCCCCCCCGCCCATCTCTATACTCCCTATTTAATTTTTAGAGTATATGTTTTTCGGAAAAAATCTTGAATTTAGGTAATTGCAATCTACATGTGTGTAGGAAAATTGGGATGATCGAGGCCCTTCCAACGGCCCCAAATGTAAGCAACAACTGAAGAACAATCTCCCTTGCCCTTGCACCAAGTGCAAAGGGTCAATCCCTCGCTTGAGGTGCATTGCCTTGGAGCATGTGGAGAACAAGGGGCTTTGGATCCCTCAAAAAATAGCTCACGTAGATAGGAGCACCACCCCCTTGCTTTAGGATGCTCCCCATTGGTCCATGTTTTGTGGTGCTTTGGCACGGAAAGCTGAAAGACAACATCAAGAGCTATTGAGCGAAGGCATGTCCTTGAATGCACACAATAAAATAATTTATAGATAGTGACCCCCACGAGGAAAATTTCCACACTCAATACGAAGGATTTGGGCTTACATTTGGAGGAACAACCTTGACATAGTTCCAACCTTTGAATAGAGAAGAATGTCCAAACATAGAGTAACTTTTATGTGAATTCACTAAAGAGTTCTCCAAAAGGGGAATTGTAATGGGAATGGCCTATGAACTTAGAGAATAGCGGAATTTAGAGTGAGCAATTTTGAGAGCATAGAGGGTGAACTTAATTGTTAGTAGCAACTCTATCATAACACTTAATTAACTAGGCATGAACAATACTTTTACAAGAGAGAGAGTGTAGAGAATATGACAACAGTTCAGGACCGGATTTATGTGGAGCCGGTCCCCCCTCCAAAAGGCATTTGTATTATAGATTCTCTCATTAAGAGAGACTTGGTACAATACAATCTTTGTGTTCCTTGAGACCTCCTTGGCAATATGGAGATGGAAGGTTCACACACCAAGCTTTTGCATAATTTCAACAATCAATCTTAGCTTGAAAACAATCAAGACTTGTGAACATCACTAATCTTTGTGTTCCCTAAATCATTTGAGTGCATGAAGATGTATACTTTTATGCATCAACTTGTGCTTAAAGAAATAATTAATCTACCTTGCAATACAATTAATCTACTTGCATTAAGTAATTAATCTACTTGCAATAAACCATTAGCCTTCTTTCAATAAGCATAACATGCACTTGTAGAAAGCATTAACTATCCCAAGCCTCAGTCCCAAGACCTCAAACACCTTCGAAGGTGGAGAGAGCTAGCAGGGAATGAGGGTAGGGAAGAGGAAGAAGAAACATTTCGTAGGAGAAAGAATTAGTTCCTCACTTATCATACTCTTGTTGCTAGCATACATAATAGCATAGTAATGAAGAAGAAGGAGATGACAAGCTCAAGCATTGAAGCATGGCTCTTGGTTGGATTTGCACTCCATAGCCAAGAGTGTTGGTGTAGGCTCTCAACCTCTACTTGCTTGGAGAGGGAGCTCTTGCACTTTGCATAGCACACAATGAGAGTGTTTGTGAGTGAGTATACCCCTCAAGCAAGCCCCTAGCTAGCTTGGGTCGACCCCCCCTTGTATCTCATGCTTGAAGCTCATTGGACCCTCCCAGCCCTAGCCAATTATGAGCAGGAGGCATTACAAGCAGTAGGGGTAGCCTTGAGGCAAGTTTCCCCCTTTCCTTTTTGAGAGAGAGGGCTAGATAAATGCTAAAACAATTAGATAATTCATGTAATTTATCATTGGACCCCTTTGAAGCTTAGCCAATAGGCTTCAAGCAACACATGAAGGTAACATGGGTAGGGGCCTGACATGTGTCCTTGCTGCCTCTTCAAGTTGGGGCTTCCCTTGTGTGTGTGAGTGGGTGTTCTCTTTCTAGCCCCTAGAAAAAGGGCTCTCCCCCCCTCTTGTAGGAATGCTTTTGACTTTAGGTGATCAAGCACCTTACTCACCAAGCATGACAAAGCACTTGAACTAGGGGGTGTTCCCACAAGCATCTCAGGCAAGCTTCTCAAGGCACCTCAAGTACCTTAATCATGCAGCAAGTCAAGCACCTCAAGCATGGAGCCAGTCAAGCACCTCAAGCATCTTAATCAAGCACCTCAAGCATGAAAAACACCTCAAGCACGACAAGCACCTCAAGCAGGACAAGCACCTCAAGCTTGGGCCGGGTTCCCACCTCAAGCTCAGCCCTAGCTTACCTAAGGTCAAAGGACTTTTACACACATTTATTGGAGGTCTTCAATGAAGCTAACCCTAAGGTCTTATGCTCCATTGGTTAGCCTTGCTCTTTGATAGACCATCTCTCATTTGGGCCCCTTAACCATTGGCCCCGTGTTGAGATAGATCTATAAGCACATGTCTATATCTTAACCCTTGTTCCCGTGTATTCTCCCACATTAAGTGATCAGTTTAATATGAGAAAATCATCTGGGTTGGATAGATATTAATTTTTATGACATTACCTCTCTCTTGAAATCATAGTCGTCCTCGACTATGAGGTAGAGATGGTAAAGTCTCACCCATTAGTCCATTGGTCTTAGCGGGTAGAGGATCCATTTTTACCCTACGACATCATTCCAGAGTGGATGACTAATCCACTTGGTGCTTGAGAGACATTGTCTGCTGCAAGCATGTCTGCTCTTTTTAGTCCATATCATACTTCCAAAGTAGAGTGACAAGGTCTACTTGGTGTTTGGGAGACGTAGTCACCACAAACATGATCCTAAGTATGCATACTTTAAAATTTGTGCACAAAACATAAAAAGAGAGTCCTATAAGACAAAAACATTGATCATTTAAAATGCATTTCTTTTACATTTGCTTACTCTTTTGTGTCATTGTAAGCATCATTAACAAGGTTCATATTATCCTTAAGCCATGTTCTTTGCATGCATTTAGCATCTTTGAAAGGATAATTAAATAAGATACTGTCAGTAATCTTACCATTTCTTAATACCTTGTCTTCTTGTGGAAGGATGAACTTGGGTTGGAGCTCCTCTGCTTCATCCTCAATCTGTGGCGGGTCTTCATTTGTGTGTAATTTGCCTTAGATGAGCCTTGGGAAAGTTTAGTAAGACCCAACTTTAAAAAAAATAAAAAATTATAATAAGGATAAGGCTCTTTTGTGCCTAACGGCAGGAGCCTCTTTTGCCTAGGTAATAAATGGATATAGCCTGTTTAATCTTGTAAAAAAATATATATATATATTTTTTAATCTCGGCTATACTCTTTTGCAATGAAGATCTTCCCAGGTATCTTAAGCTACAAGGGACTTTTGGATCTTCCGTCTTTAGCCTCGAAAGGTAGTTTCTCCTTAGAAGTATGTTCACGTTATTAGAGACATACTATTGTTAAGATAAGTACTTCTCTCAATTTGAGCATTGATCTACTTCGAATCACAGGCTTTTAGTAGATCAAGGATCATTAGTTTTGTAACTTTGCTTTTGGCCATCCGTTGGAATAGTAGGCCGACATAAGAGGATTACTCTAATTCTGATAGAGATTAAAATTAGTGGTCATAGTAGGATTTCTATTCGACACAATTGGATGTTGGCAAGCCATGGTCCTTTTTTCATACTTCATCTTTTAGTATACCATACATTTTGAAACATTCTCTTGTATGTTATTGTTTCTTGGTAAGACAATACAAGTATGCTTTTACTCCTAGCAGAGTAAATTCAAATTTCTCTTTGCCCCGCATATGGAAGGAGCATGGGAAGTAAGGAAGATATAGCCTATGGAGGTATGGAAGATAACCATCCTTTTACGTCAGTGGTTCTTTTTCTTCCATTTGTAAGGCTATTATCATATCCCTAAATCCTGGGTTAGGAGCATATTTAACTATCATAAAACATAGCTCATTGTAAGTTGCTATTGATATCCTATCTACCCTTGGCCATCGGGAAAGTGCATCGGCTACATGATTGTGCTTGCCAGCAATGTGAGCAAAGTAGAATTTAAATTGCAAAAAGAAATTTTCCTACCTCATTTGATTGTCCGAGAGCTTGGTTTGCATTATGAATGGAGTCCGCAAGAAGTAATTCCATGTGTCTAGAGCATTTAAAACAGCTCATAGGTCCTTTTGTATAAGACCAACATTCGCTCATTGGAGTTGAGTCTTTGAATCTCGTATGCTATGGTATTCCCTTCTTGAAGCAAAGTTTTGCTCAAAGGCAATCATCCAGGCATTACATTGGACCTCTAATAGCTCTGAGAGATCCCATAAGTTGAGAAAAAAGTTTCTCTTTAAACTTTTTAGAAATATTTTTCTCTCTTTGCGGTCCATGTATACTTAACGTTCTTTTTTGTTAAGTCATGTATTGGACCTGCTATAAGCATGGATTTTTCTTATGAAGCATCTCTAGTATGCACTCATACCTTTAGAGATTTGCAACTCATGTAGATTCCTTGGATTAGGCCATCTTTTATTACCTCTACTTTTTGTGGATCCATAGAAATACCACCTTTAGAGATAATGTGACCTAATTATTGAATCTCTTTCGAAACTTATCAGTCCATGTTATTGCCTTTTCGAACTCCTCTTGTGGATTTTGTAAAGCTCAATAAGGAGGCTTATTAGGCAGTGAGCTTCATGGTAAAAGCTCCATTGTATGGCCATTGTCCCCTCATTGTGGAGATAGCTCACGGGGATATCATCAATAAAAACATTTTGGAATCCATTTAGGAATTTAGACAATTCTAATTCCTCTTGATTCCCGTTTTTTTTTTAAATTTAGTAATATTGTTACTGGTTGAAACATTTAATTCATTTACAGACTTTCCAACAAAAATCATGTATATGAAAATATAAATTTTCATTAACTTGTGAAAGCATGCATATTTACAAGGAATAGGATACTACCCGACTCATAAACATGTATGTACATATCTCCTAGCATAGGAAAAACAAAAGCCTTTTTCTATAAGCATCCTCTTTTGGAGTTTCCAACATAGAAACTCAAGGTGGCTTGTTGCGTGCATTTCTTTGGGGACAAGCACCATAGACATGCCCTTGTTGTCCACACTTTTAGCATTTGTTATCCTTACGATAACACTCTAGCTCTATTGCAGAGAGTTTATTCTTACCTTTATAGACTCCTTTATCCTTAACTTTGTTATCGGTGTTGCTAGAGTTGCCTTTGGAGGAAGTTTGAGCATTAGTCCTCCCTCTAGGCTCATTTTGGTCCTTCACTTCCATGGGTTTAGAGTTTTTCTTAGCCCCTTGTTGGGAATCGATTTGAGAGGCGACCATAGTATGGTGTATGACCGCCGATATGGTACTAGGCCTTTGTGAGTTAATATACTCGGCCTTCTCTTCAAAAATACCTGCACATAATTGTTGCTCTTGCTCCCCAAAGTCTATCTTTTTGTAGATAGTGGCTTTGAAAAATAAATCCCAAAACTTATCTACATACTTTTGGATAGACTCGTAGGGAGAGAGTTTCATGTTTTGCCATTCTGTGAGGACATTTTCTTGAGAGTTGCTTGCCAGAAACTGTTTTATGATGGAGGCTCTTAAAGCCTTCCATGTATTTGGAGCTTTTCTTTGGGCTTGTAGGCTATCCCACCATTGTCAAGCGGAACTTTGGTAATGCATAGATACTTGATGCAGTTTAGAGGACTCTATGAAGCCCTCATCACCAAAGGCCGCATCAAGCTGTTGGATGAAGGCCAAGACCTTGTCCATAGCACCAAAGGTGCCAGCATAGGCAAGGAAAGTGGTGTTCTTCCCTCCCTCTTTGAAATTCTTTAGCTTCTTGGACCTTCTCCATACCGGATAGAAATTGCGATGGCCTTTCCTCTTGGGCTCTTTGAGAGAAGAGCCTCTACCTTCATTGGAATATGAGGAAGTTGATGAAGATGGAGAAGAGGGTGACCTCTTTCTCTCCTTTTCCTTTATTTGGTACCTCTCTTCCCTTTTGTGATAACGAGGAGGAGGACTTTGCAGTGATCTTTCCCTCTTGGGGAAAGTTGGAGATCGTTGAGGCTGCCGTCTTCTTGGAGCCATATCTTTGGAAGTATTGGAAGACTCACTTCCTTCTCCTCCTCTTGGTGAAGGCTCTAAAGTAGAGACTTTATCTTTCTTCTTGGATGGAGGTAAGCCCGCTAGTAAACATTTAAGCGCTTCGTATGGGTTCTCCTCTTCTCTCACCGTAGAGAGCCCTCTCTTGGAAATATCATGAGGAGACTTCTCAGGTGCTCTCTCTTTTGGGAGAGTTTGGAGAATCCCATAACTATGAAGTTGTTGGAAAACTTCGCCTTGTAGGAATGGGTTTGCCATAGCTTGTTGCAGCTTAGAAACAAGACATTTGATAAGCATGGGAGCATCATCATTAGCACTTTCATGTGCAAAATCAAAGTTATCAAATTTCATTCTACTCTCTTGATTATTGTCAGCCATGTTAACACTAGGTTGGTAATGGGACACTTTTATGTCCTGGGACACTTTTATGTCCTGTTAAGTGACCATTTTCCTTGAATTATGTCAAGAGTTTCAAAATGGATTTTGAGGTGCTATCTATCTAGAAAGTTGTCTTGTGAGCTGAAAAAAACTCGACATTTTTTTGGAATATCAATTCCATCTTTAACCTTGTCCTTGCACAACATTTCACAACCTAAACTGTGTGAAAAAACGGGTCCTGTTTTTGGCTTTTTTCAACTTTTTACAACTATACCACTCTAGAATTCATTTTTGTGAGGTCTATAATGCTAGAGAACTATCTTTAGTAGTCCTCAACATGTCCTGATGCTTCTAGGGAGAAATAAACATTAAAGTTGTAAGTTATGACCAAATTACAAAAATTGTCAAATCCTGTTTTTTAGCCAATTTTAGCTCTTCTATGATTTTTTTGGTGGATTTCATGATATCCAAATGCATTTTTGATTTTCTATGTCACATATTGTATCATAAAGCTAATATTCCTTGAGTTTTGGGGCACCTAATACCCTATTTTTCATAGTACACAACGATGGTTGATTTTTTCAATTATAGAAGAAAATGAAACATTCTAGTATATCAAGTATAGCTTTTTCAATATTGTTAGTTTCTTGTGACAACTACATGCATTTTGTAGGTAGTAACCATATCTAGTCATAAGGATAAAATTTGGCTAGATATTGAATAGTTTCTATGGGATTCTACAACTCATAATGTTGAACCCAGTTTTTTCATGTTTGTATTTAGCACTTCATCTTTGTCCCCAAGATTCCCCTTGGTAAGAGATGTATTATTCTTTTGACATGCTACATGGCTCCTTATGAACATAAAGGAAAATAGGGAACTAAGAAAACATGCATATATTATTTGTATTGTGCGTGGCTATAGAAACTTTGATGATAGGTTTGCAGAATGGTAAAAATTCAACTTTTTTGTACCTATTTATTTTGGCAAAACAAAAAATAGTGAGTGAGAAGCAATCATATGTTCTGATCACCGACCCATTGAAGTTAACTAGGGAATTTATCTCAAGTCCTACAAAAATCCCTAATCTTATTTTTATGCAACAAAACGTAAGAAATTACTATTTTGATGAAAATGCACTGGTCCATCAACTTTGGAGGCTTGGTGTGACCAAAAGATGAGAAATTTTACAAGTTTCTTATTTTTTCCATGTGTAGTATGCCTTGAACTATAACCTCATGAAAGGATTTTACAAAATGAGTGGATCTACTATGGTTTTGGAAGTTTTTTTCAAAACCTTGAAAGGACACTTTTATGTCATGTTAGGTTACCAACCTAGTGTTAACAAAATTTATGTATGTACTTAGTGTATGCTTTGGCAATTCAAAACCTTAGTTGCCACTCCTCTTAGCCTTTGAAAATCGGCTCTTAAGTATCTACACCCACGGCTCAAAGTGGTTAATTATAGAGAGTAGAGGAGTAGGTGTAACAAAGCAGAACTGCCAAGAGCTAGCTCCTTTCGGACTTCTTATGGCTCAATAATGGTAAAGACGTAGGCAAGTCTAAAAAGACTCCATTATTAAGTCCAAAGCTCCCGAGGTGTGCACCATCCCCCACATAGTGGGCTTAACAAAACCGATATTAGATCCCAGTTCCACTTACCCTATTATAATTAATAACATCAACCATTTATAGGCTACTTAAGGGCCCCTCTTCTTAAGCAAGAAAAGAGAAACCAAATGCTCTGATACCAATGTAATGGGAATGGCCTATGAACTTAGAGAATAGCGGAATTTAGAGTGAGCAATTTTGAGAGCATAGAGGGTGAACTTAATTGGTAGTAGCAACTCTATCATAACACTTAATTAACTAGGCATGAACAATACTTTTACAAGAGAGATCTAGAGAGTGTAGAGAATATGACAACAGTTGAGGACCGGATTTATGTGGAGCCAGTCCCCCCTCCAAAAGGCATTTGTATTATAGATTCTCTCATTAAGAGAGACTTGGTACAATACAATCTTTGTGTTCCTTGAGACCTCCTTGGCAATATGGAGATGGAAGGTTCACACACCAAGCTTTTGCATAATTTCAACAATCAATCTTAGCTTGAAAACAATCAAGACTTGTGAACATCACTAATCTTTGTGTTCCATAAATCATTTGAGTGCATGAAGATGTATACTTTTATGCATCAACTTGTGCTTAAAGCAATAATTAATCTACCTTGCAATACAATTAATCTACTTGCATTAAGTAATTAATCTACTTGCAATAAACCATTAGCCTTCTTTCAATAAGCATAACATGCACTTGTAGAAAGCATTAACTATCCCAAGACCTCAAACACCTTCGAAGGTGGAGAGAGCTAGCAGGGAATGAGGGTAGGGAAGAGGAAGAAGAAACATTTCGTAGGAGAAAGAATTAGTTCCTCACTTATCATACTCTTGTTGCTAGCATACATAATAGCATATTAATGAAGAAGAAGGAGATGACAAGCTCAAGCATTGAAGCATGGCTCTTGGTTGGATTTGCACTCCATAGCCAAGAGTGTTGGTGTAGGCTCTCAACCTCTACTTGCTTGGAGAGGGAGCTCTTGCACTTTGCATAGCACACAATGAGAGTGTTTGTGAGTGAGTATACCCCTCAAGCAAGCCCCTAGCTAGCTTGGGTCGACCCCCCCTTGTATCTCATGCTTGAAGCTCATTGGACCCTCCCAGCCCTAGCCAATTATGAGCAGGAGGCATTACAAGCAGTAGGGGTAGCCTTGAGGCAAGTTTCCCCCTTTCCTTTTTGAGAGAGAGGGCTAGATAAATGCTAAAACAATTAGATAATTCATGTAATTTATCATTGGACCCCTTTGAAGCTTAGCCAATAGGCTTCAAGCAACACATGAAGGTAACATGGGTAGGGGCCTGACATGTGTCCTTGCTGCCTCTTCAAGTTGGGGCTTCCCTTGTGTGTGTGAGTGGGTGTTCTCTTTCTAGCCCCTAGGAAAAGGGCTCGCCCCCCCTCTTGTAGGAATGCTTTTGACTTTAGGTGATCAAGCACCTTACTCACCAAGCATGACAAAGCACTTGAACTAGGGGGTGTTCCCACAAGCATCTCAGGCAAGCTTCTCAAGGCACCTCAAGTACCTTAATCATGCAGCAAGTCAAGCACCTCAAGCATGGAGCCAGTCAAGCACCTCAAGCATCTTAATCAAGCACCTCAAGCATGAAAAACACCTCAAGCACGACAAGCACCTCAAGCAGGACAAGCACCTCAAGCTTGGGCCGGGTTCCCACCTCAAGCTCAGCCCTAGCTTACCTAAGGTCAAAGGACTTTTACACACATTTATTGGAGGTCTTCAATGAAGCTAACCCTAAGGTCTTATGCTCCATTGGTTAGCCTTGCTCTTTGATAGACCATCTCTCATTTGGGCCCCTTAACCATTGGCCCCGTGTTGAGATAGATCTATAAGCACATGTCTATATCTTAACCCTTGTTCCTGTGTATTCTCCCACATTAAGTGATCAGTTTAATATGAGAAAATCATCTGGGTTGGATAGATATTAATTTTTATGACAGGAATCAAACATCGTACCATGATCCAAATCTAAGCTTTCAAACAAAAAGAGAATGAAAAAGCGAAGAAAGCATTAGGGAAAGTTTGGACTCAAATTTGGTCCTTTTAGCGCTAGAGAGAGAATGCAACGTAGCGAATGGATAGCGGGCCACCGTAACGGTAGCTGGGATTTTCCTTGTTTTTATCTCAAATTTCAACATTTTCAAGAAATAATTTTTAGTTGCAGAGAAAAATTTAACTCTAATATACATTGTGATTTTCTTGAATCTTTCTTGTCGGGACAGAATATAGGACAAATGTACCATAACTCGCACTCAATGTAGTTGTGTGCACTTTTTTGATAGAGAGACTTCATAGTATTCCTGCTCATTCTCATTCATTTGCGCTCAACTAGCTATTCTGCTCGCATTTGACTGTATTGTGTTTGCACTTAGAAACAATTCCCCTCTCACATCTGTGCTATGCATCTTTCCATAGAAGAATCACTAATGGAGAACAGAAGACCTCGACGACCATCCTCAAGTATTAAGTATGTCAAAATTTTCAACAGCTTCGATTCGGACAACAGTCGATGTCTTTCGACCACCATTACAGATGAAAGCTGGGCTCTCTTGTAGACGAGGAAGAGAAAGCACACGGGCAACGAGTTTGTGAATAGTTATAAAGGTGGGATGAAAAAATTTCGGTTGCCACAAATGGGCAAAACAATCAAAGAGGTTCTCATTGAGCATGCATATATGCACTCAGACTTGCATCCACGAATAACACCAACAAGATTTCCAACAAACCGACTAAATTGTAATCTTTCTTACATCCACAATAGACTTTACTCTTCACTCGTGTATTGTGTGTTTAACTTGCCAGTTACAGATATTTATCCTTCCGACAAAGAAGACTGACAGTCGTTGGATTGCATTATTGACATTTTTGATACATTATATACAAATGTGGGAGAGCTAATCTATAACACTAGCACTAGAAGAGCGTTGGTTGAAAGGGGGGTTTTCTTCTTTGACCATTTTTATCATGCTCCACGTTCTGCAATTGGCTTTGGCAGTCTAGAATATCTTCCGGTTCCTTCCAAGGATAGTCCAGAGTGGCTAGTCCCTTCATTTGAAACCTCTAAGTGTTTCAAACTAGAGATCCATTAGAAAATACAAAAGTGCTTAAGACTAAATATTGCGAGTTGACTGGTACATGGTTCAATCTTCATGCCCATGCATGTGTTCATATACTTTTTCCATGATAAAGAGATTAGGAAGATTGGAACTATGCTACTTTGCAAGACAAAGAAATGCCTCAATTTTTTGGATGAATCTTGGGATGTCCATGATTTGCATGATAGATTATCAAAATTTCATAGCTTCCTTCCACTACATAAGGAGGCATTGAGTGAATGGTCATCTAGTAGCTTTGGACCAAGATTTATGATTTGCTAAGTGTTCTTAGCATTCGAGGCAATGTGACACTACAACAAGTGCCCGAGGGTTTGGAGAACAAGGTTGACCTCAGCCTCTGCCTCCAAATTTTTCTTCCCTGTGCAACATGCGGAAGGTAGTATGTTTTTTTTGTAAACGTTAATGTTGTGTTAGTTATTTCCCTACCCGTTATCATCACAAAATATTGGTCTAATGTAATTGTTCAATTAATTGTTGTACAGGTGCCTTAGAGAAAGGAGAAGAAGACATTGTGCACAGAGATAAAGGATGACCAATTGTTTCTAGTGCAATGAAACTCTTGATTGAAGAAGGTGGCTCACAGAGTATATCAATGGATCTAAACTGCGAATATCAAACAAAATTGTTGACAACAAGCTTGCAATCTATATTTATGTAGAAATGCATTGTAAGGAATTTCTTGCAACAATTATCTTTTCACAATTGACTCAAGTTGTCTTTACATTGGGTTTAATAATGTACATTGTAATGTCCATTTAAATCCATTGATTAGTAGATCTCATTTACAATTGAGGGGAGCTCTCCCGGGCTTGATTATCATGACTGGAACATAAAGGCTTAGGAGACGGTCTGGGGGTTGCGTGAGGGATTTGGGGTTGAGGAAAAGATTGTGCAGTGGACTCGTCTTCCTCATTAAAATCGGGTATCACAAAAAGGCTAGAGGTTGAGTGGCCAGAAACACGAGGTGAGGCAGGTCCAGGTGCTTGGTCTATCATTGGTTGAGGTGTTGCATCCTACCTCCGAGGTGGAGGCCGAGACTGTGGTCGTGGATGTGGCACGATAAATGCATCGACGGCTCCTAGAGTACGTGTCTCCACAAGATTGATCATATTATCAATCATCATAGAATGCCTCCATAAGGACGTTCAAATAATCTGCCAAGTTCCTTGCCTGCAAATAAATTCCCTAGTTTTTATATGTAATTCAAAGAAATTATGTGTGCAAGAACTACAAAAGCAAAGAATTGCACTTAGACTTCTATGCTCCTCAACATAAATTAGCGTGTTCTACAAGAAGCTCTGCATTTGCAAGAACTCTCCATCCACAAGAATGCCCTTCATCTTGTTTTGGGACCTTGCAACTCAAAATCAACATATCTTTCCATACACTTTCCTGGGTCAATGCTTCCCTTGCAGCAACATTAAGTTCCTGAATAGACCTGCAAGACATAGCATACGGTGACAACACGTTGCATCGAAATAGTAGAATCAAGAAATAAGTAACTACGTACCTTCAGACATTCCCATGAAAACCATGCGCAAAATTTGCAAGGTAGCAACGCTTGTGCTCGATCTTTAATCTAACAAGGCTCCAATGTGAACTGATTTCAACAAAAACAAGGAATTAGTTTGCTATTCATAGTATACAAAAGATTGAAGAATAGCGAGATAAAAACACTTAGTTTTTGTTGTAAGCTAAAAGTAAAAATTTTGTAGTATCTATGTTGACTTGTTGAAACCAATCCACAACTTCTATCAACAAAGTGGACTACGAGGTAAGCACAACTAACATTTGTGAATCCAAAATGGCTACCTCTAATTATTGATTCCATGCAAGGCTGGAAACCAGTATGCTGCGAATTTAGAAAATTAATTGATGAGAATCTCCAATAAGCCAAAATCAAATAAATACCTCTGCAAAAATAATATAGCATACCAGACACCAAGATTTATAATTTTGTCTATAAGCTCCCTCTCACTATTTCAAAAAACAGCTATCTCATGAGGGCTGAACAAAAATACAAATTTTGGCCCCATATCAAAAGTGTTATGTCAAAAGTTAGGCAGAGAAAACCTAGGTCTTAGTGTTAGCTTGGTCAATTGCTGCTAACATCTCCCGTTCATTTGACTCAGTTGAAGGCTCTTCCACAAGTAGCTCTTGGGTCCACTCCACATTCAAATGTGTGCCATACATATGTTGTGTGGTGCTCACATCGTACACCTTCACTTTGGTGACTAGAGGGATTGTCAAAATGTTATCCATTCTCTTATCAGATAGATGGACTGGTGCAAGTGTCTTATCGTACCTGAAGCGTAGCAACCTAAGAGAATTGATATCTTGGGAATCACTGTCACTCTGTGAGCATGAGCTATGGGCATCACTGTCACTCTGTGAGCATGAGCTATGGGCATCACTCTCACTCTGTGAGCATGAGCTGTGAGGACGTAGCTATCTTGGAACAGCTCAATCAGAAAGTCCTTGGCTGCCTCATGGAGGCAACCCATTGCACTTATGGCCCACCAAAAATCCAAATTCGGCTCTCACAAATCTGGCGAACTACTCTTTGGAAGGGTAACTTAGGAATAGCCAAAGAGATATGCCTCTGGAGTTTGTGCAACTCAAGCAGAACGCTTTGATTCTACTCGTACCTTCGACTACGCATTATTGCCCAAAGATTAAGCATGGTTTTGCCAGCAACGCTTGACGATGAAGGTTGGTTGTCTTGCAGGTAAAACTTCCTTGCGATCTGCTTTGTGCAAGCCATGGAAAAAAGTGTTTACCATGGAAAGCGTTGTGGGAAAGAATAAGAACAATATTGAGTAATGAGAATATTAGGTCGCATAATTTAACTCTGAGAGGTGAGGACAAAGATCAAACAGTAGTGGATATACGAAAATAGAAATGTTATATAAGCACCAACAAAATCATCATCATTACTAAATGTGGGATATAACATAAGGTGGTGGCCACAATTAATTGAATCTCTCATCATCATTGGGAAGAGTGCATCATTGAATCAAGGACATGTGGCATACTGCATGTCAACTGGGGCACCAAGTCGACTATGTGGTTGTCGTGGCACAACGCAATAAGATATGGACCTTGATCAACCAAACCCCCTCCTTGCTTTGTCATGATAAGGAAAAATGTCACAACACAATGCAAGAAGGGGGAGTCTACCGTAGCCAGACCTCCTTATCACATTGTGGCGCGACACTCTTGATGACCAGCCGTGTTGTGGTGATGTCTTCCTATTGCATTGCAGTGTGACATTAGGATATTGCATAACAACACGATAGGGACCACCCATATCATGAAGACATTCTCTATCACGTTGTTGTGTGATATTTGGATGTCACACCACAACACAATAGGGACCACCCATATTGTGGACACACCTCCCCATTGTATTGTGGCATGACATTTGGATGTCGTGTCACAAATAAATAGGGACCCCCCATATCATGGATGTGCCTCCCTATCGTGTTGTGGTAGGAAATTTGGATGTCGCGTCACAACGTGATAGGGACCACCCATATTGTGGATGCGCCTTCCTGCCATATTGTGGCACGACATTTGAATGTCGCATCACAACGCAATAGGGATCACACATATCATGAAGAGAGCTACCTATAGCATTGTGGCATGACATTTTTCTATAGCTCTTGCAAAGCTTGAGCATATCAATGGTTGTGTGAAATAAACCTCCCAATCTCATTGTGGTACGATACATTTTGATAAAAGCTCTTTCTTCATAATTAGTAACCAAAAAAAGAAACAAAGAGACAGAGACAAAGGAACAAGATATGAAGACGTTTGCATTATCTTCAAGGACTAAATTACACAAGATTAAGAGGTGATTGATGCACTATCTTCTTTGTCCATTACAATTATTCTTCTTCCTCCTTTATTGTTGGTGGTTTCTTGTCTTCGGTCTTTGCATGCTTCTGCATCACATTTCCTAGTAGAGTTTCATTAGACAAACGAGCAACAAATGATTAGCGACACATTTGAGTTTGGGGGTTGTCGATATGTTCATAAAAAGGATATCAGTTCTGATTGTTTAAAGAAAGATACTTTCTATAGGAGCAACCTGAAGTTGCCACTGTAGTCTCGCAAGAATGACATCAGATGTCCCGTACATAATCGAAAGTGTCGAGTTGAAAAATACTATGCTGAGTTCATACTCTTTTTGAATGTTAATCTGGAAAATCACCGTGACACACAAAGGAGGCCGAGAGCAGTCATCGTTCGATCACTGTTGATGTGTTGATGCAACCACCAAGTGGTGCTTTGTGTGTCTCAAAAGGTGTTCAGTTGGTAGAGGGAGCTTTGCCAACAAATATGCTCCCTACCATCCCCGTCGGTGATCATCATTATGTAAAGCTTAACACTAGTCCTATAAAATATCAACCACTTTTGTGGCCTTTTGAGACTTTGGTAAAAAAAATTATCAACACTATGTTAGTTATCCAAATAGAAAATGGTTTCAGGGAATTATGACCACCACTCAATATGAGTTGATAATAAATAGTACAGAGCTAAATGAAGGTAATGTGTCTTTCCATTGCCATCTTCTACAACTAATTTGTGCGGATGGAGAAAAATTTTCTATTTTATTTTGAAAGTAAATCGAATCATTGTTAAGTAGGCCCATACTTCTTTGAAAAATCCCTCAATAGGTATGTAATAGATTTACCAAGATTTTTTTACCCATATACAAAGCCTGCCATTAGGCAAAATTTTGACTCACAAAGGGGCCCTTTAAGGAGTTTGACTTTACCTCTCTCTACCAAAACGGGCGCATGGATAAATTTTTGCAAATAAACTCTAAAGTTGGCGGAGGTTTGACAGTTAGAATGTCCTCTTCAAGCTCTATCTACTGATATATAGCACGCCATGAGATTCCTCATATTTTAGAAGATTCTTTTTTTGATTCACTTAGATTCCGACAGTGTTGTCACATCATAGGTGAATCAAAAAAAGAATCTTCTAAAATATGAGGAATCTCATGGCGTGCTATATATCAGTAGATAGAGCTTGAAGAGGACATTCTAACTGTCAAACCTCCGCCAACTTTGGAGTTTATTTACAAAAATTTATCCATGCGCCCGTTTTGGTAGAGAGAGGTAAAGTCAAACTCCTTAAAGGGCCCCTTTGTGAGTCCAAATTTTTCCTAATGCTACATTTTTTACTTCTTGGAACTGTTTGACTTGAGAGAGGACTACTGCCTTGCTATAATTTCTCAAAATCTACAAAAGGATGACAATATAATTGATCGTGCTAATAACAAGTATTCTGTCATGGATGCTCATGTAATTGCGGGTGAGTTTATGAAACCAACAGAGGCACTAGCAATGATATACAAGGATGCAACCGCATGTGCCGTGACGCCACCAACGGAGTCGGAGTTGGGGTGGTACAAGAAAGTCTTGGAATCATAGAGATGGGGAGAATTGCTCCATCAACAACATTGACGCCTTCCTCATCCTCTGCAAACAAGAGTACACTTGACTTATGGAATGCTGCATTACTCGAAGAAGATGAAAATTAGAAGGTATACTACTTTGTAGATATTTCTTTGACTTGAAATTGTGTGAAAGCCTCATAGAGTTGGCTCAAAGTCTAATGGAGCTAGGAAAAAAAAAATCCCTAGAAAAAAAGTATTGATACACAAAAGGCATGGGAAGATTGATCACAAAGGGAAGACATTAAGGATCACATCAGAATAGAGACAAAAACACCATTGGGAAATAGGGTTGTGGCTAATATCAAAGATGACTCAAAGTCACAACAAGTGATGATGCCAATGCCTAAAGTGGAAGAGCCAGGGCCACAAAACTTATGGGAAATGATAAGAAATAAGAATAATGGTATTGCGAATCTTAAGTTTGTCCCTATGATTGAGATCAACATGGATCATGAGTTTTACCCAGGAGTCATACAATCTCTAGCAAGAGCATACGCATCTGTGGGGAGTAAACCTGAAAATTTGAAGACTTTTTCATCTTTCATAGGAGAACACAAAGCGACATTGGAGGTTAGGGTAGTGCGCTCACAATGGAAGCCAACTCCAAAGATGTTGGACACAAAAAGCCTACATGAACTAGTGTCAACTCCTATACAATGCCCAATCACTCAATCTGAGTTTTTACAAATTAGACCACGTCTATGTAGTGCACTGGGCAAAAATGTAGAGAAGATGGGATTGAAAAACCCTCTTCAAGACATTCCCTTAGATTATCAAAAGGGTAAAATGACATGAAACAAACTAAAGGTAAAACCAATACATGTAAACAAGGTGGGGGATTACTGTGAAGGAGAAAAGGGAATACAACCTTGTTAATGGAACATGAAGGGGTAAAAACAATTCCTATACTTAATAGCGGAGCTAGAGTGGACACTGCCACAAAAGAATTAGATATGGGAGAAATGGGGAACACTAGCTCTTAGGAAAACAAGAATGAAATTGCAACTTGTAGATGGTTATGTTGAGAGATATGTAGGTATGTTGGAATAGATTATAATAACCTTGTGTGGGTAGAGTATGAGAATACCTTTGCAAAGTGGATTTTGGCAAGAGCAACAAATTTAAAGTCATTTTAGGGAGACTATTTATGTGGAAACTTAAGATGGTATAAGATTGGAGCTATGGCCACATCTAATTGAGGCATAAAGAGATTACTACGAGGATCAACGTGAAAGACCATAGCTACAAATATGTTAGTCGAATTCATGTAGAGGAATTTGACTCAGCCACGGTCAATGAGCAAGAGATACCTACATGGATATAAACTAAAGCACGTCTTTGGATGTGTGGATCTTTTGATGTGGAGGAGAGCTTCACAAAAGAAAATTTTATTCTTGAGAGACTAGTAGATGATATGGACTATATATTGGAACCATTTCCTAAGGAATTGTTTTATCCTTTTGGCTGGAATCAGACATTGGCAACTTTAGATATTTGTGTAGATGAGGTACTCTGATGAAATTTTGGGACAAAGAGGGCTATGATAGAGTACCCTTCAAGACGGTAAATGATATTTTGGAATCAAGGTCAAAGACCAAGGACCTAGATACACATGAAACTATTGAGTGCAAATGCATAGCTGATGAGATTTCCATTAGCGATTTGACCGACAAGAACAAGAAAGAGTTCCAAGATCATAAGATGATGCTCTTCTAGAGATATATAAAGAGAACAAGATATCGAGTAACTTTAAGAATGAAAAAAAATAAAAAGAGAAAGAAGCGATCTTTCACGATTTTTTATACCCAAAAATCTAGAAGTTAAAAAGGTACCACACAAGGAAGCAGGAGTGAATGAGAGGAAAACATATGCCTCTTATGAGAAATAAAATGCAGTATTTGATGCTAGTAGGAGCAACAGATTGTGTTAAAGACAAGATCACATGGAGATGTACAAAAATCTCTTCAACAAAGACAAATCCAAAGAAATAAAGTGTTAGCGGGTCGCTGTGATGGACGTCTATAGTCTGGCACTAACATATGTCAATTCTCATGGAAACAACTCAGGATGGGGCACAGAGATTCTCTGAGATTGTCAGTCTCAAGAAGTGAACCTACAGAACTACACAATCAACTATTTTAGAAAATCTACTTCTCTCTAGTTCGAAAATCTACCTATGTCCAATCTCACCGCTCTAGGTCAACACCACCTTTTAAACATCCAAACAATTTCGGCTTGCAATTAAACTTAAGGAGAAGAATTACAACACCTAAAGGCCAATCCTACCAAGTTTTATGGTCATCCTGAGAGGCACCAAAATCCCGATCCATCTAAAAAAATGTGCAAAAAATTGCAATAGAACTATTTAGAAAGGTAGCTCTATAGCATAGAAACACTCTTCCAAGGTCAAAACATAAAAAATAACCATTTTAGCACTCAAACCACGCATTTAGCTCACAAACAAATTGTCACAAACCATAACAAATTTGAGAATGGTTACACCTAGATTAAAGAGCAAGAGATAAGAAACACAATGCACCAATTGGAATCAATTCCTGGTTATGAGTTAAAGAGAAGGATCGATAACAATATGTAGCATTCTTGTAGCTCACAATCGATGCCCAAGAAAACCTTTGAGATAATGACTTTGTTATCGTTCAAAATAAGGGTTTTGACCCAAAAACATGGGACCCTTTCCCATGTCCATTGGCCACTTTATAAGGCTTGTAAGTTATTAGGGGGCAATAGAGAATAATGGGCTAGATTACTCTTCAAGAATCATTACTTGTTACTGATTACAAGGCTTTTTTTGAAAGAAAAGATAGAATACAACAAAGTGTGGTGTACAACCGACTCTTTAGGTGACTGTCCGCCACTGCTTCCTCTAAACATTCCCCCCTTCCTATTCATTACACATCCTCGTGAAACTCTATCTATTTGTGTTTGCGTCTTTGGGTTTGTTGGGCCAATGATTGAAGTCTTCAGTAGTCCCTCATTCTTTTTTCTAGAGTCCTTGTGAGTTGCCTAAATTTCTCTGCTTGTGCTTTGATCTTGATATTTATTGCTAGGTCTCTAAATGGGTTATTGTTGAAATTGCTTTGGTATGCAATATGATGAGCCAACAATTCCTTTGTCATGTTGTTGAATATTGATGAGTCAACCTCAAAGAAGCCTGTCATGAATGCCTCCTCAAAAATTTGCATGTAGTGTGAGGACAAAAAAATGACTCGGACATATAGTCCCATGATGATGTTTCTTCTTGTAACTTCAATTTTTAGATTCCAGCATAAGCCTCTGGTTCTTTCCACAAAACCTGCCAAGGGTTCCTTGCTGCCTCAAAATTGTTAAATGCTATGATGCATGTGATTAGGATTTTGGAAATTTTCACAAGTATTTGACATGCGAGATCTAGAACCTCCTACACTATGTTAATCAATCCTTTGAGTGTGAAAATCATATATTTCTCTGAGGGGAAAATATTATTGGTTGGATTTTTTATTACTGGGTAGTTGAGCACTGTTGGTATTTTTCTTTGTCATGAATATAAACTATCCGAGGATCACCTTCTGTTGATGGGACAATAGGTTGGGTCAATCCTAAGATGCTGTGGGGAATTCTTGTAATAAGTTTCATCGGTTGGATGCCACTCGAACCATTTATTCCGCCATGTTGGCTGATTATCAATGATTTCTTATATCTGTATAGTAGTTGCAAGCACATCCCTGTAATTACCTTTTTGGTTGGGCTCATAGGCAAAAATTTCCGCTTCCATAAGGGAGCCTCCTACGTCATGAATGGAAGTGCAATCATTTCATGCCTCCGATTCTTCACAATATCATTAGATGTAATAATGATAAGGGCAGTTAATTCCAACACCCTCAGTTCATACTGCAGATATTCTTTGTGCAAAGGATCATCCACTTCCGATATCCATTGCTGAATTTCATCTTTGGCAGTTTCAAGGGTTTTTGTTTTAGTTGGATCCTCAAACTCATGCAATTCTGTTTCTGTGGTCGTACTGGGCATCTTTATATGTTGAGTTTCCTGTGCCACATGTCCCTTTCTTGTTATGTGAGAGACTTCTATCATGGCTGGCTGCACTTGCATTATCTTTATGGTTTGATCTTTTTGTTGTAATATTACCTCATGTGCCACGCTTTGAGCAGCCATGTCCTCCTGTGCTTTGGAAAATTGTTTTTGAAGCTGTTCAAGCTCCTCATTTTTGGCTTTTTGTATTGCTCTACCTTGTTGATAGAATTTGTTTGTTATATTGTTCTTGAGCTAGGGTAGCCATAAGATCCTATAGTTCTTGTGTCAACAAAGCTGTTGGAGCTTACGTACTCGCTAAGGTTGGCATTTCTTGCATGGCTACGAGCTAAGTAAGTGTCTTGTGCACCACTGCATAAGATTCTTCAAGTTTTGCATTTTTTGTGTTTCCCTTTGGCTAACCCTTCTTCTAGCTGGTGCTACTGTATCTACAAGTTTGTATTTGCCTCATTGAAGGATTGAACTTCCTTATAGTAGTATGCAAAATTTCCTTGTTCTCTCTGTAGTTCTAACTGGAGTTGTGTTTGAATTGTTTGTAATGACTTGAATTTTTCTTGCAGTTCTAGATTGTCTTTAGCTGCCTCTTTCTTGGTATCCTCCATCTCCAAGTCAAACAGGCTGTAGAGTGCTCTTTGATTGTAGCTTGATTTGTTTCAAATGCGTGTCAATGTCAAAGGACTTGATCAGTTGTTTGCCTTAATCGACCACTGCCTACAAACGGGGTGACCTTAACTGTTATTGTTTTACTTGATCTTGGTCCAAAGGGCCAAACTCTGTTGTGTTTGCCTTTTGCGTTATCTTTCCTTCTTCATGTTGTGCTTCATGATCAATTGGAGTCTCGTTGATTGTTGAAATTTCAGCCTTCTCTTCTTGAATAGTATGTGTTGCTGGAAACACTTTGTCCTTTGTTTGTCCGGGTGTATCCATTGTGTAATCTATTTTTTCTCCTTCAATCTCTGAATCAGCTAATTCTTGAGTAGGGGAAGGTATGTTTACATTGATTGTTGATGGCATGTTTTCTATATGACCTTCAATCTTTCTAAACCACCTTCCTCCCCTTGATTATTTCTACCATGTCAGTTTTGTCCTCCTCTACCTTAGTAGACACGTCAGATGATTCAAGATCATCGACGTGTTGGCGATTGGATTCTTCTTTTTCCCTTTGTTTCACCTTCATTTGAGCTCGCTCTAAATTTGTTGCCGCATGTCACCAAAAATATTCAGATTTTCTTCTACCTCTTTTCTTATTTGTTGTTTGATCTTTTCTAGAGCCTCAACCTTCCTATCTTCTAGTGGCATGTTCTCCTCATCCTCTCTTTCATTGTTTGATTTAGTTCCAAGGTTTCTTTTTTCCTCATTTCTTTGTTGACAGAGTTTTTGTCTTTGGGCTTGATCTTCTTCCATAGACGTCCATGCTTGTGTAATGGGTATTGCTTTGGTAGCCCTGTTTGATTGTACTTTTACTCTTGTTTGCCTCAGTGTAAATATGCTTCTTCTTCTTCCTCTGAAGATTGATACTCTGAGGGACTATCTCTCTTCCCTTTGTTTTAACTTCATTTCTAGGCAACACATTTGATTCTGTTTCTTTAGTGTTAGACTTAGGTGTTTTAGAGATTTTTCCAATTTGATTTGTCTTTGATGGTTGTCATGTAGATGGTCCTACTACCAGCTTCACCGCTCTTTTGGATTTTGTGAACTAAATCCAACTATGTTTTTGCAGGTGGTAATTCATTAATCATGCCTAAGGCATGGTAGGAAATTCTGGTCAACACTGGTCCAACGTTCATGTATGATTTGATTTTGTTACTTCCTTTGATGTTTGCTTCCACTAAATTGTCAAGGATGTAATTTCCAAAGTCTCAACTGACCACCCTTCTTTTCTGCTAGCCCCATTGCCATAACCATTTCCATATGCAACATTGGTTCCGTGTATTGTGGTGGCTTTTGCACTTTGGAATGGTGTGATATTAACCGCAGAGGCAGCTCCATCTCGGAGTAGATCAGATCTTGATAGGTCAATTTGTGGCCTCTTTGCTTCAGGAAGGCCTTGTCATTATCTATTGCCTTAGTCTTGTGCAAGAGATTTTGGGTTCCTTACTATAAGTGAAGAGCTTCATTGATGATTTCTGGGGTGATATTTACTTTGGCTGTAGCACCATCTTTGTCTGCTGTTAAAGTTGTTTCCTTGTTGTACTGAATGGAACTGATTAGTTCATGGGCTCTTTAAAATTATGTTCCCCATGGCGGAATCTCAAGAAGCTATCCAAATGTAAGCATCTGGCCCCTTCTAGAACTTCAATTTTTTGGTGTATCATCCATAATTCCCTGGGGAATGTGGTATCTTTGACTATAATCCCATCGATCTCTTGGAGCTTCCCGATGAATATGTTTGCAAGTATTGAAATGATCATAACTCTATCAAAAATACTCCAAATTTAACCAAACTTCACCAGTGCATCTAGACAACTATAGTCACAAGGGCAAGAGAGCATGGATGATATTTGACTCTAAGGTACATGGATTGTGATCCATGATGGAGAACATTTTGATGATTTGATCATACCATCTGGTTGGGCACCTCTAGGCGATGCTTTGGTGCAAAAATTTCGGGTTTGGATCATTGGTTAGGATTTTAGGTCAAATTTTGGAAACTTTGACAGACGTAGAGAATTTGAGCTCTTTGGTTGGGATTTTGAGATCCAAATGACTTGGTACTTCAGGGCTAGGCTATGTAAAGCATTTAGGATCAGATGGTAATGTCCATTCTTCGCTGGGTGAGAAAGGTACATGGATTGCAATCCATGCTGGTCAAGATTTGGGAATGCCTTCTGGCACACATGTTCCTATTGTCCATCGTAGCACACTGGTGAAATTTTTTCAAGTTTGGGCATGTTTTTCACAAGTTTACTTCATCTCTTAGTTTATGGTCATTTTTTCTCGACTTTGACCATATCTGTTTTTTGGACCCCTTTTTGATCAATTCCTTTGTTGGTCTCTTGATGTTTCGTTGACTTTTGGTGACTTGTATGTAAGGATAACCTTGATGTCCATTTGCCTATCAATTTTCAATTCTCTCTAATTTCATCCGAGGTTGGAGATTCAGCTGAGAAATTTCAAGGACTTTGGAAGCATTTTTATATAGATTTCACAAACTTTGAAATTTGAATGTTTCTCTTTGGCACTTTGGTTTCCCCCACATCTTCTTTGAACTTCAAAATCAACATTTATGCACTATCCTATCATCAATTTCCTTGTATTTATCCTATATAGAACCACTGGTTTGTAAACTTGAGCTCTGCCAAAATTTTGATGAGAGGTACATGGATCACGATCCATGTTATGAGGTCAAATGCTACTAGATTTGGTGGGTTTGTTTTTAAATATATACCAGATCCCATCATACTACCTCTTATAGACTACAAGTTTTCTTTTGATATAAGTTTAGTTATCTTGCTATGAACCAAGAGGATTTGTACACACAATTTATCCCAATCACTAGACAAACCATATATATTATGGTGACCACAAAACAAAAATTCCAAAGAACAATTTGTAGCATGTTTGGTCGGCAAAGATTAAATGCCATTAACTCATCTAGTAACCCTTTCATATGATCCATGATACGATATGACCATAGCCTTGATGTTTTCATCTTTGTGTTGTTTTGATATTCTCTTTTGTGTTCTTTCTGTGTGTGTGTCAGTGCAAGAGAGAAAGTGTGGGTCTTCTTTGATTTCACTTCCTTCCAAACCCTAGTCTTCATGGCATCTATGGTTTAACTCCTTCATATAGTTTTTTGGAGATCTCTCACAAACTCTCACAACCAAAAGCCCGGTCATTTCCTGGCAAGATGAAAAATGTCTCGATATATTTTTGGTGAACTCGATGTGAATCTACCAGGGTGAGAGTTTTTGGGTAACCATGGGTTGATCATGTTGAGCAAGAGGGTATGAATTTTGACTGAGCAACGATGCAAATGTTTCAAGCATTTGCAATGTTCATGCAACAACAACATGCCACTGAAAGAAGGGAGATTTCAGCAACCAAATCCATACAAGCGGTCGTCAAACAGAATGGATCAGCTCAATGGAAAAGATGTAACCAAGTACTTATGCGAGTATGTGAAGGAGATGGAACTACTTCATGTTTCATAAGGTGAGATGATTCAAAGCTTTGAGCTAGTTGTTGCTCCAGAAATTAGAGAACATGTGAGGGGAATTAAAGATGGGCATGGGAGAAATTGGGAATAACTCAAAGTAGATTTAAAGGAGGAATATTTCATGGAGGACTCTGAGAGAGTGACCAAAAGGACATTTGTAGAATGGGTAGTCAAGCCAAAGCAAGGACTATCAATAACAGAGCTACTTAGGGAATTTGAGTGGCGCTATGCACAACTCACCAGGACAAAAAGGGCCACACTAGATGCAAAGAAGAAAGATCTTTCCTTACAAGCTGCAGGTAAATATTTTCAAGAAAATTTGGAGCTTCTTCTTGAAGATAAAGATGATGAGCAAGGACTAAAGACCGACTGGAATGAGGTTGAAGGTGTTGTTTCATTGCTTGCCAAACGACAACGAAGAAGGGAAGATGGTAGTAAGCACTACAAGTCCTTCCACCTCAACTTTTGACAAAATGGTAAATCCTACTTTTATAGCTCCTAAGTTTGATGAGTCTATGCTAGATGAGCTTGTGAAGGGAATGCGTGACTTGAAGGTGAATCTTGCAAAGCTTGAAGAAAAAGGCCAACTGTTAGGGCCACTTCCTAGGCAAAGGCAACATCCCAAAGAAGGGTTTGTTAATAGATGTATTTGGTGTGATAGTAAAGACCATGTAAGAAGGGATTGTGATGATTTTAGTGATTCTTTGTCAAAAGATGTTGTCTTTTTTAAGGATGGTAAAATAAACTTAAGAGAGACAGGTCTACCCTTGAGAACTAACTTTGGGAAGGGGGGAATGCAAACTTTAGTTGAAGGTATGGCAACTAACCATACCACCTCTTCAGTTGAGGCAGCTACTCATGGAGTAAAAATTGAGCATCTTAGTGATGAAGAGGTGAGTGACCATCACGGCCAAATTTGACCAAATGTCATGCAATTAGCTAAAAAGGGAAATCTTACAAAAGAGATTCTACATGAAGCAGGTGATTGCATACGTCTAGAAACAGGATGGAATGATCCAGTGGACTCATTGTCAGTGCATGCCTACATTACAAAATGCGAACAAAATGGGGCTATTGTAGAGAGAAGCACAGATGTGAGAATGATGATGAAGGACCATCAAAAAGAGCTTCTAGAAGTAGGGGAAGAAGTTAATCAATGCCTTCTCAAACACCCTCAACACAAGGAGCATCTCCACTTGAAGTACTCATGGAGGAGTCTACAAAAGGAAAGAAGAAAGAGCCAACAAAAGGTAAGACAAAAGGCCTACCTTATAAACTACAATCTGATATTGAGGTTGCTAAAGATTTAAAGAAAGTCTTGGAGGAAAGGAATTTTAATAGAAAGATTGAGTTCACTCTGGGAGAAGTCCTTGGCATTGCAAAGTGTGAACTCCACGAGGAGATCATTGACATCATCAAGAGAAAGAGGCAAACTCTTGCTGAGGTTGCTCATCCACAGGTTGATGGAGAAACCTTAAAGACACAAGGGATGCAGTTGCAAAATAAGGAGGATGATGGAGTTGTGGTAGGATGCTACCAATCTAGTGGGAGAGTGAAGCAAGTGCATTTCTCAAATGATGATGAAGAAGTTGAAGCTATTCCTAGGAGCTACTATTCACAAAGTCATTGGGCCAGGGCTACTACAGAAACTTTGGTCAAGGTAGGTGATCTTGAAGAGCCTTTTGTTGCCTTGATTGACCATGGTTCAGAAATAAACATAATGTTAAAGAGTCTCTACAACAAGTGCAAATGGTCGATAGACACAGATCATGGTTGGATGGTAAAAGTAGCAAACAATTCATCCGATGAATTGTATGCAGCATGTCCAGGTGTGAAGGTGACAATAGGTGATGTAAAGATTGACCAAAACTTCTTTGTAAAGGATACATCTTCATATCATCTCATCCTTGGACAGCCCTACATTGTGGGAGTTCAAATGGAAACAAAGGTAATGGACGATGGTTCAACATATGCTAGGATATGTAGAAAATATGGTAAACGTGTTGTCCAATTTCTCACAGACTGTGTAAACTATGAAATAAATCGTGACCATAAGGAAATGATGGGTTCTGGCCAAGTACCATTGTAAAGAGGGATTGCAGTGGTACAGAAAGAAAAAGGGTCTCGCCTGATCCAAAAATAGGTGAAACTTTCTCAATGGGCTCCTTGGTAACAAGGAATGGATCAGTATGTTTTACAAAACTTGAAGATTTGAAGAGATATGAGAGGCAATATGTACATAATGTACAAATAGGCATGAAAGAGAGTGGGTTGCTAGAGCCTACTGAAAATGTTTTGGGTTTGTGTGAACAAGTTTCTTTTATAGATACTATGAGTGAGCTTGATGCTATAATGGGGTCTAGTTTACGTCTTGAAAATCAACTTGTGGAAGTTTGCTCTATGGAAATGTATCAAGTAATAGAAGCCTTTAAAGAAAACCAAACAGTTGGCCCAGAAGTCCATGTTGAAACTAAATACAAGAGTGTAGCAAAGAAGGTGAAATCAATAGCTTCATCCTTACCACCCAACAACACGGAAAATATTGAGCAAGCTTCTTTGCAACCAAGTTTAAGGAGTCCTAAAAATATCGGGCATACCTTCACAAAGGAGTCTTTTCAAGAGTTGTAGATTGGTTGCGAGGAGTTTCTAACACAGGAGGAGACAAAGTGCTTCAAAGAAATACTTTCAAAGCATGGTAAGGCCTTTGAATTTGAGCCATGTGAGATAGGATGTGTTGATCCTTCTATTGTAGCTCCTATGGTAATTTTCACAATACCTCACGTGCCTTGGAATTTGCAGTCTATTCCGGTTCCAAAGGCTCATTCATTGCGGAGTTTCTAACACATGAGGAGACAAAGTGCTTCAAAGAAATGCTTTCAAAGAATGGTAAGGCCTTTGCATTTGAGCCACGGGAGATAGGATGTGTTGATCCTTCTATTGTAGCTCCTATGGTAATTTTGGCAATACCTCATGTGCCTTGGAATCTATGGCCTATTCCGGTTCCAAAGGCTCATTTGCCAAAGTTAGTAGAGCTACTGAATGAGAAAATCAAAATGGGAATCTTGGAGCCTTCTTGTGCTCCGTACTCATACAGGTGGTTCACAGTTCCAAAGAAGAATGGTTCTCTACGCTTCATCCAAGATATGCAACTAGTAAACAAGGTGACAATTAGAAATGTAGGTACAGGTTCAGTTGTGGATGAGTTTGCAGGGAGGGAAATCTACTCAATGGGGGATCTCTACTCAGGGTATGATCAATTTCATCTTGCAATCAAAAGTAGAGACTTGACAACCATGAGAAAACCTTTGGGTTTGGTAAGGATGTGTACCTTGCCATAGGGAGCAGCCAACTCGGTTGCATATATGATGAATGGGATGAATAAGGTCTTACGTGACTTTATTCCTCAAATCACAATGCCTTTCATTGATGATTTGCCTATCAAAGGATGTGAAGAAAGTGACAAAGATGAAGCTTTGGATCTCAAGTGATGTCGCAGGTTTGTGGTAAATCACATAAATGATTGTGATAAAATTTTGTCTAGGTTGGGGGAAGTGAATCTTACTTTGTCAGGAAAAAAGTCTATGTTTGGTGTCAATGAAGTGCTCATTGTGGGTCACATGTGCGGGCCATATGGTAGGAAACCTTGTCCAACAAAGGTAGATACCATCCAAAGAATGAAAGAAACATGCACTAGCATCACATAGGTTAGAAGGTTTTTGGGAGTGTGTATCTTTTAGGTTATTTGGATTCCACATTATGCACATGTAGCTAATCCTCTTTATCAGTTTCTTAGAAAGAATCAAAAGTTTAAATGGACAGAAGCACATGTAAAATCCATGAAAAAGCTAAAGGAGTTTCTCCAGTTAGCACCGACTTTGAGAAAGGTAGACTATGCGTGTCAAAGGCCAATAATTGTGAAAGTAGACACTAGTCCTACAGGGATTGAATGAGCAATAGGGAAAGATGACAAAGAAGGATGCATTATGTGGTACAATTTGGAGCAAAGGTACTAAGTGCTCACCAAAGAAACTATGCACAGATAAAGAGAGAGCTATGGGGTATGGTTACAGCCTTGAGAAATGGAAAAGAGTACCTAATTGGTGCATGTGTGGTTGTAGAAACAGATTTTCTACCACTTCTTGGGATGATTATAAGCTTCTCAATGCCAGACATTGCTATGTTGCGGTGGATTGCTTACATTCAGTCCTTAGATCCCGAGTTTAAGCACATTGCAGGTAAAGACAATACAGTGGCAAATATGCTATGAAGGGCAAGGAATGAAGATGAGTCACAAATGATTGACGAGGGAGATGATGTAGGCACAAAGTTCTATTCTATCTCTCATGTCAAAGGTAACAATGTCTGCATGACTATTCACTTGAATTTTTCTTTAAAGATCTTTATGAAGGTGATTGGCTTCTTATTGGAAGCTACTTGAGTACTCTAAGAAAACACGATGATTGGTCTGAACAAGAATTCAAGAGGATACGCAGAAAAGCATATGGGTACTTTTTGAGGGATGGTTACTACTAGAAGCATCCTAATCAAAAGGGTGCTACACCACAACGGGTTATATGTAAAAAAGCGACTCAAGTAAAGCTCATGCAAGAGGTTCATGAGAGTCTATGGGCTGGACACAGGGGTAAGTGGGAAACCTTCTCCAAGTTGAAAGAAAAATACTGGTGGAAGGGTATGTATAAAGATGTATCTCAATTTGTAGAGTTGTGTGTAACTTGTCAAATGTATTCAAATGTCCGACATCGTTATGGATTGCACCCTACATATCCAGTAGCCATGCACTATAAATGGGTTGTGGATCTAGTCACAATGCCTTTAGGACTCTGGCAGATGAGATACTTGGTTCTTGCATGAGACGACCTAACTAACGAAGTTGAAGGAAGAGCATTAAGTACTAAAACCACAAAAGCTGTGTCCAAATTTCTTCTTGATGAGGTGATTTGCCGTTATGGTTGTGTGGGAAAGATCACTGCAGAAAGAGGTGAGTTGGATGCCAAAGAAGCAAGGAAGTTCTTTTCTAGATTAGGAATCAAGCTTTCTCTTACTACAGCTTACAACCCTAAAGGCAATGGAAATAGTGAAAGAGGGCACCCTCCTATCATCAAAGCTCCAACGCTTGCGAAGGAAGAGTTGGTGAGTGGACAAAACGGTTACCATATGCTTTATGGGATGATCGTACAACACATAGCTCACTAACTGGCTATATGCCTGCGGAGCTAATGTACGATCAAAAGCCAGTGATGCTGAGTGAAGATACAATTTCCACATAGAATGTACTACCTTGGCAAGAGGGGCTTAGCAAGGAAGGTCTCCTTGCATTGCATAAAAGTAAACTAGAGAGAAGACCTGGAGACATTGAAGCTACAAAAGACCGACTCAAAAATGCAAGGTTGAAAAACAAGGACTACTTTGATAAGAGACATCAGCTCAGGAGCAAAGCAATTGACAAAAGTGACTGGTTTTTAATGTATGATAGTAGCCTTGATAACCAACACACAGTCATGCGTAAGTTGGTTTGGATCGTATGTTGTAAAGCATGTACATGAAAATGCTACTTTCAGCTTGTCTGAACTAGATGGTACAGAAGTGAATATTCCCATTGCAGGAAAAAGGATCAAGATGTTTAAGAGAAGAGGAGACAATGATCCACAAGATGTTGATGAGGAAGAAGAGCCAAACACAGGTGAAGATCAAAATGAAGATGAAGCTCTTGAATCATTCAATGAAGAAGAAATCAAGGAAGATGTACAAGTGAGTTGATCTTACAAAGAAATAAAGTGGCACATACCGGAGGATGTGCAGGTTTAGAGGGGGTGGATGTCCTGCTTTGACACGTACATAGTGGGAACGCATGCTACAAGATCTATCTTGCCACTTTTAAGATACATAATTATATTTCTTATAATATACATATGCATATTTAAGTATAATAATAATCTTTCTATCTCATCCTATTATTTTTCTCAAGGGTAACATATTCTCACTTCACCGTCATCAAAAAGTACTATGGAAAAAGCGTCAATAGCTCCGCCTCTTTAACTTGGCGCAAAAAGCATTGACTCTTTATTTCTACTATGTCATTATCATCTTACACCCTAGCTAGATCCTATATTTAGGGTAAATTTCAATATATATATATTCTATGTATGTATCATATTTTTTTGATATTTCTTTTAAATAGCTACTAGGAAGGAATTAAATGCTAGTGGGACACTAGGTTCCATGATTCTCAAAGATACGCCTATTTTATTGCATTATTTCAAGCATTATTACAAAACTTTGTTAAGGAGAAATGTCATGATTTCATATGGCATGAGGTGTCCATTGGAATCAAATAAAAGTTTAAGCTAAGGGGACCACAAGAAGACTTTTGCTGCCAAAACTATACCCTATTTTGATGAATTTATTACACAAAGTTGCAATCCAAATTGGAAAACGTATATAAACTGGGAGTCATAGCTAATGAGCTGAATTTTATGCCCATAGTTTTACTTTTTGATTCGGAGCTACGGTTGAGGAGATATAATCAAAAAACTGGACCCTAGTCTACCCACATCATGCAGGGACAGCTCATTTCAAACTTTTCCAGTTTTTGTTCACACTAGCTCCTCTCTTCTTGTGTAAATCCTTGGGGGTTCCCTTCACCTATAAAAGGAGACCTCTTCTTCCTTGAAAACCATTGAAGCATTCAAGCCATTGATGAGAGGAATTCATGAGGGAGTGAGTAGCAATGCCTAATTGTACTTAGCCCCATTAACATAAGCCTAAGCCTACACTTTCTCCTAGAGGAAGACTAGCCATTCTTGTAAGCTATCCTTGGAAGATCAACTCTAATCGAAGAAGGTCTTGGACTTGGTGTATCAATCAAAGTTGAATTATTCCTTCTTCTTCTCTCTCCATCAAAAATGGTGCCGAAGGGTTTGTCAAGTAATATGTGTTCTACATTGATATTTTGTTGATTTCTTGTTGTTTTCTTTTCATCTCTAATCCAACATATATATATCTAATCTCATCTCCTTAACCAAACCTATCTCTCTCACTCTTAGAAATTCATTCTCCCTACAAATTCTAGGTTCTCCTTGCTACAGGTACATCTCTCTCCGTGCCTACGGGCAAGAATAGGGCTTGGGAGGGAAACTTTTCATCTCTTCACTTCTCTCATATCTACATTTTGCACATACTAGAGTTATCCTAGATGAATAATCCACATGATGATAATTTCTATCGCTTCCACTCTGTGCAGTCTATTGGAATTAACGTATGGATTAGCCGTAAAATACACTTTCAACAACATATAGTGTTTCTCTTTGGCCCAGAAAGGCTCAATGAAATAGTTCTTTCACCGGATCCCATCATACTACCTCTTACAGACTATAACTTTTCTTTTGATGTAAGTGTAGTTATCTTGCTATGAACCAAGAGGATTTGTACACACAATTCATCCCGATCACTAGACAAAACATATATATTATGGTGAGTACAAAACTACAATTTCAAAGAGAAATTCGTAGCGTGTTTGGTCGGCAAAGATTGAACGCCATTAACTCATCTATTAACCCTTTCATATTATCCATGATACGATATGACCATAGCCTTGATGTTTTCATCTTTGTGTTGTTTTGATATTCTCTTTTGTGTTCTTTTTTTGTGTGTGTGAGTGCAAGAGAGAAAGAGTGGGGCTTCTTTGATTGCACTTCCTTCCAAACCCTAGTCTTCATGGCATCTATGGTATAAATCCTTCATATAGTTTTTTGGAGATTTCTCACAAACTCCCACAGCCAAAAGCCCGGATATTTCCTGGCAAGACCGAAAATTTCTCGACACCGCGTGGTGCCACAAGCGTGTGCTTACCCTAACAATCGCCCCCTTAAGCCAAAGCTTGGGGCAAAATACAAGTAGTTTTTTTTTTTTTCATAAAACACTCCTAGGTTTATAGGATTCAACTACCGTAGTTCAACACGCTGGTTCTCACTGGATTTAACACTTCACGGTATACATCGCGGTGATTCTCAATGGATTCAACAACCATAATTCAATGCCTCATGACACATCATAGCGGTTCTCTATTGGATTCATCACTATGGTTCACAAAAGAGACTTAAGATTAGTTCTCTAATGACCTAGGGTGATACAAAATTCATTCATGGGTTTCAGTTTGAAGGATTGTCGATATCGCTCCCTTGACCGTCTTCATCTTCATGTCGAGAGCTCCGGTGTGTGTCAATGTCTTCTTCATGATCTTCATGTTGATATAGATCTTGATCTTGATTGGTCCATCTTGTCGAGGGTGTGGCATTCATGGATAACATCATAAAGTAAGCATATATTCCAAGGAATATGCTTATGTGTGTGTGTGTGCTTAGGTGAAAGTACTCATACATGTTGTGTAGTGTGCTCATGTGAAAGAGATAGAGTGGTGTTAATACGTACAAGTGTGTACGGGTAGTGTCTAAGGCGCCATACAATAACAATCAAAGTGGATGCATGGTTGTACAAGTGCTTATGTACATAGGTATTGCATACATATATATGTGAGCTATGCACAATAAATCCTCAATGAAATTTACAAAAAATTCTTTATGGAATGTGAAGTCACTCTTCTCTTTTGAGAAGCTCCTCTTCACAATCCTTGAATATTGAGCAAGAAATCCTTGTTGATTTTGGGTCTGCTGATGTTATTTGATGCCTTGAGACCTTGAAGCCTTGAGTGTGCCTTGGAAACTTTAAAGTATGAGGCTTGTGGGAAACTCCCTTGCTAGAGCCGACAAAAAAAGGAGGCCTTTGGTTGAAATCCAAGGTCGTGTGAGCTTCTAAGCTTGAAGACTTGGCATGCAGTTGAGCTTCTAAGCTTGAGAGTTGAGGCCACAAGCTAGCAAAGTAGTTAGTGAGTTGCAGATTGTAGACAGCGTGGTGCTAAACCAAGTAAGGCATTCCCAATAGATGAGCACCAGATGGCAAGTTGGCAGCAATTACAGCAAGCAAGGGCTTTCAACTGCGGGCTATAGCGAGGGCTATAGAGAAGGTGTTGATGGCAAGGCCCATAAGATTTGATGCAGACAAGCTGGCAGTATGACAGCCTTAATTGATGTTATGGGAACCTTCATTCTTCTCAAGATGATGTTTGCAGGTGACAAACATGGGGGTTGAAGCAGCACTGATGTAGTGCAGAAAGCATGTTGAATGATAGTTTTCTGCAGGGCATGGGTGGGTGATCCTGTTATTGAATGATGATGGGAAGTAGCACGGTGGCAAGCAGAAGCGGGATTCCCTACCCCGTAATTGCAGCCAAGGCCATCCGAGAGTAGAATGAAGATGACGCTCTGGGTAAGCACGTCTTGTCAAGGCTATTGACGTTAGTAGTGTCACTGACAGGCAGAGAGTAGCTGGCCAGAAGGTGATCGCGGCTTCATTAAGGCTTTAGTGATGGAGTGTGGATGCGTGGGCGAGTAGGAGTATTGCTTGATTTAAAGTTCTTTCAAGCAATGGCTGAACGACACAGAGAGCAGCTCACCATGCAAGCCTCCACTTGTCTTTTACAAAAAAAACTTCCAAAAAAAAAAAACGTGCTAATGAGACGTTATTTAATATCTAACATGCATGTACAAGGAGACACCTCAATAGAAGGATATTTACAATAAAAGATGATGCTAAGAATAATAATTAGCCTTACAAATTGCTCTAATACTAGCTGTAAGGTTAATATATACGGAGGATGTACGTTAGTAGCATTCATAATTACATGATTCTTCTAATAGTCACTTAATTAGGATATAGAAAATAGACAAGAGCTTGTACAAAAGTGATAGAGTAGCATTAATTCAAAAGTGGTTGGAAAAATTGTGTACGATAAGGCTATAGATATAGAAGTAGAATAAGCCATGGGAGTGTGCCACATAGCCTGCTAGGTGGAATGTCTTTGTGAAGAGGTGTGGCAGCTTAATAGCCATGCAAGATCTAGGGGCTTTTACCGCGTGGTGCCAAAATCGTGCGCTTACCCTAACAGGTTAGACCTGAAATGATCATTTGCAGACTGAAACTGCTAGAAGTCTTGGTTCTTTGTGATTCAGTCTCCCATTTGGTGTGCAATTTTTTTGTCATACTCCGCCTTGCTACCTCTAACCAAAGGCTGAGCTTTTTGTTGAATTTGTCATTAGGGTAAATGGATCGCAATCCATGCTGGAGCATGGTTTGCAATTCCAAGTAGCACAATGTGTTTTTGGGTTTATGGGGAGTGTACTACCCAATTTTCTCTGAGACTAGGGTTTGGGGAAAATGGATCACGATCCATGTTCCTCATTGTTTTTCCACTCTGATTGGCTTGACTGATTCTTCCAAGTTTCAGGAGTCTACTCGTGAAAAGGTTTGTGGGTTGGACATGTGTAGCTACCCCAAATGGGTCCTAGCAATTTGTAGATTTCTCATTTTTTATTTTATTAGTTCTGTTGATTTGATGTTTTTGGTGCAGAGTAGCCCATGCACAATTGTTCTTGCTAGGTTAATGATCATACTTAACAAATCTAATGTGGTAAGAACTACCCTGGTGGTCACAATAGGCGAAAATGCGGCAAAGAACTCTAGGTTTTCCTACTCTCTCTCATTCTTGATATACCCCATTCTGACTATATGTTCCCGGCCTACCCGGAAGGCTTTAAGCATACTTACCTTGATTACTCATATTTTTTTGTCAAACCACCATATGTTTAAATGTTTTGTCATTTGAACATTCGATCACCAAATGGCCTTTTATCTATAGTTTTAATCCCTCCAGGTTGGCCCAAAATTTGACAAGTGCCAAACCTTTCCACATTTTTGATGTCTGAAGCCCTTGCTTTGTAGGTTTGGCGTTTTCTTTCAGAACTAAATTTTGGTTGTCCTGGCTTAACTTGATAGATTTTTTTTTCTTTTTTAGCTTTTTCATCTTAAATTTGAAAGAAAATTACCAATAATTTTTATTTGGTAAAAGAATTGCCCAAAATTATTATGCTCACTCATATATACATAATCTTAGTCCATCATATTACTTCTCATGAATTTTGCAATATGTACCAATAATATGTCTAAAAGAGCTTATGAAAAGGCAAACAACTATCAAGAAATTGTTATATACAAAGTTATGATCGTCTTGCTGCTAGTTCATGTTACCGCCCCCTTCCCATTTTGAGTCGTCCCTGAAGAAGATATTATGTGGTTCATGGGTGCGAACGATGTGTCTATATATGCAAGGCCATGTAATGCTCTATTATGCAAATTGAAAAGATGCATGGGGTAACAATATGTTGTGCGAGATGGGGGTCAAAGGTTTTTGTTGGCAAGGTTGCTTTGAAGCTATTATACCCCAATAAAAGAATTTCAGTAAAAGGCGCTCGTTCTTTGATGGTAGAGGCTCGCAACCATGATAGGATATTTTGTTTTGTTGGTTTGGTTTGTTTTGAAATCCAGGTGAGTTTCTCTTATTGCTAGCGTGGAGAGTGTAATCTATGCCTTTGCCGATGCTGTTTTGGTATTTTTTTCCATGTTGTTGGTGTTGGTTGCTTTTTGTTTTGTGTGATTGACTTTGATGTCCAATGAGAAGTGACTGATTGGGCATTGTAAGTCTCCGTGTTTTGGAGTGAGCAGGCTTTGTGTTTGAAGAAGTAGATCCACTTAGCTGTGTTTGAAAGTGGGTAAAATTGATTTTGATAATCCATATCTATTTAGGATTTGACAACATCACAATTTTCTTGACCCGAACCTTTTTGGACGCATTGGTGGAACACGAAGGTGTTGGTTTAGGTTTTCTTAAAAAAGGCTGAACTTTCTAAAAGTGATCTATTTGCACCAATGGAGCAGTGAAGGATGTGTCATTGAAGTTAAGTTGTAATGTGTCATCCTACAAATTTGGTGTTGCCTTGTATGTGCACATCCAAGGTACTCCCAGAATGAATGCTTCATTAAGATCCGTATCTTCCCATTACATTAAATTGGTGACGGAAGCTTTGACCATCCAAATTGATTGATAAATTGTCTTGACGCATGCTCAAAATTTTCCCTTGATTGTCTTCCTTGAGCTTGATTTGGTTTGGTGTTAGAGGTTCCGTGGCCATTTTCAAGAACGTCAAGTATTTGATGACATTGGCTCATGCTTCGGTGTCTACTAGTGCTCGTCAATGGAACTGTCAAGAATTTGAAGGATAATTTGGACATCCATACCACCAAGCCATGTATGTTTTATCTAAATTGATGCTATTGGAAGGGATTGAGTCCTTTGCATTGCTTCCAATTTCCCCTATGGTTGGCTTGTTCCTTTCGCTTTAAATTTTGAGTCTAGCTTCCTCTTTAGACTGTGCTTGAATAGCATGGGCTTGATTCTTCCGCTCTATTGCTGCATGAATTATTTCTAGTTCTTCTTGTATTAATGGAAGAAGATAATTTTTAAACCTGCATACACTTATCCAATTAGGCATCTCCTCATCTGCCAATGTTGCAAGTTTGATGGTGCCACTTTGTGATATGTCATGGATCACAAAAGGCTCCATCCCTTGCTTTTTGAGTTTTTTGGAGTGTTGCTTTAGGGTATACACCAATACGTAATCCCCTTTCTAAAACTCCTTGCTTATTGTGTGCTGGCCATGGAAAGCCTTCATTTGTCATTTCTAGGCATATATCCCTACTACTGCCTTTAATCTAGTTTTGTCTAGTTGTTCCAAGATGTCGATCTTTCAGAGAGTCTGTGTCCCATCCAACCTACCTGTGTTGCAAGTCAAAGTATGGGAATGAATAATTCCAAAGGTAGAATAGCATTTATTCCAAACACATGGTTAAATGGAGAGGTTCCAATGGAAGTTCTAAATGCTACCAGGTAAGCCCACAATGCTCAGTGTAGTTTAGATCCCAATCAGTTCTTGAGTCACTCACTATTTTGGTTAGCACCGTGTATAAAATTTTAGTGGTACTAGTAGAGGACTGATTTATGATGAATCACCATGAATTCATTGACTAAAGTTCTTGAGTCACTCACTATTTTGTTAGCACTGTGCATAAAATTTTATTGGTACTCTCTACTTGACCGTTAGCTTGGGGGTGGTTGGGGGTTGATTTACGATGAACCACCATGAATTCAATGACGGTGTTCACAAAGTGGGTTCCTCGATCACTCAAAATCTCAATGGATAGGCCGTATCTTGTAAAGATGTCTTCAAATAGGAACCATGCCATAGTCCGTGTATCGTTTTTCTATGTAGCATGTGTCTGTTGATATGTAGGAGGTATGATGGGACCTACAGAATCTATGCCCCACTTGGCAAAGGTTTGAACTCCTATTAGTGGTCTTAAGGGCATGCCATCTCTCCATAGAGGTGCTAGCCTGCATGTTCTTGTTCTAGGATTGATAAATATTTTCTCTTAGTAGCATACACTCTCAATTGGTTGTATTTCCCCCGTCGGTACAATTGGTTCAAAATCAGCACATAGTGATTTGCTTCCTCCTTGATACTCCTCATTTGTGCTTTGCTCAATCCCTCAGGAAAGGTCTTGAAGTTTAAGTACTCAATATATGTAAGTACTCCATTTGGGTGCTCCCATTACTCTAAAGAGAGTGGTGTGTTCTACTGGTGGTTGTCTTTTACAGGCTTCACATGATTTTATGTAATCATGGAAGCTTTTTCCCATGTTTAGTCAGTAGACACCAAATCTCATTAATCTTTAGAATGTTTGTGTTTTCCCATTATGAAACTCCATGTGTTGTATATGAGAAAGTCTCAGGTAGTATTTGTTTTTGCTAGGTTGTACACATAGTATAGCCGTCCAGCCAAAGTTAGAGATTTTGGTCTGATTAATGATTTGACGATTGTTCTTTTATTTGTAGTGATCCTATGGTGAGTAGAGGGATGATCACTTCACTCCACCTTAGAACCATTTCAACGTTAAAAAAATAAGAATCTGGAAGGTCATCATCAATACCTTCGGGTGTTTCTCCATGGAACATTCTTGAAAGATGGTCTGCTCTTTTGTGTGTTGTTCCTTTCTTGACGATCATGATGAAATCAAACTCAAGTAGTATTATAAACCAGCAAACAATCCTCCCTGTATTGCAAGATTTGTTTACCCAGTACAAAAATTCTTGGTGGTCTACAAAAAAACAAACTTGTTCGCAAGAGAAGGTATTGTCTAAACTTTGTGATGGCATATATCATTCCTAGGCCTTCTCTTTCCGTAGTGATATAAATTTTCTCTGCACTGTTTAGTTGTCTACTAGAGTACAAAATGGAAAAATCCATTTTTTATATCCAGGTTGAGCTAATATGCATCTACACTTCTCAAAGACTTTTTCCAAATGTGTTATGTGCTCACTCCTCAATTGAGAATGCATGCATAGATCATCCATGTATATTTCCAAAAATTGCATGAGATACTCCTTGAATGCATGACTCATAAGCCTTTGAAAGCTGAAAAGTGCATTGGTCAAACTAAAGGGCATCACCCTATATGAAAATATGCCCAACTCTATTGCAAAAGTTGTCTTATGTTGATCTTCTGGTTTTATGGTCAACTGGTTGTAGCTTGAGAACCCGTCTAAGAAACTATAAGCTTCTTTCCCTACAACTCTCTTGATCACCTGATCTCTTATCAATAGGGGATAGTTGTCTTTGATGGTAGAAACATTTACCTGTTTGAGATTCACACAGACCCTGTGGGACGGGTGTCTAACCTCACTCCCATCTTATTGCAGACATAGCGAGAACCACAAATATAATTTTCAATCCATGGGACAAAACTGAATCGACTAGTGCATAGAGGCTACAAGAGGTTGTCAATCTCTTGGAAACAACAAAAAACTCGCATCCAACTCAAGCTACACTTAAATGATAGAAATCACCAAAAGCTAGTCGCTAACCTAAAAACAAATCATAACCGTTGACATCCAGACATTACTAAACTTCTAGGATATTTTTATGAGACCTAAGCACATGTGCTTATGGTATCAAATCTAACTTTAGGTTAAGTGCAAAAATCACAATTATTAACAGCAATGAGTTTTTGACCTAGTCATTTTTGACCTAGAATGCATCTAAATGCTTAGCAATGATGCCCCAATACCCTGCTTATACTGATTTTATGAGTTTAAAGCTTAAATTCCTACTTATGATGAAATTAGGCCGTGGGTTGGCGACATCAAAAGATACGGATTACCATGAAATGCTTACGTCAATGCATAGAGCTCTTACCTACGGTTGCAACGCAATAGACGACACTGCAATGTGACAATCGGGAAGGGAGTAGGAAGCGCAAGAAGGAGAGAAGTGAGCGCTGTTAGCTCACACTGTGTTTTATCTTAGCCAAGGTTTTTGTGGTCAAAACTAATAATCTGGGAACTCTAACTAAAGATAGGTGATACAATCTAGAAGCTTGTAGCACTGGCTCATCAATTACACTGTTTATCTGGAAAGTAGGAGTTACAGCATTCCCAAATCATCAAAATAATAAGTGTTTTTACAATAAAAGCTTCAAAAAATGTTATCTGAGTTAGCTTGCTGCTAACATTCTCCCCCTCCTCGACTGTGTCGTCCCTTGACACAGCTTCATGCATTGAAGTAGTCTTCAGGTTGACGGGTGGTGAGGCGGTCTTTAAGCGCATGTAGGGATTTTTCGTATTTGATGTGTCTTTCTTTGTTTGGAACTTGCAAAAACTGCATGGTGACTTTGTTTTTAAGTTCAATGGCTGAATAGCTAGCAAATCTTGATGTAAGGTTGCTGATCACTGGCCCAAATATCTTCATTCGCCATGTGAAGAAACCTGTAAATAATGCCTCTTCAAATGCCAACATATTGCTAGATGGTACAAACATACATCTGGCATAGAAGCCATAGAGGACTTCTTATGAAGGTTGTCCACTTAAATCATAACATAGACCTTTGTTACCTTCAAGGAAAGACATACATGGTGCTCTTGCTTGCTTAGGCTCATGAAAGCTTGAATGCAGGTGAGCAACATTCTACAGATCTTATAAAGCATCGCACATGAGGTCATGGTGCTCGTTAGGATTTTTACCATGTATTCTTTAGTTATTGGTCCCTGCTCTAGAGCTAGTAGTTGTGGCCATGTCGGCCTCTTTTTCTTTAGTGCATTGTGTGCCTGCCATGTCCTTACCCTTGGTAGAGGACAGAATGTTGGGTCCTTTTGTAGGGATGCACATGCTCTTGTGAACAGAATGAGGTATCTAGAGTTGTTGTTCAACCAATTTTTTCTCCATTCTGGGTGGATATCATCTGAGCCAACTGCCTGTATATCTTTGTAAAGTTTTTCTTTAACCTATAGTAGCTCCACTTTTATCAATGGGTAGGGCAGTGATTACTGATGCCATTGAGCATTGATTTGGTTGGGAGTGAGCTGAGTTACATTTATTGATGGAGAACTCTCAACTCCCAATCCATTGTTGCTTTCCTTTTAGCATCTGCTTCTTGGACCATCTACTCTTTCAGTGCATCTTCCTAGCTTTAGAAAGCTGGACCATTGGCACTTGCTCGGCTTTACTGATTGGTACTTGAAAATCTGACTCTCCTACAAGCCCTTTCAACGGTTTTGTTTCCATATCAGCAAAAGGGACTGAGGGTATGTCTATGGTTGGTTGTTCAGAGGTTCTTGCTTCATTCCGAGTTTTTGTTTGTCCCTCTCTTAGCAGCTGATTGTCTCTCTTCAATTCCTCTATTTCCTTGAGCAATTGCTCTTCTCTTTGGACCCGCATCAATGCAAGGTCTCGTCTTTGTGTTTGTTCTAGCTTCACCTCAAGCTCAAGGTCCTTGTTTATCTTTTCTAAAGTCTTGTAGACTTCATTTGTTCCCTTGAGTGAAGCTACAATTGGGTTTTCTCTTGTCTGTCTTAGAAATGCCGCTTGATCATTGATCCACTACTCAAAGTACTACAAAGAAGCATTAGCTACATTGAGCTGCACTTGGATCTTTTATACTAATAGAGTAGTGGTTTAAATTTTACTGGTTACTTCTATCAGTTGTTGATCTTTGTTTTTGCATGCATTGGATAACTTTGTAAAGAGCTCTCTCAGCTCTTCCATCTCTTTTTGTTGTTTCTCCTTTGCAATCTGGTGTGTTGCTGCTTCATTTTTCAGCTTGTTGATCTGTCTTTGAAGATCTGCAATGATGTTCATTCTATCATCTAGCTCTTCTTGTAGAGAATCAATGACTAGTTCTAGCTCCCTAGCCTTGGTACTATGGCTAAGTGTTGCCGTTTGCATCTTATCTGTCATCAGCTGCATTTGCTTTGCATATTCATTCACTTACATGATGACTTTATTAGTTTTTTTTCATTTTTTAGGCTTCACTTGGGGTTGTTTGGAAGTTTGGCTGTGTCGGTTTGTGGCTCTTTTCCTGGTGCAGTGGCTTCTGGTTGTTACCATATACATGTGGTAGTGATGTGTGTGAACACACTAGGACCGCCGGGGCATTTTTTCCCTCTTTAGGAGGTTTTTTCCCTTGTGCATTGTATATATACGCCCATCACTCTAGGGCTATCTATCTTTCCATTGCACACTAAGTAAAACACTCTCTATTGTGTGCCTTGAGCTTCCTTCGTCTTCTCCAAGCTGTGTGTTTCTCTGCAACCCTAATTCCAACAATTGGTATCAGAGCATGTCACGTCCTCCCGGGCTTAGTCGCCAGCTGCTCCAGCACACGCCTGCTCACTTTCTACGATTTCAGTGAGCTTTGGCGAGCGTTCGCAGGTCGACAAAAAATTTGATTTGGGCTCATTTTGGCCTCCGTTTCCACTACAGGCAATACTGCACAGGCTATTTCGTCATTTTGTGCAGAATTTCTGTCAGTGCCGTTTTCTGCATAATAGGTGCCTTATAGTCTTCTACGGTTTGTGCTATATAGCACAGGTTGTTCCTGCTCCGTTTCTCCTATTTTCGGGCACTTTTCACATCAGGTGCAGCATTTACCATGGCTGACAACAACAACACAGATGTGTTCAAGATGTTTGCTGCTGAGGACAGGTTGGATGGGGACAACTACTCTATGTGGGCTTATATGATGCAACATGTTCTTGTGTCAAAGGGTGTCTGGAACATTGTGCAGGGCATTGATGTACGTCCTGGTTCTGAGGATGTAGGCGATGTTGAGGATGTTGCAGGTCTTACTGCAAGGATTGCAGCTGTTAGAGTTGTTTTGCCTATGGCAGAACAAGCTCGTTGGGATGTTAAGGATGCGCAAGCTCATTCATTGATTGCATTGTCTGTGAAGCGCACCACTGTTCCTCACATCCGTTCAACAAAATCTGCAAAGCAGGCTTGGGATATTCTAGCAGGTCTTTATGCAAGCCGCAATGAGGCTAAAATTGCTTTGCTGGGTAAAGAGCTAGAGTCGAAGATTATGCATGAGGAAGATGATATGGACACTTTCCTTGCTAGTGTCAAGGATATCAATGAGCAACTCATTTCTACAGGTGAAGTCATTTCAGACAGTTCCCTAGTGCAGACTGTTCTTGATGCCTTACCAGATTCCTACCAGACTTTTGCTAGTACTTGGAGACTGATGACCCAAGGAAATCCTGAAGTTGTCAAGTTTGATGCATTATGCACATTGCTGTTGCAAGAGTCACTTTCCAGAAAAAACAAGACTAGGAAGTGTGCAGTTGAACAGGCTTTTATTGCTTCTCAAAGAAAGGGTGGTAACAGCAATGCAACCACTTCTTATGGTTCTGCTGCGAGTGGCAAAAATTATGTTCCTAATGCTTTTGCTGGCAACACTTTGTCTGGCAATTCTGGTGATAAGGGCAAAAAGAAGATGTGTTGCCATTATTGTAAAGCCAATGATCACTTGATCAATTCGTGTCCTAAGTTGAAGGCCAAAGAGGCTAAGAAGAAAGAGGGTGGTTCCACTGCAAATGCTGGTTCCACTACAAATGCAGCCATTGTTGAGTCTTCTGCGAAAGGAGACTGTAATGCTGATGTTGATGCAGAATGGGCTTTTAACGCAGAGTGCACTTACAATCCTGTTGTCCATGATGCATGCTTGTCAGTTGCCATAGATTCACATGTGTGGTATTTCGACAATGGTGCTACAAAGCACATTACCTCACATCATGAATTCTTTACCTCTCTCGAGTCTATCCCTCATGGGAATTCAATCACTTGTGCCAACAACGCCTCTTATCCAGTTTAGGGAGTTGGAAAGATTGTGCTCACTACTGCTAATGGCAGTTCCTTCACACTTGTTGATGCACTTTATGTACCTGGGATCAAGAAGAATCTCTTGTCTGTATAGGCACTTGCTAGACTTGGACTTGTAGTCAAATTTGTGGATGATAGATGTACAGTTCATGATCTCAGTTTTGGTGATGAAATTGTTGCATATGGGCTTTTGTGCCATGGGCTGTATAAGCTCACTTTGTATGACAAGTGTGGACAAAATTTTGCAAATGCTGTTGCAGATTCAAGGGCTATTTCAGATGCAAAACTTTGGCATGCACGTTTTGTTCATCTGAATTTTGCCAGTTTGCTACGTTTGCAGAAATCTGATATGGTTGCTTCTTTGCCGCCTCTTGAAGCACCTGTCAAACATGTTTGTGAAGGTTGTATTTATGGGTAAGATGCAGCGTTCTAAATTTCCAAAGGATGGTTCAGTTCGGGCCACATGTAGGTTGCAGCTAGTGCATAGTGATGTTTGTGGGCCCATGCAAACTCCGTCCTTGGGCAATTACCTGTACTTCGTGACTTTCATTGATGACTACACCAGGCATGCATGGGTATTTCGGCTTAAAGCGAAGTACGAAGTTTTTATGTGCTTCAAACAATTTCTGGCTATGGTTGAAAATGTCTCGAAATGTACTATGGGAGCCCTCCGTTCCGATCGAGGGGGGGAGTATATGTCTCATGAATTTAATGCATTTCTGGCTAGTCGTGGGATAAAACACCAATGTACAGTGCCTTATACACCTCAGCAAAATGGTGTTGCTGAGAGGAAAAACAGCTCACTGACGGAAATGGCACGATGTATGGTCAAAAGTCAAGCTTTGCCGCATTCTTTTTGGCTTGAGGCCATCATGTGTGCCACTTATGTACTTAACAGGTGTCCTAAGAAAGCTTTGCAGTCTATTACTCCATATGAAGCATGGCATGATAGAAAGCCTTCTATTGAGCACATGCGTGTTTTTGGCTGTGTGGCATATGCTTTGGTGCCACAAGTGCAGCGCAGAAAATTGGATGATAAGGCTGTCAAATGTATTTTTGTTGGTTATAGTGCTGAAAGCAAAGGTTAAAGGTTGTATCATCCGCAAACAAAACGTATTCTGGTTTCTCGGGATGTAGTGTTTGTGGAAGATTCTGTTCAGCCCTTGCTGTCATTGACGGGTGCAAAGCGAACCCCGAACCCCTACGGCCTCTAAAACACCGGGGACCGAATGGCGCGCCTCGAGCCTGTCATGGTAAAGCAAACAGGGGGCACCACCTAGCTTCAGCGGCTAGGACACAAACAACACACCACCATAACAAAGTTTTCATCCAAGAGAGATGGATGCTTGGGAGTAATGATGAAGAGGAAAGGGAATGAGATCAAGTGAGAGAGAAAGAGAGAGAGAGAGAGAGAGAGAGAGAGAGAGAGAGAGAGAGAGTGAGGGAGGGGGTATAGCGGCTTAGTACTTAGGCACCACAAAAGGATGGCGAATCCGCACACCCTTCACACATACACAAGCTCACTTCAAAACACAAGACTAGGTGGCGATTCCGCACACCTCACATGGGCAAAACATTGCAAGAAAACATACTCACAAAACCTCAAGCTTTATTTAGAGAATTAGGCGATGAAATGGGGAGCATAGGGTAGGGGAATGAGAAGGGAGAGAGTGGTAGAGCACATGGCGGATAGGTGGGAGTTGATGGCGAAGACTCGCATGAGGATTATGGCCATCATCCTTCATTTAGTGCCCTTCATCTTCCATAGCCAAGGGTGTAGAGGTCATGCTCAAGACAAGCATGGTGATTGCGGTGATGGTGATGGTGATGGTGTGGGTGTGTGTGTGTGCACTAGGCACACACAGTGCATAGTGTGTTCTTTGGTGATGTTGTGTGTGTATTTAGTGTGATGGTGACCCCTCTTTATATAGGGGAGGAGGGGGGAGGAATTCTAGAATTTAGAAATGAAGAAACCATTATCTACATAGGCCATGTGACTGTGGGCCCCACTTGTCTGGCTGTGTGTATATGTGCCAGAACAGCAGTCTCATGAGAGAGAGACTAAGAGAGAGAGAGATGGGTGAATGGAAAATGAGAGGTGACATGGAGAATAAAGTAATTACAAGAGGGGAGAGAGGGGAGTGTGTTCAGAGGTGAATCTGTGTGCAGATGTGTGTGAACACAAGAAAAGTCAGGTAACCACTGGGTGGGGATGGGTCTGTGGGCACCTTTTTTAGTGAAACTAAGTGTGTGTGAGTGTGGGGGAGGTTATTTAGACAAGAGACATGGCGCCCTTTAGAGAGAGGGGGGGGTATTTGGGTCATGGGATATGATAGGAGAGAGAAAGAGGGGGTGGGGTATACTATTCTGGAAGATAGGGTAAGTTGCATGTGAGTTAGGGTGCATTATTGGTGAGTTATAATGCATTATTGGTGAGAGGTGGGGTAGCTTGAGGGGAGAGAGAAAGGAGAAAGGACAAGGGGAAGAGAGAGGGGGTTGACCCTTTTGAGTGGAGGAGAGGAAAAGGGACACCCGGCGGGGCAAGAGTGAAAAAAAAGGAGGCAAGGTGGGGATGGGCTACCCCGCAGGCATGAGGTGGCCTATTTTACCTTTCTTATATATTTACATAATCATACTTTATTTTTTTCTTACTTTTTTTCCAATGCTTTTTATCACTCCCTCCCTAAGACGGGGTTTTCATGGGGTGGGGACGAGAGAAGAGGGATATGTTGAGATGTCGAGCTCTACACCTTGAGCTGGCATCCACTACGGGTCTTGGCCACTTACGGCATTTACTCACTGGCGCGTTAGGTGACCGACACGGAGGATCTCTGCCAGTGATTCTACAGCTGGACTACACTTATAGTGCCAGCCTAGTACGCTTCTAGCGAGTTCACACTTAGTGACCGCATGTACATATGTGCTACTTTTCAGCTTTAGCACTTAGTCATTTTGTACTCTCTTTTCTGTGAAGAAGAAGAAGAAGCTTTCCATCTCTGTGTGCTTTGTGCTTGTCTTGTGTAGCTCTCTTGCATCCTCATTCTTTACAGGGTATGGGAGCTTGGCTTGTGAAAAGCCCCTATCATTAGCCCTCCCCTTTTGGCTAGAGGCATTCATGTCTCTAGCTCTGTTTCTTCTTCCGCTTAGCTATAGGATCCGATATCGAGTTGCCTTCTGAACTAGCCATTCCATTTGGCCATTGGTGAGATTTCTGGGATATTCATGAAATTGCAACAGGTTCGGGTGATAGCTTGTTCCTTGGAATAGTGTCGGTTGATTAAATGGGAAGCCCATGGCTTCCAGAACTTTGTGCCAGTGTCCTCCTGGATCCCAAGTGAAAAATAGGATCATTGTCTGCAGTGTCCATGTATGGCCGCCTTGTTGGTGTGGTGAGCTCAAGTTGTCTTCAGAATCCTGCTTACTGCCATGACTAGAAAAAACTGCAAGCATATCATGCTTCTTTTGGGTGTGCTTAAACATGTCAGCTTCCTTTACTGATGCTAATAGTAAGCCACCTACCTTGCGGCTTAAATACAAGGGTAAACCACTTACCTTTCTCCAAAGAGAGGATGCACTCTTTGTAAAAAAATGTACCAAATTGGGAATGAGGTCTTCATTCTTGCATTCTATCAGCCTTTTGTCTATCCATGGCTCCTTTGCTCTTATCTCCATGCTGATCTTCTCTCTATATGTTATAGTGGCTAGCCATAGCCATAGGTCCGATGCATCCCATGCAAATGCAATGCTGTGTTGTGGAGGAGTTTGGAACATCCTTAAAAGGTTGGCAACATATTGATCATCAAACTTACTATGAACATCCTCACATAAACTGGAGGCATTACTCATCTCCAAGTTTATAACACCCTTCAGTAGACTAGAGGCATTACCCATCTCTAAGTCTATAACACTACACAATAAAGTCTTGCTCGGCTGCCAAGCCTCTGGAGCAATATCCAACTCCAAACCTTCAGTCATACTTACCTCTTCGTTATGGTCCTCATGTGAAATTGCCTTGATGCAAGATTCCTTTAGCTTGTTACACTCTCCTGGGTCCATGCTGGTGCACAGGCTTCCGTTTTCAAAGCCCTCCCCTTTGCTTGATATGTTGTCCATCTTCTGCAAAGCCTTGCTAACAGGCTGGTTTTCCTCTTCTCTTGTATCTTTCATGACCTTTGCATTCCTCTTACTCTGACGAGGCCTAATCAACACTTTACACCTTCTTATCCTTACTGCCCAATGTTGTTGATTGATCGCTTTGGTGCCTATTTCATCCAAGGTTAAAGATGTACTCACATTTGTAACACAGTTTTCTTGACTTACCTCCCCCACCTGGGTAGCATCTTTTGATTCTTTAACCTCTTGTTCCACTGCTTCAGTTCTTTGAATAGTCTTCTTACTTAATCCTTCTTCTGTTACACTCATCTTGACCTCTTCTTCAAGACCAATGATACTTGGTGTGCGGGTACCAATTGGTGGTGGGCGTAGGATGATTGTAAGTGGTGATTGTGGTGGTGGTTGCATTGGTGACTAGTGTCGAATTGGTGTGGCCAGTTGTGGTTGCACCGCTGGTGGTGTGATTTGAACAAGTGGGATTGGTTGCCTGAGTGGCGGAGGTCTTTCTCTTGGTGGAGAGATCTGATTCTGTCTCCCCCCTCTATTGAAATTATGCCTCCTCGGGTGTGGGCAGTAGTACATTTCATGGCCATCTTCCCCATAGTTGTAACAGTGGTACTCTGGGTTCTGCCTTCGTTTTCCTCTTCCTTGTTCTGGGTTCCTGCCAGGTGTATGCCCTTGCTGCACCAGATGCACAGATAAACTCTCTAGCTGGGTGGTGATACGACTCAGCACGTCTTGCTCTTCTGATGCCTCATGCGGTTGGACTATATGATTGGTTGTTGCAGTCATTGGGGTTGGTTGTATCGAGCTTGTTTCCTTTGACTCGTTTACTCTTGCTTGCATGCGTAGCTTCTTGTCTTTAAGGCGGGCTACTTCGACTGCCAACTCATATGTTGCAGGAAACCTTCCCTTCACCTTCTCTCTAAGCGGCGACCATAGACCAGCAATGAAACGGTCCTTCTTTAGGAAATTAGGCGCTCCTTCACCTTCCTCCAGCGAGGCAACCCATCTCTCCCATAAGTCCACAAATTTGGACTCGTACGTGGCATACTCGAGCAAGCCTCCCTGCTTTAATTCTGTGAGTAATTGCCATAGCTTCTCCGAGGTTGTGCCTCCACCAAACCTCTTTACAAAAGTAGCCATTAACACATCCCATGCATTCTTGGTGGCCTGGGGCAATGCATTATACCAGGACTTGGCCTCTACTCTCATCAGTAGAGGAAAAATTCTAAGTCGTGAAGCATCGTCATCTTTGTTGGAGACGATACAAGCAATGTCAAAATCATCCAAAAAGTCGGTGGTGAGATCCTCTCCCTTCTTTCCACTGAACGTGGGGAAGGAAACACTTGCCATGGTAGTGAATCAGGAAATTACAAACCTTTTTTTTTCTTTTTTTTTTTACATTACATTAATAGTGCAGCTCATAGTAGCTTTTTACAAGGGTGGGTGGATAGGTTAAAACAAGATAAAGATAGAAACATTAAAGGAATGATGGTAATCTAATATGGGGAGAATGATGGGGTTCGGGGAATTGAGGATCTCTCCTAGTACCACCGCACCGAATAGGTGTACGATCTTCTGTTGGTAGAAGACTTTTCTATCTACATAGATATTCACATGCATATGCTGCAGGAATCTGAACGGGAATGCCGTTGGCCCGTTTTCCATCATGCACAGAGGATGAAATACTTACTTATACTCTTATCGTGCAGTGTTGATGAGTCGGCACATCCACAAGAGGTCGTCGCCTTTCATGGGCTCTACCTTTCCTTTGTTGCTCAGCACGTACGGGGTGATGGCCACGCATCTGACCACTCCCAGCCTCTTGGCTAACAACAATTGCAGGTAATTTCCGTAGTCGGCGTGTTGCATGAATTCTACTCCATTCAGTTGCAACTCGTCCCCAGCCCACTGGGTTTCTCCCGTGGTAGAGAGCTTCTTCAGGATAAGTTGTACCGGGAGAGGAGGAAGATCCTCCACTCTCTTTCCAAAACAGCGAGAGCAGTAGCCGAACCACTCTTCTCTAGGACATGGGAATCTTCTTACCACTTCTTCTTCCGGATTGTCGAAGTGGATTGGTAGCACTCGCATGCGTCGTGCAAACCGGTAGGCGACCTTTCGCCGCTTAGCTTTGGATGACTTCCTCTTTGGCAAACTAGGTACAACCCGGCTTTCTGAGCTTGAAGCACTTGCTTGGCCAGATGCTTCTTCCTTCGGGGTCATGTGTTTCGAGACTGGCTTATCTTCTCGTTGCCTTTGGCTCGAGCAGCCCCTTTAGGCCACTTTGGAGTTATAACTTTGACTATAGTTTCTTTAGGGAAAAGAGGTCTCACCGTTTGCTTCCCTTCCTTGATTTGAATGACTTCTTTGCGATGAATGTCGATGTAGATGACTTCAGCCCTTTCGCTGCCTTCGTTGCTGGCACTCATTGACAGTGTACCTTGGTTGACAACAGTGATGGCACTTCACCGACCTCCCACCTGATGCTCTCAATTCATAGTTAGAACGATATACACGAGATGGAGAATTTACCTCTTGAATGCTGACGACACTACAGCCTGGCCGTAGCACCTCAATGAAGGCGGCTAGTGTCTCCTTCGTCTCCTCTTCTTCCGTCCTCCAGTTAAAAAATTCCTTCAGCCATTCTTCCATGATTGATAGTAGGCGTCACTTTCAGCATTGTAAACTGAAGGGTCTTAGAAAGCCCTCCTCCGTGGGGGCACCAAATGACGGGTGCAAAGTGAACCCCGAACCCCGACGGCCTCTAAAACACCGGGGACCGAATGGCGTGCCTCGAGCCTGTCATGGGAAAGAAAACAGGGGGCACCACCTAGCTTTAGAGGCTAGGACGCAAACAACTCACCACCATAACAAAGTTTTCATCCAAGAGAGATGGATGCTTGGGAGTAATGATGAAGAGGAAAGGGAATGAGATCAAGTGAGAGAGAGAGAGAGAGAGAGAGAGAGAGAGAGAGAGAGTGAGGGAGGGGGTATAGCGGCTTAGTACTTAGGCACCACAAAAGGATGGCGAATCCGCACACCCTTCACACATACACAAGCTCACTCCAAAACACAAGACTAGGTGGCAATTCCGCACACCTCACATGGGCAAAACATTGCAAGAAAACATACTCACAAAACCTCAAGCTTTATTTAGAGAATTAGGCGATGAAATGGGGAGCGTAGGGTAGGGGAATGAGAAGGGAGAGAGTGGTAGAGCACATGGCAGATAGGTGGGAGTTGATGGCGAGGACTCGCACGAGGATTATGGCCATCATCCTTCATTTAGTTGCCCTTCATCTTCCATAGCCAAGGGTGTAGAGGTCATTCTCAAGACAAGCATGGTGATTGCGGTGATGGTGATGGTGATGGTGTGGGTGTGTGTGTGTGCACTAGGCACACACAGTGCATAGTGTGTTCTTTGGTGATGTTGTGTGTGTATTTAGTGTGATGGTGACCCCTCTTTATATAGGGGAGGAGGGGGGAGGAATTCTAGAATTTAGAAATGAAGAAACCATTATCTACATAGGCCATGTGACTGTGGGCCCCACTTGTCTGGCTGTGTGTATATGTGCCAGAAGAGCAGTCTCATGAGAGAGAGACTAAGAGAGAGAGAGATGGGTGAATGGAAAATGAGAGGTGACATGGAGAATAAATTAATTACAAGAGGGGAGAGAGGGGAGTGTGTTCAGAGGTGAATCTGTGTGCAGATGTGTGTGAACACAAGAAAAATCAGGTAACCACTGGGTGGGGATGGGTCTGTGGGCACCTTTTTTAGTGAAACTGAGTGTGTGTGAGTGTGGGGGAGGTTATTTAGACAAGAGACATGGCGCCCTTTAGAGAGAGGGGGGGGTATTTGGGTCATGGGATATGATAGGAGAGAGAAAGAGGGGGTGGGGTATACTATTTTGGAAGATAGGGTAAGTTGCATGTGAGTTAGGGTGCATTATTGGTGAGTTATAATGCATTATTGGTGAGAGGTGGGGTAGCTTGAGGGGAGAGAGAAAGGAGAAAGGACAAGGGGAAGAGAGAGGGGGTTGACCCTTTTGAGTGGAGGAGAGGAAAAGGGACACCCGACGGGGCAAGAGTGAAGAAAAAGGAGGCAAGGTGGGGATGGGCTACCCCGCAAGCATGAGGTGGCCTATTTTACCTTTCTTATATATTTACATAATCATACTTTATTTTTTTTCTTATTTTTTTTCCAATGCTTTTTATCACTCCCTCTCTAAGAGAGGGTTTTCATGGGGTGGGGACGAGAGAAGAGGGGTATGGGAGCTTGGCTTGTGAAAAGCCCCCATCATCATGTACTAGAGACAGTAATGTAAGCTCACAGGACATTTATGATTTTGATGAAGCAATCATAATATGATGCACTTATAGCTGCCATGCAATCATAATATGATGCACTTATAGAAAATGACACATAGACTTTATGTGATTTTCCTCCTGGCAAAAAGGCCATTGGTATGAAGTGGGTTTACAAGTTGAAACACAAGCCGGATGGTGAGATCGATCGCCATAAGGCTCGACTTGTTGCAAAGGGTTATGCACAACAAAAAGGCATAGATTATGAAGAGACTTTTGCTCCCACTTGTCGTATGACTACTGTGCGTTTTCTATGTGCATTGGCAGCTCATTTTGGTTGGGATGTACATCAATGAGACATTGTTACTGCTTTTTTGAATGGTGACATATTTGAGGAAGTTTATGTAATGCAGCCTCGCGATTTTGTCATAAAAGGACAAGAGGACAAAGTGTGAAAATGTAACAAGGCTTTGTATGGGTTGAAGCAATCTCCTCGTGCTTGGTACGAGAAAGTTGACACTCATTTGGTCAAACAAGGCTTTCGTAACAGTCCAATAGAAAGCACATTGTATGTAAAGAGTGAGGGTGATGTATTTTTCATCGTGGTTCTTTATGTTGATGATTTGCTGATCACTGGACCAAATGAGAGACATATTGCTGAATTTAAGGCTGATTTGAATGCTACTTTCAAGATGAAAGATTTGGGGCTGTTGCATCATTATTTGGGTATAAAGTTCAAGCACTGTGATGGTGGTATTGCCTTGTGTCAGAAAAGGTACATAGAGACATTGCTATGTAAGTTTGGACTTGAGGATTGCAAACCTATTGCCACTCCCATGGAAACAGGTTTGAAGTTGAGTCTACATGATGCTGGTGATCCTGCTGATGTCACTCTTTACCAAACTGCTGCTGGCTGCCTCATTTATGTATGCAACACGAGGCCAGATATTCACTTTGCAGTCTCACAGGTCAGCAGATTTATACATAGCCCAGGGTCTAAGCATTGGCGTGCTATCAAGAGGATTTTCCGCTACCTTAGTGGCACTTTACATCTTGGCTTGTTTTATCCCAAGGGGGGATCATTGCCGCCAGACTTACATGCTTTTTCGGACTCAGATTGGGCTGGTTGTTTTGACACGCGAGTGTCCACAAGTGGTTTTTTTTTCATGCTTGGCAGTTCATGTATATCATGGTTGAGCAAGAAGCAACCTACTGTGGCCACTTCGAGTTGTGAGGCTGAGTACAGGGCAGTCTTCACAGCTACGGTTGAGTGTGTATGTCTCAGACGCCTTATGGCTAATTTGGGTGTTGGATAGGACACTGCCAGCACTATCTACATTGACAGCCAGAGCGCATTGGCAGTTGCGAGGAACCCAGTTTTTCATGCTCGCACAAAGCACATTGAGGTGCATTACCACTATGTCAGGGAGAGGCTCTGAGCAGGAGAGATCAGCTTGGCTTATGTGCCAACACAGGAAAACCTTGCAGATCTTTTCACAAAGGCATTGTCTTGTGAGAATCTTGAAGCTTTCCGCAAAGCTTTGGGCTTACTCCCCTTTGTGGACTGATCGTGTCCTCAGGGCATGGCACTTCCCTTTACTCATGTGCCAGCTCTCATTCACCGCATCACTTCAGGGGGGATTTGTTACCATATACATGTGGTAGTGATGTGTGTGAACACACTAGGACCGTCGGGGCATTTTTTCCCTCTTTAGAAGGTTTTTTCCCCCGTGCATTGTATATACGCCCATCACTCTAGGTCTATCTATATTTCCATTGCACACTAAGTAAAACACTCTCTATTGTGTTCCTTGAGCTTCCTTCGTCTTCTCCAAGCTGTGTGTGTTTCTCTGCAACCCTAATTCCAACACTGGTTGTGTCTGTGGAGGTGGTTCTACTTCTTGTTCTTGAGGCTTCGTGGATGCCTAAGTTTCTTATGCTTGGGCATAGGAAGGTCTTGCTTTATCTGTTTCCACTTCCTTGGGTTGTTCAAAACTTGCCTCTTCGTGTTGTTCAGCTCTTTATCCTTTGCTATGTATTCTTCCTTACATCTATCTGTTGGTGAATGCCTTGGGCTCGGCATGGGCTGATCTTATTGTCCCATGGTTAGTGACGAGGTCATGAAGACATATCCTTGTGGTCATTATGTGACTCACATTTTTTAGTAGCTTCTACTTGTCTTTGTTGCTCAACCGCTTCTTACATTACTTTTCTTTGATCTTCTAGAGCTTCCTTCATCTTTAAAGCTTCAGCTTCCACATACATCAGCTCAAGCAAATTTTTGGGATCCTCTTGTCCTTTCCTTACAGGGTTCTTGGTTCTTGGTCCCTTTATATCTCTTGGACTCCATCTTTCGGGGTCTTTACCTGCAACTTGACGGGTCCTTTCATATGTTTGTTTTTCTCTCAATTCTAGCCTTCTTTTGCTACGGCTCCTCTTGGTGATCTACCGCTGCTTTCTTTTTCATTGCTTCTCTCCTTCCCCTGGTTTCCTTATTGTCAAAGCTTCTCTCCTTGCCCTGGTTTCACTGCTTTGGGCTTCATGGGAAGTTTCTGCAGATTCCTTATCTGGCTTGTACACTCTCTCTATTGATCAAGTGGTCCTTGGAGAAGGTTGAGCTGACATAATCCAGGTGTTCTGGTGTGGGGCTCGCGGAAAATTGTTGGCCATTCCAATAGCATGATATGCTATTCTTGTTAGCACTTCTGGAGTGCCCAGATATTTGATCTTTCCATATTTCTTTGTGCCCTTCAGTGTTGTAAGCACATATTGTGCATGATATATTTCTTGCCTGGTTGTTGACTTCAGCACTTGAGTGAAAGTATTCGCAACCGCATGGTTTGGAGTTGTGTACCGTGGTGGTCTGTTTGAGAGGAAGTGTAAATATTGATGGTAGAGGCAAGATGGTTCCTCCACTTGCCTTTGGATGAGATGAAAAAACGTGGCAGCAGTAGTATCTTTGGTAAAAGTATCAGTTGTCTTTCTATCTCTTGCCCGCATAGTCATTCCTTCTGTTGGCAGCTTCAGCGCCTCGGCCACTATTTCTTTAGTGATCCCCACTTCAAATTTTACCCCTTGCTGATCAATGATTTGGGCCGATCCATCTTCTTTAATCGTGGATAGCAATTCATATGCTTTATGGAAATCCACTCCGCATGGTTCTTATTCGTAGAAATCTCTTAGCCCTAGCCTTCTGTTGGCTTCCTTGGTGTCTGGCTTTGCCGCTATATCATATACCTCCTTTGGTAGCATTTGAAATTCTACCTAGTGTCCTTCTTCACTCTTGAATCTGCCAGTGAAAACCGTTGTGTTGTTTTCTTCGAGCTGTTCTTTAGACAAGAAAGTTGCCTTTCCTGTCTTCATCACTGGTATGGTGGCGACTCTTGCAGATTTTCTTTCTGGGATACCCTTTCATTTGACTTCTCAGTCACTTGCATTGCTCATGTTAAGTGAATACAGTGTCAAAGTTAGGAAATTTTGCAAATTATTCTTCTCTGAAATGCCCTGATTCTAAATGCTGACAAATGATGTCCATTTTGCTTCAAATCAATTTTGGAGCATGCATAGATGCATAAAAACATGTAGAGATTAAAATCATACAATTTAGGAAAAAATTTGCAACAAAAGTAAATAACCGTGATTATTTATAGCTGGGGATTTTTTCCAACTTTTTGCATTTTTTACATCATAGGCTTGTAACATATTGCATTTAGGGACTCTAAGTGAAGTGTTGGCCCATTTGAGTGGATTGGGTGGAAATGGTGCCAGGTATAGGCTTTTAGACTCTGAAACGTAGATATAAATAGATTTTAAGTTTTTGAGATCCAAACTTGCTCAAACTTGATTAGTGGACTTGGGACATCATGTTCTTTGGTCCCATAAGGAAGTGCACCCATTTTGGCAAAAAGGTAAATAATCACAACTATTAACTTTTTCATCATATTGTACATTTTTTGTTGCAACTTGGCTCTAGGCATGATGTAGAGTCTCTGTGTGAGATATGGGGTCATTTGGATAAAAAATGTGACAGTTAACTCAAAAATTGGATTGAAAAGACTTTGGTGCGTTTTTTCTACAAATTCAGAGTGTTTGTTGATCATGTTGGCTCATACTTGACATGTGGTATGTAATAGATGTGTACGAGTGATAGGTGAAGTGAAGAGACCAATTTCAAGCCAAACAAGCACAAAAGTACATAATCACAATTATTTACAGTAGTCACTTTTTTGTAAGAATTGATAACTTGATGACCTAAACATATTTAATACATCTAAAACAAGTGCTAAAATGAATTTGGTAAAGTTTGATCGTGTTGGCATCACTTTGTGCTCTTGTCAACTCTAAGGTCACTGATTTTTGTGACTAGATGGTGTGTGGAGTTGGTTAGTCACTTTCGAAGCTATGGAATTGTTTGCTACACAGTCCTGATGCTACCCATCTAGTTTTAGCTCATTTGGAGTCATTTTGACTTTAAATGTCAAGTTTGATGCTTTGTAGCCTTCAATTCATTTTTTGTTTTTCTTCAAGAGCTTTCCTTGATTGTTTCCATGAAGCCATCTAGGTACATTGTGTGTAGACCCAGTCTATAAGCTGCCTGTGGAGTCAGAATCCAATTCTGGCATATGACAAAAACCTAGATAATTTATATGGGACTACCTCGACCCCAACCAAATGGTCATCTGGTCATATGAAAGTGTTCTCTTATATAGGGGCATGCTATAGTTCAAGTCTCTTCCAAATCAGTTGAGCGGACTGGTCGCTATGGTCAATTTTGTGTTATAGGACTTCGTTCACAACTGGGTTTTTAGGGTTTTTTCCCTGAGCCTAGACTTGCTACCCGGCCATATATTTCTAGTCCTACTAGGCCGTGAAATCTATGTTCGACTCAAAAATTTCTTCAATCAAATTCCGTTAGCTCATTCTGCAAGAGTTTGCGAAAGTAGGCCTTGGCGGCCTAATTTAGGCTTCCCGCTTCCATCTTCAATTCGATTGAAATTTTTTGTACCTGTCCACCTTGTCCTTCTAATCATCATCGTATTTTCAGTTTCTCCATCTGAGATCATTTGCTTAAATTATGATTAATTTTTGATATGTTTATTGAAAAAATCAAAGAAAATAATAAAATGTGCTAAACAAGCAAAGTGAAAAATCAATAATTAAGAAAATCCATTGAGAAACACTACTTTATTGTTTTTTGGTGAATTTCTTTATTTTTAAGTCCCAATATCAAGAAAAATGATGAAAAACAATAAAAAAAGATAATTTTTTGATGATTTATTGATAGTGTATACACTATTTACACTCATCGGGGAAATGTTATCAATTAAATTTCCCATGTTGATGATTTTTTAAGGGCATTATTAGGTAATTTTGCAAAAAACCGCACATTAACATCCAGCTTTTTCCTCCCTCTTCAAACATTGCCCTTTATTACTTAGTTCCCTTCCACCCCTCCTAGATGGCGTACTCTAGGGCGTCCGTGTGCATGCGTTGAACAATCGTGTCTATGCATAGCCTTGGTTGGATCTATCATGATTTGAAGATCAATGCAATTCAAACCATTATAATGTGCAAGAGTTGGGTCTTGAGTAATTAACTCAAGGGTTTCTGAGGTCAAGGTTTTGTTTTGCTGTTTCCCAAAGAGAAAATCTTGTAGCTTGTGTGCTCTTTGCTTTATTGTACCATCAGGATGCTTTGGCACACTAGTTTTGTGAGTTGTCGGTATCAATAATGACGGTTGTTGAGCTTTAACTCGCCACTGGTATCTTGGTTTTTCTTCGATGAAATGTTGTGGTTGAGTGTTTTGAGACTGAACTCTCCATTTCTAATGATCAATTGTACAATTTGCGGAGAAGATAAGTGCTCCTTTTTCCTCCAAATCCATCTTGTTCTAGGTTCCCTGCTCAAATATGCTATTCTTTGTGTTTTGAACCTTGGAACCTTCTTTGGTGCAGTAGATGATGTTTTGGGCACCCAAATTTGAATCGGCTTGTCCTTGAGTTGTGCTTTTGGTACCCAGATATGCGTGACTCCTTGCATGCTACTTGTAGCATTTGCTTGTCTATAGGCTCTCTATAGGATGGAGAAGATTGATTGCTTCGTGGTTTGTTCTGCTAGTAATCTCTTTTCCATTCTTCTTTGCTTGGTGCAATTGGAACAATGAATTGTCCACCTTTAGGTGATAGCTTGAGTTGATTGATATCCCAGTCTGGTGCCTTGTACGTCCGCATCCATGAGATTTCAAGAATCATTATTTCATTCATGTGTTCATTTGGTAAGCATGCAAACTGATGAGGTCATGAACATCCATGTACTACCACATTTAAGCTGACTACTCCCAGTTCCGGTGTTGGCTTCTTGTTGCATCCTTTAATAGCCAATATTCCTGATGTCAAAGAATGATCCGTTGCTTTCTTGTAAGTGGAATAACTGACTCCATTTATTTGAGCTCCTGTATCGACCAATGCATTTGTGATATGATTGTTCAGTTGTACTTTGATGCAAAGATCCATTCCATCTAACCATTCATCATCTATTGACACTGCATCCTTCTGTAATTCCCATAGTCATTTATCTAGTTCGAGAGTGTTGATGGGAATAGGTATTTGTTGATTTTTGAGAGCACCTTTCCTTTTGAGTACTCAAAGCTGAGCTTCCTCTTGTGCTTCATCAATGACCTGTTGTTGTTTAATATTTCTCTGCTTTGCTACATTCATCTTTTCTAGAAATTCATTGGTTAGTGGAAAATTGTACTTCTTTAAATGGCATCCACTAATCCAATTAGCCATTTGTTCACCATCTAGAGTGGACAACTTAACTGTTCCACTTGGAGATACATCTTCAATGATAAATGGTCTGTTTCCCTTTTTCTTAAACTTAGGAACGTGCTGTTTAATGGAGTAAACTAAAACTAAGTCCCCTTTTTTGAAGATTTTTGTGATTAGATGGGAATCAAAAAAATGTTTTTGTTTTCGCTGTTGTGCATAGATGTGAGCTATAGCCATTAGCCTCTCTGACAATTCATGTCCATCCCACTCAAGATCCTTAGCTACCCTTAGTGTCGGCAATAGAAATTCTATCAGCAATATGGCATCAAGACCATAAACAAGGTTAAAGGGTATAGCATTTAAAGCTATCTTGAACACTAGGTTGGTAATGGGACACTTTTATGTCCTGTTAAGTGACCATTTTCCTTGAATTATGTGAAGAGTTTTAAAATGGATTTTGAGGTGCTATCTATCTAGAAAGTTGTCTTATGAGCTGAAAAAAACTCGACATTTTTTTGGAATATCAATTCCATCTTTAACCTTGTCCTTGCACAACATTTCACAACCTAAACTGTGTGAAAAAACGGGTCCTGTTTTTGGCTTTTTTCAATTTTTTGCAACTATACCACTCTAGAATTCATGTTTGTGAGGTCTATAATTCTAGAGAACTATCTTTAGTATTCCTCAACATGTCCTGATGCTTCTAGGGAGAAATAAATGTTAAAGTTGTAAGTTATGTCCAAATTACAAAAATTGTCAAATCCTGTCTTTTAGCCAATTTTAGCTCTTCTATGATTTTTTTGGTGGCTTTCATGATATCCAAATGCAGTTTTGATTTTCTATGTCGCATATTGTAACATAAAGATAACATTCCTTGAGTTTTGGGGCACCTAATACCCTATTTTGCATAGTAGACAACGATGGTTGATTTTTTCAATTATAGAAGAAAACGGAACATTCTAGTATATCAAGTATAGCTTTTTCAATATTGTTAGTTTCTTGTGACAACTACATGTATTTTGTAGGTAGTAACCATATCTAGTCATAAGGATCAAATTTGGCTAGATATTGAATAGTTTCTATGGGATTCTACAACTCATAATGTTGAACCCAGTTTTTTCATGTTTGCTGTATTAAGCACTTCATCTTTGTCCCCAAGATTCCCCTTGGTAAGAGATGTATTATTCTTTTGACATGCTCCATGGCTCCTTATGAACCTAAAGGACAATAGGGAACTAAGAAAACATGCATATATTATTTGTATTGAGCGTGGCTATAGAAACTTTGATGATAGGTTTGCAGAATGGTAAATATTCAACTTTTTTGTACCTATTTCTTTTGGCAAAACAAAAAATAGTGACTGAGAAGCAATCATATGTTCTGATCACCAACCCGTTGAAGCTAACTAGGGAATTTATGTCAAGTCCTACAAAAATCCCTAATCTTATTTTTATACGTACTGGTCCATCAACTTTGGAGGCTTGGTGTGACCAAAAGATGAGAAAAATTACAAGTTTCTTATTTTTTCCATGTGTAGTAGGCCTTGAACTATAACCTCATGAAAGGATTTTACAAAATGAGTGGATCTACTATGGTTTTGGAGGTTTTATTCAAAACCTTGAAAGGACACTTTTATGTCCTGTTAGGTTACCAACCTAGTGTTAATGAAACTCTATAAGCCTATAGAAACTACAAGAGGTACTTCACATTAGCGACGCTCGCAGTGCGATGCTTAAAAGTAAAAATCCATGGCATCCCTATGGGCGTCACTAGTTTATTTGTAACTTAGCGACGCCGATAGGGGTAAAAAATAAATTGAGTGCGCCAAAAAACTCAGATCTCATATCTGAGTTTTTGGCACTCAAGCAAGCAAAGGTAACACGCGCTCTCCCTCTCTCTCTCTTTCTTCTCCACACACACACACACACACACACACACACACACACACACACACATACACGAAGAGAGGAAGGAGAGCCAGGTATGCTCCTTCCCTCTCCTCTCTCTCATGTTCCCTTCTCCTCTTTTTCTCTCTCTTCCTCTCTCTCTCTCTCTCTCACACACACATTGTGTTTTTGAGAGAGAGAGAGAGAGAGAGAGAGAGAGAGAGAGAGAGAGAGAGAGGGCACATGCATAAACAAAACACACACACACACATGCATAAACAAATAATGCATACACACACACACACTGAGAGAGAGAGAGAGAGAAAAGAGAGAAGAAGAAGAAGAAGAAGAAGAAGAAGAGAGTTTTAACATCGTAGGAAACTATCCTAAGAGACCTTAAAGATCTAGCCGATGAGGAGTTGAACTCAAGACCTGTTATTCAAGTGGGAAATGGCATAACCAATCTACTACACTTGGGTGATAGAAAGGTTATACCATTTTCCTCTTTTTATTGGCACACACACACACCCACACACACACACGCGTGAGAAGAAGAGAGTTTTAACGTCGTAGGAAACTATCCCAAGAGACCTTAAAGATCTAGCCGACAAGGAATTGAACTCAAGACTTCTTATTCAAGAGGGAAATGGCATAACCAATCTACCACACTTGGGTGATAGAAAGGTTATACCATTTTCCTCGTTTTATTGGCACACATACACACCCCCACACACACACCCCCGAGAAGAAGAGAGTTTTAACGTCGTAGGAAACTATCCCAAGAGACCTTAAAGATCTAGCCGACGAGGAGTTGAACTGGAGACCTGTTGAACAAAGAGAAAGAGAGAGAGAATAAAAAACCAAAGAGAGAGACAGAGGGGGAGAAGACGAAAGAGGAAGATAAAAGGAGAAAACAAAGAGAGAAAGAGACTATGTTAAAATTTAAATAAGATTAGGTTAGGTTACATTTAGATTTATGTTTATTTTGATTTTAAGATTAGGTTAGATTTAGATTTGCATTAGATTAGATTTAAGTTTATTTAGGTTAGATTAGATTAGATTTAGGTTTATTTATGTCAGATTTAGATTTACGTTAGATTATATTAAATTTATGTTTATTTTGAGTTTAAGATTAAACTAGATCTAGATTTATGTTTGATGGACCATGCGGACTAGCAATTCCATCTGCATATTCGATTGCTACACACACACACACACACACACACACACACACACACACACACACACACAGAATGCGCGAGAGGAAACGACGAATTTGAACTTTAAAATCATGCTATGAAGTGAGGCCCATTCACATCTACGCAGCTAGTAGCCCCATTGGTATGTCTTTTACCCTTCAATGGAGCGAATCACCACATGTTCAATTAGGTTAGATTTAAGATTAGATTTTGGATTGAGTTTTTATATTAGATTCTACCTTCAAGATTACAGTAAAAAAATTAGAGTTAGACGAATGGTGATCCCTCTCTTCCTCTCTACGGATGCGACCTTAAGAAGCTGGAAAAATTTCAACGGCATGATACTCAGATTGGAGGCCAACATGTAATGTGTTAAGTAATCTCGCGAACAAAGATCTACTGTGAAAAGACGTTAAGATGCTGTGAAATGCTACAGCTAGAGAAGAGGCAAAGGGGTTTTGTCCACTATATGCACTATCATGTAGACGTGGGTGTGTAGATTTCTTGTACCCATAAATATAGGCATTGACAATAAAGACGAGATTATAACCCAGTGATTCTGATCTATGTGACCCTCTAGACCGAGGTGTGCGGGGATTGGACATGACTAGAGAATGTGAGGTAGTTTACAGTGTAAACAAAGAGAGAGAGAGAGAGAAAGAGAGATAAAATATGGAGAGTGCCAATAGAAGATTAAATTTTTTGTCCAGGTTATAAGGTTTTTACCCTCATTATGAGTAGCGACGAGGATGTGGGGCCATCCAATTGAAACACCTATCTCTCAACAAGGATTTTATGTCCTTGCAATCAATGCAAGCATGTTGTGTGACGGACAAGACGCGTTTCTCTGCAGCACGTTCGCAAATTTGGTGAGTTCAATCCATCTATTATAGATCGAGTTGTTGCCAATTATAACTCGTTGGACTCTGATGCTGGCCAACAAGCAGCAATCTTGCAACCCAATAGACGTGTTCATCGCAGGTGCTTTGGTTAAGCACATATGTGAGGCCACAAGATGTAGCCTCTGATAGCTCGGGGGATAATCATGCAGACCACATTCCCAATGAGGCAATGTTTGAGCCCAAGATAGATGAAATGATTGAGACGATCATGGATTCAGAAAGGCTTATCTATGATGATATGAAAAGTGAAGCCGATACACCATTGTATGATGGAGCAAGTGTGTCTAGATTGAAGGCGCTCGTGGTTCTTCTGAACATGCAAACAAATTTTGGATGGAGTGACACTAGCGTTAGAGTGACACTAGTGCTTTTCAGGTGATCTATTACAATGTGTTTACTTTAATAAAAAGCTCTAGATGTATAATGATCTGATAGATTTTTACACAATTGTACTATATTTTTTTTGTTGTGTAGATTGCTTAAAGAGCACATACTGCCAGCTGATAATGTGATTCCATATTCAAAAGAGGAAGCAAGAAAGATTTTATGAAACTTGGGGATGGATTACAATTCGATCCACACTTGTCCTAACGACTGCATTCTTTTCAGAGGAGAATACATAGACATGGAGAAGTGTCCGAAATGTGATTCGGAGAGATATCGAGTAGATCTCCATGGAACAAAAATTCCACAAAAGGTTTTGCGGCATTTTTCTTTGCTTCCTCGCATGAAGCATTTCTTCAAATGTAAGTCCATGGCCGCCCTAGCATCATGGCATGAGGAGAATAAATCTTCGGATGGTGTGCTACGGATTCCTACAGATTGCGCAGCCTGGAAACATATAGATGAAACATGGTCGGATTTTGCCAGGGAAGCTCGAAATTTGTGCCTAGGCCTGGATATGGATTGCGTAAATCCATTTGGTAAAAAATCAAAATCTTACATTGTATGGCCCGTTGTCATCATCAACTACAACATTCCCCCGTGGTTGACTACAAAGAAGGGGCATCTATGGCTAAGCTTGATTGTGCCGGGGCGGTATAAAGTGAAGAATATGGATGTGTATCTTTGTCCACTATTGGAAGAGCTACAACAATTGTGGAGTGGCATAGAAGTGGCGGATATGAGCCGACACACGAATGCGCAAATAAAGCCCGTAGTTTTTCTTTTTGCAGGTATCGTCGATAAGAAATTGGTATAGGCATCAAAAAACACGCCACAACGAGCGTCGAAAAGTGCATGCATGTTGACGTCAGAACAGGCATCGGAACAGTCGCCGTTTGAAATTTGAAAATCAAAAATTTTAAAAACTTCAGTGTCCTCCATACATACCTGCACATATAGGGATGCCCACCAGTGACACCGGTAATGTGGCGCCGGAATTTAAGTGACCTCTTGTGGTGAATTGCTACTCTATTATCAAATGCTATACTCTTATTTACCTACACTCAATTGGAAATCTACAATCTACATTATAAAGTAATGAAGGTCTCACTGCTTGATTACATAATCAATTGTGTTGATTGCATGCACGATTCTTCTCCATTGTAACCTAGATGTTTCCATGTACTCGCTAGTCATATTCACGAAATGGTCCGGCTAAAATGATGGATTTTTCTTGCAAGTATATATATATAAGTGATTAATCATGTGATTAGTGTATGGGTTATGACGCATGGTATCATAAGCTTATGGTAGGATCAAGCAAGCATATGTTTTGAGTTGACGTGTAGAGTAACCATATATGTTTTGGAATTATAATACTTATAGTCATTTACCCTACTTCTATTGTATTCTAATACTTTATCTTACAACTTCTCAAGTTAAGTTAAATATCCATTAGTGGGAATGCACCTAAGAGAACTCACTACGGTGGATCACACGATCACGAGGCCGGAACCAGTGATGTTAAAGGCAAAGGAAAGGCCCCGATGAATGAGGATGTGCCACTTACCCCATTAAGTGACATTATTGCTCATGAAAAAGTAGGAAATTTCTTTTTGTTCCTTGCATCATGAGTAAATAGGAAAGGGAAAACTACCTAAACATGGGGTCATTCCCAATTCAAAACCGCATCAACTGAACTTGTTAATTTTATCAAGTTGTATTAATAGGGAAAGATTGTTTGGGAAGTAGTCTGTTTGCTCATAGCAAAGAAATGTTTGCTTAGTAGAAGAACTCTCAAATCTTTTTCATTCAAAAATCCTCCTCTGATATAGTCATCCCTCTGATATCCAATGAGGAGAGCTTAGAAGAGTGAACGCTTAAGCAATGCATATGGTTGCACACATCTTGCGGGTTGGTTCCCATAATACAAGATGGGTTCATGCCCAGGTTGCAAGTTAGTTAATGCTGGTTTGTACCCAGGTTGCATGACAATTTAGTTGTATGGGTAACTAAAGACATTGGGAGAAATAAACCCTTGCCAAGAGGAGTGAGCTCTTGGGGTTTGGATATTTAATGAAGAAGAGTCGTATGTTGTTTTTCTTCTAGGAAGTATTGTCTTGGTGCCAATTTGATCATGGTTGAAGGTCTGTCTCAATGAACTTGTGATGGAAATTATAAAAAGGAACTTTGTGTATGAACAATCATGTTGTAGTAATTAGAAAGCAAGAAAAACAAAGTTCGAGGAATAGAAGAAGAGAAGCTGTGAGGTCCCCGCCCCGTTACCATATCCATTTGGCAAAAGGAGGGTACCTGAGAGGTTTCTAGGCCCTCATCAATTGAGAAAAAGATAGTCACATAGACAAGATCTCTAATGGACAGACTCTCATCACCAAGTAACTTGAGTCCGAGCCGTTGAAAAGGGGTCCTGGCCCTATCTTGCAAGGGGAAAGCATGAACTAACACAATATTATGACGTTCCTAATTCTCACCTTCCAAAAGACAGAAACCCCAAATGCATTTTTCCCCATAATTTTTAGAGACGCGTACAATTGGGACTTCTTGACTCTTGGCACAATGAGTCTCTAGTTTCACTTCTTCTATCAATGAGCAGCATAGAGTTTCTCGACTAATCGAGACCACCCATTCTTGACTGGAAACCTGAGCCAATCCCCACTTTCCACCCAACACTCACACTTTTAATCTTGTTTTTTAACTACTACAACATGATTGATCATACACAAAGCTCCTTTTTATGATTTCCATCACAAGTTTGTTAAGAGAGCCCTTCAAAATTGTCAAAATGGCACCAAGAATATTTCTTTTAGAAGAAAAACAACATACGATCCTTCTTCATTAAAATATCATAACCCCAAGAGTTCACTCCTCTTGGCGAGAGTTTATAGCTCCCGGTGTCTTTAGTTGCCCATACAACTAAATTGTCGTGCATTCTAAGCACAAACCCGTAGTGACTAACTTGCAACCTGGGTACAAACCTGCAAGTAATATCTTGCATTCTTGGCACAAAACCGCAAGTTGTGTGCACCAATATGCATTGCTTTAGCGTTCACTCCGCTAAGCCATCCTCCCTGGATATCAATGGGAGTTTTGACTATATCGGTATAGAATTTTGAATGAAGAAGGTTTGAGAGTTTTCCTACTAGGAAAACAGTTCTTTCCTACTTCAGAGAGTATATCCTCAAACATTCCTTCCATTTAATACAACTTAAAGAAAATTAACAAGTTCAATTGATGTGGTTTCAGATTGGGACTAATTGAATGTTTAGGTAGTTTTCTCATTCCTAATTACTCATGCTGCATTTAGCAAAAAGAAGTTTCCTACCTGTTCATGAGAAATAACATGACTTTGTGGAATAAGCGGCACTTCCTCATTCATCGGGGCCTTTCCTTTTCCTTTACCATCACTAGTTCCAGCTTCGTGATTGTGTGATCCACCATAGCGAATTCTCTTAAATGCCATTCCCACTACTAGATACTTAACTTAACTTGAGAAGTTGTAAGCTAAAGTATAGGAATCCAATGGAAGTAAGGTAAATGATTATAAGGGTTTTCATTCTGAAACATATAAGGTTATTCCACACATCAAACCAAAACTATATGCTAGCTTGATCTTGCCGTAATCTAATCATGTTCTATAATCCATACACTAATCACGTGATTAATCGGATAAAATTCTTGAATATGATTAGCTAATTCATGCAAGCATATAGGTTACAGTTATGAAGAATTATGCATGCAATCACCACAATTGATTATGCAAGCGAGCAGTGAGACCTTCATTACTTTGCAATGTAGAGAAATTACCATAAAATAGGTCTACTGATTGTTGATTTCCAATTGAGGATAGGTAAATAAGAGTATAGAATATGATAATAGAGTAGCAATTGGAAAGGATTCTAATTGAATGGTAATATGATAATAGTTGAAAAAAAAAATCCAATTAAATAATAATATGGCAACAATTGGAAAGGATTCAAATTGAGAAAAGAGAATGATAATAACTTGAATAATTAAGAGATTTACATTACCCAAATGTGCTCTGGACTTATTGATCTCTCAAATCTTTGATGTAGAAACCACCAAGTTAATTGCCACAGCAGTAGAGCTCTCTTCTCCCAAATGTGCTCAAGTGTGTGTAAAATTGTCTAGGAATGCCCCTTATATAAACTTTTGGGGTTGCTTGATGGCCAAGGCTTGCCCAAATGTGCCCCATATCTCCCTAGCTTGACCTCTTTTGCTAAAGAAATGAGTAGAGGTATCACAAGATCCTACTTAGCCATAAGAGGAGTCCCTCTTTGCCCTTTTGGGTGATACACCTCATGTAGTACCCGCATGCTCATAGTCAATTATTCTATAAGGGATGGGTCCATGGATATGGGTCATTTATGGGCATACGTGGACATACATAAACATGCCCATGCACATGCATGCATATGCATACCTTAGACTTAGGAATTAATTTATTAACACTAGGATGAAAAATTAATTGTTTAGAGCGAGCTTGGCTTATCAGAATTTAATTCTGAAACTTGCTTTGAAAGAAGAGCTTGAGGACTACAAACTAGGGTGTTAGATATGCACACTTGCTATGTTTAGCGGTTTTCGGGACAGACAACTAATTTTATGGAAATTTAGGATGGGGTGGATTTTGACAAGACAATCGCGTCTAGGTGGGTGTAAGCACCTCAAAACTTTCTATTTTAGGACAAAAATGAAAAAAAAAAGTAAAAATATCATTTTTGAAAATCTTACAATAATATATTTATCATTAGCTCATCAAAGGTGGAAAAATTACCAAAAATAGTAACTTTTTGTATATGACTAGAGTGGCTTGATAGGTATTTCTTTACATGGGAATCCCCTCTTCAAGGGTTACAAAGACCTTCTAGAGACTTATTGTGCCAAGAGTCGAGAAGTCCCAATTGTACGTGCCTCTTTGGGGAAAAAGGCATTTGGGGTTTCTCTCTTTGGAAGGTGAGAATTAGGGCCATTGTACCCCTGGCCCAGGCTTAAAGCATTTATGCTTTCTAATACCACATTTAAAAGGGATAGCATCCGACACATAAGCAAAATTGAGCCTTTGGCTTTTTCACTAAAAATCGATTTAATGGCAAAGACTTTCAAGGCTCAATAGAATAGGATGCTATAAGACTGGAAGCCCAATCTACTTAGCTCAAGGGTTAGAGTATCATTTTCATACGGTTATAGTCCTTGGTTGAAATCCAATAGTAGGTAACACTTCTTAGATACCACGATTACTAGACTAAATTTGTATTAAATCGGTACCTAATATAATAAGAGAAGTTTCATTTTATACAAGACATGTAGCATGCATAATACTGTAATATGTACGTAGAATATAGCATTAGGTGTGCACTGGATCAAAAAAGGCCAAACGGTGGTTGAAACTTCTAGCTTGAGTTTAGCTTTGTTGTTGTTGTTTCTTATGTAGTTGTTGTTGTATAGGGTGTCTTAACAGTATCCCTATCATCGTAAATTTCTATTTGCTACAAAATGAATCACTCTCTTCTTCTTGGGGAGTGTTCACCTGGTCCAGCAAGTGCATGCCATGGATGGGCATAGTGATTAGTTTTCCTCTAAGCAATCTTAGGTGATGACCTTGTCATATACGATAGTAGGGTCGCTTAATCATATGCTCAAGCATCTAGCATTGGCTCGGCGAACTATCTTATGTTTTGGAAGAAATCTTTTGTATTTTCCTTGCACTGGGTGGTGTGTGTGCTGCAAAGTGTCTAACAGCTCTTGACTCCAGCTCATGACATGTTCACTTTACCTTTTTTTGAACCACCACCTATAATGCATGAAACTACTCTTAGTCTCTTCCGCCACCATAGAAGCATCCTTTGATTTGCTTAGTGAGTGCCTTCACAAATCGACAAATGCGGAATTTGTTGTTGTTATTTCCATTTCCACCCTCTGACAATCTGCTTGGCGACTCAAGGATAGGAGGAAGGGGGGCTATTTTAGAGATGAGAAATAAAAGAAATACTATAATTATAAAGAATAGGAATACTAATTTTAGAGCGGTGTCAAGGGATATGTGTTCAAAACCTGAGTCGGACAGGCGCCGGGCCCCTGGCTGTGGGAAGTGTCAAGAGAACAAAAAAAATAGGTGAAAAAGGCTTTGTCAATCAACGTAACCTTCAATTAATCAATTTAAGCTCTGAGTACATTCTGCTGGCAATAGCCAAGTTTCAAGCTATTAACAACACCGACATTTAGGTTCACTAAAATCAAGGAGTTTAGGCTCCCATTAGAATTACCCGGCCTGCTAATGGCTCCGTGATTCATCACAAAGAAATAACTAATCTAAGTTTCCGGTGAAAAACAAAATCCTACTGTGCCGGTTTTCTTAGATCGGTTGTTCTACTGCTTGATATGTGTTCAATTACTGTCTTCAAATCCCTTCTTGCCCCTTCTTTAGCTCAAGAACGAGAGATTCTCTTGTCCAAGCTCCGAAGAAAGAGAGAGAGAGATATTTCCTTCCTTGACCTCGACTCGAGCTTCTCGCCTTTGATTTCTTTGACCTTGGTTGCTTGTTTAATCTTGACCTTGCTTGGAATGTCCTCTTGCTTCGGCTTGCTCAAGATTACTTCAAGCTTTTTGTTTTCTTGTAAATCTCCTTCTCGCCTTGTCTTGATCAAAAGCCTTGACCTCGATCTGTCTTTATTTCCTTGGCTTGCTCCTTTGCTTGCCAAAAACAAGAGTGAGAGAAAGAGAGTTTGACCGCTCCTCCCTTCACACCTCTCCTTCAAGATCCTCACCTTGCTTGCTTCTTGGTCAAGATCGAGAGGGAGAGAGAAAGGGCTTTGCTTTGTATATCTTGCCGAGCATGAGAGCGAGAGAGAGGGAGCTCTGCTCGCTCTTCCCTTCACGCTTTCCTCTAGCCGAGGAAGAGAGAGAGCTTCGCCTTCACGCTCCCCTCCAAGATTTGCTTCCTATGGAGACCTCCTCGTTATGACTTTTTCTCCTTATCTCCTCGTTAACTCTTCTTGTTATGCCCTATAAAAAAAACCTTCTCCCCCTAGAGGTGTGAACTCTCTTGATGATGTGGAAGAGGTGGATCCTGAACAACGCAGAACTTGACGGGAATGGCTCCAAACTTGGTGGCCATGGGCTGCTGCTCACTTTTCTTTTCATCACCATGCTCATCCAACCCCTCCACAGCCTCGCCTTTCTTTTCTCTGCGCCCTAGCCGATTTCTGCACGCTTCCCTCTCCTTTTTACTTATCCTTTCACACTCAATAAAACCTTCTAAATGGGTGGGCCTTGCTTTAAGCGGGCGGACTTAGCTTAAGAGGGGGGCCTTGCCTTTAGGTTATGGGCTTTGGGAACCACACATGGCATACATATTCGACTAAAGCATTGCCGAGCACAACATCTTTCTTCATTAGTTCTTGACTAAAAATTCATCTCGTAAATTTCATTGTCCATAGCGTCTTGAATAATGCCACATGCTCTACGATACACATATAGGTGATTGCACTTTCCAGGAGGAATTCCCTTTGCACTTGGCTATTAATTTCTTGTATCAGCTTCTCAGATAATGCCAAAATTATCCAGCTCAGCAGTCTTGCCGGCAACTGTCACCCGCCTCAAGCCGTATTATTTGATCAAGCCAGACTCTGTTTGATGAGCCGTAAATCCCTGTAGAACTCTTCAGCTGCATATAACAAATACAAACCCTGTTGAGGCTGTAAAATTCCCAGATAGTACTCTGACCCAGCGGACCGAATTGGTACGGAGCCGGCCCCCGGTGAATCTTTAATGGCTAACATCTTGGCAACCAAAACTCCGATCACTAATCTGAAAAGACCGTCACGCTCCACAAAGTGATCACTTCAGGCTCGTGTATTGATTTCATCTCTGTCACTTTAGATGCAGTTTCCCAATCCGGTACGGATCTGCAATCGACTTGAACTTTAAACTGTCATAACTTCTTTATCGTAGCTCCAATGGACGAGTCGTAAATACAGGTCGATAGAGCACTTCAAGCACTTCAGCTCTAAATCATAAACTCCCATCTGTGATCACTTCAAGCATAATCATTTTTGGAATCATTAAGGCATCAATTGGCCCTTTAAAGCCGCACCTGGCATACATTAATAATTAAACTTGGCCTGTTAACAAGTCCTGCTCACTGCTCACTAAATGTGTAGGCTTCAAAGAAGCTTATCTTTTATTTGTTTGCTCATTTTACCATCATGGGAGCGGAGCTGCACGACATCCACCCCCTCTGAACCTGCACAATCTCCGGTCTGTGCCAACTGCACTTAAATCTACATATGCTTTTGACCTTAAGCTCTTTCCATCATCATACTCACATTATGAAAAAAGAAATAAGGCTTATACCCTATCATCAATTTTCTAGCTTAATCATTAGGTAGCCGCCCATCAAAAATCTCTGAGCCGTATTTGCCGTATCTTTAAAGCATTCAATTATGGATAACCTGTTTAGTGAACCCCGCCAGACTCAAGTGCTTCAGTCGAGATAAAGTATGCCTTACTCTGTCTGCACACGGAATGGCCGTCAAGTCCTTTACCTCAAGTTCTCGTAGCAGAACCAACTCAAAAGATGTGAAGATACTTCATCAATTCTCCAAAGAAATCATTTGGAAGCCAACCATGTAATCTTATTGAACGGATAACCAAACACTCTCCTGACTTAGCATAATCTAGAAAACAAAACCTCGCATCATGCAGCCTGCTACATCAGGCATCTAGTATCCTCTGCATCTGCAACTTGCACTTTAGTAACCCCCAGGATCAAATGGAATAATAAGGAATTTCCCACGCACTGGAGCATCATAATATCCACATGAGCATACATCTCGCATATCAATCAACATCAAGCATTTCTGGTGCAAATATGCTCCCCCTGGTTCAAATAGCAGTCAATTACTATGCATACTTAAGAATATCCAACCATATTGAATCTGCTTATGAATATCCTTGGACTCTCCTGGATCAAACACCATTGAGATCACATAGCATTGATGGGCTCCGCAATGTACTAAAGCTTCACCTAAAGCATAGTGCAACACCCACATACCGTAAACTTTTGGCAACTTAAGATCATTACCAAAAACCATTAAAGAAATTTGACTCCCTTTTACTGGCAGCCAAGACATCACTGAATTAAGCATCGTTAGGAATAGCATCCAAATCCATCCACATTTGGCACATTGTCCAAGCAAATGAAAAACCTTGTGCACTTTTTGTAGTATCAAGGATGATTTAGAATCATCACCCCCTCTAGCTTCATAGCCATCACAAAAAAACTTGGGAGTCTCTCCACCTTTATCATCAGACAAATTTTCACCTATTGGGATTTCATCTTGATCATGAAAAACAGATTTATCCTGCAGATCTTCATCCGTAGCATCCTCAGGAAAATCACCCTTATAAGTCTCAACATTAATCAAAATTGTAGGAGTTATCTCCTCATGGAGTCCAACTACAAGCATAGATGTAAAATCCCTATCCATAACTTGTTCACAATCAGCATGATCTATACTCATCGATATCATCCTCTGCTTCCTCATCTGCATCCATGTTACTTAGTAATACATCATAGCACTGTAAAGGTTCATTTGGTACCCCCTCTGAAGAGGTACACGCATCAAGAAGCTCTTCTATACTGTCATGATCGTCTCCTTCAGATCTAAACAAGAAATCATCAATTATGGCATCCTCTTCCATGATAATAGCATATCTAAACATATGGTTAGTAGAAATCATAGAATCATTGACATCCTCAGGATCATCCTATGCTGGGTCCACAATCTTGGCCACTTCATCCGCTATTGTGTATATAATAGCTTTGTTCATGCAATCATCTGCAGCAAACATGTTTTCCTGCTTGCCTATAGTGCTGATAGTTTTAGAAATATCCTATAGACACTCATTTGCTTGATGAACTCATTCAGAATAACCCATGTCAAGGTCGACAACTTGTGAACCACTTGTTGTACAGTCTATGTCTTCACTTGAACCATTATTAGAGGTAGCGTCCATGCGAGCAATCTTTGAAAAAAAATCATATAAGTCTGTTTCAACATTAAATTCATCGTTTACCTTTTCTACATTTTCAGAATAATTAGTTCCTCTGAAATTGAATCTGCTACTTCCAGCTCAACATTTTCTTTGGCTTTGCTTCTTGTAAAAATATGATCCCAGAATTGATCGTAATTAAGGATGTGCACTTGATCCCCTTCACCTTTACTGAAGACAACCTGGCTTCGTTCAGTAATCTCTTTTATTTCTAGGTCTAGAATCCTTGAGCTTTCGTAAATAAATTCCTCTGCAAAATAGTCCCACCGTGTGGAATATACTTCTACCAGTTCTTGAACATGCTTTGTAAAATCCGAGTTTACAACCTCTTCAAAATCTGCAGTCGTTCGATTTTTTGGAAAATTTTGGCTCTTCATCTCAGCTTCATAACATGCAATAAAACCTTCTGGATCATATCCCTGAAAGTTACGATACTGCTCCCAGACATCATCAAGTGCTAGCTCTACAACATCATCAATTTCTTTTTTGTATGCATGGCTTTCACTTCCTACAGACATCCCTGAACTAATTCCATCATTTTAGGCAAATCTAAAACTGCTATATTTTTATCAAATCCATTGGCACTAAAATTGTCAATAAACTGCTTTAATTCTTCCTACATCTCCATCTTTACCTCCCACCCCGACTCGTTTCGCGCCGGGTTTACCAAAGATGTCAAGGGATATGTGTTCGAAATGTGAGTCGGGCAGGTGCCGGGCCTCTCACTGTGGGAAGTGTCAAGAGAACAAGAAAAACAGGTGAAAAAGACTTTGTCAATCATCGTAACCTTTAATTAATCAATTTAAACTTTGGGTACATTCTACTGGCAATAGCCAATTTGGGATGTTACCAGTACCAACACTTAGGTTCACTGAAATCAAGGAGTTTAGGCTCCCGTTACAATTACTCTGGCCATTAACGGCTCCACGATTCATCAAAAAGAAAAAACTAATTTAAGTTGCCGGTGACGAACAAAATCCTACTGTGCCGGTTTTCTTAGATCAGTTGTTCTACTGCTTGATATGTCTTCAATTACTGTCTTCAAATCCCTTCTTGCCCCTTCTTTAGCTCAAGAACAAGAGATTCTCTTGTCCAAGCTCGGAAGAGAGAGAAAGAGATTTCCCTCCTTGACCTCGACTCGACCTTCTCTCCTTTGATTGCTTTGACCTTGGTTGCTTGTTTAATCTCGACCTTGCTTAGAATGTCCTCTTGCCTCGGCTTGCTCAAGCTTACTTCAAGACTTTCGTTTTCTTGTAAATCTCCTTCTCACCTTGTCTTCCTCAAGCCTCGACCTCGATCTGTCTTTCTTGCCTTGGCTTGCTTCTTTGCTTGCCGAAAACAAGAGCGAGCAAAATGTTAAGGAAAAGTAGGGCCAATAATGAAACAAAGATTGTTCCTATAGTGGCTGCTCCTCCTAATTTGTTAGGGATACTTCACAAAACAGCATGAGTTGATAAGGAAGACCATTTAAGTACAGTATGAGCCAGAATGAACATCGGATTCACATGCATATAATTGGCAGGGTGTCGTAAGACATTAGGTTCATAGAAGAGCCAAATGAAAAAACAAATAGCAAATGCTACTCGACCTACTAAATCTTTAACATAAGGAAAGGGATAAAAAGCAATTTTATCCATAAAATACTTTAGAGCCAATGTATTATTGAATCTGTATTAATACAATGCAACCAAATAGATAGGACTAACCCCTGCAAGTACCAAAGGGAGCAAGTAATAAAGACTAGAAAAAAATTAAGGCGACAGTGTCTACAAAAAAACCACCCCAAAGCAAAGTAACTATGGTATTTCCTACTTTAGGTACAACAATGGTTGAGCTAGTAATTACTATAGCTCCCTAAAAGCGCATAAAACCCCAAGAGAGTATATAGCCTATAAAAACATTAACAATCATTAATAAAAAGATGACCATTCCGAGACACCAAATGAATTCTATAGGACTAGTATAGCTTCCATAATATAGACCACAAAAAATATAAATATGAGCTGTAGTAAAAAACATACTGTCCCATTGGCATACATGTAACAAAGCAACCAGCCTCCCTTTACATCTCTCATAATGTGTTCTACACTGTTGAAAGCTAAATTGACATGAGGTGTATAATTTAGAGCCAAAATGATGCCAGTAATAATCTAAATGACTAAACAAGGGCCCGCTAATGAACCAAATCCCCACCAATAATTTATATTGCTCAAAATTAGATGATCTATCAAATCTAGTTAAGTATAGGAAATAATGGCTATTTATTAACTAAGAGTCGCTTAGCCATGATAGTAATAATAGTTCTTTTGAGTATTCTTGTGTGCGGCCCTAGCATTTATTAAGCATCTATTTCAGTGGAGCTCAACTCTTTAGTGTTGACTAATCCCAATCCAAAGTGCCTTTATTCCATTCGTAAATAAATCCAATGGTCAGATTCTATACAAACACCATTATGAACCAAAATCCAAACCAACCAATCGTATTCAAGGATACTATCCAAGGAAATAAAAAACTCACTTCCAAATTAAAGATAATAATTAGAGGAGAGACCAAATAAAATCATATATCAGAACAACTTCTGACATCATTGGATAGATTGAAATTGTGTTCGTAAATCGACAATTTACACTATAAGAGGAGTAGTCTATAACTGCTAACATTGCCGCGAAAAAACAAATGAAAATGGAGAGAGAAAAAATTGCATGTGTGGAAATAACCGCAACTCATAACGCGGTAGTGGTTTGGAAGCAATAAGCACACTAATAGCAGCGCTAATATACTCGCTGCTATCACCGCAACTATTGCCGCTGATATCACCGTGTTGATTACCGCTAAACGGCCATTCAAAACTAAAGGTGCTCATTTGGGGTGGCCCAAATGAGCACCTTTATTTTTGACCTGCATAAAACAATGAAACATCAAATTTTTTTTGAATGAGGATACAAAAAAACCAAAGAATTGAAATTGAATTCACTTTACCTTGACAATATAATGTGCAGAAGATCAACTATTTAAAAGAGTTACAAGTAAAATGTAAGTAGTTGTATATACATTGTGCCACATTGGAACTTTACAAAAGTTTGGACAAATATTTTTCTATCTAATCCTCCTCATTCTCGTCGTCATCCAAAGGCACGTACATTTGATCACCTTGAGTTTATATAAACCCAAACCAAATTAAACAATTATCAACAGCTCAAAATAATTGATACAAAATTACTTGTTTAAACTTACTGCTTGTAGTGATCCAGCCACTATGTTGAATTGCTTGCGAGAGATGTGGTTGTTCTCGCACATTTATCACCACGTATCAAGATCCACTACTGCTTTGTTTATTCTGGCGCTCACTGCCTTGAGACGAGCGTCAATGCGCGCCGCTAGAGGAAGTTCGTCGACGGTGTTCTGGAAAAGATGGAGCGAAATGGAGTGGAGTAGGACCCTGTGATGCCATGGGAGTGGGACCCTGTGATGGAAGGGGAGTAGGACCCTGCGATGAAAGGGGAGTAGGACCCTGTGATGAAAGGGGAGTAGGATGAAAAGAAGGGGTCGTAGAATGAGGTGCCGCTGGTGCGGGTCTCTGGAGGTAAGAAGTCCCTCCCTGAATCCCCCATGGTTTGGACTACAGAGAAAGACCATAGGTTCCAAGCTGTGTGGAGTGTAGCGGCCAAACAATCCCTTTGTCGTACGAAGGTACTGGTCCCATAAAGAGAGCGCCCGCTATAGGTCAGGATCTACGATCGTGGAGAAACTTGAGAAGAGTAGGTGTAGGATGGTCATGCCTACGAGTAACAAAAATAAACCTATGAACTCATGGTTTAGGGTTAATTAGCCAAAAACAATATTTTTCTCTTCACTTGCTCTCACCACCTCAAGACTGAGGTCCACTGGAGGCGATGTCCACTCCGGGTGGGAGTCCACTTGGATGTGAACATACAAAAGAAGATCCAAATGGCTGCTACCCAGTAGGTGGTCTCTCACTTGACATCTACATTATGGAGAGAAATATGAGATTTTGCTTTGCCCCCTATTCTCTCATCTATAAATGCGTACACAAGTATCTTAGCACACAAGAACGTAGATACATATACATACTAGTAGACCTAAGTAGAGGCTAGTAGTGCCAAAGGTCAAGTGGCACCTCTTTAGATATCATCACAGTCTCAACCGTGGATTGGAGCCTCGACACTTGAGACTTGGATTAGCAAGTGATGGTGTCAACCCTTTCGGCACTAAGTCTACGTTATGCAGAACTTGGCTTGTGGTGATCGTCAGCTACAATATTCCACCATGGGTGACAACCAAGAAGGGAGATAAACTTCTTTCCTTACTTGTGTGAGGGAAGTACAAAGTGTGAAATATTGACGTCTATCTGAAGCCCCTCATCAAGGAGTTGGAGGAGTTATGGCGAGGCATTCTTGTTGTAGATGTCTCACTTGCAAAGTGGGGGGAGAGAATCCATTGTGAGGGAAATCCTTACATGGACTATGCAGGGATGTCCTGGGCTTGGAGAGATTTTTGGTATCTCCCTTTTCCTCTCTCTCTCTCTCTATCGCTCTATCTCTCTCTCCCTTTAGTTTTGTCTATCTCTAACGATATGATATGTATGCAAGGTTGTCCACATCGGGTCATAATGCATGTCCTACTTGCGGTCCATCATTGGTGACAGAGAGGCTCGATGCCTTGTGCAAGGTAATCTATCCAAACAACCATCATTTCTTACCCCAAGGGCATAGCAAGCACAAGGCTCCAAACAACGAGAAGACCCCTCTAAAGCTCACGATAACAGATTGGGCAACCATTTTGGAAGAGCACTACAACAACAATCTGGCTTTGTGCCCTCCACCAAAAGGTATGTTAAGGTATTCCATGTTGGAAGAACTTAAAAATACAACACCTCTTCAATCCCATGCACATATTCAAGAATGTAGCCCAAACACTAAGGGACCACATTATTATCAAGAATGACTCTTTGTGTGAGGGAGGATTTGAGGATTTTGAAATGTCTCCCTGCCTTTGTTACTCCATGCCATGTCCCCAATGAAAATATTGTGCTTTCCAAAGCACCATGGATGCTTGCCAAAGAAGAATTAGACAAAGTGAAGGGTACCATTGCTTCTATTCGCACACCAACAGGATACATGAGGTCGCTAAACGGAGTTTTTACAAAAGCGAAGAAAGGTGGAAGCATTCAATTGTATGGGTTGAAGTCCAATGATTGGAAGAAGATGCTTTAGGTAATGTCCCTCTCCCTTTTCTATATATATTTTGTGTGTATGACTTTCTCTCACTTTCCCTTCCCCTAATTTACATTGTAGTTCATTCTGTCGGTGAGTCAGGGATGCTACTTTCAAACTTGGAGAGCTAGTAAGGTACACCACAAGACTCCACTCAACTACACTTTTTCTATGTACAAAATAATCTCAACCAGCACTTAGTGTATCCTTGTGTGTTTTCTTGTAGATTTGTGTGCTATCCCTACTGCTCAAACACTTGCAGCACAGATTGTGTGTGCCATTGAGGATGCATTTCCTCAATTGGTGCTTCTTAGTCAAATCCACCTCTTTGTTCACATGGTGGAGGAGATTGCTATATGTGGACTAGTGCACGCATGATGGATCTTCTTCTTAGAGAGGTTTTTAAAGACTCTTAAATATTTTGTGTGGCTACTGTCTCAATTAGAGACATGTATGTCTGAAGGGTGGATCGTGCAAGAGGCATTTGTTTACATCTCACAGTATTTGGTACAAGTTGATCATTCAATCCCTTGCATGTGGTCAAACAAGGAAGATGCAAGGATCATGACTTCACACTTTCCAAGTGGAAAGGGAAAACTACTTAACATGGATATGAATCTAGCCCGAGTGGTTAATAACTTCTGTATTCTCAATTCAAAGATTATGACCAAGTAGGTGGACTTATGGACAGTGGCAAAGGCAAGGTGTTTGCAACAAAGAGAAGCATGGAAACAAGCACGTGTTAGAAGGAGGGCACCCAAAGTGCCTAGACACCTTGCATGTTTCCCAGATCTCATTAGTGAGAAGTGGATTCATGAGAGAATGACCAAAGAAAAAGCACGTGGAGAAGACATCAACAACAAAGAATGGGAGTATGCACAAGGCTATGTACTAAAGGTAGAGTACTCATATACCTAAAGCATATTGTAAATTTTTTTCTTGATTTTATCTTTGTATTTGATAAAAGATAATTTGTAGTGCCTTTTGTTTAACTCTCTGTGGTCAAAGGGTCGTCAATTTTGTACGCGCCACATTGATGAGCGTAGGACCACCATAGATTGTGCCATCATGGGCAACTTTGATACCTAAACCATATTGTAAAATTCTTTCTTGATTTTATCTTTGTATTTGATAAAAGATATTTTTTAGTGCCTTTTGTTTAACTCTATGTGGTCAAAGGGTTGTCACTTTTGTACCCGCCACATTCACGAGCGTAGAACCACCATGGAATGTGCCATCATGGGCAGCTTTGACATAAATGGTGATTAATCTAGGTACTGTGGAATTATTGAAAGGATACTAAAGGTTAATTTTGGAACCTTTCATACCTTCATGTTTGAGTGCAAGTGGTTTGCAAATGTGTCTAGACGACATGAGAATGCCCTCTACATGGTGGACTCTAGTGTGCATCACACAAGGAGGTATGACAATCTAGTTTTACCGTGCAATTGTGAGCAGGTGAGTGATAGCTACCTTTTTTATTCTTATTTTCTTGTAGCATTAATTATACCACTGTTACTCACTTTGAGCTTCTCTTTTATAGGTCATCTATATCCCACCAATCCACCAACTAAAACTTTGGTTCGTAATTCCTGTAACACCTCGGGGGAGAACCACTTTTTCCATTAATGAAGTGTAGACCATCTTTGACCCTCTTCCTCCTTCAACTTTGGATGAGGTTGAGACAAAGGAGAGGGAGGTTGATGAATCAAGTCGGGCGGCGGCAAGTCTTAGAGAGGATGATTGTATTGATGATGAAGATGATGAGATGGAGGATGACGAATTTGAAGCCAATGCATCCACAAACGATAATTCCGTTTCTCTCTTTATTGATTTAGGAGCCATGTGCTTAGAACTGGATGATGATTCATGTAGGGATCTTTTGGAAGATGATTCATAAACATTTTGCATACTTTAAGCTCTGCAGATTTTTGGTCGTGTAGTCCATTCATCTTTCTCTCCCCCTCGTCCTCTCTCTAATTTTGTGAACATCCTCAATTATATTAATCAAGTGACAGTGATTATTTTCATTGTAACCAAGTGTAATCTTATTATCCACCCCCCCCCCCCCCCCTCTCTCTCTATTCCTCTCCCCCTCTTTCTCTTTCTTTCTCTTTTCTTTTTTAAATTTGAAAACTTCATACAATATTATATATTTTTTATTGAGAGGAGGGAAACAAAAAATTTGGGGGGGGGGGGGGGGGGGATGTTTAAGCCAGAATTTGAAAGTTTAAGTGCTAAATTTTCCATAAAAAATAAGCGCTATAATATCAGGGGTAATAACTGAGGTAATAAACGCGGTAATAATAGTAGAAATAGTTGTGATAATAGTTTAAATACAAAAAAAAACCCACTCTCCTCTCTCTCTGCCTCTCCAGTTGAGTTTGGACCTTCTCTCTACAAAACAAGGTGAAAGACTGCGATAAACAACTAGAGATTTTCATAGTGTTGTCTGGATAAGTCAAACATTTTAAAACAACTGCAAAAGAGGCACCGACTAGGATTAGGGAAAGTAGCAAACCAATGCCCAAGTAGAGATGAATAGGAGTAAATTCAAAAATAGGGATAAAAGCGGATTCAAAGTTTATGTTTTTTGTCTTTTCTTTTCGCATTGTGTTTCTCATCTCTTGTATCCATAACCTTTTTCTTTTTGTTTTTCAAATGGCTTTAAGGCTTACTTTTTGGCTTCTTTCCTTCCTAGATACAATTAAAATAGTGAACCAAGAAAAGACTCTTGAACTATTACTACTGCAACGACACATCTTTACTTTATAACATTTAGCAAACAACCTCGATAGTGTGATGAAATGGGGTCATGTCTTAGTTGGTTTTTTCAAGTCTAAACTCTATTAAAAAAAAAGGCTATATGCATGCACATATAAGCAATAGATTTTTTGTTTTTTGTTGACAAAAAACAGGACAAACCTATATAATAATGAAACCCGTGAGAAGAAGATGATGATGATAACTTGTGATCAGTCCCTTTACATATAACTATGCTCTTAGAAACTCGACAATTACAAGCTATTATGGTGTCATTGATCAAGTTACGAATGGCGAAATGCAAAGGATTGATATTTAACAAGAGAGGCTCTTTTCAAGAAATCTCAATAGGGAAAGTGCATCATAACTTTAAAAGAAAGGCCAAAGAAGACATGGAACTTTAATAGCCTGGCCATTCATAGAGCGACTAAACCTAGCTCTGATTTACTTAGCAGCCTCGCCATCATATCATAGGGAAAGAGCGTTTTGTAATTTTTGATTATGTACTGTACTTTAACATAATCATCAAGGAAAACTGTATGATGAAATGGGATTCTAACCCATGATCGATACAATGTATTGTATGTTGATTTAGAAAATTAATGCCTTCAGCCGCTCAACCATACCTCCGAAAAGGGAAGGGATCGAACCTTCCCCCAATGTTAGCTTGTATTTTTAAGTTATGTTCTATAATAAAAACAACAAAGTCTATATCTGTATCTATAAAAGGAAAGTACAAACTATGAAAATAAGATATGGTCAATTATCCACCCAAAAAAAATTAAAAATCCCATATACGAAAAAAAGTTGCAAATAAAGTTAATCCAAGTAACACAACAAAGTAATAATAATAGTAGGGTCAAGATACCACTACCCTCCGAATAGAACGTGGAGATCTCCCCTCATATGGTCTTTGTAGCACGCACTTTTGAAATAGTCCCCATTACTGCTTTCCTTAATATCCTTCACATATTGTATGGGGATTTACAGGAGATCCCAGAGCCTTAAGATCACTAGTAGTTGCTATGTATGGCTCTTGCTAAGATTTGTTTTTTCCTACGCATCTAGCTATTTTGCCTTTCAAACCTTTTAGTGTATGTATAGTAACTACAACGTGATTCTATATTATCAAGGAAATGCAGGGGGATGCAATTTTCACTTCTTTAGCAAAACCTAACATAGCAAACTGTTACAGAGAAGTTTCAGTGGTTTAAAGACCGAGATATTTCAAAATTATGCAATCTTTATGAGCAGTCTATGGAAGATATGGAATTGAAGACCAGGATTGAGTGGAAGGATTTCATCTGATTGCAGTGCCAGAACTTAGACCCGGATCAAAGAAATTTAGGCGGCTCAAGGACCAAATTGGCAGGACTTCAAGAAGGCACTGCAAGAGGAATATTTTTTGGAAGATTCTCAAAGGGTGCCCAGATAGAGTTTTGTAAGGTGGGTGCAGAAGAAGAGTAAAAATTTATCTACACAAGAATTGTTACGAGAATTTGAAAAAAAGTTTGATCAGTTGTCATCAGCAGAACAACGTTCTTTGAAGGATCAAAAGGTGGAATTGTTTATTCAAGCGGCTGATCCATGACGTTAAAATAATTTGGTGCAATTATTGAAGGACCCAGCAGGCTAACTAGGATTGACATCAGATTGAAAATTCGTCAAGCGGTGAATATGATTGTAAAACGATGGAAGCGAGTTGACAAGTAGATCGTGGTTGAGGTGATAGATGATGATGAAGAAGAGATTAAAGAGAAATCACCCTCGATAATACCCAAGGTAGAGGGGCTTGTTCTTGACGATCTGGTAAAAGGTATTCAAGAGATAAATTTTAATTTCAAAATTTTTAAATTTGAAGGTGTTAGCTGCAAAAATTTATACTTCTGAACCTAAGCAACAACATTCACCACATAAAAATTGGGATAATCGATGCATGTGGTGCGATAGTGAAGACCATAGGTATGTGAAAGAGTGTGATGAGTTTCATGAAGCTTGCACGAAGAATGTGGTTTTCTTGAAAGACAGGAAGATTCATCTTAGGGCAACAGGAGAGATGCTTCACTTAAACTTTGGCAGGGTCCTCATGAAGAATCTAACGGAAAAAATACAACATAAGGTTGCTCTTTTGGAAGCAGCAACATATGGGCTGTAGGTTTTTTGTAATGGAGATGATGAAGGCAGAGGTGAAAAGGGCCAATTGTGGCCATATGCTTTAAAGACAGCAAAAGCAGGTAAGGGTTAACGTATGGGAAGTTACTACGGGTAGGAAATTCAATTCGAGAAACTACTAGGTGGATCGATCCACTAGATTCTCTTTCAATATGTGCATATATTGCTAAAGCTCAAGCCAATGAAGCTATGATGAAAGAGAAGCAAAAAAAGCATGGAGAGGTTTCTGGACGTCAAAAATGGCATTGAGATCTTGTAGCAAGAAAGAAGAAGGGACTGCTCCTATGCCTGCTCCTGAAGTGGTTATGGAGGAGGCTCCAAAGGACAAAAAGCAAGGTAATCCTAAGGGAACCTTGTATAAACTTAAATCTGATATTGAATTGGCTATAGATCTTGGATACTGACCTGAAGAAGATTTTTGAAGATCATATCCTGAATAGTAAAGTGGAGCTCACATTGGGGGATATTTCGGGAATTTCCAAGCGCGAGTTCCATGAGGATATCATCGACATTATAAAAAGGAAGCAACTAATACTGAATGAGCAAGAGCCAAAATCAGTTAACAGCCAAGTGGTTCAACACATTGAAGTAATTTTGGATGATTATGAAGATAATTTAGTAGATCTTCAAGAAGAGGAGTCAAAGCCTGTGGTGGTTTCAAACCCGATTGTACCCGAGGTAAGAACATGCATTTTAATGACGAGGAAGATGAAGAAACTATACCCAAGGGTCACTTTTCAAGGACTCATCGGGCAAGAGCACCGATTGAGACATTGGCAACATTGACGAGCCGGTCTTAGACCTTATAGACCATGGTTTAAAAATCAATCTGATGGCAAATAATTTGCACTAGAAGGGGAAGTGACCTATTGATATGGACCACGGGTGGCGGATTCGATCTGCCAACATGCTTCCAAGCGATCTTTATGGTGCATGTGCAAATGTCAAGGTAACTATTGGGGATGTCTGTGGTGATCAAAACTTCTTTATACAGGAGTGTTCCTCCTACTCCTACAGAATTTAATTTGGATGCCAATAGGTCAAGATTTGGGCAGCATAAGCTTCTAGTGCACTCCAAGAGTAGGATGTCTGGCAATTCTCGTCTTTGCTTGGTAAATAGGCCAAACAAGGTCCAAATTTACTTTTTAAAAACATTTGGAATCCTTGAGACACTGGGAACCTCCCTATATGGCCAAAGTAGAATTTTGACCACTTTATGACCCTGGAGACATCCTACGCGTAGGATCTTTTTGCTCTATTTCAGCTCAAACTTGCACTATAGCTTCCCCTTGATGTGCTAAACTCACAGCTATTTTTACTTTTTGATTCTAACACCTATAGGTTGGTCAAATGATCAAGAATCTGTTCCAAAGCCTGATGTCTATTCTGATGAATTCCCAAGTCAAATCAGCTCCAAATTGGACCAAATTTGCCTAGGAAGCTTATCCGAGGCTATATGACAGCATGGTATGGTCACAGTAGAATTTTGGTTTTAGAATTATGCAGTAGACATCCTACGCGTGGGATGTCTTTTTGCCCAGAATGAACCCAAACTTGGACCAAAGATTCCCTTAGTCTTCAGCAACCCACTGGTATGCTTAGATTCAAGAGTTTGGATGTCAAAAGACCCCAAAACTAGCTATTCTTGCCTTTTTCAGTCAAAAATGCTAAAGTCTGTTCAATCTTCCTTTCACTGACCCAAATGAGATGAAATTTATCACATGCACTCAATACACATTTAGAACATGCCTATGGAGTCATCCTATGGTTTGGTCTCAAAATTAGGCTTTGGACACAATTTGGGTAGGATGTCTAGCAATTCTCGTCTTTTGGCTTTGATCTGTCAAAATTTGGTCAAATTTTCACTTTCCAGGTGAAAATAGGGTAGAACCTACCTTCTAAACACACTGGTAAGCTCAGATTTTCAAAAAAGTATCCAGATCACCCTGTAGACATCCTACGCGTAAGATGTCTACTCCATATTTTTTCAGACTGAAGTGTCTTTGATGCTTCCTTATACTCTCAGCAATTGCAAGTATGCTTCACATTTGCAAAAAAAAGCAAAAATCACTCAATTTAGGCCTTTTCTGAACTTTTACATTTTTTGACTCCGCCTTTTGGCTTTTGGTCAACAAAACTAGGGAAAAACACTCAAGTCAATATGTTACTAGGGTAAAACCTACCCTCTAAAACCACTGGTAACCTCAATTTCCCCAAATTCCCTGTCAAAAGTACCCTGGAGACATCCTACGCGTAGGATGTCTACTGTCTTAAACTACAATTTGTTTATGGCAGTAGTATTCCCTATGCTCTGTAGAGCTCTCGTCAATAATCACGGAAACTTTTGGACTTCAAATCATCTTCCAAACACAATTCACCGTCTTTCCTACTTAGCGTTTTCCACTTCTCTGATGAGCCTAACAGCAAATAAGACATGCACAAAGTACTCTAGATCAGCAACAGTCAAGATATCCTACTTACCCTACTCCTACTCATCATTGTGAGATGGTGATTTTGATGTCTTGGTTGCTTCCTAGCCTCACACGGACTCTCAAGTCAACCTACCACCACATCTACCGACTAATGACTACTTCCTACATAGATATCAAATCTACATGCCATCGGTTCTGTGAATGTGAGAGTCTCCTATGATGGTACCACAAGCCAAAAGCCCATTAGATGTTCTCGAAACGTTAAGAAACTTGAGGGATATCCTATCAACACCATTAGGCCACTCTCACTAAGTTCCGTGACCAAAAAAACCTACTCAATATCCTCCGTGTAGAAAACGCGTAGGATGTCTGGCCGGTTTTTGCAGGTCGACGTTTCCAAAAACTAAAGTACCTAATGTGTAGCTCTACTCACTCTGATCGCGTGGATATGATGAAATGAAAAAACGGACAACAGTTACTCACCGAAACTCCAAAAGTAGCTCGCGGGTGAATCTGCCAAAACACAGACAAACGCGCGTGATGTAAGCATCAACGCGTAGCTCTCCTCATGGGCAACACACTGCTGCTCTCCATTTGCGATTTCGACCACCGTAGCTCCTGTAGCACACACACACACTCTCTCACTCTCTCGCAATCTCCCAACGACATAGAAGATCAGATTATTAGAAGTCTCTTTACAAAGCTTTAGGTTTTGGTTTATTACTAAACCTTAGAAAACCTAATGTCAGGCCAAAATGACCTGATTTGTCCCTAGGCTTCTATAGAGATTAATTACAACACTGTGAGATGGCTTTGCTCATCCAACAAGAATCTCTGGCCAAAATACAATTGCCGACTTAAAAATATGAAGTTCCCGTAAACATTACAAAAGTGGCCGTAATGGCTCAAAATAATAATAACAGGATATTCGATAATGTCCATGAGCTCCTATCTTCACATTATAGCATCCATCTTCGTCTTCATCACTTCATCAACATCTTTAGAGAATCTTTGAGGAATATTTATGGAATCTTTGTGGAAGCGTTGTTGAAAGGTTGACCTTTTAACAGTATGCTTCAAAGATATGGTAAAGCTCTTTCTTTTGAGACAAGTGAAATTCGATGTGTGGATCCATGTTTTGTTTCACTTATGCTTAGATTCATTATTCCTCACATGCCATGGAGCTTACGTCCTATTCCAGTTCCTAAAGCTCACTTGTGAAAACTGATTGATTTGCTTAATGAGAAGATACAAATGGGAATTTTGGAACCACCATGTGCACCATACTCCAATCACTAGTTCATTGTTCCAAAGAAAAATGGTGCTTTAAGGTTTATATAGGACATGCAGCATGTTAATGTTGAGAGAAGGAGAGAACACAGAAGTAGAACCCCAAAGTGTGTAGAATACACACATGAGATGATGTATATATAGAGGGGACCTGGGTGCCATATATAGAGAAGCCATATATTGAGTAGCTTCACATATAAGCTCAACACCCCCGCTCAAATAAGGGTCCCTAACTGTGGATGAAAAAAACCCTTGGGGGATCAAGGGAAAAACCCACAGCTCTATATACACCCACCGTTATATTATAAAAATCATTAAATATACAAATGTTTACGAGGAGCTACATCACTCCTTTTACAATGAATGTTTTATGAGGAGTTACATTACTCCTATCCTATCAAATACAATAATGAATACAAAGGTTCAATAAAGAGGTATAAAAGCTATCGATTAGCTTGTAATCAAAAGTGTCTCCGTGAATCTGTTGTGTAGCTTGTCATCAATATCGCATCACCAAACATGTCTTCATGTTGTCATCAATATGGCATCACCAAACATATCTTCATAAATCTTTTATTGTCACCAAGTTTGTCTTCATAAAATCAATTCTTTGATCAATCCTACATAGATCATAGACTCCAAAAAGAACATGTCATGAAAATTATTAGCATCGTTAATGAAATAATTACGTTCACAATGCCATAAGAGATGGTTCGCGACGCCACTCTTTTGACGACATATATACGCACGACAACATATGGTACATAAAGTATAAACGTAAAAGTACAAAATGTGTGATTACGTGATACAAATGATATGTGTATATACTACATAAAACAACATTTATCAATGTAGTGATCAATGAATACCATCAAAGTATTAACAAAATATCATCATTATATCAATAAAAATGAATAAATGACCATGGTATCAACGAAAAGCATCATGATATCACCGAGAATAATCATTGTATCAACAAAACAACATCATGGCATCACCGAGAATAACCATGGTATCAACGAAACATCATCATGGCATCACCGAGAATAACCATGGTATCAACGAAACAACATCATGGTATCACCGAGAATAACCATGGTATCAACAAAACATCATCATGGTATCAACAAAAATCACCATGGAATCAACGAAACAACATCATGGCATCACCGAGAATAACCATGGTATCAACGAAACATCATCATGGCATCACCGAGAATAACCATGGTATCAATGAAATATCATCATGGCACCACCGAGAATAACCATGGTATCAATGACATATCATCATGGTATCAACGAAAATCACCATGACCAAAGTATTAACAAAACATCATCATGGTACCATCAAAATCACTATGGTATCAATGAGAAATTATCAATAAAACGACGTAAACTATATCTCTAAAAGAATAATTATACGAGAATCAATGAACGAGTATATCATATAACAAAAGATCATGTACCAACAGTAGCTCGATAGAATTTGGACGATCATCAACGGCTCGACTGAATCGGAACGATGTGTAACTGGCTTCTGCAGCAAAGTTACGTCAGTAACAAATATATGATTGATGAAGAAAAATATAATTGAGAAGTTTTCAATTATGAGAAAAATCAAAAGCAAAAAGTAAAATTTTGATTTTCAAACATATTCGTAGTCCGAGACGATAACCCAAAATCGGTGCAGAATTTAGAGAAACTTCCTTCTGCAAAGTTATAGACCACATCGATTCCGGTCACCCATAGCGGGTAGTTTCTTCTGCAAAGTTGTAGAACACATCGATTCTGGTCTCTCACGCGGGTAGTTTCTGCAAAATCGTTTTCAATAAGCAGAAAAATAAAAAACAAAAAACGGAAATTGCTTTTTATGTATGTACGCAGTCCGCGAACGATAACTCAAAATCAGTGCAGAATTTGAAAACACTTCCTTCTGTAAAATTGTAGACCACATCCATTCCGGTCTCCTAAGCGGGTAGTTTCTACAAAATCGTTTTCAATTAGCAAAAAACTCAAAAACAAAAAGCGGAAGTTGCTTTTCAGGTATGTACGCAGTCCGCGAACGATAATTCAAAATCGATGCAGAATTTGAAAACACTTCTTTTTGCAAAGTTGTAGACCACATCGATTCCGGTCTCTTTCGCGGGTAGTTTCTGCAAAATCGTTTCCAATTAGCAGAAAAATCAAAAACAAAAAGCGGAAGTTGCTTTTTAGGTATGTACGCAGTCCGCGAACGATAACTCAAAATCCGTGCAGAATTTGAAAAAACTTCCTTCTGCAAAGTTGTAGACCACATCGATTTTGATCCCTCTAGTGGGTAGTTTCTGCAAAATCGATTTTGATCAGGAGAAAAATTGAAAACAAAACGCGGAAGTTGTTTTTCAGGTATGTACGCAGTCCGTGAACGATAACTCAAAATCCGTGCAGAATTTGAAAAAACTTCCTTCTGCAAAGTTGTAGACCACATCGATTTTGATCCCTCTCGCGAGTAGTTTCTGCAAAATCGATTTTGATCAGGAGAAAAATTGAAAACAAAAACGTACTGCTCTGATACCATGTTGAGAGAAGGAGAGAACACAGAAGTAGAACCCCCAAGTGTGTAGAATACACACATGAGATGATGTATATATAGAGGAGACCTGGGTGCCATATATAGAGAAGCCATATATTGAGTAGCTTCACATATAAGCTCAACAGTTAACAAGGTAGCAATCCGGAATGTGGGTACTAGCCCAATCGTGAATGAATTTTCTAAGGCTTTTGCAAGTAGGTTAATTTACTCTATGGGTGATTTTTACTCTAGATATGATCAATTTTAGCTAGCTTTGGAGAGCAAGGATCTGTGGGATGCATGTCTAACCTCACCATCCTATCTTATTGCAGTATTAGCAAGAACCACAATTAATTTGTCAACCATGGGACGAAGCTGACTCAACTAGTGCATAGAGGCTACAAGAGGTTGTCAATCTCTTGTAAACCAACTAACAACTCACATCTAACTCAAGCTACACTCAAGTGGCTGAAATCATTAAAAGCCAATCGCTCATCGGCAAACAAAACACATCCGTTACAACATCAAATGACATCCAAATGTAACGAAACTTCTAAGACAAGTTTATAAGACCTAAGCACACATGGTTATGGTCTCAAAACCCACTTTAGGTCAAGTTTCAAAATCGCGATTATTAACAACAATGGATTTTTGACCTACGTTTTCAACCCAGAATGCATCTAAATGCTTAGTAATGATGCCCCAATACCCCGCCTATACTTAGCTTTCAATTTAAAAGTGTAAATTCCTAGCTATGATGAAATTAGGCCGCGGGTCGGCGACGCCAAAAGCTATGAAATACTATGAATGGCTTGCGTCAATGTGTAGAGCTCTTACCTGCGGTTGCAATGCAACAAACACAATCGCAATGTGACAACTGGGGAGAGAGTAGGAAGCGCAAGAAGGAGAGGAGTGAGCACCATTATCTCACACTGTGTATTTCTTATCCAAAACTTGATAAAATCTTTACAAAGTTTGATTTTATACCTTAGCCAAGGTTCTAAAATGTGTAATTTCCGGCATCCAAGACCTTTGAGGATCCACACTTATGTATTTGTACCCTACGCACAGTAATTGACCTATTCTTTACAACTTGGAACTCCCATTGAGCCCGTAATACATTAATATAATACAATGGCTTGAAATAAATCGGGAATTTACAATACGTGACCATTTTGGGAAAACGTGTGATAAATGTGTAACTCCAATCTTTACTGCTTTGATCTTCGATGTGCATCCGTACCTCTTTGGTCTTTAGCAGCTTCTGTTAACAGACGTTGACTCAGTTAGCATTCCCCCCTTCCAATTTTAGTGCCCATCCTCAGGCACTATTAAAAGGTGTCTGTGGAGGCTGTGGAAGGTTTTGATTGGTTGTTGATGGACTGATATTCCTTTTGTCATTGGATTTGTTGATGAGTTTCAATTTGCTACAGCATCTTCATTGGTCTAAATAGTCGATTTTGAGAGATGATGTTGCATTTGTCCATTGTAATAGCATAATGATGAGGCTGCTGTTTATTGATAAAAAGTATGTACAAGGAAAATAGAATGATGAGGTTCTAAATTAGGATCTAATGCCTGGATGACCAAAGATAAAAAACCCATTGGAAAAAAAGTGCATTTGGGATACGCGCATTATTGGAGTACTTATTAGCATAGGAAATACTAATTAAGTACTCAAAGGATTATTTGCTGATAGATATGGAAATAAAGAGACAACAAATATGAAAGGGTAGCATGATGGAATATTTATTTCCTGTTGTAGTCCACTCAAGGTGCATAAGTGGGAGAAAAAACGAGTGTCTAATGCATATGTCCAATGGTGGGATGTCCTATTTATGCATACACAAAAATGCATGGAAAATAATATGTTGTGCAAGAAGGGTTTTGAGGGTTCTTCAGAAAGATGGTGGAGCTATAATAGCATATGTCATGTCTTTGCAAGCTGGCACCTCTTTAAGAATGGTTTTTGTTGACGAGGATATGTGCTCTCATCTTACTGTGCACTGTGCGTGAGTGTTGGACTCTATCACACTCCACCAATTGTAAGTTAATAGACTTTGACTCTTATTCTCATCTCATTGAGCATGATCAACATGACTTAGATATGCTTAACTCTTCTAGCTTGAGCGTAAGCCTAATAACTACGACTCTTAGCACAGAGTTTAATATGACTTGAAGCTTTGGGACTAATGCTTTGCTCCTTTTATGGCTCAGCAGCCCGACTCTGACTATGCCAAAGAGTGTTTTTTTGCACCCTGGTGCCTTGACTTTTTACATTCTCATGCTTACTACAAACATTTCTTCAGGTAAAAGTAAGCTTGAATCCTCAAAAAGAGGATTAGTGAAGGACCAAGTTGGCATTGAAGGTTTCTTTTGCCATACCTGTTTTATCGTCTTTGAATCTACATTCGTGTTGGTTGCGTTGTCCTTCTTTGCCTGTGAAGACTCCATTACCTGTTTGATTCTTCAATTATGCCTGTTGATAGAAGTCTTTGATGTTGTTGTAGGCCTCTGTTGATCGTTGACATTTGACTTTTGACTAGGAGCATTGGAAGACTTAGGAATCCAAATCTCTTGATGACCTTTGTTTCTCCATTGTTGAATTTGCTTTGGTCTAGGTCTTGTTGATTTCTTGTGACCTTCATGCAGGTCTGGTGTAGTTGTAGCTGGCGTGTGGTTGACTGGTAGCCAAATCTCTTTATAGCCTGTGTAGAATCCTTGTCTAAGAAGAACATTCTTTGAGATCTGTCTTTTTTATGTATCCTCTTGCGGGTTGTGGTAGACTTTAGCCTCTTTTGATGTTGTGTTGTTGTATACCTGCTTCTTAGATATTCTAGGATATTCTCGAGGTCGATACCTTGTGGGCCTTCTTTCTTGGAAGGGACTTGAAGTTACTTCATATGCCCTAACCTGCGGTTTTGGTACCCATATGTGTTTGTTACCTTCATAGTATTTCTGTTCTTTTAAGCTCCATTGTGATGCTATCCATCCCATGTGTTTGTCTTTTTGTGTTGATTTCCTGTCCTTAATCCAAACTGGATCATTGACTTTGACTAAACTGACCTGAACAAACACTTGCTTGACTTTTCTTTGTTTTTTTTAGTACTTTGGTTGAAATATCTTTGCTTTTCTAGGTGTCTCTTTAGAGGTTTCCGTTGGATCAACAATTGACTTGAAGTTTTGAGAGCTTGACTTGCTTGAAGAATCCATTAGGGTTCTTTGATGTAGAGGTATATGTCACACCTTCTTTGCTAATCGGTGGAAGTTCCACTTTAGCTTTACCTTTGTCTGCAAGATTTTCCTTCTTTATCTCTGGTCTCGGTGGCATTCTTTGCTCAATAGCTTTCGTGGTTGCTTCTTGCTCTGTTTGATCTGCACTTATTATTGTCCGATTTTCTTTAATCTCTTTTAAAGTTTTGTTTGATGGAGATGGATCATCTTCAATTAGATCGGCTTTGATATCAGTCTCCATTTTAACTGTGCTTGAGGACTTTTTGCTGTCATCCGTGGGTGACCAGTTTTGGTCTTCATTCTTTGATGTCTATCATGACTCCGTCATGTTTGAATTCTGTATCTCTAACATCTTCTTAGCCATTGACATTCCCATTATGATGTCTTCTGGCATATCTTTTGTTGTGATCACGTGGAATTGAGTTGTGATGATCTGTGAACTTACTTCAATGGTGGTGGAGATGATTCCCTAGCATTCTGTTCGTTCGTTTCCTGATATGCTCACAAATTCAGAAGCATATTCTAGTTGTGGTTGACCACATCTTTTCCAAGTGTGGAAAGACATGAGGTTCTTGTCTAAATAAAAATCTAGCTTTACTTATTTTGATATATTTTCTTTGTTTTCACCAACAATGTTGTACTTGATATTCTTGGGATTTTTATCCGAATTGACTGTTGCATTTTCTTTGCTTTGACCACTTGCTTCTGTTGATGTCGACTCCATTGACTGTGATACTACACTTTTTTGCAATTGTTGAGCATTGTCCTCCTGCACCTGGGTAACCTTTGATCTTAGAAGATCCATTGTACTTTCTGTAAGAATCTATCTCTTGGGAGGGTATTTTGGTGGTGACCTTTGTGTAGCTTTCTAAAGTTTAGCTTTCATTGACTTTGACTTATCTGTACGCGTTCTGGAAGTTTGAGGCTTTGCATCATCTTCAGATAGTCTTTGACTTCAATCGGGCCATCTGTAGGGGTTTGTGCAAGATCATGATCTTGCTGATATTCGATACCCTGTGCATCTTGATATGCATATGTGAGCTTGACCACATGTAGCTGTTTGAAAACTATAAGCTTTGTCGAATTTTGACTGATTTGTGGAGATGAGCTGAAACTTTTGTCCTTGATGATCTTCATAAAATCATTTGTCAAATGATTCGGATAAAATATGGCTCAATTGGAAACTTCCAACGACCATATGATCTTTCAATGGTTTCTTCTTTAAAGAGTTTTGTTGGCTAGAAGCTCTAGGGCTTCTAACTAATGTAGCATTTTCTGGTACTAGAGCTTGATGGATTTGCAGCTCCCCCTTCCTAGGGTGATCACTATAGCCTGCTTCATAAGAGTTCAAAATTGTTTGGCTCTGATTTAGGTTCACCTTTTGGGACTGTGAAGGTACACTTTGGGTAGCATTGCTAGCATTTGGCATCTATAAACCTTCTGCATTTCCTATGAATCTCCATGAAACATGACAAATTATTCCCCAAATTATCTTTGCCCTCATATTGTCTATCCCATGGGTCTCCTATGATATGAGCTTCTGTGGTTTCAAGACCCAAGGCATCATAGATGCTAGACTCTCATCTGTATCTATGACTGTTTTGATCAAAGTATATGCTCGTTTGGTCACAACATCGAAGTTTGATTTCCGATGGAGGAGAGTTTGGTTCTGAACAGATTTCTGGATTCACTCGGGTAATATCCTTCAGCTCTAGAGAGGATGGCTTTAATAGATTATTTCCTCTGAAATGAACCATCCTTTCTGATCTATCATTGGAATCACTTCTTTGAGGTAGTATGTGGGCCATTCAAACACTCGTTGGTCCTTTTTGTATTGTTTTCCTTTTTGGTCTACATAGTGTACATATGAATTATGTGTACCATTATGTTTGATGTGTCCCTTAGACTCGTGAATGATTGCACACTTGTGTTTGTGGATGCAAAATCATTTGCAAATCTAACAGTCTTTACAACCTTTCGTGAGATCCCGACATCTTAACCAAATTCATGCAAGAATTTGTTGCTCAAAGAATCAATTTTAAGCTTTTCAGGTGTTTGTGCATCTTTATGCTCATTTTGAATTTGCACTGCTTTTACTTGTGCTTCTAATGGTAATGCAGAATCATCTGATTGCATTAAAAGTGACAAGTTAGATGCACTTACATCGAGATTCGCATATCCAATTTGATATGTACCTTGCTTGGCGGTTGATGTATCCCTATTGTCTGGATTTATTGGATAATCTACAAAAAAATGTCCACCTTTTCGTCCACAATTTGAGCAATACACCATGACATGTGGTATTTCAACTGGCTCTGTCATGTCAATCTCTAGCTGAGAAGTTTCAGCTTCTGTACTGGCCAAGTTGTCGGTATCTTCTTTCAAAACATTGAGCATCAAGATGTAGACTGCTCCATCTTGACCTTTGTATCGTCTTTGGCTTGGTTCTCCAATTAGATTGGCTTCTATAGGTTGATTTGTTGGATCTTGCAATTCCGGATCTCAATTATAGATCTGACCATTGTAATCCATGTACAATGAACCTGATTGCATATGCACTAATTGGATGCTTTGATGGCGAGTGCAGATTTCTAGATAACCACTTGGGTTGACTATCTGAATTTCTATCTGCACTTCATCTTTGAGCTTGCAATACCTAGCTCCATTGATCATGAAGTCTGTGAACATCTAGGAGTTCTCTGAATCTGGCTTTACTTTGATCAACACGATCTTGGCTCCTGTGTTGCTTTTACTGCTCATAAGATACTTATGACCTTCTATCTCCGTGTACAAAAATTTATCCCCATTGTAGCCATAAAGCTGCAAAACCTGGTCGGTTGCAGTTGTGCATGTGTTGCCACTGCTACTAGCTTGTTCTGCTGTAATCGAATTCTCGGCTCTATTTGAGTCCATGTTGGCTCAATCCGAAAACGTGTCTCCTAAACACTAATTTAGGAATTTTGGGAATTATTCAAGTCCCATTTTCCACAAAGAGACTTATAAAATGAGTCTTTTTTGCTAGTTTAATCTATCGATCCTGTAGTAATTCACTCTATGGAGTGCAAATTGTTTCCCCTCAGACACAATATATCCCTACGTAGATCCATCTCCAAAGAAATATCCATGAACTATATACAAGGTAGCCTTATTCATGATTTCAAAAAGTCTCTTCTTACAAATTTTGAAGCACCGTTTTTTATTCTTAGATGGAAAATAGCTAGAAAAATACATTTTTTGTAACCGAAGAAAATAAGGGCAAACTTGAAATTCACCCGATTTTTAGGTCAAAATTTGAAGCTTTTGCTATTAGTTATAGTAAAACTTGTAAAAGTTTCCAGGTTTTCTTCAAGGCAAGCTCAAAATCTAACCGGGATTTTAGGATTTTAGCCAGTTAAAATACACTAGACCCTGGTTTTTTCTAACACTGCATTAGACTATTGAGCCCAACAATGTAGCACTATTTTTATTATTTTTCAATAGATCCTTTTGAAAGTATATTCTAAGATCTATCAACTGTCAAGGCAGGTTGAGATTCAAGTTGATCTCCAATGTGAATTGAGAAAATGCCTCAATTTTTAAAAAAAATTTATTAGGATAGGGTTAGGATCGAACTTAAGTTTGAGCCTCATTAACTTGAACATAATGGTAGGGATAGGCTCGAACTTAAGTTCGAGCCTCACTAACTTGAATTGAGAAAATTGTCACAATTATACTGGTCTAGGTAGGGTGAGACCCTCCAATTCAAAATTCAAACTTGTTGACAGCGGACGTTAGTTTCAAAATAAGGTTTTGATGGTGTCCCACCATTAAATTCAAAATTTGAATTTGATGACGACAAACTCTGGAAGTTAGGTTCAAAGTAATATAGCCACGACCCTCATCACCGGCACTAACTCTTTTGTTCATTTTTCAGAACAAATTTGGTCATCCATTCAAAGCAAAAAATTAGACATACAAGAGGCTCCTTTTGAGCTCGAGCTCAAGTTTGAGCAATGGGTTCATTTCGACATGATACGCACATCGTGGGTTGGGGATTATTATGTAGTGCTTTTTTTTTGTCAAACTAATTTAGTTTGAGTTTTTTCGTGATCTTAGAGTTGAAAAGAGTTTCTTTGTAGCTCATTGAATTCCTCTCATACTTCAAAGTTTCAAAGATTTTCTTTACAACATCAAACTCGTGTTTCATTGTCTCATGCTTTGTTGTTAGATCAAGGGTTATCCCAATGGACAGAAATGTTTGCGGCTTGAAATCATGGTGTATTGATCATTGCATGTAAATTGAAGATAGCTAGCTTTTTTTAGTGGAGCTCAATATTAATTTTGGTTCAAGCTCAAGTTTGAGCTTTGTCTTCATTTCAACATGAACTAGGTTTCTTTGTGCTTGAAATTTAAAAATGTAGTGTTTGTATTTTTGAGGTCCATCGTGCAATAAACTTGCACAAGAGTTCTTTTGTGGCCTTGCAACCATCCAAACAACCAACGTTGTTGAATAGAAAAGAGAGTCAACTTATTACAATGGAGTGAAGATATATTGTTTGTAAGCAATATGCAAGAAGAGAAACACTAACAATGAGGAGAACAATGAGGAAGACTGTAGAGACCAATGGAACAAGTATAAAACAAGGGAGAAAAAGGATCTACAAGTGGGATACTAGTTCAGTATCACTTGAGCATGAAAGCTAGAGGTGGAAGGTAGCCTGGTAAAATAAGGATCCCTAATAGTAGAGGGCAAACCTAGTCACTTGAGCATGGAAAGCTAGAGGTGGAAGGTCTTCTGGCAAAATAAAGATCCCCAAGTCGTGACTCGCTAAGGCCAAAGCTAATCACAAAGAATTGTCCCAAAATTGTTCATTTTTCCCAAAATTCCTAAACGTGTCTTCCTAGCAGATTTTGACATTGCTTAGTAGAATTTCTACTGCTCGTATATGAACTGTTATATGAAAATTCAACCACCAAAGGCAGATATTCATTCCAATTAGATTGGTTTTCATTGACAGACATTTGTAACATATCTTCTAAAATACGATTCACTCTCTCCGTTTCCCCATCTGTTTGAGGATGAAAAGCAGTAGACATGCGTAACTGGGTACCTATAGAGTCAAAAGTCGCTCTCCAGAAATGAGAAATGAACTTAGAATCTCTGTCAGACACTATGCTCTTGGGCATGCCATGCAAACGAAATATCTCTTTCATAAACAAGTATGCAATGGTCAATGCAGTATAAGTTATTTTTACAGGAAAGAAGTGAGCTTGTGTTGTGAGTCTATCTACCACTAGAAAGATCGAATCATACCCTCCACGAGTAGTAGGAAGTCTAATGATAAAGTCCATGGATATACACTCCCACTTCTGTAAAGGAATGTCTAAGGGTTGAAGGTCACCAGGCATCCTCTTATGCTCAATCTTAACTTGTTGACATTGAAAGCACTCACACACATAATTCTTAACATCCAATTTCATACGCAGCCAAAAGAATAAGGTTTTAATATTTTCATATATCTTATTTAATCCAGGATGACCAGAAAAAGGTGAATTATGGCACTCATGCAGAATTTGACTCTTAAAAGAAGAATTTGCATGAATACACAAGCGGTCATAAGAATACAGATTTCCCTTATACAAGTGATATCTGTTTTCATACATCTCACCAATATTCTCACGCAAGAATTTCAAAATAGGCATATAAAAGGAATCATTTTCAACTTCAGCATGTATCTCATCAATCAAATTGGATCGCACAACAGTCAACAAATTACACATGGGCCTACGACTCAATGCATCTGCAACTTTATTTTCTTTTTCACACAAATACTTCAAATCAAAGTCATACTCATCCAGCAATTCAATCCATCTTCTTTGTCTGTTATTTAATTATGGCTGAGTGAAAATATACTTCAAGTTTTGATGATCAGTACGCAATTCAAATTTTACACCAAGCAAGAGATGACGCCAATGCTTCAGTGCATGAACAACAGCAAGCAATTCTAGATCATGTGTTGCATAGTTCAATTCATGTTGTCTTAATTTCCTAAACTCATATGCAACCACTCTTCCTTCTTGTGTCAAAACACAACCTAATTGTTCACCACTAGCGTCACAGGACACAACAAATGGTTTGCCCATCTCAGGAACTTTTAAAACAAAATTTTCCGCTATTTTAGCCTTCAAGGTCTCAAAAGCAGTCTCACAGCTAGAAGTCCACACAAAACCCTTGTCTTTCTTGGTCAATTCGGTCAAAGGACTTGCTATCTTAGAGAAATCTTTAATGTGTGCTCTCTCATATTGTGCTAAACCCATAAAGCTTCTTACATCTCTTACTAACATAGTCTTAACTTTATCAAGATCAATGTGAATCCCCTCTTTAGAAATCACTCTTTCCAAATACACAATCTGATCCTTTGCAAAAGAATACTTACTTGCTTTGGCATACAATTTATGTTCACGCAAAACCTCAAATGTTTTCTTTAAGTACAATGCATGATCTTCTTCATTCGTAGAATACACAAAAATATTATCCAAGAATACCAGAATGAAGTCATCAAGATACGGGTTAAAAATATTATTCATTAAGCACATGAAAGTTGTTGGTGCATTACTCAAACCAAAAGTAAGAACTGTAAATTCATAATGTCCATAACGTGTACGAAAAGCAATCTTTGGAATGTCCTCGGCCTTGATACGGATTTGATGGTAGCCAGAACGAAGGTCAACCTTTGAAATTATTGTGGCAACACTCAAATGACTAAGCAGTTCATCTATGTGAGGAAGAGGATATTTGTTCTTAATGGTCTGTTTGTTTAATCCCCTATAGTCCATGTATAACCTATATGTATCCTTTTTCTTTTTGAATAAAACAAGACTACCCCAAGGAGATACACTAGGCTTAATGAAACCCTTTTTTCAAAAGATCATCAAGTTGTATCTTGAGCTCTTTAAGCTCATCAATATTGAACCTGTATGGAGCTCTTGAATAAGGTGTTGCTCCTGGATATAGATCTATGGCGTGGTCTACCGCTCAAGGCAGAGGCATACGAGGAAGATCGTCCGGAAACACATCCTTAAATTCATGTAAGAGATCCTCTATAAATTCTGGATTTGTCTCTTTATGTTTATCCCCAGATTCTTCTTTAATCTCATTAGCAAACACAAGCAACGTCTCACACTCTTATCTAAGTCACCTTATCAATTCCATTGCCAAAACTAGATTTAGAATCTCTTTATTTCCACAAAGAGTGTGACTTATCATCATCAAATGATTAAAGATATATTTTTCTTTCTTAACAATCAATCAAAACATGATTTTCAATGATCTAATTGATACCAATGATAACATCATGCATATCAATGTTTATGTTATAGAAATCATCTTTATGATTTCGACTCTTCAAAGAAAAAAAAACAATTTTTCTACTAACTCTTTCGTGAAACTATTATTACCACTAGTTAAATCCACAAGACTTTTAACTTCTCGATTTAATTTCAAGTTTAATTTATCAATCAATTTAGACGATAAGAAGCAATGAATACTATCCAAATCAATTAAAAAATTCAAAATTTAATCTCAACTTCTACGCATAAATTCGATCTCACAAAAGCTTTCAAAGGACGTAACAAAGACATAAAACATCACAAAGAAGGGGTAGATGACTTACCTTTATCGTACGCATCGCCAAAAGTCTCCAATTGAGCCATCTTGGTACGTATTGTCTTATCGATCACCTTGCTCGAGCATTCGAAAGTCTCGTGGTCGTGTTCTCGATATTGAAAGTATAATCCCAATCTTTGAGTTCTTCAGTCCACGCTTCTAAATCTTCGCATATCTTTCTTATGCCATCAAACTCTTTAAGCTTAGCCTTCGTTAAGAATGATTTGGTTGTCGCTTCTCCCATATCGTCATCATTTCTTTTGGCGGTACCCCAGTGCCACCACGATGATTATTGTTTCCAAGTGGATTAGCATGGTTTTCATCTTCATGTTGGCCATCAAGGTCTACATAGATATCAAGCTCTCGTGCTGCTTTGCCCCGTAGAGCCTCAACACACTCCCGATTTGCAATTTTCAGACCTTCTCATAGTCGCCGAATCAGGTCTTCTTGCTTCTTCATCCTCTTCTCGTATCCTTCCATGTCCAGAATCAACCGCTTGCTCTGATACCACTTGTCACGGGAACCGAATAATAGAGATCGATAGCAAAAGATAGAGAAAGAGATCTTTGTATTGATGAATCTTTGTAGAGTTTTGATACAACGGAGGAGCAAAATATATGGGCGCACTCCGTTGTACGGAGCTCGAACCTCCCGACCACCCCCGAGCTTCAGTTCGCTTGCATGCAGCGTCTCACTCGCACTCGCACTCGCACTCGCACTCTCACTCTCACTCTCACTCGCACTCGCACTCGCACTCGCAGAAGAAGAGATCGGTGAATGATCCCCAAACGCACCACCCGTCGTGCTTTTATCCTTCTTTTCCTCGAAAAGCCTGCACGATTTTCGTACCAAGTATACTTGCGAGAATAATATAAGAACGTGATCGCTAAGCGATCCGTAAAGGTTAGATTTCTATCATGACACTTTGCACAGATCGTGTTTCACACATTGATTTCTGCGTCGCCTACAAAATAGCCAAAAGAACATACTCGTGCAACCAATTCAACATGATGATCAAAGTAAAAAACATAATTATATACCTTCATAATCTCAATTGCCATACTCTACCATGAAGAAACAATCCACTTCTTGGTTGATAGCAGGGAGAACTGTATGATGTTGTAGGTCTGTCTGTCCATGTGTACATTACACTGCTGCTGCCTTCTATTTGTTTTCATCATAACTTTTACAAATGAACTCAAAACAGAGCGATCCAGGTACTCAAAACGATGGGAATAGGTCTGGTCTACAAGGCATCGCGGACAGAATTGCAAAAAAAAACGTCTCTGTTTGGCTGAAAACGTAACTTTTAGGTCGCGACTCATAAAACCTCTATTTTTGGGTATCCACTACTTTTACAACTTATTTTAAGCCTACCCATGCATTTTAAGCTAAAACACATAAATATAAAACATTGATATTAATAAAAATCTCAATTTTATTGTTCATAGACAGACTATCTGTTATTCATTAATCTTTATCAAATCCGTCTTTAGTGTATTATTTAAAAAAAAGAATATATGTTCTCTCTTAATATTTCAACTCATTCGTATAAGCTCTATTTAATAGACTATTCAACAATCTTTCAAATCGTGCTAACGAAAGATATGCCCTGCTACATTCTTTTCGACTTTAAGAACTTCAAATATTAGTCCTATTACATGGAGGTCCCCAATCGGTCAACAAAAGATAAAACATGGCATCCCATTATCAATTTTCCACTTACAAATGTACACTTTTGCACTTTGCATGCCTTTATGCATATATTTGATCGCTTGTTAAAGCTTCACATAGAGTACGCTTTCACAATGAAACCACTTTCCAGATCCATGGAAGCCATTGGAATAGTTGAAACAATTCTAAATTCGATTGGATGTCATGGTGGCAATGTTTCTATCATCGGTGAGGTGGATAATATGCATGAAGTTCCACAAAAAGTATCTATGAATGGTGTGAAAGCACGTAGGTTTTTCAAGAAACCAGAGATGCGAAAGGAGAGGGGTGAAGAGGATGCTCCATGGGAGCTATGGAAAGCGCTTTGCAAGTGTACGACCTATCAAGATTCAAATCTCGTGCTTGTAAATCTATGTAGGCAAGTGTGGCACCACTTGGAGTTAGTGCTTCAAATCATGTGGAAACCCCAAACCACGAGCGAGCAACAAAATTTGTTCAAAGATCACATTTCGAAGTTCACTAAAGCATTTGTGCAAGCGTGGGGAGAGAGCAATATCACACACTACATGGTAAGTTACTTTGTTCAGTTCAAATTTTGATGCTATACATAAATATTTATTTGATCTAAGTATTTTTTCTTGATGCAACATATTTTGTATGCGCATGGAGCATTCTTTATGTCAAAATATGGTTCATTAGACATGTGGAGCACTCAAGGAATGGAAAAATCACATTATCCAGCCAAAGGTGTTTACTTTAAAAATACACGTCACGGTGGTGGAACTACAAGATCCAACTACATGAAGGAAATGTTTGATTGGTTCTTTCGTTGTTCTTTGGGGAGATGTCATGCCATAGAGCGAGCGCGAAAGTCAAGTCTTGCTAAGGAGGTTAGGAGACAATCTCGACTTACTGCTAAAGAGAAATGGAGAAACTCCACCGGACCCCTTAATCATGCTAGGTGGCGTGAAAATCGCCATAGAGTGGGCAAACGTTGGTTACCCAACATGTAAAACAAATGATGCTATGCAATGTAATGTTTATATTTGTAGATGTCTTTGTTGAGTTGTATATAATACTTCTCCATTTATCTACTTTTTGTTTTTTATATTTTGATGATATTAAGAGTTTTTTTAAGTGGCCTGGTCAAGTGTGAAGAGACATTTTTTTTATAAATAGAGGGCTTTTAGAGAAGAAGGAGTCTCATTTTCAATCTTGCTCCTTCTTACACCATGGCACGCACAAAGCAAACACCAAGAAAAGATCAACCTTTTTTTGCTCACCCTCACTCAACCGTCCAAGGTGCTCAAAAACCACCTTGGATACACGAACAAGAGCTCTTAGAAGAGATGGAGAGAGAATGGTCATGTGAAGAGCAACAAGATGGACAACCTTCACGCAACTAGAAGAAACGGGTAGTGACATCAGACACAGAAACCGAAACGGACAACGAAGCACAAAGCCCACCATGGAGCGGACAGGAGATCCCAAGCAATCATCGAGTTTTGGCCGGGAAGACATTGCCACGTGGCTTGGGTGCTCTGCCGTCAGATCATCCTAGAGGTGATCATGGGTTACTAAATGAAGAGGATTTTGAGGATGTAGCAGACGAGCCAGTTGGAGCGCAGGGTGGAGTTGAAGAGCCAGTCGGAGCACATGGTGGCCTTGAAGATGCGCAAGCTCCCCCTTGCAAGCCCTCTCGTAAAAAGAAAAGAAAATTCAAGGCTTTCCCTCGCAAGGCCCATGTCCTAGATCCTACCATCCCTCAACAATGGGCTCTTGCTATGAAGCTATGCATTCCAAAGGCGTTGCAAGAGATTTGTCACTATCAAAAAACTTCAGACCTTCTCATACGCAAGGCACCATTCGCACGTTTGGTAAAAGAGATCATGCAAAGTTATCGAATGGCATTTAGAGTTCAAGGTATCGCTGTAGAAGCTCTGCAAGAAGCGGCACAATATCATCTAATTTCTATTTTTGAAGACACCAACTTGTGTGCTATTCATGCAAAACGGGTGACAATAATGCCCAAAGATTTAGCTCTTGCGCGTCGAATCAGAGGACAAAGAGATTGAATTTGACTTTTATGAAATTTTGCCAATGTAAAGATATCTTTTTGAAATATAACGAGTCGTGGATTTTTCAAATATAACGAGTCGTGTACATTTGTTTTAAGTGATAAGTAATAAAGCTAAGTAGAGAGAGGAAAAGAGAGAGAGAGATGTGGATAAAAGAACTGTCAACCAAGTTTGGTTGATTGAATAACCAAAAAAACATTGTATTCTTATAATTTTTTCTTAAAAAACCTTTAATTAGGCTATCTAGAGGCTTGCCGCAGAGGCGCGCGAGAAGCCAAAAGTAAATGCTACTTCTGACTTCTCGCACGCCTCTACAGCAGGCCTTTAGACAGCCTAATTAACGCTTTTTTATGCCAAAATTATAAGAATACAATGTTATTATTTTTTTATTGATGGAGATTGGACTGAAAAAAACTCTATATTTTGATTCAGAGAATTACACAAGTGTATCACAAGATAAAACCAATCATATACTATCTATTGTACAATAAACTCAATATAGAAGTTGAAAAGTACCAGTTAAAATCAATTTCCATTCGAATTTTGAAATAACAAAGTACAAAGATGTGACATCTCATTACATACTTGAAGGAGTTAATTACAAGATTTATGCATCTATTGACTGCTTGAGCCATCTAAGATATGGCGAGCAATGTTTTCTCGGCGCTCCTGGGCACAAGGAAGCTGTTTGTGCAGCACATCCCAAGCAATTTGTTCCACATTTCTTAGACCTACAGCTTGGCTTAAGGACACGTTACAAAGCACACGACCACGAATGTGTGTTGCAAATGCAGCACTGGCCAAAGATTTATTTACAAGATGTATAACTTGGGAGGCTTGAGATATGGTTGACAGACATAGGATGCGGCTCATTGCTTTCATCATTGACACCCAAAATTGACCGCAAGGAGTGTACTCCTTGTGGATTATCGCAAAGCCGTCCTGGGGGAGCTTGCCAAGGTAATGCGCAAGAGACGACTGCCATCCAAAAGCTTGGCGCCTACCGTCTCCTCCCCGACCTGCATGCTCATCCAACTCCACAACATTCTACAAAGAAATCAATAGGTAAATAAGATTTCAGAAACAATGAAAATTAACGTAATCACAAAACAAAAATCAATTAATGCCTCTTGTTTTTCATCATCTTCATCGTTTATGCCTTTGCTCTCAAGAGAAATAGATGAATTGGGATCCATAGCGACACTCTCAAGTTCATCTATATGAATAGGCATAGGACTGCGTTGGGCTTCAAGAAATGCGCGTGTAGCTACAAACTCATCCTCCGACACAGATGAGTGCGGTGCATCTATCACCGCCACCATTGCCAACTCCACTGTATCTACCACACTCTCTCCAAGGGGAAGGAGGCTTCGATCCAAAGGATCGGAAGAGGGGTCAATGGCAGAGGACTCTACAGTGGCACAGAGGATGGACAGACACTCATCCATGCGGATGTCAAAAGTCTTTTCAAGATCATGTAAAAACAAATATTCCTCCCCATCTATCACAATTGGGGAGAGGTGTTCAAAAAAACCTCCGGAGTTAATGTCTCCTCCGGCGCATCTGCAGCGGGCTTAAAGGATGCTTCTACACCCTCATCACCCATGGATTTGGCGGCATCCATGACACCTCCTGGGTAGGTTAGGGCAAGAATATTTTCCTCTTTGCTTGCATCCCAGGGCGCGATAATGGGCTCCTTTGTGTCCCTGACGACACCCCCAAGGCGCAAATGAGGCAAATTCACCTCAGATCTTTCAGGCTCCTCCGCAAGAAGAAACACAAAAGTCGCCAAGCGACTTAGAAACTGGGTGCCGACCTTCTTCTTTTTCAAACGTGAATCTTCAATGTACTGACCTGCCTCACCCGCAATTACACAAAATCACTGAAGTCGCTGGGTGAAAGGCCGATCGCCTTTGTGTATGTAGTGAAGCAAATCGCATGGAATCCACAATTCCCCTTGTCCGACAATTGGTACAGAATACTTGTCGATGTAAAATTCAAAAAATTCTAAGATAGGCTGAAAAGATTGGCTGTTTAGGTGAATAGTTGCATTCACATCAGGGAATTGGGTGAAGAAATTGTGAAGATCATCACGATCTTGCCACTCGGTTGTTTGTAAAAACGCTTGGAAGCGTTGTAACGCCGTGGCTTCGGGAGGGGTGGAGGAGGATGCCATAATGCTAGCTCTTAAATTAGGAATGCAAAGAGTGTTGGAGCTCAAATGAGAGTGTGAACAGGCAAAGAGTGTGAAAATGGTAGGGTTTAGGAGGCTTTATATAGCACGCGCCCCCCCTATCCCCCCCCCCCCCGCCCCCCCAAAAAAAAAAAAAACAATAATTAAAATATTAAACAATTTTCATAAAGTAACACAAATAACAAGAAGTTATAAAAAACTTACAAACTAAATTACAATCATTTAACTCAAAGAACACATCACTACAACTTTAAGATAATGTGCATTGCCAAAATTTGATACAACCATCTGCTTGAACTTACAATTGTGATATTATAAAAAATTTAAGTACAAAACGTAACTACTCTAATGATAAAATCAAATTCTCTTCCGTCGTCCACGCCTTTTCAATTTGAATCGTGCTCTCCATGCGGTTACCAATCTAGCAAAAAAGAAAAAAGCATACCCAACTTAGAGAAGGGAATAATCAAAAGAACATAAATATAACATAATTAAGAGAGAAAAATCATTCACCTTACGTCGTCCGATGCAAAATTTTGTATCTTCTCCATGCTCTAAACCCATTATCATTAAGTGCTCCCGCACATTGGCCAATGTCCAATGCTTGTTTACTTGGACGGTTTCAACGGCACCACTCGACAATTTGATTGCAATATCAAATACCTCAATTGTAGCATCGGTGGATTGCAATGGAATCCATTCACCAAGCTTGCACATCCACCTTTCATAGAAGTACCGCACGTAAAGAGTGGAGCGCACCTTGATGAAACGGATAGCAATGCCGAAACTTCCAACCTGACACCGAAAGTGATCTCCGTTGTGAAGTCCTTCAAGATACCCCCACTTCTCCCGAAGGATGGCTTCCAATGTATTGTATTGTAGATCTTTGCAAACATACATAGTATTTATATGATGGAAAGGCAAAGATCCAAATATGCTAGCGAAGACATGAGCAGGACAACACCATGCAAGCCCAACGGAACATGAGGCTTTTCCAAATTTTAATGATGCTCTCACATCAGCTACAATCTTGGCTTTCAAAGACATTACAGTGAATGCATCTGGCTTTGGCCACTCCATGCTACACAAGGTTGTAGCCTCCAAAGGTTGTAGCTCTCCGTAGCCTTCCTTATCTATAGGTACAATGTACTTGTGGGTGTAGAAGAACACCCTCTGTCGTGCAAGGTTTGATGAAGTTGTATTGGAGAAGAGCATATCCCCAAGACTTGCATGGATGGCCGTAAATGTGCCTGAAAGGCACGAGAGTGGTTGCTCCTCCACAAGGCTAGAATAAAAAACATCTACATAGAAACAAAACAGTCCGTGAGATGTAAAAAGTCCATTTTTTTGTTACCACCAAAACCATTGAAGTGCAAGGGACATACAATTACAAGGAAAATCTCTTGGGTTGGTGATCCCTCGTAGACGCATGTGTCCAAATATGAAAACATGTTGAACGATTGCCACCGTACCCTTGTCTCTTACTTGCTTGAAGCCTAGTAGTCTTCCCTTCCAATGGATGTAAACGTTTGTTCTTTCACGAACACGATGGGGACCGATTGCGGAAGGTTGCATGTAGACCCACGCACCTTCTTGAAAAAGCTGAGGTTCCCATTGCTGCTCCTCATTCTTTGAGTTGTGGAGAACCATACTTTGAATGATGGGTTTGGGGCGTCTATTTTGACCATTGTTTGCCATGGATGCTTAAGTGGGAACTTGAAATTGCAATGGAGAGCTTGGGGAAGGAGGAGGGAGACAAAGTTTAGAGAGAGAGTGGGAGCTTACAGTTGCAATGGAGAGCTTGAGGAAGGAGGAGGGAAACAGAGTTTAGAGAGAGAGTGGGAGCTTAAAGTTGCAATGAAGAGCTTGAGGAAGGAGGAGGGAGACAGTTTAGAGAGAGAGAGTGGGAGCTTAAAGTTGCAATGGAGAGCTTGAAAAAGGAGGAAAGTATACAAGTTTAGAGAGAGAGTGAGAGCTTTGTGTTATGGAAAGGGGCTATGGAGGAAGGGAGTCTTGGAAAAAAGGTTCTAGAGTGAGAAAATGACTTTTTGATCATAGGGTAGGTTTGGGGGGAGTTTTGGATGGAATATTTTGAATTTATTTTTTTTTTGAAAATTTTGAAATTTTAGGGTTTTTGCAAAAACGTAACTGTGGACCCACCACTCCCCCCCTCCCTTTTTCCCCCTCCCTCTTTTACCCATCCACCTCCCTTTAGGATACAAATAAATAAATGAGTGGACAACCCTATTATTCTCTCTACTTTCTTAGGTTCTAGACTTATATACATTGCTCTCTTCCTATCGGCTGGAGCCTAATTAACCTTAATCCTATATGGTCCAAAGAGAGTCCACATTTTTTCTAATGTTGAGCCTACACATTTACTGAGCAGTAATGAGGGTTTGATAACAGGCCAAGTTTAATGATTAATGTATGCCAGATGCGGCTTAAAAGGGCCAACAAATGCCTCAATGATGCCAAAAATGATTATTCTTGAAGTGAGCACGGATGGAAGATTATGATCTAAAACTGCAACGCTTGAAGTGCTCTACCGGCCTGTCTTTACGGTTTGTCGATTGGAGCTACAGTGAAGAAGTTATGGCAATTCGAAGTTTGAGTTGATTGCAGATCCGTACCGGATTGGGCAACTGCAGCTGAGGTGACAGAAATGAAATGAATGCACGGGCCTGAAGTACTCAATTTGTGGAGCTCGTCGGCCTTTTCAGATTGGTGATTGGAGTTCCGGTCGCCAAGATATTGGGGCCGATAAAGATTCACCGGGGGTCGGTTCCGTACCACTCCGGTCGGCTCGTATGGAGTTCCATCTAGGAGATTTTGGCTCTCGCTCGGATTCTGGACTACAGCAAAGTAAGTGCTCGAGGAGAATCTTGTCTAAAATATTATCTCCTGCAGTGCATTGATAGCAGCTACATGTACGTCAAATGTGGTGTACGTCTCATTAAGTACAAAAACTGCTTGAAGAGCTTCAAGTGATCTCATAGAATGCAATGATTGCCGGATAACTCCAACAGACGCAGGGCCAGGAAGCTGGACAAATGCAATCACGTACGCTTATATCTTGGAGGCAATCATCACCATACAAAATGATGCGGGCATCGAAATTCATGAAGATATTGTTAGTCAAGGACTCCTGAAAGGAGTTATGCTTGACAATGTTTCGGCCGATAGGTATGCCAAATGTGATGCCCTTCAATGGCATCCAAAGACAACCAAGCAAAGGCCGCCCAAGAGCTTAAATCAATGGCCGCCCTTTAAGGCCAAAGGCCACCCAATTAAAGGGCATGGCCAATGGCCTCCCAAGAAGGAGAATTAAAGATTTTTGTGTGGGAAAGCAAAGAAAAGAAAAAGCCATGGCGTGGACAGGCAGCGTGGAGAGATGGCACAAGGAAGAAAACTCTTCGCAGCGGCTCGTAGCGAGCTCTGATCAGTGCGACCATGTAGCAAAATCTGGTGTACATGCCAAGGCGCACCCTTTTGGTGATAGAATCATCAAATTCTGTGCAGGTTGAAAGCCCGAGCTTCCACGTCATCAAGGGAGTTTTTATGCCTCCCTAGCAACGACGGCGCCATCGTTGCTAAGGGAGGGGGCACTCTATAGATAGAGGGTTTTCGTTTTGCATGCAAGTGTGGTAAGCAAAGAAACGAAGGGACTATTCCAAGCAAAGGAAGGGAGGAAGCAAGGCATCGAGGTTCTCGGCGAGGCAAAGAGTCAAGCAAGAAGAACGAAGGCGGCTCTCTCTCTCTCTCTCTCTCTCGCTAGTTCTCGGCAAGCAAGCAAAGAGGAGAAGAAGAAGGCCGGTATCCAAAGGGAAGAAAACGGGCAAGGAAGCAAAGAGGAAGGAAGGAGCTATCTCTCGATCTCCGGCTCAGGCAAGGAGGTAAGGGCCAAGAAGGGTGAGCCCTCTCTCTTAATTCCTAATCTAAGCAAGGCGAGGAGAAACGAGGAGGATAAGCAAGGGAGATCTCTCTCTCTCTATCAATCTCCAAACCAAGCAAAGGAGACTCTCTCTCTCTCTCTCTCTCTCTCTCTCTCTCTCTCTCTCTCTCTCTCTCTCGACCTCAAGGAGGATAATTGAAAGCACTCGAAGGGTTTACGGGACGAGCAAGAAAGCAAAAAGGGTATCAAGCAAGGGATTTTGTCGGATAGTTACGTACTAATCAGCTTATAAAGACTCTAATGGCGAGCATAAGTGGAAATTTTACAATCTTGATCTAATTTGAGAGCATTAAACTCTCCTATCACCATCAGTGCCGTTAACGGAAAACATTTGTAATCGAATTTCACTTTAGCTAATCATTAGCAGTTTACAACATTCCGGTTGTCAATTTTTAAGCATTTAAGGTGTTTTCCGAGTCTTCTGATTTGTGTTTTGCATCTAGTCTCTCACACCTCCCACAGCTAGAGGCTCGGCGCTTGCCTGGCTCACGTAGTGAATACATATCCCGCGACACCGACGCCCGGTGTCACAAGCGTTGAGAGCCCATAGGCAGCCAACTATGCGATTGTGTACCGCCCTAGAAGACTCTGCTGCGAGGATAGCCACTCTTCCTGGGCGCGGTATGCCCTCTCAAGGTCGGGGTCGTGTACTGCATCTCGGAACCATCGAAAGCCGACAGACGATTGTGGTTGGTGGGAGGAAGACTGCGAGTAGTAAGCATCACAAGCGTCCTCGTAAGAGAGGCCGTCGGCGAGAAATTCCTCTATGGTTCGATAGCCGGGGGTGGAAGAAGATGCCATACCCTACAATTTCACAAAAAACAAAGTTCCCTATTTAACATTGGATTCTAGTCAAAGTGAGATTCTTTATTGCATAGGATTCCTCCTTGCATAGGATTCCTCCCTGCATAGGATTCCTTTTATCTCCTATTTAGGAAATGGTTTGTGTGCTTATTTTTCTTGCATTCATTTAGAGTGTGTGTGTATGTGTGTGCTTATAATTAATATATTGTGTGTGTGCGTTAGTGTGTGGCAAAGAAACTAATCTAGTGTGTGTGTGTTGGACCTTAATCTACCATTGGGCTTCTCGATGACCATTGGGGTCTCAATCAACATCATCGCACACCCACATGGAGGTATGTTTTGGTATGCTTGTAACACATGCACACTAATGCTTGCATTAGTGTGTGCTTGGGCAAGCGTTACTGTGAAAACACACTATTGCATGCCCAAGCACACACTAATGCAAGCGTTAGTGTCTGCTTATAACGCATGCACACACTAATGTTTGCATTAGTGTGTGCTTATGCACAAATTAGTGTGTGAAAACACACCAATGCATGCACACACACACTAATACAAGCATTAGTGTGTGCTTGTAGCGCATGCACACACTAATGCTCGCATTAGTGTGTGTGTGTGTGCATGCATTAGTGTGTTTTCACACACTAATTAGTGCACAAGCACACACTAATGCTTGCATTAGTGTGTGCAATTTTTTCACACACCAATGCTCACAATAGTGTGTGCTTGTGCATGCATTAGTGTGTAGACACACTAATTTGTGCACAAGCACACACTAATGCAAGCAATAGTGTGTGCTAGAGAGGTATGCACACACTAACGCTTGCATTAGTGTGTGCTTGGGCACAAATTAGTGTATGGAAACACACTAATGCAAGCATTAGTGTGTGTGTGTGTGTATAACGCTTGAATTAGTGTGTGCTTGTGCATGAATTAGTGTGTTAACACACTAATGCATGCACAACTACACACTAATGCAAGCATTAGTGTATGCTTGTAACGCATGCACACACTAATGCGGGCATTAGTGTGTGATTGTGCACAAAATAGTGTGTGAAAACACATTAATTTGTGCACAATCACACACTAATGCAAGCATTAGTGTGTGTATAATGCATCCACACACTAATGCTCACATTAGGGTGTGCTTGTGCATGCATTAGTGTGTAAACATACTAGGGTGAAAGCATGTTAACCTGTCATGCTTTTTCATGTCCCGGACAATGCTAATTAGCACAATTTTGACATATGCTAACTAGTACAATAACTTGAGCTACATCTTCAAGATCTATGACATATGATATATCAATAGAAAGAACTTGAAACAAAGAATCCAAATGTACAACCTCCGACAAATTTTGATATTATTTGTATAATTTTACCGGACGCCCAACTTTTTGAAGATGTGCTAACTTGAAGCTGCTAACTAGCACAAAAAGCGTGACAGATTAACATGCTTTCACCCACTAATGCATGCACAAGCACACACTAATGCAAGCATTACTGTGTGCTTGTAACGTATGCACGCACTAATGCGGGCATTAGTGTCTAATTGTGCACAAAATAGTGTGTGAAAACACACTAATTTGTGCACAATCACACACTAATGCAAGCATTAGTGTGTGTATAATGCATGCACACACTAATTCTTGCATTAGTGTGTGTATAATGCATGCACACACTATTGCTTGCATTAGTGTGTGCTTGGGCATAAATTAGTGTGTGGAAACACACTAATGCAAGCATTAGTGTGTGTGTGTATAATGCATGCACACACTAATGCTTGCATTAGTGTGTGCTTGTAACGCATGCACACACTAATGCGGGCATTAGTGTGTGATTGTGCACAAATTAATGTGTTTTCACACACTATTTTGTGCACAATCACACACTAATGCCCGTATTAGTGTGTGTATGATGCATGCACACACTAATGCTTGCATTAGTGTGTGATTGTGCACAAAATAGTGTGTGTGTGTATGCGTGTGTGTACAATGTGTGTGTGCATGTTAGTGCATGTGTGTGTATGCATTATGTGTGTGTATGTGTGCAATGTGTTGAGGCGGTCCGGGGTGGGCAACAAAAGAGGCAACCTCTAAACACCCCTCAAGGCTCCGATGCTGCTCAATTGGGGCTGGCGCAACCACAAGCACAACACAACAACCAACCCACAGCCAAACCCAAATAAGATAGGGGCACCACCTAGTTAGAGAGCGAACTAGGACGCAAAAGAGGAGAATCGCTTAGCAATACAAGCGAGAAGGGAGGGTACACTATCACTAATTTAAATGCTACAAATACACACACCAAACACACACACATACACATACACACACACAAAATAAAGAGAGAGATCTTTGTGCAAGAATTTAGCTTCAATTTTAATGATTGACGTGGGTGTATGAACAGCTTGGAGGAGAGTCAAGAGACACGATTAAGTTTGATGATGTTACAATCGACAAATTATCTTAGGGTTATGGGAGACCTCTCACCATACAACCCTCTTATAATGTTTTCCCAAGCAAAAAAAACAAACACAAGAGCTCTTGAGTCACATACAAGAAGATACTACCGAAGAATCTCAAAATGAAAACGCGTCACCTTCAACCAAACGAGATGAGGTTGCCAAGCGTGAATTGGAGAGACTCAAGAGAGTTTTGACCCGCGATTTGCACCCAACTTATTGATTAAATTGATGCGCAAGAGTAGGTACAACTTTGATTGGAAGTTATGAATCACTCATTCCCTTGCAATGTTACAACTAGCTCAAAGAAGCTTTCCTATACACTACATGTAATGGTACATAGAGAGCTCACTCTCACTCCCTAAAACTAAGATGGTGTATGGCACTCTCAAAGAAGTGAGAAATAGTGTAGGGATCCTTGCCATTTACAAAGGGAGAAGGGCTCTATTTATAGGTGAGGAGAGCCCTAATTAGGATTATACCTAATCAACATTTTCATAGAAAATCATGTTTATGAAATTTTATATGTTCTTATGAGAGTGGGGCTCTCTTGTCTATTGAGTCACATGGATGTGGGATCAAGAGGAGAGAATTATTGAGGTGAAATAGATAAGATTCTAGAGAGGTGAGTGAGGAGAGCCCTAATTAGGATTATACCTAATCAACATTTTCATAGAAAATCATGTTTATGAAATTTTATATGTTCTTATGAGAGTGGGGCTCTCTTGTCTATTGAGTCACATGGATGTGGGCTCAAGAGGAGAGAATTATTGAGGTGAAATAGATAAGATTCTAGAGAGGTGAGTGATTTTTTGTGTGAGGTTGCCTACTCTACGGTAGAGTAGAGTGGGTGCAATTTACAAAAAAAAAAAAGGTTAGCAGTTAGTGTTAGTAGTTTGAAGTTAGTAGGATGGGGTAAAATTACATGGCATATGCACTCAAGGTGTATTATATGATTTATACAATGATAAAAAGTAAGAGAAGAATGAGAATATACACAATTTGGTGAAAACCATAAGATGTAAATGAAATTTTCCACCTCCTCCTCCAATGAATGAAGCGGTTGTAGAACTTTGTCGGTGCAGTTCTTGTGACCATGGGAAAGTTGAATTCTCCATGATCAAACTCTTCCTTTTGCAGGGCTTGATGTTGGTTATTTTCTGATTTTTTTCTCTTTTATGAAAGGATGAAGAGGTTATGGTAATATGAATTTGATTCTAGAGAGAGAAATTGAGCTATATGTGTGTAGAGATGATAATCTTTTGAGCTATGGAGTAAGGAGAGATGGAAATGGTGAAGAAGATGAAGTAAGCCAAGAAAGTTGCAGGTTTGAGTGAGGGATGGAGAGAAATGAGTGTATGTGTGTGGAAGTGGGAAAGGAGGTGAGAGAAGACTATGGGTTACTTTGTGAGAAAAGTGGGCAGACTGGGGTCCACTGAAAAAATCATAGCTCACTGGTGGTTGCTCCAAAAATCACCAAAATTTTTGAGGTGATTATTCAGATTTTTTTCCACATTTTCTCTTTTGACCACCGCTCCAAATTCGGAGTGGAGATGGGTGCCAAAAATTTCACCAAAAAGCCTGGTTTTTATGCCTGCAACAGTCTTTTAGTGCCCCCCTCCTTCGTTGAATTTGTACAATGCATCCAAGAGTGAGCCCCTCCTTTGTCATATCATAATACAAAGCATCCAAGTTGCCCTTTACACATGCATGGAGGAGGATTATTGGTGAATAAAGCAATATATACATGGTGGGACTAGTGTATGAACTATTCATGGATTTTAGCTCAATGAGCACATGGTCTTAGAATAATGAGTAAAAATAAAAATAAAAAATATGGAGGAATTATGGATATGGAAAGATATTGGAATCATATGATATGGTTCCTCTTTGTATTATTTTGGGTGAACGAGAAAAAGGTATACAAGTAAATAATATAATAAACGTGACTAAGAGAGTAGAAATCAATTTTTGTTTTCACGAGCACTACAAGAGGCTATTCATATAAGCGACGCTCACACTGCGACGCTCAAAAAAAAAAAATCCCGGCGTCGCTATGAGCGTCGCAAATTTACAAGTAAATTTGCGATGCTCATAGCGACGCCGGCTAGGCTAAAAAAAATAACAGAGAGCGCCCAAAAACTCAGATCTCAGATTTGAGTTTTTCGGCGCCCTCAAGCAAGGAGCAGGTAACGCTCTCCCTCTCTCTCTCTCTCTCTCTCTCTCTCTCTCTCTCTCTCTCTCTTTCTTCTCCACACACACACACACACACAGGAGGAGAGGAAGGAGAGCCAGGTATGCTCCTTCCCTCTCCTCACTCTCATGTTCCTTTCCCCTCTTTCTCTCTCTCTCTCTCTCTCTCTCACACACACACACACACACATACACATAGTGTTTTTGAGAGAGAGAGAGAGAGAGAGAGAGAGAGAGAGAAAGAGTACAAACATAAATAAAAACGCACACACACATACATAAACAAAGAATGCACACACACATTGAGAGAGGAAAAGAGAGAGAGAGCATGCATAAACAAAAAACGCACACATTGAGAGAGGAAAAGAGAGAGAGAACATGCATAAACAAAAAACGCACACATTGAGAGAGGAAAAGAGAGAGAAAACATGCATGAACAAAAAAACGCACACACATTGAGAGAGAAAGAGAGAGAAAACATGCATAAACAAAAAAACTCACACACATTGAGAGAGAAAGAGAGAGAAACTAATTTAACATCGTAGGAAACTAATTAAAATTAAAAGACCTAAAGATCTAGCCGACGAGGAGTTGAACTCAAGACCTATTATTCAAGAGGGAAATGGCATAACCAATCTATCATACTTGTCATGGGTGATAGAAAGGTTATACCATTTATCTCTTTTTATTGGCACACACATCCACACACGCGCACACACACAAGAAGAAGAGAGTTATAACGTCGTAGGAAACTATCCTAAAAGATGTTAAAGATTAGGTTAGATGTAGACTTACGTTAAATTAGATTTAGGTTTATTTAAGTTAAATTAGATTAGATTTAGGTTTATTTTTAGTTAGATTTACGTTTATTTACGCTAGATTTAGATTTATGTCATATTAGATTAGATTTAGGTCTCCATAGACTGCGATGCCTGCATGAAGCGGGTGAAGAAAGCCCTCAATGGAATATAGGGTATTGCTGCCTTCACTCATGGTGGGCTCCGTCGATCCAAACGTACTGGTGAAATGTCTTTAGAAGATAGGGAAGAAGGTGGATCTTCAGGGCGGCAAGAGTCACTAATCCCCGACAATGACCATCTAGACAACCTCTAGTCATTCAACAGCAACTTCAAAGTTAGTAACAAGAGCAAGAACGGTCCAAAGGGCCAATTGCTGTCGCCAGATGTGGATGGAGATGAGGCAGCGTCACCGCCAGAAGTTCACTCTCACATCTTTAGTGATGAGAATGCCAACTCTTGCCGAGTTATGTGAAAAATTATGTGTTAAATCAGTTTTAAGGTTCTTATAATCCCTGTTAGTTTAGTTCTTTGTTTTTAATATAACATAATTTACGTTAGATTTAGATTTATGTTATATTAGATTAGACTTAGGTTTATTTAGGTTCACACACACACACACACACACACACACAAGAAGAAGAGAGTTTTAACGTCGTAGGAAACTATCCCAAAAGACGTTAAAGATTAGGCTAGATGTACACTTACGTTAAATTAGATTTAGGTTTATTTTTAGTTAGATTTACGTTTATTTAGATTTACGCTTATTTACGTTAGATCGAGTCCACGCAAGAATTACTTACGGTTTAGGGTTTAGAGTTAGACGAATAGTGAAAAGATCTACTGTGAAAAGATGTTAAGATGCTGTGAAGTGCTACAGCTAGAGAAGAGACAAAGGGGTTTTGTCCACTACATGCAGTATCATGTAGACGTGGGTCTGTAGATTTCTTGTACCCACAAATATAGGTATTGACCAATAAAGACGAGATTATAACCCGGTGGTTCTGATCCCCGTGCACCTCTAGACCGAGGTGTGCGGGGATTGGACATGACTAGAGAATGTGAGGTATAGAGAGAGAGAGAGAGAGAGAGAGAGAGAGAGAGATAAGACGAAGAATGCCAATAGAATATTAAATTTGTTGTCCAGGTTATAAGATTTTTATCCTCATTATGAGTAGTGACGAGGATGTGGGACCGTGCAACCGAAACACCTATCTCTCAACGAGGGTCTTATGTCCTTGTAATCAATGCAAGCATGATGTGCGACAGACAAGACGTGTTTCTTTGCAGCACGTTCGCAAATTTGGCGAGTTCAATCCATCTATTATAGATCGAGTTGTTGCCAATTATAACTCGTCGGACTCTGACGCTGGCCAACAAGCAGCAATCTTGCAACCCAATAGACGTGTTCGCAGGCGCTTTGGTCAAGCAGCATATGTGAGGCCAAAAGATGTAGCCTCTGACAGCTCGGGGGATGATCATGCAGAGCACATTCCCCACGAGGCAATGTTTGAGCCCGAGATTGATGAAATGATCGAGACGATCATGGATTCAGAAAGGCTTATCTATGATGATATGAAAAGTGAAGCCGATACGCCATTGTATAATGGAGCACGTATGTCTAGATTGAAAGCACTCCTGGTTCTTCTCAACATGCAGGCAAAGTTTGGATGGAGTGACACTAGCGTCACAGCGCTTTTCAAGTGATCTATTACAATTAGTTTACTTTAATAAAACTCTAAATGTAAAATGATCTTATAGATTTTTACACGACTGTATCGCATTTTTATGTTGTGTAGATTTCTTAAAGAGCACATTCTACCAGCTGACAATGTGATGCCAGATTCCCGAGATGAAGCATGAAAGATTTTGCAAAACTTGGGGATGGATTACAATTCTATCCACGCTTGTCCTAATGACTGCATTCTTTTCAGAGGGGAATACATAGACATGGAGAAGTGTCCGAAATGTGATTCCGAAAGATATCGAGTAGATCTCCACGGGACAAAAATTCCACAAATGGTTTTGCGACATTTCCCTCTGCTTCCTCGCATCAAGCATTTCTTCGAATGTAAGTCCATGGCCGCCCTAGCATCATGGCATGAGGAGAATAAATCTTCGGATGGTGTGCTACGAATTCCTGCAGATTGCGTAGCCTGGAAACAGATAGATGGAACATGGTCGGATTTTGCCAAGGAAGCTCGAAATTTGCGCTTAGGCCTGGCTATGGATGGCGTAAATCCATTTGGTCAAAGATCAACATCTTACAGTGTATGGCCTATTATAATCGTCAACTACAACATTCCCTCGTGGTTGACTACGAAGAAGGGGCACCTATGGCTAAGCTTGATTGTGCCAGGGCGATATAAAGTGGAGAATATGGATGTGTATCTTCGTCCACTATTGGAAGAGCTACAACAATTGTGGATTGGCATAGAGGTGGTGGATATGAGCCGACACACAGGACGACGGAATGCTTTGATCAGAGGCATTCTAATGTGGACCATGCATGACTGTCCCGGGCTAACAAAATGCTCAGGTGATCTATTGAAACTCCTCACTCAGACACTGTATATCTTGTTTTTTTCCATAGTTGATCTATTATCATGTGTATACATGCAGGGCTTCAAACAAGCGGATAGAGAGCATGTGTCACATGTGGACCTAGACTGAATGCACGTAGGGCGCCCTCACTGAAGAAGCAAATCTACGAAGGTCATCAAGCGTATCTTCCAGAGAATCATGTGTTACGCGATGGCTTTTTGGGAAGAGAGCCACCAAGGATGTCTGCACAATCATGGTTAGAGCAGAAGGAGATGTGCGATGACGGATTGCCTCCAGGGATGAAGAGACTATCTCTATGGTACGAGTTACCATACTGGCCCCGACTCATGATCAATCACTTGCTCGATCCAATGCACATATTCAAGAATGTGGGTAGTCTACTATGGGACCATCTGACCGGCAAGAAAGATACTTTGGGAGCCAGAGTTGACCTTAGAAATGTGGATCGTATGGAGAAATATTGGCCGCAAATAGCGTCTGATGGATCGATAAAACTCCCTAAAGCACCCAGGATTTTCACAGGAGCCCAAGAACGCAAAGTAAAAGAGACCATTCGATCTTTGCGGACCCCCACTGGCGTAATGCACTCGCTCCGAACGTGCTTTACTAAAGAAGGAAAGCTTACCGGTTTGAAGTCACACGATTGGCATAAAATGTGTCAGGTACGTTCATAGTGGACTTTAATAACATTGCATAAAATGTGGACTTTAATATCATTGCTGCACATACTTTACAGTTTATTTTACCGGTTGCCATTGAGGGATGTTTGTCTCTCGACATCCGTAACACAATCTACAAACTTGCAAAGCTGGTGCAATGGATCTCACAAAAGGAGATCAACGTAGACTCCATACCATTCGCCAAACTAAATGCTGCGGAGCTTGTGTGCATGTTTGAGAAACATTTTCCTACTACAATGCTAACCATTCAGGTGCATCTTCTTGTTCACATAGTTGATGAGGTGGAAATAGCTGGCACAGTTCATTCCAGATGGATGTTCTTCTTAGAGCGTTTCATGAAAACGCTTAAGGGATATGTGCGTCAAAAGGCACGTCCGGAGGGTAGCATGGCAGAAGGTTGGTTGGTATCAGAGTCCCTAGTGTACATTGGAGAGTGGCTAGACGGATTTGATAAATCCCGGGACACGCTATGGCGAACCATAGATGATGAGCGCATATCTGGGATTGTCATGTGCAATCTCGGTGTTGAGAAGAAGATGACGGAAGATCTAGAGGCTAAAATCAACCGATTTTGCATGCTTCACAATCCAGTGATGCAAAAGTGGATTTCACAATATGAGGATGCAAAGCAAGAGCGATAAAGGGCACGAATCGAGTGGAGACGGGGAAGAAGACCACCGATGCACTATCTGACGGGTCTGGAGAGCCTACCAACATTCATGAGCTTAAGATGGTTGCACAATCAATTGAAAAGCGCACAACAATGCGGTGACTAAGTGACTGAGGAAGAGTGGGAGTACTCTCGAGGTTGCGCGACCAAGGTAAGTTTGCAATGTACGACTAGATAGTGACTTTATTTCTAAACGTTTGAACGGCCACTCATAATCTTTGTTCGTTGTAGTATAAGTCATACACAGCAGCATGGTGTAAAGGTCGACATTTTAGGGTGGAACGGATCGACAAAAAGCGTTTTACTCAAGATTGTGGAATCATGGCAAAATTTGAACAGTCTAGTCGACGACGTTCCTCTGATGCAGATCCTGTGGTGGCGGAACTCACTTACTTCGGCACGCTACAAGAGATTTTGAGGATCGATTACAAAGGATTTTTTTTCGACTTGTTCGACGTGCAATGGTTCAAGATAATCATGGAGGGTCGCAACGCTACTGTGCGTAGAGGAGAGTCTGGTTTTCTTGAGGTGGATTCTACTAAGAAATGGACTGACCTAAGAGACACTTTCGTACTACCCGAGCATTGTGAACAAGTAAGTATGTAAATAGTTAACATCCCCCTTTTACAAGTTATGTGCTTGAAAGCTCTCATGTAAGTTATGTGGCTCTGGCAGGTAATATTTCATCCTACAAAGTCTACATCAAATTGGTGGTACGTCATAGAGGTAGCCCCTCGTAGTGCAAGGACGTATGAAGGCTACCATGTGCCAATCACAACGGCATCAATGGAGGAGATAAGAGAAGATGCTCAATCAGAAGCCGCTGCGGTGGTTCCAGACGAACATCAAGATGCTACTGCTCTATATGGGGTGCATGGAGAGGAGCTACAAAATGAAACAGAGGATATGTGTTTAAACGGAGAGCTCTATATAGATATAGGAAGTTATGCTGAGTTATGCGAGGATGAGAGAGAGATCTCTTAAAGCCACAAATATTGTATTTGAACAATTTTGCTCCGTGTTGTAAAAGCTCTGGCTCTCTAAGTACCTTCCATGGTGTATAACGCTCTTTTCTACTCGCGCTCACATCTTTTGATTGAAAATTTTGAGTTTTCGACTTGCCTCTTCTATCACTCAATTCATTGCGTCATTGTATTTATATGCGTCATTACGTCATTGTATTTAATGGTCTTTGCGTCATTGTCTACTCTATTCATTCAATATTAAGTTTAAATATTCGTGTGTTTAATGCAGGTATGGATGATGTGTCAATTCATTTTGCCTATGATATGTACAATCAATCAATTCATTTTGCCTATGATGTGTACAATTGTCAATTTTGCAAACAATGTATCTTGTGGGTGACTATTTTGGGTCTATTATCTACCCTTGCACTTTTTTTAAAAATTGAATCAAGTACAATATGGTTGATGGGTGGCAGGGCATTCAATGCCCTGTCACCAAAAAAAAATAATCTCGGGCGTCGCTATAACCGTCGCTATTTATGGCTCTGGAGCGTCTCTATAAGCGTCGTTATAGACTTCTGTGTAAACGTCGCTATAACCGTCGCTATGAGTGTCGCTATGAGCGTCTCTATATAGCGACGCATATAGCGACGCTCTCGTAGCGACGGTTTTAGCGACGCCGGGGGTTATAAAAACCGAGTGTATTTTCGTCGCTAACAGCGTCACAAGAGCACACAACCTCTTGTAGTGGAGGATGAGGGTGAAAATGTAGGGGTGATTTGTATAAAAGAAAAATACGAGGTTAGAGTATATACACATTAGCAAATATATACTTATGGTGGAAGAGGATGAAAGAAGGCATACACAGGTTTAGTAAAACACACACCTAAGTATAAATATTTGAATAAAATATCAAAGTAATTATAAAAAATCCTATATTTAGGCCATATATACAATGCAATGTTTACACACAAATAGGCCATAATATATTTTATTTTTTTGACTCAACTAGCCCAAATTACTAGCTAGCTGACGATTTTAAGGAGATATGGAAAAAATTCCCTGACTCACACACGCCTATGTACAATGAAATGGTAGGGATAGCCACAGTGTTTGGGTGATTTTGGTAGGGTGAGGTAGCTTACTATAGCAATTACGGAGAGCCAAAAAATGGCTATCAGTGTATGCATTGTGTGTGTGTGCATGTGTGTGTGTATGTGTTTGTGTGTGTGTGTGTGTGTGTGTGTGTAGAAGAACGAGAAGAAAGAGAGAGAGTTCGAGCACTTACAGTCGTGACCTCGATCGCTTGGATATGTTGGGGATGGAGATGAAGAGAGTAAAAGATCTTGGAGATGGAGAGGGAAACAGGCCCGTGCAAAGAAGGAGCTCGTTTTTGAATTTTTGGCATTCAATTTCGCAGGGGCACGTAGGTGCCTCCTTTATATAAAAAACTTTGCTGTAAATTTTACCGCGTCTATTACTGCTTCTTCTCCCACGTGTATTACCACGAAAATCTCTGATGAGACATTAAGGTTATGCCGACTGGATGACCTCTTGTACCCACCTCTTTACCTTACAGTCCCCCTCTATCTTTAATGAGTGTTAGTCATGTCAGTACCAACATTCTTGATTCTTCTTTTTCTTATTTTATTTTTTCTTATTTAGTGTGTGGTCGTGTGTGCAGGTCGATTGGGATGACGTCGGTCCGCCGGTTGGCACGGAACGAACTCGATGGTTGAGCAAGCGACTACCATGTCCATGTACGGGATGTAAGCGTGTGATTGCATGGCTTCGTCATATATTCTTGGCTCATATGGATGATTATGGACTATGGGACGATCCGATGAAACGCGCTCGAATGGAAACTAGCGATCCGAGGGTTTTGGCATCCATTGATGTCGCTCCCCATTGGAGTGTGATCGGATGCGGAGGCAGGAGGAGGACGGAAGAGAAATTGTGTCAAGACGCAGTCATGGGAGAGGGGTCACACCTGCCGTCCGATATGGGTGGGTCCACACGAGCGCATATGGGGATCTCCCCACCACCCCGCCCCACATGGAGGTGGAGGAAGATCATTTGCACAATATGGTTGAGGATCTTCTTGCACGTGAGGCGGAGAATGAGTGTGAGCTTGAGTGTGCATGTGAAGAAGCCACCCAAAAAACCAAAGATTCAATGCTAGAGGCAACACACACTGCTCTTTACGAGGGATGCTCCTACTCCATATTATGAGAGTCGATGCACTATTGAGGTACGTTTAAGTGTAATAAGTGTTAGTTGAGAGTTTTTTTCGTGGTTATATGAAATAAGCACAAGGAGAACAAATAAGCCCTAAATAATGGGAGTACATGCGAGGATGTCTACCAAGGGTAATATACTCAATGTGTTTAGTGTGTGTGTGTGAGTGTGTGTGTGTGTGGGAGTGTGTGTGTGTGGGTGTGTGTGTGTGTATGTGTGTATGTGAGTGTGTGTGTGTGTATGTGTGTCATCTCTCTCTCTCCCTCTCTCTCTCTCTCTCTCTCTCTCTCTCTCTCTCTCTCTCTCTCTCTCTCATCTATCCTAATTGGTTATTTGCAAGCCTTCACATTCAACTCTATGTGGTCCGAAGGACGTCATTTTTGAACCCGCAAGATAGATGAGCGTCGAACCACTCACGATAGTGGAGTTATGGGCAACTTTGACATGACAACACAAGAGGTGAGGGAATGTGGAAAAATAGAGAGGATAATCAAAGTGGATTTCAGAACATTTCACAAATATCTCTTTGACTGCCGATGGTTTGCGGGTGAGGTTAAGAGACATGAGAATGGGCTCTATATGGTAGACTCCGGGCAATTTCATCGCGAGAAGACCAACAACTCGGTGCAACCTAGTAGTTGTGAGCAGGTAAAGTCCATGTGCAACTCACTAAAACATTATATGATACATATAAAACTACATTCATGTTGCTGTTTGCTCTATGACCTATAGGTGTTTTATGTGCCTTGTATGTATTGAAGACAACTTTGGTATGTTATTCTAGTCACACCATGGAGTAGATCTATCTTTGCAAATACGAACATAGAGACTTTGGCAGATCCCACCATACCATCTCAAGAAGACGCCAATGACGATGATGCAGATGAGGTCGAGGAGAACCAACCGTTCCCAATAACCAACCATAGTGAGGAGGAGGACGAGGATGGAGAGGATGATGATGATTCAATAGGAGAGGCTGTAGAGGATAAATCAATAGATCTATTTGTTGATTTAGCTACCATGGGGTTGGACATGGATGTAAGCACTTGTAGAGATCTCTTGGAGGATGAAAATTTGTAAATATATTTTGGATTTTTTCTTCTTTCTCTAATTATGTTGTACAAAAGGGCTATTTGTTTATGAACGCAAGACAATACAATTTTGATCATCGTTCGCTTGCCATTTCCATATGAATGCATAGTTGACATAAGATTTTGAGGTGGAAACAAAATATTTTTTGATATAGAATCTCATGGAGTACAAATGAGTAGAGTAGGAGAATCATACCAATAGATGAGGCAAGCAAAGAGAAAGAGGCACTAAAAATCCCAATGATAATGGGATTTCTTACACTCCATGCAAAAAGATGGTACCAATTTCTGAAAAGTAACAAAATAGAATAGAATTTATAGAAAGGGAAAAGTGGGAGAGGAATGGGGACAGCCGGCCAAGTGGATTCTTTATTGCGGCAATCTGCGCGGCTATATGCGTGGTAATACATGAGGTAATAATCGCGGAAAAATCGGAAAACCCGCCAGCAGGGCTACAGCATACAATCTCTCTCTTTCTTAAACCTCTCTCTCTCGTCTTATGCGGTAATGTTGTGCGGTAACAGAAGCATTCTCCCATAGTGTCGGACCCTATGATGCCATGGCAGTAGGACCCTGCGATGCCATGGGAGTGGGACCCTGTGATGGAAGGGGAGTAGGATGATAAGAAGGGGCCATAGACTGAGGTACCATGAGTGCAAGGCTCTGGATGTAAGGAGTCCCTCCGTGACTCCCCCATGGAGTGGACTATGGAGAAGTATTGTAGGTCGTAAGCTGCTACCCAAACAATCCCTCTGTCGAATGGAGGTACTGTAAAGAGATAGGCCGCTGTAGGTCTAGATCTTTGACCAGTGGAGGAACTAGATTATAGTAGGTGTAGGATGGCTATGCTTGCAATTAACAAAAATAAACCTATCACTGCATCAAGACTCGGGTCCACTGGAGGCAATGTCCTCCTCGGGTGGGAGCCCACCTGGTATGTGAATCAACCAAAAGAAGAGCTAGATGGCTACTCCTCACCAGGTGGTCTCTCCTCTAACATATAAATTACAAAGAGCAATATGAGATTTAGCTTTCCCCCCTACTCACTCATCTATACATACGTACACAAGTATATATGAACACAGGCACGTAGATACGTATACATACTAGTATACATAAGTAAAGGCCAGTAGTGCGCGCCAAAGGTCAATTAGTGGCACCTCTTGAGATATCATGATAGTTTCAACCGTGGTAAAACCAAAGGTACGTTGCGGTAGTCCATGCATGAGTGGATCAATGACCGCAACGCCACAATAAAAAAAGACTATACCCAAGAGGAAGCATCTAACCTTCGGGTGATATGCTCCCGTACTTAGTGCCTACATACATGAATAAACAAATATACATGTACACACAAATATATATACAATTAGGTAAATGTAGCCATTGTTTTGAGTGGAGATAAAGAGCTATGGTTGTAAATATAGCCATCGTTTTGTGTTGTGCACAGTGTGAGAGTACTCTCAATTCTGTAGAGTGCTTTGAAGAAGAGATTCTTCTTGCACAACATCTCTTCACAATAGCTCCTTGTTTGAGGAATTACTGTGTACATTGCATGCCTGCCTCCATTCTCAGATACGGTGCCGTTGAAAGCATCCCAACCTAATGCGGCGTCCATGGGGAGAAATACATAGGAAGAGAGAGAGACAGATAGAGAAGGAGAAGAGAGTAGAAAGTAATTTTTGAATTCCATTGACTTCACGTAAAGAAGGTGTTTTTCAAAGCACTCTACAGAAGCAGAAGCATAGCCGCACCGTACACATCACAAAATGGTTGCTTCGCCTAGAACCATTGCTCTTTACCTCCCTATTTCTTTATCTTCCTCTCTCTCTCTCTCTCTCTCTCTCCTTCTCTTTCCCTCTTTATGTATCTCTCTCTCTCTCTCTCTCTCTCTCTCTCTCTCTCTCTCCCTCTCCCTTTTTCTCTGTATCCCTCTCTTTCTCTCTATGTCTTTCTTTCTCTCTCTCTTTCTCGCCCTCTTTCTCTCTCTCTCTCTCTCTCTCTCTCTCTCTCTCTTTCTCTCTCTTTCTTCTCTCTTTCTCTATTTCTCTCTCTCTTTCTCTCACTTTTTCCCTATCTATCTCTCTCTTTCCCTCCCCCCTCCCCCTTCTCTCTCTCTCTCTCTCTCTCTCTCTCTCTCTCTCTCTCTCTCTCTCTCTCTCTCTCTCTTTCTCTATTTCTCTAGTTCTCCCTCCCTCTCTTTCCCTCTTTACCTCTCTCTCTCTCTCTCTCTCTCTCTCTCTCTCTCTCTCTCTCTCTCTCTCTCTCTCTCTCTCTCTCTACTCTCTCTCCCTCTTTCCCTCTCTCTCTCTCTATGAAAATCTCTAGCTGTTTACTGCGGTGTTTTGTCGTTTTTTGTAGAGAGAAGGTCCAAACTCAGCTGGAGAGGGAAGACAGAGGAGAGCGGGGGAATTTTTTTTGTTATTAAATTGTTACCATGACTATTTTTGTGTTTATTAGCACAATTATTACCGTTGAACTTTCAAATTTCGGCTTCAACATCCTACCCCCCCCCCCCCCCCCACCCTCACGCACCTTTCAAATTTTGTTGTTTCCCTCCTCTCAATAAAAATTAAAGAATATTGTATGAAATTTTCAAATTTAAAAAAGAAAAGAGACAGAAAGAGAAAGAGCGATAGAGAGAGGAGGGGTGAAGAGGAGGGTAAATAATAAGATTATACTTGGTTACAGCTAAAATAATCACTATCACTTGATTAACATAATTGAGAATGTTCACAAAATTAGAGAGAGACAGAGGGGGGAGAGAGATGAATGGATTACACGACCAAAAATATTCATAACATTACGCAGACATATTTGTGTGTACATAAATATTTGTTTATGCATGTATGTAGGCACTAAGTACGGGAGCATAGCACCGGAAGGTTAGACACTTCCTCTTGGGTATAGTCCTTTTTTAATCGTGGTGTTGCGGCCATTTATCCACTCATGCATGGATTACCGCAATGTACCTTTGGTTTTACCACGGTTGAGACTGCGATGATATCGAAAGAGGTGCCACTTGACCTTTGGTACTACGAGCCTCTACTTAGGTTTACTTGTATGTATATGTACCTATGTGCTTGTGTACGTATTTATAGATGAGTGAGTAGGGGGGAAAGCTAGAAATTAGCGCAGTAACATCAGTGGCAAGTGGCACGAAAATAGCTACGGGTATATTACCGCAGGTACTTATACCATGATTATTGCTTGCAAACCACTACCACATTTTCCTACTACCATGCTAACCATTCAAGTGCGTCTTCTTGTTCACATAGTTGATGAGGTGGAAATAGCTGGCACAGTTCATTCCAGATGGATGTTCTTCTTAGAACTTTTCATGAAAACGCTTAAGGGATATGTGCATCAAAAGGCACGTCCGGAGGGTAGCATGGCAGAAGGTTGGTTGGTATCAGAGTCCCTAGTGTACATTGGAGAGTGGCTAGATGGATTTGATAAAGCCCGGGACACGCTATGGCGAACCATAGATGATGAGCGCATATGTGGGATTGTCATGTGCAATCTCGGTGTTGAGAAGAAGATGACGGAAAATCTAGAGGCTAAAATCAACCGATTTAGCATGCTTCACAATCCAGTGATGCAAAAGTGGATTTCACAATATGAGGATGCAAAGTAAGAGCAACAAAGGGCACGAATCGAGTGGAGACGGGGAAGACGACCACCGATGCACTATCCGACGGGTCTGGAGAGCCTACCAACATTCATGAGCTTAAGATGGTTGCACAACCAATTGAAAAGCGCACAACAATGCGGTGACGAAGTGACTGAGGAAGAGTGGGAGTAGTCTCGGGGTTGCGCGACCAAGGTAAGTTTGCAATGTACGACTAGCTAGTGACTTTATTTCTAAACGTTTGAACGGCCACTCATAATCTTTGTTCGTTGTAGTATAAGTCATACACAGCAGCATGGTGTAAAGGTCGACATTTTAGGGTGGAACGGATCGACAAAAAGCGTTTTACTCAAGATTGTGGAATCATGGCAAAATTTGAACAGTCTAGTCGACGACGTTCCTCTGATGCAGATCCTGTGGTGGCGGAACTCACTTACTTCGGCACGCTACAAGAGATTTTGAGGATCGGTTACAGAGGATTTTTTGTCGACTTGTTCGACGTGCAATGGTTCAAGATAATCATGGAGGGTTGCAACGCTACTGTGCGTAGAGGAAAGTCTGGTTTTCTTGAGGTGGATTCTACTAAGAAATGGACTGACCTAAGAGACACTTTCGTACTACCCGAGCATTGTAAACAAGTAAGTATGTAAATAGTTAACATCCCCCTTTTACAAGTTATGTGCTTGAAAGCTCTCATGTAAGTTATGTGGCTCTGCAGGTAATATTTCATCCTACAAAGTCTATCAAATTGGTGGTACGTCATAGAGGTAGCCCCTCGTAGTGCAAGGACGTATGAAGGCTACCATGTGCCAATCACAACGGCATCAATGGAGGAGATAAGAGAAGATGCTCAATCAGAAGCCGCTGCGGTGGTTCCAGACGAACATCAAGATGCTACTGCTCTATATGGGGTGCATGGAGAGGAGCTACAAAATGAAACAGAGGATATGTGTTTAAACGGAGAGCTCTATATAGATATAGGAAGTTATGCTGAGTTATGCGAGGATGAGAGAGAGATCTCTTAAAGCCACAAATATTGTATTTGAACAATTTTGCTCCGTGTTGTAAAAGCTCTAGCTCTCTAAGTACCTTCCATGGTGTATAACGCTCTTTTCTACTCGCGCTCACATCTTTTGATTGAAAATTTTGAGTTTTCGACTTGCCTCTTCTATCACTCAATTCATTGCGTCATTGTATTTATATGCGTCATTACGTCATTGTATTTAATGTTCTTTGCGTCATTGTCTACTCTATTCATTCAATATTAAGTTTAAATATTCGTGTGTTTAATGCAGGTATGGATGATGAGGAGTTTCTTTCTTCTTTGTCACCGCAGCAGAGACAGTGGTACGTGGAGCGTCATCGCTCTGGCGCATCATCGGGCGTTCCTACTCCATCCGCATCTCCCTCTCTTTCGGAGCATTCAACGCGCTCCGAAGCTTCGGTGTCGACGAGACGATCTTCACACTCGTCTAGACACCGGCGCTCTAGTGGTGGCGGTGGCGGTTGTTGTGGGGATTCCGCCGCCGATGCCTCCACACCGCCTCGTGTTCGACGAGGCTCTTTACCCTCCCCTTCTTTGCCTGCCCCCACACCAGCCACAACATCGCAATTTACTCCAGGTTTTGCGTGGCTGACTGTTCCTAGCAGCTACACACCTCTAGCTACTCCGCCAGGAGCCACCCCACTCGACACTCCTCGCTTCGGGGCCCAGACGCCGGTGGAGACACCTGACGTCCGTACCCCCATCGACATGCCGCTAGAGACCCCTGCCGGGACACCCAGGTTCACGCGTCACCGGCCAGAGGGCTTGCCTTACTCCGTCGACTTCAGCGGCGGCATCATCATGGATGATGACGGCAAGAAGGTGATCTCGCGCATGCGTGGTCTTTGCTGTCAGCTGTTTAGACACTACATACTAAACAAATGGAGTGAAGTACCACGTTATTTAAAATCCAGAGTCATCAGCATACTTCATGATGTGTTTCCCGTTCCAACACGGGATCAGCGCTTCAATGAAGACCTGATGAAGATTCGAATGCGCGAATACTGCAAACACAAGCGTTCCGAAGTGCAAAAAGCAATCAAGCATGGGTGGAACAAGCTTGATTGGCTGGCCAAAGAAGATTGGAAGAATGCGAAGAAAGCAACGCGCGAGAATCCCGACAAGTGGAAGCAACAAAAGGATGCAGCCAGAGCGCGAGTAGAGGCAGGGAGCTCGCACCACTTGGGGAGCGGTGGATGGACATCATTTGAGGCCAATTTTGTAAGTGTTTTCGCATTGCTCTTTATGTTCGATAGTTTAGGGTTTATGAGTTTTTTAATTCTAACATAATGAAATCTTTGTATGTTTTGACAGTGGTCGATGACAGGACGTGATCCCACACCATACGAGCGCGTGTACGTAGGCAGGAAGGGCTTAAACGCCTTGATAGACATTCTCAGTTCTCGCGGCGGCATGGTTAGTATTAGGGTTTACTCTTTTCTATTTTTTGTATTGTTTTATAAATGTTGTTATATGTTTATACTTACTGAAAGCTGTCTTATTGTCTTTTTTTGCAGAATCCGACAGATACGCCGCTTGGACGCGATGAGACGTCTGACTAGACGACGTCAGTTTAGCCGTAGCTAGATAGCATTAGTTTAGGGTTTCTCATAGCTTATGTATCATGAGACGGATTTTATACGTCTTTTTGAACTATGTATATTATTACATTTGCCAATCAATTCATTTTGCCTATGATGTGTACAATTGTCAATTTTGCAAACAATGCGTCTTGTGGGTGACTATTTTGGGTCTATTATCTACCCTTGCACTTTTTTAAAAAAGTGAATCAAGTACAATATGGTTGATGGGTGGCAGGGCATTCAATGCCCTGTCACCAAAAAATCTTTCTCTCGGGCGTCGCTATAATCGTCGCTATTTATGGCTCTGGAGCGTCGCTATAGACTTCTGTGTAAACCTCGCTATAAGCGTCGCTATGAGCGTCTCTATATAGCGACGCTTATAGCATCGCATATAGCGTCACATATAGCGACGCTATTAGCGACGGTTTTAGCAACGCCGGGGGTTATAAAAACCCAGTGTATTTCCGTCGCTAACAGCGTCACAAGAGCACACAACCTCTTGTAGTGGGATTTTCACAGGAGGCCAAGAACACAAAGTAAAAGAGACCATTCCATCTGTGCGGACCCCCACTGGCATAATGCACTCGCTCTGAACGTGTTTCACTAAAGAAAGAAATCTTACCGGTTTGAAGTCACACGTCTGGCATAAAATGTGTAAGGTATGTTTGAAGTGGAATATATCATAGTGGGAATTGTGTAACAAATTTGTGTGTGGACTTTAATATCATTTCTAGATGTGTTTTGCAGTTTATTTTACCAGTGGCCATTGAGGGATGTTTGTCTCCTGACGTCCGTAACACAATCTACAAACTTGCGAAGTTGGTGCAATGGATCTCACAAAAAGAGATCAATGTAGACTCCATACCATGCACCAAACTAAATGTTGTGGAGGTTGTGTGCATGTTTGAGAAACACTTTCCTACTACCACACCAACCATTTAGGTGCATATTCTTGTTCACATAGTTGATGAGGTGGAAATAGCTGGCACAATACATTCCAGATGGATGTTCCTTTTAGAACGTTGGTGCACCCAAACTGTGTTGCCTGTGGAAGTGTCAACAGTAGGGATGGCATCAGGCAGGTTGATGGTATCGTACTTTAGCAGGACTTAGATGCATTTTGGAGCAAGTCTCATAGTGATGTGTATGTCAGATGCGGCCTTTTTTTGGTCAAGTTGTTATTTTGGAGCTCTACTAGTTGGGATGCTTACAAATTCCTAAAGCTCAGCGATTGATATCTTTTTCTGTAGCCTAGATTGTGCGCTAAAACTCGGTTTTTGGCTTGTCATTCAGAGTTCTAGGGAGCAAGATGTGCCAGGATGAAGGTCGAGCTCGATCTCTTGGGAATTGTTGAATGTCGCATTGAGCTCAAAGTCGAAAGCGATCATGGCGATCGTCTCCTCACCCGGTGGAGATCTCAACATCAGAGGATTGGTTTATATCTACCTGCGGCCATGATTGTCTTGGCACAAGAGTCTGAATTAAGGTATGCAGAGCTAAGCACGATTGCTCGATCGTGGCTTGCTTTTCTCGCAGGAACATGGTCCAAGTCATAAGTCAAAAGGGAAAAAAAAAAAATCTTGAAAATAGCCATGCTAAAAAACGAGCTCCAATTGATAGAAGGTGGCGACGCCATCTGGATGGAGAGGAGCGCAGTTCCGGTATGGAAGGGAGCCCTTGATACGGGTGTTATGAAGAGGATGGTGCTACTGCAGTGCATGCAGAACGTCAGTGGAGCATGGGTGGTTGTCAAAATGAGAGGAGTGGCCACATAGCACAGAAAAAGGGAGGCTGCCTACTCACAGAGCAGGAGCGATCTGAAGGGGGTCCATCCAGGGCCGCCAGTAGGGGAGGCTCAGGGACGTGACCAAGGGGGGCCAGTTATATATAGGAGGGGTGACTAATAGCGATGTCGCTATTGGCCAGAGCAGAGCAGAGGGAGATGAAGCCGGGACCGCCATGGCCTGAGCAGGCCTGGGGGGAGCTGAAAGCAGAGCATCGAGAGGAGCAGGTCTGGTCCTGAGTGAAGGCTCGTACCCTGGGGGAGAGTGCAAAGAGCCGGGCCAGAAATTCAAGGGTTGCCCCATCAACAGGGCTACAAGAGGCGAAAGAGAGAGAGGGTTGGCTGTGTGCAGGGTTGAGAAAAATATGTAGGGTGCCGTGTCAAGGTTATCACGCTTGGGGAAGTTGGTGTACAAAGGCAAAACTCTAGAGAGAAGGGCCCAAGAGCTTACAGTCCAGAGAAGACTGAACTGATCAAGAGCTTATGCAGAGCCACCAAAGCAAAACAAAAACAAGGTTACGTGAGCACCAAGGGACCCTTGCAAGACCTGCAAGGAAGGAGGGACAATTCTTTTTGCAGAATATTTTCCATTTTCCATCCTCCAATTGTGACCAGTTTAGTCAGAATATTCAATATCTTCATAATCTAAATGTCTCCTTTAATTATTCTCCACCTTTCTTTCTTGTTTTTGTGACGACTGGAGTATGCTATACACATGTGCTTTCGGCATATATCCGATGTATGAGTATATAATGAAGGGAAGTTTTCTATGCCAAGAGGGTACGAATATGTGAGGAAACTTATGCCTGTCTAAGACCTTGCAAGTATTTGATTGACTTTCTATGGTATTTGGTGCTTTGAAGGGTCATAGTCGAGAACCATGGTCGTATGTTTGGCAACCGATTATAGCCAATTATATGCAGCTAGGGTTGGCTGGGTAGAGGCTTGGACATTGATTGTTGTAGATTATGAGTCTAGGTGTGTGTTTACTAGGGCATAGGGGTGCTGTGCAATCACTGGGCTATAGAGAGGCATTCACTGAGTGTGCTGGTGGTTTTCTCATTTCCCCCTTTCCATCTTGTGGTGCCCCCACTGAGGATCCACTAATTGCTTCTTGACCAAGTGTGCGTGAATCAAGATGAAGCAGGAACCTGGTCCGGTGTTCAAAGGAAATGAAGATGCAGACGATTGGCTTGCCGATTTTGAGCTATTTATGCTGACAGTGTTGTGGATGTCAGGTGATGAAGCAAAGCTTCATACTCTACCTTTGGTTATTTGAGATAAAGAAAAATCTTGGTTCGATGATTTAGAAGATGCACACAAGAAGAACTGGAATCGATTTCGAGAGCAATTTATACAAAAGTACCGAAAGGTGGTGTCGGCTTCGGAAGCAGATGCGAAGGTCAAAGGTTTGGAGCAGAATGTAAGTGCAAATTTCGATGCTTTTGTTGATAAGTTTGAAGCTTATTGGGGGGATTTTGCGGCTTCTATCCAAGCAACCAATGTGGGATACTTTAAGCTGGAAAGGTTTCTATCTTGCTTGCATATGTATGTTCGTGAGAGACTCGATCATGAAGATCTAGGGATCGGACCTTTGATGAAGCTGTCAGAGTCGCCAGAGCAAAGAGTCAAAAGATGAAGAAGAAGATGGAGGCAGGATTGTTGCAGTCTATAATCATGACAGCTAGTGGATCTAAGTTCAAGCAGATGGATGAGCATCAAGAGGTAAAAGCCCTGTCTTCTTTTGATATGCATGTGATCAAAGCACGTGAAGCTGATGCCAGGCTAGAGGAGATAGAACAAGTGCCAACCAAGTCTGAAAAGATACATAGAGGCCTATTCAGATTGCCACCTAGTTTGCTTGCTCAAGAGGACGAGGTGATAAAAGGCCTCAAAGAAGAAGTGTTGGTTCCAGAACTGACATCACACAAGGTAGCAATGGTCCAAGAATCGGGAATTTCAGAAGAGGGGTCCAAAAGTTCCTCAAGATCTAGCAGCATAGACACAGATAGCATGTAGGAGACAGAATCCATCTCTTTTAGGTATAAAAGTTATGATGTTTTTCATGTAGATGAAGTTGAGAAAGATGTATACGAGCTGCCTGCCAAGCAGTTGAAGGTCAACGAAGAGCATAGTGCAAGTGTGGAGATGCTTTGTGTGAACTGGCTAGTTCAACAGCCTTCTCTTGTGTCTTATGATGGTGAGTCCCTATTGGAGGAAGAAGTATGGTTTGATTGTGCATCCGACTTGGTTGAAGAGCAGGTTTTTGAGGATGACTTGCAGGAGCGAGAAATAGAGGTAGAGGTATGTCAACCTGATTTGTCTATGCAGGGGGTGGGCCAACCTTGTCTTGGGGGGCATGTAGAGGTGCACATTGTAGTTCCAGAGTTTGTGTGTAGCCATGGAGAGCTAGCTCCGGCAGATGACTCTATGGAAATGGATACAGGTGCAGTCTATAAGAGCGAGTCTCCATGCAAAGAAGTAGGTTCCACCAACCTTGCAGGTGATGAGGTATTTGAAGAACAGGTTGAAGCTGTAGCAGGTCATGCTCTTAAGTACGAGAAGTTGGTTTCAGAGCCTATTATAGAAGTTTTGGATGCAGGTATGCAAGGCAAACATGTTTGCTTGGCTATGCAGCACGTGGCGGCAAATTGGAGGGTTCTACTACTTTATGTGATGCTATGGATACATGTGTTCTTAGAGGTTTCTTTACATGTATCACTACAAGAGGCTATTCATATTAGCGACGATCACACAGCGACGCTCAAAATTTTTTTTTCCGGCGTCGCTATGAGCGTCGCAAATTTCTTTGTAAATTTGCGACGCTCATAGTGACGCTTATAGCGACGCTCATAGCGACGCCGGCTGGGGTAAAAAAATAACCGAACGCACCCAAAAGCTCAGCTCTCAGATCTGAGTTTTTCGGCGCCCTCAAGCAAGGAGCAGGTAACGCTCTCCCTCACTCTCTCTCTCTCTCTCTCTCTCTCTCTCTCTCTCTCTCTTTTTCTTCTCCACACACACACACATACACACACAGTACACACACGAGGAGAGGAAGGAGAGCCAGGTATGCTCCTTCCCTCTCCTCATTCTCATGTTCCCTTCCCCTCTTTCTCTCTCCCTCTCTCTCTCTCTCTCACACACACATACACACACACACACACATAGTGTTTTTGAGAGAGAGAGAGAGAGAGAGAGAGAGAGAGTACAAACAAAAACAAAAACGCACACACACATACATAAGCAAAGAATGCACACACACATTGAGAGAGAAAAAGAGAGAGAGAGCATGCATAACAAAAAACGCACGCATTGAGAGAGGAAAAGCATAAACAAAAAACGCACACATTGAGAGAGGAAAAGAGAGAGAAAACATGCATACGATCCAAAAAAACGCACACACATTGAGAGAGAAAGAGAGAGAAACTAATTTAACGTCGTAGGAAACTAATTAAAATTAAAAGACCTGAGGATCTAGCCGACGAGGAGTTGAACTCAAGACCTATTATTCAAGAGGGAAATGGCATAATCAATCTATCATAATTGGCATGGGTGATAGAAAGGTTATACCATTTATCTCTTTTTATTGGCACACACATCCACACACGCGCACACACACAAGAAGAAGAGAGTTATAACGTCGTAGGAAACTATCTTAAAAGACGTTAAAGATTAGGTTATATGTAGACTTACATTAAATTAGATTTAGGTTTATTTTTAACTAGATTTACATTTATTTAAGCTATATTTAGATTTACGTTATATTAGATTAGATTTAGGTCTCCATAGACTGCGATGCCTGCATGAAGCGGGTGAAGAAAGCCCTCAATGGAATATAGGGTATTGCTAGCAGCCTTCACTCATGGTGGGCTCCGTCGATCCCAAAGTACTGGTGAAATGTCTTCAGAAGATAGGGAAGAAGGTGGATCTTCAGGGCGGCAAGAGTCACTACATCCCCGACACAATGACCATCTAGACAACCTCTAGTCATTAGACTTACGTTAAATTAGATTTAGCTTTATTTTTAGTTAGATTTACGTTTATTTAGATTTACGCTTATTTACGTTAGATCGAGTCCACGCAAGAATTACTTACGGTTTAGGGTTTAGAGTTAGACGAACAGTGAAAAGATCTACTGTGAAAAGATGTTAAGATGCTGTGAAGTGCTACAGCTAGAGAAGAGGCAAAGGGGTTTTGTCCACTACATGCAGTATCATGTAGACGTGGGTGTGTAGATTTCTTGTACCCACAAATATAGGTATTGACCAATAAAGACGAGATTATAACCCGGTGGTTCTGATCTCCGTGCACCTCTAGACCGAGGTGTGCGGGGCTTGGACATGACTAGAGAATGTCAGGTAAAGAGAGAGAGAGAGAGAGAGAGAGAGAGAGAGAGAGAGAGAGAGAGAGAGAGAGAGAGAGAGAGAGAGAGATAAGACGAAGAATGCCAATAGAATATTAAATTTTTTGTCCAGGTTATAAGTTTTTTATCCTCATTATGAGTAGTGATGAGGATGTGGGACCGTCCAACCGAAACACCTATCTCTCAACGAGGGTCTTATGTCCTTGTAATCAATGCAAGCATGCTGTGCGACGGACAACACGTGTTTCTTTGCAGCACATTCGCGAATTTGGCCAGTTCAATCCATCTATTATAGATCGAGTTGTTGCCAATTATAACTCGTTGGACTCTGACGCTGGCCAACAAGCAGCAATCTTGCAACCCAATAGACGTGTTCGCAGGCACTTTGGTCAAGCAGCATATGTGAGGCCACAAGATGTAGCCTCTGACAGCTCGGGGGATGATCAGGCAGAGCACATTCCCAACGAGGCAATGTTTGAGCCCGAGATTGATGAAATGATCGAGACGATCATGGATTCAGAAAGGCTTATCTATGATGATATGAAAAGTGAAGCCGATACGCCATTGTATAATCGAGCACGCATGTCTAGATTGAAAGCACTCCTGGTTCTTCTCAACATGCAGGCAAAGTTTGGATGGAGTGACACTAGCGTCACAGCGCTTTTCAGGTGATCTATTACAATTAGTTTACTTTAATAGAACTCTAAATGTATAATGATCTTATAGATTTTTACACGACTGTATCATATTTTTATGTTGTGTAGATTGCTGAAAGAGCACATACTACCAACTGACAATGTGATGCCAGATTCCCGAGATGAAGTAAGAAAGATTTTGCGAAACTTGGGGATGGATTACAATTCTATCCACGCTTGTCCTAATGACTGCATTCTTTTCAGAGGGGAATACATAGACATGGAGAAGTGTCCGAAATGTGATTCTGAAAGATATCGAGTAGATCTCCACGGGACAAAAATTCCACAAATGGTTTTGCGACATTTCCCTCTGCTTCCTCGCATCAAGCATTTCTTCGAATGTAAGTCCATGGCCGCCCTAGCATCATGGCATGAGGAGAATAAATCTTCGGATGGTGTGCTACGAATTCCTGCAGATTGCGTAGCGTGGAAACATATAGATGGAACATGGTCGGATTTTGCCAGGGAAGCTCGAAATTTGCGCTTAGGCCTGGCTATCGATGGCTTAAATCCATTTGGTCAAAGATCAACATCTTACAGTGTATGGTCCATTGTCATCGTCAACTACAACATTCCCCCGTGGTTGACTACGAAGAAGGGGCACCTATGGCTAAGCTTGATTGTGCCAGGGCGATATAAAGTGGGGAATATGGATGTGTATCTTCATCCACTATTGGAAGAGCTACAACAATTATGGATTGGCATAGAGGTGGTGGATATGAGCCGACACACAGGACGACGGAATGCTTTGATCAGAGGCATTCTAATGTGGACCATGCATGACTGTCCCGGGCTAACAAAATGCTCAGGTGATCTATTGAAACTCCTCACTCAGACACTGTAAATCTTGTTTTTTTCCATAGTTGATCGATTATCATGTGTATACATGCAGGGCTTCAAACAAGCGGATAGAGAGCATGTGTCACATGTGGACCTAGACTGAATGCACGTAGGGCACCCTCACTGAAGAAGCAAATCTACGAAGGTCATCAAGCGTATCTTCCAGAGAATCATGTGTTACGCGATGGCTTTTTGGGAAGAGAGCCACCAAGGATGTCTGCACAATCATGGTTAGAGCAGAAGGAGATGTGCGATGACGGATTGCCTCCAGGGATGAAGAGACTATCTCTATGGTACGAGTTACCATACTGGCCCCGACTCATGATCAATCACTTGCTCGATCCAATGCACATTTTCAAGAATGTGGGTAATCTACTATGGGACCATTTGACCGGCAAGAAAGATACTTTGGGAGCCAGAGTTGACCTTAGAAATGTGGATTGTATGGAGCAATATTGGCCGCAAACAGCGTCTGATGGATCGATAAAACTCCCTAAAGGACCCAGGATTTTCACAGGAGCCCAAGAACGCAAAGTAAAAGAGACCATTCGATCTTTGCGGACCCCCACTGGCGTAATGCACTCGCTCCGAACGTGCTTTACTAAAGAAGGAAAGCTTACCGGTTTGAAGTCACACGATTGGCATAAAATGTGCCAGGTACGTTCATAGTGGACTTTAATATCATTGCATAAAATGTGGACTTTAATATCATTGCATAAAATGTGGACTTTAATATCATTGCTGCACATACTTTACAGTTTATTTTATCGGTTGCCATTGAGGGATGTTTGTCTCTCGACATCCGTAACACAATCTACAAACTTGCAAAGCTGGTGCAATGGATCTCACAAAAGGAGATCAACGTAGACTCCATACCATTCGCCAAACTAAATGCTGCGCAGCTTGTGTGCATGTTTGAGAAACATTTTCCTACTACAATGCTAACCATTCAGGTGCATCTTCTTGTTCACATAGTTGATGAGGTGGAAATAGCTGGCACAGTTCATTCCAGATGGATGTTCTTCTTAGAGCGTTTCATGAAAACGCTTAAGGGATATGTGCATCAAAAGGCACGTCCGGAGAGTAGCATGGCAGAAGGTTGGTTGGTATCAGAGTCCCTAGTGTACATTGGAGAGTGGCTAGACGGATTTGATAAATCCCGGGACACGCTATGGCCAACCATAGATGATGAGCGCATATCTGGGATTGTCATGTGCAATCTCGGTGTTGAGAAGAAGATGACGGAAGATCTAGAGGCTAAAATCAACCGATTTTGCATGCTTCACAATCCAGTGATGCAAAAGTGGATTTCACAATATGAGGATGCAAAGCAAGAGCAACAAATGGGCACGAATCGAGTGGAGACGGGGAAGACGACCACCGATGCACTATCCGACGGGTCTGGAGAGCCTACCAACATTCATGAGCTTAAGATGGTTGCACAACCAATTGAAAAGCGCACAACAATGCGGTGACGAAGTGACTGAGGAAGAGAGGGAGTACTCTCGGGGTTTCCCGACCAAGGTAAGTTTGCAATGTACGACTAGCTAGTGACTATATTTATAAACGTTTGAATGGCCACTCATAATCTTTGTTCGTTGTAGTATAAGTCATACACAGCAGCATGGTGTAAAGGTCGACATTTTAGGGTGGAACGAATCGACAAAAAGCGTTTTACTCAAGATTGTGGAATCATGGCAAAATTTGAACAGTCTAGTCGACGACGTTCCTCTGATGCAGATCCTGTGGTGGCGGAACTCACTTACTTCGGCACGTTGCAAGAGATTTTGAGGATCGATTACAGAGGATTTTTTGTCGACTTGTTCGACGTGCAATGGTTCAAGGTAATCATGGAGGGTCGCAACGCTACTGTGCGTAGAGGAGAGTCTGGTTTTCTTGAGGTGGATTCTACTAAGAAATGGACTGACCTAAGAGACACTTTCGTACTACCCGAGCATTGTGAACAAGTAAGTATGTAAATAGTTAACATCCCCCTTTTACAAGTTATGTGCTTGAAAGATCTCATGTAAGTTATGTGGCTCTGGCAGGTAATATTTCATCCTACAAAGTCTACATCAAACTGGTGGTACGTCATAGAGGTAGCCCCTCGTAGTGCAAGGACGTATGAAGGCTACCATGTGCCAATCACAATGACATCAATGGAGGAGATCAGAGAAGATGCTCAATCAGAAGCCGCTGCGGTGGTGCCAGACGAGCATCAAGATGCTACTACTCTATATGGGGTGCATGCAGAGGAGCTACAAAATGAAACAGAGGATATGTGTTTAAACGGAGAGCTCTATATAGATATAGGAAGTTATGCTGAGTTATGCGAGGATGAGAGAGAGATCTCTTAAAGCCACAAATATTGTATTTGAATAATTTTTCTCCTTGTTGTACAAGCTCTGGCTCTCTAAGTACCTTCTATGGTGTATAACGCTCTTTTCTACTCGCGCTCACATCTTTTGATTGAAAATTCTGAGTTTTCGACTTGCCTCTTCTATCACTCAATTCATTGCGTCATTGTATTTATATGCGTCATTACGTCATTGTATTTAATGGTCTTTGCGTCATTGTCTACTCTATTCATTCAATATTAAGTTTAAATATTCGTGTGTTTAATGCAGGTATGGATGATGAGAAGTTTCTTTCTTCTTTGTCACCGCAGTAGAGACAGTGGTATGTGGAGCGTCATCACTCTGGCGCATCATCGCGCGTTCCTACTCCATCCGCATCTCCCTCTCGTTCGGAGCATTCGGCGCGCTTCGAAGCTTCGGCGTCGACGAGACGAGCTTCACACTCGTCTAGACACCGGCGCTCTAGTGGTGGCGGTGGCGGTTGTTGTGGGGATTCCGCCACCGATGCCTCCACACTGCCTCATGTTCGATGAGGCTCTTTACCCTCCCCTTCTTTGCCCGCACCCACACCAGCCACAACATCGCCATCTACGCCAAGTTTTGCATGGCTGACTGTTCCTAGAAGCTACACACCTCTACCTACTCCGCCAGGAGCCACCCCACTCGACACTCCTCACTTCGGGGCCCAGACGCCGATGGAGACACCTGACGTCCGTACCACCATCGACACGCCGCTAGAGACCCCTGCCGGGACACCCAGGTTCACGCGTCACCGGCCAGAGGGCTTGCCTTACTCCGTCGACATCAGCGGCGGCATCATCATGGATGATGACGGAAAGAAGGTGATCTCGCGCATGCGTGGTCTTTGCTCTCAGCTGTTTAGACACTACATACTAAACAAATGGAGTGAAGTATCAAGTGATTTAAAAAACAGAGTCATCAGCATACTTCATGATGAGTTTCCCGTTCCAACACGGGATCAACGCTTCAATGAAGACCTGATGAAGATTCGAATGCGCGAATACTGCAAACACAAGCGTTCCGAAGTGCAAAAAGCAATCAAGAATGGGTGGAACAGGCCAGATTGGCTGGCCAAAGAAGATTGGAAGAATGCGAAGAAAGCAGCGCGCGAGAATCCCGACAAGTGGAAGCAACAAAAGGATGCAGCCAGAGCGCGAGTAGAGGCAGGGAGCTTGCACCACTTGGGGAGCGGTGGATGGGCATCATTTGAGGCCGATTTTATAAGTGTTTTCACATTGCTCTTTATGTTCGATAGTTTAGGGTTTATGAGTATTTTAGTTCTAACATAATGAAATCTTTGTATGTTTTGACAGTGGTCGATGACAGGACGTGATCCCACACCGTACGAGCGCGAGTAGGCAGGCAAAAAGGGCTTAAACGCCCTGATGGACATTCTCAGTTCTCGCGGCGGCATGGTTAGTATTAGGGTTTACTCTTTTTTATGTTTTGTATTGTTTTATAAATGTCGTTATATGTTTATACTTACTGAAAGCTGTCTTATTGTCTTTTTTTGCAGAATCCGACAGATACGCCGCTTGGACGCGATGAGACGTCTGACTAGACGACGTCAGTTTAGCCGTAGCTAGATAGCATTAGTTTAGGGTTTCTCATAGCTTATGTATCATGAGACGGATTTTATACGTCTTTTTGAACCATGTATATTATTACATTTGTCACCGCAGTTCCTTTTGCCAATCAATTCTTTATGCCTATGATGTTGTACAATTGTCATTATTACATTTGCCAATCAATTCATTTTGCCTATGATGTGTACAATTGTCAATTTTGCAAACAATGCGTCTTGTGGGTGACTATTTTGGGTCTATTATCTACCCTTGCACTTTTTTAAAAAAGTGAATCAAGTACAATATGGTTGATGGGTGTGCCCTGCCACCAAAAAAAAATTCTCTCGGACGTCGCTATAGTCTTCTGTGTAAACGTCGCTATATGCGTCGCTATAGACGTCGCTATATGCGTCGCTGTATAGTGACGCATATAGCGAGGCTCTCGTAGCGACGCTCGTAGCGACGGTTTTAGCGACGCCGGGGGTTATAAAAACCCAGTGTATTTCCGTCGCTAACAGCGTCACAAGAGCACACAACCTCTTGTAGTGTATCTTTGTATTAGTCGCAAGGCTCTTTTGAAGTGGACTGTACTATGGAGGGCTCTCTGGCAGATGACATGATAGCGGCTTATGGTACCGATGCTTCAAGTGATCGAAAGCATACTTATGGTTGGCAGGAAGGATTATGGATGCAGGGTGACAAAGCTCCATGCTATGAAGAGTTGGAAGGGTCATGGTTTGTCTATTGGCCTACAAGTGAAAAGAGGGGCTCAATGTGCATGCTTTATAGGTGGATGGCAATGAGCAATGTTTTAATTCTGATCCAGGTGGAGCCTACACTATGAGTGGAGAAGATTCAAGCTTTCGATTTGATCCTGGCGGATAATGCAACAAACGCTTTTCTCCCTATTTCTATTCTATTTATATAGCCATTATATCATTTTTCTTATGCAGCCTATGTAGATTTTTTATATTATTCTCTTTATACAGTCCTATTATACCTAAATAATGATATGGTTGAGCATGCATGCTCAATGAGGCGGTGGGCAATGATGGTGCCCCCAAACTGTGTCAACCCGTGGAAGTGTCAACAGCAGGGATATGGCATCAGGCAGGTTGATGGTATCGTACTTTGGCAGGACTCAGATGCATTTTGGAGCAAGTCTCACAGGGATGTGTATGACAGATGCGGCCTTTTACTGGTCAAGTTGTGATTTTGGAGCTGTACTAGTTGGGATGCTTACAAATGCCTAAATCTCCATGATTGATATCTTTTTCTGTAGCCTAGAATGTGCTCTACAACTAGGGTTTTTGGCTTGTCATTCAAAGTTCTAGGGAGGAAGCTGTGCCACAATGAAGGTCGATCTCGATCTCTTGGGAATTGTTGAATGTCGCATTGAGCTCAAAGTCAAAAGTGATCATAGCAATTGTCTCCTCACCCGGCGGAGATCCGGACATCAGTGGATTGGTTTATATTTACTTGCGGCCATGATGGCCTTGGCACAAGAGCCTGAATCCCCATGTTAAGATATGCGGAGCTAAGCAGGATTACTCGGTCGCGGCTTGCTTTGTTCGCGGGAACATGGTCCAAGTCATAAGTCAAAAAGAAAAAAAAAAAAATCTTTAAAATAGCTATGCTAAAAAACGAGCTGCAGTTGATAGAAGGTGGCGACGTCATCTGGATGGAGATGAGCACAGTTCCAGCATGGAAGGGAGCCATTGAGACGGGTGTTACGAAGAGGATGGTGCTACTGCAGTGCATGCAGAATGTCAGTTTTTCATGGGTGGTTGCCAAAACGAGAGGAGTGGCCACAATATAGGACAGAAAAAGGGAGCCTGCCAGGGCGTCCATTGAGGGCCGCCAGCAGGGAGGCTCAGGGACGTGACCAAGGGGGCCAGTTGCAGGAGGGGCGACCAATAGCAAGGTCGCTATTGGCCAGAGTAGAGCAGAGGGAGATGAAGGAGGGACCGCCACGGCGTGAGCAGGCCTGGGGGGAGCTGAAAGCAGAGCATCGAGAGGAGCAGGTCTGGTCCTGAGTGAAGGCTCGTGAGGAGCTACCCTTGGGGAAAGTGCAAAGAGCCGGGCTAGAAGTTGAAGGGTTGCGCCATCTTCAGGAGCCAAGGGCTGCAAGAGGCAAAACAGAGTGAGGGCTGGCTGTGTGCAGGGCTGAGAAAAATATGTGGGGTGCCGTGTCAAGGTTATCACGCTGGGGGAAGTTGGTGTATAAAGGCAAAACTAGAGAGAGCTACAGTCGAGAGAAGACTGAACTGATCAAGAGCTTATGCAGAGCCACCAAAGAAAAACAAAAAAAAGGTTACGTGAGCAGGGACCCTTGCAAGACCTACAAGGAGAGACATTCTTTTTGCAGGATATTTTCCATTTTCCATCCTCCAATTGTGACCAGTTTAGTCGGAATATTCAATATCTTCATAATCTAATTGTCTGCTTTTATTAGTCTCCACCTTTTTCTCTTGTTTTTGTGTCGAGTGGAGTATGCTATACACATGTGGTTTCGGCATATATCAGATATATGAGTAGTTTTGTATGCCAAGAGGGTACCAATATGTAAGGAAGCTTATGCCTGTCTTAGACCTTGCAAGTATTTGATTGACTTTCTATGGTATTTGGTGCTTTGAAGGGTCATAGTCGAGAACCATGGTCGTATGTTTGGCAGCCCATTATATGCAGCTAGGGTTGGCTAGGTATGGGCTTGGACATTGATTGTTGTAGATTGTGATTCTAGATGTGTGTTTACTAGGGGATAGGGGTGTTGTGAAATCACTGGGCTATAGAGAGGCATTCACTGAGTGTGCTGGTGGTTTTCTCATTTCCCCGTTTCCAACGTTTTATGAAAACACTTAAGGGATTTGTGCGTCAGAAGGCACCTCCGAAGGGTAGCATGGCAGAAGGTTGGGTGGTATCAGAGTCCCTAGTGTATATTCGAGAGTGGCTAGACAGATTTGATAAAGCTCGGGACACATTATGGGAAACCATAGATGATGAGCGCATATCTGGGATTTTCATGTGCAATCTCGGTGTTGAGAAGAAGATGATGGAAGATCTAGAAACTAAAATCAACCGGTTTTGCATGCTTCACAATCTAGTGATGCAAAAGTGAATTTCACAATATGAGGATGCAAAGCATGAGCGACAAAGGGCACGAATCGAGTGGAGACGGGGAAGACGACCCACCGATGCACTATCCGATAGGTCTGGAGAGCCTACCAACATTCATGAGCTTAAGATGGTTGCACAACCAATTGAAAAGCGCAGAACAGTGCTGTGAAGAAGTGACTGAGGAGGAGTGGGAGTACTCTTGGGGTTGCGCAACCAAGGTAAGTTTTCAATGTACGCCTAGTGACTTTCTAGATGTTTGAAGGACCACTCATAATCTTTGCTGATTGTAGTATAAGTCATACACAGTAGCATGGTGTAAAGGTCAACATTTTAGGGTGGAACGAATCGACAAAAAGCATTTTACTCAAGATTGTGGAATCATGGCATAGTCTAGTCGACGACGGTCCTCTGATGCACATCCTGTGGTGGCGGAACTCAATTACTTCGGCACGCTTGAAGAGATTTTGAGGATCGATTATAGAGGATTTTTTGTCGACTTGTTTGACATGCAATGGTTCAAGATAAACATGGAGGGTCGCAATGCTACTGTGCACAGCGGAGAGTCTGGTTTCCTTGAAGTGGATTCAACTAAAAAATAGACCAACCTAAGAGACACTTTCGTAGTACCCGAGCATTGTGAACAAGTATGTTATGTGCTAGGAAGCTATCCAATTTTAGAAGCCATGTGCTTGGAAGCTCTCAGTTATGTGGCTCTGGCAGGTGATATTTCATCCTACAAAGTCTGCATCAAACTGGTGGTACGTCATAGAGGTAGCCCCTCGTAGTGCACGGATGTATGAGGGCTACCATGTGCCAATCACAGCGGCATCAATGGAGGAGATTGAAGAAGATGCTCAGTCTGAAGTCGCTGAGGTGGTGCCAGATGAGCATCAAGCTGCCACTCTCTATGGGGTGCATGTAGAGGATCTACAAAATGAAACGGAAATGGAGAGCTCTATATAGATATAGGGAGTTATGTTGAGCTATGCGAGGATGAGAGAGAGACCTCTTAAATCCATAAACAATGTATTTGAACAATTTTTCTCCGTTTTATAATATATATTGTATTCACGTGGCTATACTTGAGAAATTTAAATTGTATTTAATCGTCATTGCGTCCACTCTAGGTACGTATGCTCAAGGTATGTTCTCACAAGCAGGGACGTGAAAGTCTGATATGCCGACGAGCACTGTGCTCCGAGTGCGATGGAGACTGAGGCTGCAATCGCGAAGGAGGTGATCCGTCTTTGCTCATAGATGTTGCTCGTCCCTCCACTAGATCTAGTTGATCGGATGAAAAAGACGCTAAAAAGCACTACTACTGCTTCTTAGCATCTCTTTCACTCGATCAATTAGATCTAATGGAGGGGCGAGCAGTACCTATGAGTAGACACGGATCACCTCCTTTGCGATTGCAGCCTCAGTCTCCATCACACTCGGAGCACAATGATTTTACAAGATACGTAGAATGCACACAGGAGACAAATTCACAAGAACTTCACAAGAATATCTCTACATAGGAATCCCTTCCCCGTTATGAGTCCTCTCTCTCTCTCTCTCTCTCTCTACTTATCCATGTTCTCTTCTCCATTTAATATTAAGATTAAATGTTCATGTGTTTAATGCAGGTATGGATGATGATGAGTTTCATCCTTCTTTGTCACCCCGTCAGGGGCAATGGTACGAGAATCGTCATTGCTCTCGAGCACCATCACACCGTTCTACTCCTTCAGCGTCTCCCTCTGTTTCAGAGTATTCAGCACACTCTGAAGCTTTGATGTCGACGAGATGATCTTCACACTTGTCTAGGCACCGACGCTCTAGTGGTGGTAGTGGAGGTTGTCGTGGGGATGCCACTGCTCATGCCTCGCCACTGCCTCATGTTTGATGAGGCTCTTTACCTTCCCCTTCTTTGCCCGCTCCTACATCAGCCATGGCATCGCTATCTATGCTAGATTTTTCACAGCTATCAGTCGTTCTGGCTACACACCACTACCTACTCCTCTAGGAGTCACCCTAGTTGACACTCCTCGTTTCGGGGCCCAAACTCCATTGGAGGCACCTGACATCCGTACCCCCATCGACACGCCGCTAGAGTCCCCTTCTAGGACACCCATGTTCACACGCCACAAGCAAGAGGGCTTGCCTTACTCCGTCGACTTTAACAACGGCATCATCTTGGATGATGAAGGCAAGAAGGTGATCTCGCGTATGCATGGTCTTTGCTCTCAGGTGTTTCGACACTACATACTAAACACCTGGAGTGAAGTACCAAGTGAATTAAAAGAGAGAGTCATCAGCATGCTGCTTGGCCAGTTTCGCATGTCAACACGGGATGACCGCTTCAATAAGGACCTGATGAAGGTTCGAATGCGGGAATACTGCAAGCACAAGCGTTCTGAAGTGCTAAAAGCATGGGTAAAACAGATCAGATTAGCTGGCCAAAGAAGATTGGAAGAATTTGAAGCAAGCAGCGCATGAGAATTTTGACAAGTGGAAGCAACAAAAGGAGGCAGTCAAAGCGTGAGTAGAGGCAAGGAGCTCACTCCACTTGGGGAGCAATGGGTGGGCATCATTTGAGGCCGATTTTGTAAGTGTTTTCGCATTTCTCTTTAGGTTTGGTAGTTACATCTATTTGTACTTTTAAATTCTAACATAATGGATTATTTGTATGTTTTGAATAGTGGTCAATGACAGGACGTGACCCCACACCGTACGAGCACAAGTATGCAAGCAGAAAGTGCTTAAACGTCTTGATGGACATTCTGAGTTCTCATGCCGGCATGGTTAGTATTATGGTTTACTCTTTTCTGTTTGTTGTATTATTTTGTAAATTATATGTTTATACTTAGAGAAAGCTATCTTATTGTAATTCTTTGCAGATACGCCGCTTGGATGCAATGAGACGTCTGATTACACGACGTCAGTCTAGCTGTAGCAATACAAAATTAGTTTCCTTTTGTCATAGCATATGTATCATGAGATGATGTGTATACGTCTTTCTGTAACTATTGAAAAACCATGTATATTTTCTCAATAATGACAATGGTGTTGTAACTATTACATTTGCAAAGATTAACAATCAAGTGAATTTGCCTATGATGTGTACAATTGTCATTGATTTACTTTTGTCAGTTTTGCATCTTTATTCTGCAAACAATACTATGAATGATTGAGTTAATGGTTATATTGTCCTGTGGGTGACTACTTTGGGTCTATACCTAAGCTTGCACTTTCTTTCAAGGTGAATCTGGGCTTATCTTGGATTCATTTAGGTTTACTCTATTATTGAAACATTCAATATGGTTGATGGCTAGCAGGGCATTCAATGCCCTTCCACAAAAACATTTTACTCTCGGACGTCGCTATAAGAGTCTCTATATAAGGCTCTGCAATGTTGCTATAGGCATCACTATAGGTAGCCTGTAAGCGTCGCTATATAGCAACAACTATAGCGCCGCATATAGCATGGTTATAGTGACGCTCATAGCGACGTTCCCATATCGATGCTATTAGCGACGTTCTTAGTGACGCCGGAGAGTATAAAAACCAAATGTATTTCCGTCGAAAAAAATGTCAGAAGTGCACACAACTTCTTGTAGTGTGTTATTGTGTTTGTGTGAGGGAGAAGGTGGAGAGAGATAGACAAGGGAGAGAGATAGTGAGAGTGTGGGAGGTGGATTAGGGAGGAGGGAGCTTGAAGAAGGCATGATAGCGGAGAGGAAGAAGGCAGACTATGCCGAAAAAACACAGCATACTCTACCCTTCTTCCTTTTTTAGGCGCCAAGCATTACCGCGACTATTACCGCGTCTATTACGTGAGTATTGCTGCACAACATCATTTCAAACGGATTCAAATGTATGTGAGGTAGCAAACGGGGGGGGGGAGGTACAAACCACCCCCTCTACCCTCAGATATCAATAATTTTCTTTTTTAGTCTTTTGAGTTTTTTATGAAGACTTTTAAATTTTTTATGAATACTTTTAGATGTTTTTTAAAATCATTTTTTAAGTACTTCTGGATATTTGCGATTAAAAAATTAATCCATTTAGTACGCACACCGATTGTACTTTATTTTTAAAAAATTATAGCACGCAATGCACTTTATTCTCTTTGAATTTATAGTCATTCCTTTTTTTATTGAAATATACAATTTTTTCGATTTAACTGTTTATTTTTTAGGGCACATATGACTAAACAAAAAAAAAATCGCGTGTGCAAGACGTTGACTAGGATGAACGTGGCCCTTAACGCGATCGGTGGCTCAAGAAACAACTCCCTTGTCCTTTCGCCAAGTGCATAAGGGCAACCCCTTGCTTGAGACGCATTGCATTGGAGCATGTGGCGAATGAAGGGCTTTGGCAACCTTGAAAAAGCGCTCGGAGAGATGAGAGAGCCACTCACCCCTCGCTTGAGGAGGTGCCTCATTAGTCTATGTTTGATGTTGGTGCGTCGGCGCACAAGGCCAACGGCAGAGGCAAGAGCTATTGGACGAATTCGGTGCACCACATGGTGATCCTCCCATTACCTCTACTTCGACAGCTCTTGTGGCATCTCAATCGCACTTTGAGGCAGAGAATGAGCACATCTTCAACATGTGTGATGAATTACTAGCTCATGAACGCAACGTGTGCAAGGAGGATTGTCATAATAACTAATATCTAATTCTCCTAAATGATTTTCTCATGTTAAACTCATCATTTAATATGGGGAAGTACCAGGGAAGAAAAAGCTAGAATATTGTTAAGTTGGCAGACCGGCCACAGTGGGGATCCAAAGGAGGGAAAATAGGGATCCAAAGGGGGGGCCACCTACAAAAGAGCAATGTGCAACAATGGGCTTCAAAGACCCTAAGATTCAGCCCATTAAGACTTCCAAAATTCAAAGGATATGTCCAATGGTCCAACCTTAGTGGAATTAGATGGTCTAGTGATTAACAAAAAGTCTTCCATGACTCCTAAAGAGGAGGGGGCGATCCCTAAAGGTAGGGGAAGCGAGAGAAGCTTGTGAGATAAAACACACACACACACACACACAAAGGCTTCCCTTTACACAAAGGGCATAATGGACACATGTCAACTCTCTAGCCCAATTTCCCACAAGGTACACTCAAATCCTACTGGATGGCCATAGAGGACGTGGACCAATGAGAATTAGCCTAGAGTAAATCTAGATTAACTCTTTTAAAACACTTAATAAAAGAACCAAAGAGAATTAAGCTCTCTAGAAGACTATTGGACAATCTCCCAAGGGGTCCAATGAGCATTCAACAGCCCAATGGCTTGCCTGATTCTTATTGGCCAGAAGACAAAGGGGTCCAATGAGAGTTTTGTTGCATTATTTAATTACCTAAAGCTCTCACAAAAGGGGGAAGGGGAACACATGTCCAAGTCTATCACTTATGCTTCTCAATTTTCATTGGCTAAGCTTTGTAGGGTCCAATGGGGTGCCATTATTGTAAGACCAGCGGGTAGATAGACATGCAAATAACCTCCCAACCATCCTATATATAGGCCCCTGGCCCTCTTCCATATATAGACCCCTTTACTCCATCGGGCCGTGCCCGTCTACTCCTACCCTTGGCATGGCATTACTCCCCCCTTGGAGAAGCGTTTTCGTCCTCGAAAACACAAGTGGTGGTATCTTCATAAGAACACTAATGTTTTCCATAGTGGCATTCCTCATGGATCCAACGGTCCGTTGAAGCGGAACCTGGGTCATTGGGAGGTTCAATGAAATCAAGAGTAACATCTTGATTTTCTACATTGTTGTCCCTGTGCAACTGTCGTGGTTAACCGACTCATAATCAAAAGAGCGTGAAGGCTCCCTGTAGAACTCACTTGAGAATGCTAAATGAGTTATCACAACTAAGAGGTGTAAATAAATGCATACCTAGGTTTCAGAATTTCTGAAGGTACTGGAATGTGCAATATAACCTTAGCTCATCTTTCCATGAAAGTACTATGCTGACATACTCATCAGCAGCAACCAAGTCCTTGACTTGCGGTGGTTTCTTGCCAGTAGTCAACCTCATCCAAACTGATGATTAAGGTTGATAACTTGAGAATATCAGGCTAGCCGTAACATGCCTTTCATCATATGAAGCAAACTCCAATCCAGAAAGGTAACCGATCTAGTTGTTTCACTTCTTGCTAACGTATGCACTTAGCATATCCTTTAGCGTTCTTTACTAACGTATTCACTTTGCATAACCTTTAGTACTAAATAGAATGCTTGTAAGATGCCCATCCTACGCCGGATGAATAGCAACAGTAAGAGTGAGGTGCTTTCCCCCAACCACTTACAGACAATCGCCCACGACTGACGACCAACTATGACTCAATCATTGATTATCCAGTCATATACTCGATATGGAATGAAGACAACCAACTAGGTTGAAAGCAGATTAGAGTTTCAAAAAGCCAATCACGAACACCCATGCTCAACCATCACCTTGTATGGCAGAGTGTAAACTCATACTAAATCTGCAAGAGAGATTGCACTAGCAGGGGAAAAAATTGCAGAAATAATAATGTCCATGAATTTGCATGCCGCTCCGAATAAATTTGTGTTAAACACTAGGGCCCATAACACCTAGTGTGCATGCATTTAACACAAACATATCTGAACAGCAATTCCATGACGAGACTTTCCACGGTACGTACGTGAAAGTCTTGCAACAAATTTGGACCATAATAGAATGTCACAACCCGATCACACCTAGGTACCAACTAATAGCGGGAAAAAGAGCAGTGCAATCGGGTGGCCTCTTTACTTGTGCACACTCCACAAACCACGCCTCATGCAAACAAGCAAAAAACAAAACAAGGGGGCACCACCCTAAATTAAGAGGTTTAGGGACCTCACACATAGTGCACATAGGCAAGTGAGACTTCTGGCATTCTGATGGCATCAAAACATATGGCAAAACACATAGAAATGAAGCTTAGGGACCTTATGTAGCATATATATACACAAGACATCAGCTTAACAATACAATGGCATCTGATCATACATAACAAGGATATAGAGAAGCAAGCCAAGGATGGCATAATCCCTTGTCAAAAAATATCAACCCAGCAAGTAGGTATGATCCTACTAGCAACACATCAATACCTTAGAGAATGATGGCGAGGATGGTGGTCATGGAGCATGAGAGAAGACTCCTTATTTAGGTTTTAGGGCTAGTAATGTAGCATACTAGAGGGAGAGAGAGAGAGGGAGAGAGAGTAGAGCTCCATCCATAGCTCCTCGTTGTGAGCAAGGTTGTCATAGCTTCGTTGCACGGGTGGAATCCTCTACTTGTAGTGTGTAGTCAAACTCTTGAAGCTGCACCACCCACTTTGCTATTCTTTGAGACAATTCCATGTGTTGTAGGGAATATGGAAAAACCTCCTCAGTTGTGATCGCCACAAATTGTCTCGGAAGTAAGTAAGCCCGAAACTTCTCCACTGCAAACTTAAGAGCTAGCACCAATTGCTCAGTTGCGCTGAAACCCTTTTCAACAGCTGTCATCACTCTACTAGAGAAGTAGACTGGTCTCATGAGAGATGTCTTTGGGTCTTTTTGCATCAAGACAGCTCCTAGAGCTTCTGGACCTACACTAGGATTTACATAGAATAATTCACCCCATGTGGGTTGTAGGACGACAGGCAATGAGCTCAAAATGGTTTTAACTTCTTGAAAGCACCTTTCACCCTCCTCACTCCATGTCAATGTAGTGTGTTTAGTGAGCTGCTGCAAAGGATAGATTGCCTGAGAAAGGAGATGTATGAATCGTCCCATGTAGCGAACCTTTTGAATGAAGGAGACTAGTTGCTTCACGTTTGAAGGAGTAGGTAAAGCTAACAATGTCTTTACCTTTTCAGGGTCAGCCTCAATACCATCTTGAGACACAACATGGCCTAGTAGAGTGACCTTGATCTCACCTATGTGGCACTTGTCTTTATTCAATTGCCCACCCAATTGGGCCAGACATGTGAAACCTTCATCAACCTTGGACAGATGTACTTCCCTAGAGCTGTAAATGCAAAAATCATCAATGAAGACTCGTATGGACTTACCAAAGTAAGGTTGAAACACCAAGTTCATAAACCTCCGGAAAGTAGCTGGAGCATTAGTTAAACCAAAAGGCATAACTCTATAAGCAAAACACCCCCAAGGTATTATGAAGGTAGTCTTTCTTTGGTCTTCATCTGCAATTCTGATTTGGAAGTAGCTTGAGTACCCATCACACATTGTGTACCTTTCATGACCAGCCACTTCATTTAGTATTTCATCTTGAAAAGGCAAAGGAAAATGGTCCCTTTTTGTGGCTGCGTTTAGAGGCTTGTAATCCACACATACCCTCCACTTCTCATTTTTCTTTGGTGCTACCACAACTGGAGACACCCACTCAAAATCTTCCACTGGGTAGATAAATCCTGCCTTGAGTAATCTTTTTACTTCTTTTAAGAGTGCATCTTGTTGCACTAGCCCTAATCTCCTTAGCCTTTGCACCACTGGTTTGGCACCTTCCTTTAATTGGATATGGTGTTGGGTTACCGTCACTCCTTTAATGTGCTCGTAATCAGTTATAAAGAGGCCAACATGCTTCTTTAGTACCTGCAAATAGGGTTCTCTCTCTTCTTCTAGTAGGTCCTTAGCTAGCATCTCCTCTAAGCCTGTGGCTTCTTCCTTGTTTAGAGAGTCTTGACCACCTTCTCCTTCTGGGTTTCGCAGTATTATACCCATGACTTCCAAAGAGCTAGCATCCTCCTTAGATGACTCATCCTCAGATGAAGAGCAACTGCTTGTGCTCCATTCATCCATAGAAGTCTCCATCTCTAGGTCTTGTTGTCTACCCTGCTTCATGTCATACACAATTTTTTGTTGCTTGCCACCTACCTTATGATTTGGTCGCAACTCAAGGGAACCTATCTCCCAATCTTGCCTAGCTTTCATAGCCATAATCCAAGGTCTTCCAAGGATTAGCGGATAGCCCTCCCCCTTAGTTGGGATCACATAAGCATCAATTGAGATTACAACACCAAAAGCTGAAACCTTCACTCCATTAACCTTTCCCACACAAGCCACCCTTACATTATTTTCCATCTTAGCTTGTAAGGAAGTTTGCTCGTTTACTTCCAAACCCAACCTGTGCATTAATTTCTCTCTCATAACACAAATCTCGACTCCACCATCTACGTACGCATTGGAGACTCGCTGACTCTTAATCTCTGCATCAATGACTGGCACGATATCCTTCATGCCTCTTGCACTAATAGACCCAACTGACTTTGCCTTAGCCCTCCTGGTGCTGACCATCTTAGACCAGGTTCTACGCATCTTTGGGGAAAGGTGGAGGAGTTGCTGCCATGAAATCTTTGGTCCTTGCTTACTCACATCTGCTACCAGGTCGTAAGGTATGGATCCTACCCCAAGTGGAAAGTCTTCTACTCCTATGTGCCTCCTTGACCTACTCTTCCTTTTCTTGTCTCCTATCACTTGGGAGGAACCCTCATTCCCTTTATCCGGCTCTGAAGCTTCCATTTCATCAGTTCTTTGTCTCCTAACTCTCTTTATTGGCATGGCAACAGCTTCCTCCATTTTTTCTTTCCCTTTATCCTTACCATTGTCAAGACTTATGACAGAGACAGCCCTGTCCTCCCCTCCCGATGGTAGTGGAGGGATCTCTGCTGGTGCTTGTGGTGGTGGAGGAGGGGGTCTCAATATTTGGATTGGTGGAGCCACGTGTGCATTTTGTCCATTTAGTGGCCTAGCTCGAGGAGGAGTGACTTGCTGGCGAGGAGGCCGTCTTTGATTACCATTTCCTTGATAGCGTCGTGGATGGGGGCAATAATACATGCCGTGACCTACCTCTCCACAGTTGTAGCAAATGTACTCACGTGCTTTCCTTGTCCTTCTTGTCTATTTCGTTCATTCTCTTGCTGGGGAGCCCTTACATCTTGAACCAGATTGATGGACAGGCTCTCTAGTTGATTGGTGATTTGTTGAAGTAATTCTTGTTGAGAGGACTCTTGGTCTGTTGCTCCTGTCCCTGCTACTACCCTTGCCGTAGGTTGAGCTAGCGGTGGAGGCTCCATTTCCCCTTTTAGTTGAGCTTGGAATTTTAACTTCCTATCCTTCTCCCTTGCATAAGTCATAGCTTTATCAAAGGTATCTGGGAATTTACCTTTTACCTTTTCTCGAAGGATGGGGTAAAGCCCTGCCAGGAAACAGTCCTTCTTTAGGCATTCTGGCGCCCTTTCTCCTTCACCTAGTGATGCACACCATTTCTCCCAGAGGTTGGAAAACTTTCCTTCATAGCTTCTATAGTCATTGGGTGATGTTTGGCGTAGCTCTAAGAGTTGTCTCCATATCTCCTCTGGAGCTCATGGCGGCGAAATTCTTCGATGAAGGCCATCTTTAAGGACTCCCAGTCTCTTCTTTCTTCAGGTGCCAAAGTTTGATACCATAATTTTGCACCTTCCCTCAAGACCAAAGGAAAGGCCCTTAACTTAGTAGCTTATTCATCCCTTCCCGATACCAGAAAGGCCATTTCCAAATTATCCAAAAAGTCTGGAGCAACCTCCCCAGGCTTACCATAAAAATTAGGGAAGGCCATAAGTGAGAGAGTAAACAATTACACAAACAGCTCCAATTTATTTTAAAATAGAGTATGGTAATTACAATTTGGAGCTTTAGCACAACTTAGCTCAAAATAGGATGAAGATCGACACATCAAAGGAATGGTAATAGTCTAGTAAGGGTAGAATGACAGGATGAGGAGAGCGCAAGATTTCCCCAAGTCTCTCGGCTCCAAACAACAGGGCTATTCGTTGCTGATAAAAGATTTATCTATCAATACAAATATTCACACGGATATGACGCACAAAATGGAAAGGAAACATGCGGGGATCATCATTCTCATTATTGGCATCCATACTTACACACAAGAGCATAGCTTAGCTGCACCACCTTGGGACCAATGAGCCTGATCAGCCACAGAAGGTCAGCACCTCGGATCACTTCGACTCTTCCTGATGCATCTGTGAAGACGTAAGGCGTGATGGAAACACTTTGTACAATGCCGAGCCTTTAGCAAGCAACAATTGGATGCTATTACCATAATCAGCATGACGAATGAAAGTGACACCATTAATGTGCAGCACATCATCAACTAAGATAGTTTCCTTAGATTGAGATAACTTCTTGAAAATTAGCAGCAAAAGTAGGGCAGGGAGGCTTTTCACCCGGTCTCCAAAGTGATCTTCACGCGGACAGGAGGTTGGCTTGGGATTGGTGGTGTCTGGATTCACAAAGTGCATTGGGAGCACTCGCAGACGGGCGGCAATCTTGTAGGCAAGCCTTCGCCTCTTTGCTTCAGGAGGATTTAGGGGTGAGAGTCGTGGTTGCAAGTTGGAGGTTGAAGTTGGTTGCTCACTAGCCTTTTCTTGCCTGTAGTGGTCATGTAATCCCTTATTAATGAGATTAAGACAAATGTTACCTTACGCTTGAGCACGCGCTGCGGCCTTGGGCCACTTAGGTGTAGAGGTGATCTTCCTCCTCTTAGTCGGCTCCTCAGGAAAGAGAGGTCTGGTGATGCTTTCTCTTCCCTTAATGTGTGTCACAGTACCTTCATGTATGTTGATGTAGAATATTTCAAGCTCGTGTGCATTGGAGGTTTCTGGAGCACTCATAGGTTGAGAGGAGAGGTATATCAAGCTCTTCTTCTCACTCTCCTTCGTTGGAGACGATCACGAACAAGGCATGTAGAAGAACTTACTTCTTGAATTTCAATGACACTGCAACCTGGTAACAAGACCTCGATGAAAGCTTTTAAGGCCTCTAAAGCCTCCTCCTCTTCTGTTCTCCAATTTGCAAACTCCTCACGCCATTCCTCCATGTTGTAGATTGCACATCTTCATTGCTTGTGGACTGAAGGTCTGTGTAGCCCTCCTCTGTGGGGGCACCAAAATGATAGCGGGAAAAAGAGCAGTGCAATCGGGTGGCCTCTGTACTCGTGCACACTCCACAAACCACGCCTCATGCAAACAAGCAAAGAACAAAACAAGGAGGCACCACCCTAAATTAAGAGGTTTAGGGACCTCACACATAGTGCACATAGGCAAGTGAGACTTATGGCATTATGATGGCATCAAAACATATGGCAAAACACATAGAAACGAAGCTTAGGGACCTTATGTAGCATATATATACACAAGACATCAGCTTAACAATACAACGGCATCTGATCATACATAACAAGGATATAGAGAAGCAAGCCAAGGATGGCATAATCCCTTGTCAAAAACAATCAACCCAGCAAGTAGATATGATCCTACTAGCAACACATCAATACCTTAGAGAATGATGGCGAGGATGGTGGTCATGGAGCATGAGAGAAGACTCCTTATTTAGGTTTTAGGGCTAGTAATGTAGCATACTAGAGGGAGAGGGAGAGAGGGAGAGAGAGTAGAGCTCCATCCATAGCTCCTCGTTGTGAGCAAGGTCGTCATAGCTTCGTTGCTTGGTGAAGTGGGTGAAGTGTTGTTTTTGAGTGAGAGAAGACCTCCTTATATAGGTTTCTGAGAGGGTTTAGGATTAGGGATAAACATGCTTAAATCCGCTGATTGGGGTTACTTTTTGCTTAGGGTGGTCAACAGATTGAGGTCACCTGATATGTCACCATCAAGATATTCTCTAGAGTGATGTGAGAGGGGAGGATAAATGCTGATTTTTCTGATTGTGACACATGGGGATAAGGCCTTGACCAGCATTTAAGAGCAGGTAAGGTGGCTGTTGAAACTGGAGGTTCTGCACATGTCAGGGGGGGACCTGCGGGGGGGGGGTGGCAGCTGGGTCCTCCTGAATATCAAATTCTCAAAAAATCCTCAACCATGGCTTCTTTTGACATGTGTTCTTTGAAAAAATCAGCATGTCTCTTTTCAACTCAAAAGTCTTTATCCCTGTTGACTCACCTTTACCATAAGATTTTCTCCTTTTCTCCTCCTGTAATTGCATTGTTGATGCCCAATCACTGCTTCTAGTAACAGTGAACTGTTACCTACCAAATACTTATGGTGCAGTAAAAAATACTTACCATGGGTAAAAAAAGTTACTGTAGGTAAAAAGTGATTTGTATTTACCATGTAGGTGAAAAATATTTACTGTAGGTAAAAAATATTTACTGTGGTAAAAAATATTTACTGTCGGTAAAAAAAGTGAAAACGGAGTATGTTGTGCTGTGAGTCCACACGAACATCCTCGTGTAAATTTCACTAGAAATTCACACCTAGAATGGGCTATTCTGTAAGATATAGGTTGTAGGCATGCATAAGAGCTCGTTCCCACGTATCTTCTGTCCATGGCACTTTTTACTCTTTGGTGCTTGTGAAGTAGATTTTTCTTCTCTTTCGAGATCCCTTGGACTAGAGTATCCTCATCTCCCCAACAACTGACTGTGCCTTTATTGCATCTTCAGAAGGGGTCCTAAAAACCATGCATCACCAACCATGAGAGATTCTCATAAATATAGCATATTTTGCAACAAAAGTTGGACCATAACAGAATGTGACAACCCAGTCACACCTAGGTACCAACCATGAGACAGTTTCATGTACATAGCATACTTAGATATATTTAGAAACGACCCTCCGTTAAGGTGGTTTCACAACACTTGTAATCGTAACAAGTTTGTACTTAGTATCCGACAATTTCTGGCCACTGAAATTGCTCCTGATACTGTGTGCTTAAAATGGTCGAACCAATGGATGCAACCAGCACCTAGGGACTTCGTCGTGACACATTGGTAAAAATTTGGCGCTAGTGTCAGTCCAAGAGACTCACATTCTCCACATGTGGAATATGTCTCAAACAAGGATATCAAGAAAAGCGACATCCATCAAGTACGAGCTAGTACTTGTGTGTGGAGGTAACTGCAAACACTCCGCGACAAGACTGAAAGGGACCCTCATTATCATGCTCCACACTGGCTGAACTGAACTCCTTGAGTTCCTAGACCATGTTGTATCCCATGTGACAACATGTGCCAAATCGAACCCTACAACTAGGTTCGTAACAGCATAAGGTATAGTGGACGCTACGGTCCAAAATACTCTGTTCCAACATGCCCTTGGCATGGCTTTGAAACATTCAAGCGTACCATGAGTGTTGCCTACGCAATCCGACCCCTTTGGTTAACATCTACGTAGTCAAACCCCTGGGTAAGACCCTTTGTAGAAACTACTCAACTAGCAGGCAACGGTAACCAACATAGTTAACCATGTACATAATGATTGGAATCGACTCGAAAAGTTGAATTTGTCCGCTACCATGTGGTAGATTGTGGAATTATTTCCTTGAAAGTTTAACTGGGATAGATCAAACTGTGATCCTCAATGCCTATGGGGTGATTTAGTAGTCACCCTCCGGGTCGTACCCCAAACAATATGTCCATAGACACTCCGTAGTGCTATAGAGAGAGCAAGAAATCCACACAAGTGAACTGCCTAGTTCTTGTGGACAGCCATGCTGTCTCAACCGATTGCTGCATCTATACTTCCTTGTAGAGATCAACTGCTGTGAGTTGCAGATTTATCAAAAACTCAACTTGAGTGTCGCACTGAAAACATGTAGTGCAAAAAATGACACTGTAAACATCCGGAATGACAAGACCCTTGCTTGTCCATTAACATCGATGTATAATTCCTTGGGTAGCTTTGTTTACTCTTGAAAACAATCACCCAAAGAATGCCAATAGTTGGGTCTTACCCTTGGCCTGACAATGGCTCTTAGCCTTTGTGGCTCATAGCCCTTGTGCAAATTAGTGTTCAATGGACGAACCGATGAAGACTAAGTTGAGTAGCATCTTAGCCACATGCTAGATGAGAGTTAGAGAACCTTGGCTCAGGCACGAGAAAAACACGTATCAAAAGCTTCTTAGAAGGTTTTCATTATTCCCTTAAAGAGAGAGAACAAGAGAGAAGATGAGCATGCTGGGTTGCAGAACTTTCCTTGAACGACTATGACGTGTATAGTTGATTTCCATGCTCGTGTGCATCTTATGCCTAACGTGCAGCGTATCCTGTAAGCATGCAACAAGTTTTTTCTATGACTCTCTCATTGAGAGAGGTAACCGAAAAACAAAACCACAGCTGGATCTACTTGCCTTGCAGGGTCGTGATTGTATGAAAATGACTTAGCATTGGCACTTTTCCTGTGAAATAAGTCCTAGATTTAGGTTCCTTTTAGTGCTGTTAGATGTTGATAGCAACCAACCATTAGGTTCAACAATCCATTACTTAGTCTGTCCTTGACAGAGTTGCGAGTGTGATAGCGGAAGCATAATGCATAAAGTGGTGGAATCCATGCCACCTGCTTAGCATGCCTTGCATGCAAAAATGTAAGCCCTTAGCTACTATAACGGTCTCAAGCATGAGAACCAAAACCATAAGTGCCTTGCACAGAATAAACTGGTAGGGATTCTGTGAGCTGACATTCCCTATTTTACCAGTTCCCCAAACTTGTGTGCCAAAGCCCTTGATTCCAAATCAATGTCAATATCTCGGCACAAGGGAGAAGCCGTGCTTCATGTAAAATTTCCAAATCACTTTGCTTTGCACAATGACAGTAATTGCCAAGTAAAGTGTAAACATGGAAAAAAAAACAAGAAAAACTTAAACTTGGCTAACCTGGTAGTTGTTGTTGCAACCTGTTGTTATGAGATTCCAAAGGAAAAGCTCGCGTAAAGGTGGCTCATAGCCAAATCGGCCGTGTGAGAAAGAGTTGTCACATACGGATATACGCCCTCTTGTATCATATACATCCGTCGTATACGGAATGAAATAATCTGCAAACCATTTGTCAAAGGGTGAAAGCATGTTAACCTGTCGCGCTTTTTGTGCTAGTTAGCAGTTTCAAGTTAGCACATCTTCAAAAATTTGGGTGTCCGGTAAATTTTTAACAAATAATATCAAAATTTGTCGGAGGTTGTACATTTGGATTACTTGTTTCAAGTTCTTTCTATTGATATATCATATATCATAGATCTTGGAGATGTAGCTCAAGTTATTGTACTAGCTAGCATATGTCAAAATTGTGCTAGTTAGCATTGTCCGGGACATGAAAAAGCAAGACAGGTGAACATGCTTTCACCCCAAAGTCTTCCCAAGTTTGTATGCTCATAGCATATGCCAAACGTGGTGAATCATTATGCAAGATGCATAAATAGAAGCCTTGCTTCACCTAAATCGGGTAGTGCTAATAGCCAACTGTCGTGGCTGCAAATAGCATGACAAAAATAATCAAACTTGAAATTTCAAGTGAAATTAACCAGTATTGTGTGACAATCATCCTATGCTGTCTTGTAGAAACAGTGACAAGGAGTCGGCCATGCCGAGCAACTTGCTGCCCTCAACAAATCCAGTAATATGCCATGCCTGTCACCTTGAGATGATGAAAAACTGGCCCTTGGCCCTGCCTTTGAAGCAAAAAGTAACCTGTGATGAGCGTGCTCCATCAAGGTACTCAGGAGAATCCATGCTTCATATAACTATGTCTAGCCTCTTTGCCGATAAATGCTGCTTGGCATTATGAATGATAGCCGTGATTATTCATTCCATTGCATACGAGAGTTACAAAGCACATGTGCAATAAGTACTCCACTTCATGCTGTCCAGGGTCTTGCCCAATTCGCAACCAATTTGGAATCTTGTGAGAAACTTCAATGCTCCAGGAGTGTAATACAAACCGTGCGTCGGCCCTGCCGAGTTCTGTGCACCTTGAACAAGAGCGTTGCAGTAGAATCATTCAAGCCTTGCTTGATAAATTCTACCTGGAATCATGGTGAAAATCCATGAAGGCATCATAGCCGTTGAAGGATTGTGCTCTTAGTCGGCCAAGCCCAACATTTTGACTGTTGTCCTGAAGCCTTGCTCGCATGGCTTTTTCTTGCAAAGTGGTTCACCGCTTTCCACAAGCATAATCCTTATTTAAGGTGCAATCGTAACTGATTCGGTGATGAAAGCTCCCTTGGAAAGCTCGATCCCGTGAACAGCCGTACCTACATATCCGTGTGCCGACATGGTCATACCATGTTGGTTCCGTCGCTTATTGAACAATCGGCGGTAAATTGAGAAGCTTGCTTTAGTGGAAAAAACTCCAGAATTTTTTGTCCCTGTAGAAGTATGGCATGGCCTTGGTTGCATGCCAAGCATGCCATGCGCTATGTGCCTGCATGGTTGCATGCCTTGACATGCAATTCACAAGAGCCACGGATCCCTGCCCCTATCAAGACGGGGTGCCCTAATTTAGGGCACCCACTAAATCCAAACTATGAGGAAAAACTCCATGGCGGCGACGCAGGCGACTCTGCAGGAAAAAAATCCATTCGCGCTGGCCTGCATGGGATTTCTTGGGGCTCGCAGCAGGGATGGGATGTGCATAGCATGCCCGGGCGCACCTGATGAGTCCGGTCTTGGCGGGTTCTGAGCAGGTCGACATGCTTCCCTTTTTGCGTGCTAGCAGCCGATCCCACCAAGCTTCTCGACTTCGGTTTTGTAGAACGCCGATTCCTGCGGCCATGGCGGTGTCTAGAACCCCGATCACGAGAGGGAGAAAAGACATGCCGTCCTTGCAGCACAAAATCTTGCCATGCATCCATGAAAAACTCTGCCATGCTCCTTCTTCGCCGAAAGGAGGGCGAGCTTCCATGAACCCCAAAGAGAGAGAGAGAGAGAGAGAGAGAGAGAGAGAGAGAGAGAGAGAGAGAGAGAGAGAGAGAGAGAGAGAGAGAGAGAGAGAGAGATCGAAGATCCATGGCCTCCATGCCCCCTTCTTCTTCCTCCCCCTTCTCCCCTGAGCTTTGATACCAATGTAAGACCAGCGGGTAGATAGACATGCGAGTAACCTCCTAACCATCCTATATATAGGCCCCTAGCCCTCTTCCATATATAGAGCCCTTTACTGCATGTGTGTTCGGCACATTGCCCGGGCCGTGCCCGTCTAGTCCTACCCTTGGCATGACACCAATGTAAGACCAATAGGTAGACAGACATGCGAATAACCTCCCAACCATCCTATATATAGGCCCCTGGCCCTCTTCCATATATAGACCCCTTTACTACATGTGTGTCCGGCACATTGCCCGGGCCGTGCCTGTCTAGTCCTACCCTTGGCATGACAAGTATGAGTAATTTGTAAGAGGGGTTGACCAAGAGATAGAGGGGGGCTGATTTTGGCAAAGCATTATCACACACAAACTCATACAATCTCATGTGTGAAGCAAGAAGATTCTCTCTATCCTTCTTAAGCTTTAATGGAAAGCTCATCACCTACTCCAAGCTTGTGAAAAGGGAGGCCTACACCAACAACTCTTGGCTTTGTGATGAAAATCCAACCAAGATCCAAGCTTCAATGCATGCTCATCTCCTCTACCATGCTAATTACTAAGCTATACTAAGCTATTATGATTGATTAGGTGAGGAGATATACTTCTTTCTTTTAAGACTACTCCTTCTTCCTCTCAATCTACTCTCATACCCCGCTAGCTCTCACCATCTCCAAAGGTGTGGGAGGTCTTGGGTCTGAGACCATGAGGGAATTGATTTTGTGTTTTATAAGTGTTTTCTTAGTGATTGAAGTTTCCATCTTCACTGCACTAGCTAGTTATTGAAGGAACACAAAGAATTGTATTGTAAAAAATGCCTCCGTTCATGGGGGAAACCTATAATGCAAAGCCTTTTGGAGGGAGGACCGGCTCCATGTAAATATGGTCCTCAACTGTTGTCAATAGCTTAATTTCTCTCTCTTTTGAAGTACTCTTCATGCCTATCTAACTAGGTGTTATACTTTTTGTTGCTCTCTAGATCCCAGAACTCTTGATATGCTCATTAGGAATCTATTCTAATGAAATGCTCACTCTCTCTATGCTATTTTCTGCTACACACAAGTTACTAGGCCACTAAATGTTACATTGAGCACAAGGTTTCTCTTTTCTTGCTCGAGAAGGGAGGTCCTCAAGCTAGCTATAAATGGTTGTTGTTGTTAATTGCAATTGAGTAAGTAGAGTAGAGATTTTTATACTTTCGTGCGGATAGCGGGGAACCACCGTCAAGAGCTATGGTCTTAATAGTGGAGTCCTACGGGGCTTGCCTATGGCTTAACCACTATTGAGCTAATAGAAGCTTGACAAGAGCCAATGCTTGAAAGACCCTCTCTTCTATTCCTTGCAATTAATGATATTCAAGCCACGGGTACAATAGCTTGAGTGCTTTTTTAAATGGGTAAAGAGGAGCAGCAACTAGGGCTTGAAGTGCCAAAGTACACCTAAAAATATTACACCTAAAAATGAAAAGAGAGTGAAATTAATGTTGATAGCTTTGATTTTGCTAATGAACATGCTACTAATGGTGCCCCTCTGCTTGTTAACTACCTTGTTTCTATGCTTTAGCAAGACATGGGCAATCCATCCCTCCAAAGTGAAGTGCAATGGCAGCTTCGTGCTCATGGGATTCTCCAAGATCTCCACCATGACGAGAGAATAACTAGGAAGCGTCCTTGTGAGACTTCCAAAAGAGGACTCTCTCCAGTTTTGGGGGCTCACAAATTTTCTTCTTGATGACTCATCTCCTTCCCAAAGGAGAACTCAAGAGCCCCCACCAAAGGAAGGACAAATAAGTGAGTCTCCTGCCATCTCGATAGAGATGGCTCCACAAAGACGACGGGCAAAACGCTCTCCATCACCTCCTAAACGGAGAAGACCATCACACACCTCTCGACACCATAATTCAGAGAGGGATGATAGAATATAAGAGAAGAAAAAGGCGATAAAGAGGTCACCCTCTTCTCTATCTTCTTCATCCTCTTCCTTTTATGAAGAAAGTGATGGTGCAGACAAGGAGGACCAAGGCAAGAAAAAGGTGAGAAAGAGGTCACCCACTTCTCCATCTTCCTCAAATTATTCTGAAGAAAGCAATGGTGCAACTTTTGAACCATAAAAAAGAAGAGTCCATAGGAAATTCTATGCCGCATGGAAGAGGTCGCCCAAGCTCAATAAGTTTCAAAGATAGAGGAAAGAGCATCTCTTTCCTTAACTACGATGGCACCTTTGCTGCTACGAACAAAGTCTTGGCTTTCATCCAACAATTTGATGTGGCGTTTGGAGATGAGGGCTTCACGGGGTCGTCTAAGCTACACCATGTAGCTATGCACTTTCAAAAGTCCGCCAGGCAATGGTGGTCTAGCCTATGGGAAAACAATGAAGCTCCACAAACATGGAAAGCTTTAAGAGATTCCATTATGAAGCAGATTTTGGTCATCGATGCGAAAGACAAAGTACTCACCGAATGGTGAATCTTGAAGCTCTCTCCCTACAAATCCATTCATAAATATGTAGACAAAGTTTTGGGACTTACATCTCAAAGCCACGGTCTTCAAAAAGATGGATTTGGAAGAGCAGAAACAACAATTTTGTGCGGGCTTAACTGAAGAAATGGAGGAGTATGTTAACTCCCAAAGGCCACCCACCATATCTATGGTCATACACCATACTATGGTGGCTTCATAAATCAATTTCCAAACAAGGGCTAAGAGAAATCTTAAGCCCGCGAAAAACAAGGGTTCCAATGAGCCTAAGGAGAAGGACAGTGTCCAAAAGTCTCCTAAGTTCAATTCCAATAACAACAAAGCTAAGGAGAAGGGAGTTTACAAAAGCAAAAACAAACTCTCTCTTGAAGAGCTTGAGCGTTATCGCAAGGATAAGTGTTGTTTCAAATGTGGCGAGCAAGGCCATGCATACCGCACTTTTTTCCAAAAGAACACCCGCCATGAGCCTTCTACAGCTTCCTTGGTTAAAATCCAAGAAGAGGAAGCTCACCACAAAGGATCTCCTATATGCCATGCTTGGGGAAAGGTAAGATAATATGATTCTTTTATTCTCTTTGACCCTGGTTCTACTCACAATTTCATATCCACAGATTTGGCCACCAAGCTAGGCATCCAAGCCTATTAGATGGGAGATGTCCTACCCACTACCTGTCGATGGTGCTTTCAAGGGGCAAGAAGCTTCAGTCACTCCCTTAATCAGGAAATTGAGGCTCCATGTCCAAAGCTATGTGGACAAAGAGGACTTCTTTATCTCTCCTCTCAAGCTTGAGGATGTAATCCTAGGGTCACCATGGTTTGATCGCATGGCTGCCAATGCTAAATTCCCTGAAACAAAAATCTACTTTTTGTTCAGGGAAAAAGATATGTACATAGGCAAGCTTTCAATAAGTTAATAAAGAGATCTATTTCCGTGTACATGATTTTTGTTAAAGATTCTCAAAATGAAACTTATGGTTTAGCAAAAGAAAATATAAACAATCACAAGGAATTAGAGTTATCCAATTTTCTCAAGGGATTTCAAGATGTTTTTATTGACGAAATCCCTTGTGAACTACCTCCTTAACGAGGCAATGTTGACCATGCAATCAAACTTCTTCCAGGAAGTTCACCGCCTAATAAACCTCCTTAAAGAGTTTCTCAAGCTCAACAAGAGGAGATTATGCGGCAAGTGCATGAGTCAGTTGAGAAGGGCATGGTTAGGCCTAGCTCATCTCCATTTTTCTCACCCGTGTTGTTAGTGCAAAAGAAATATGGCACATATCCTATGTGTGTCGACTATAGAGCACTAAATAGGATCACTATCAAGAATAGGTTTCCCGTTCCATAGGTAGAAGACCTATTTGATAAGTTGCAAGGGTCGACCTACTTCAGTAGTATTGACCTAGAAAAAGGCTAACATCAAATAAGGATAGTTGATCAAAACATTGTAAAGACTGCATTTTGCACTACGTTTGGTCTTTATGAATACATTGTCATGCCTTTTAGCTTGACCAATGCACCAGTGACATTCAATCGCTTGATGTAGAATCTATTGAGACCTCATTGAAGCTTTACTAGAGTGTTCTTTGATGATATTATCATCTACTCTAACTCACTAGAAAAACACAAGCAATACCCCTAGGTAATATTTCAAGTCTTAAGAGAGAATAAACTTTATGTTGTAAAAAAGAAAAGTGAGTTTTTCCTACAAGAGATTCTGTATTTAGGTCACATTATCTCTCAAGATGGCATCCAAATGGATCCATCAAAGTTAAGAGATAATAAAAGGATGGCCTAATCCAATGAATCTTCATGAATTAAGAAGATTTATATGTATGTGCACATACTATACACGCTTCATAGAAAGTTCTCACTAATAGCAGGACCATTACATGACCTAACAAAGAAAAACATTAGGTATACATGGTATGCCAAGGAGAACAATGCTTTCAAAAAGCTTATCTCTCCACCTATGCTTACACTGACGGATCTCTTAAAGCCATTTGAGGTCCAATCTAACACTTGTGGTGATTGCCTTGGAGCTATTTTTCTTCAAGAAGGGCACGCCATAGCCTATGAAAGTCACAGACTTGACCCTATTGAGCAAGTTCTAGGAATATATGAAAAGGAAATCCTCGGAGTTCTACATACCTTAGACTCATGGAAGCACTATTTATTGGGGACTCCTTTGATTCTGCGGACGGATCACCAAAGCCTTAAGTACTTCATGACACAGACCAAGCTCTCCAACAAACAAATGAGGTGGGCAAATTTACTTTCAAAATTTAATTTTCATATTGCTCACATTGCTGGCAAGCATAACCAAGTAGCCAATGCACTCTCAAGACGGCCAAGAGTGAATGCGGTTTCCATAGCAACTCACAATGATCTATCTTCTATGATAGATGAGTATGCTATTGATCCCGATTTTAGAGATGTGATTTTAGCCCTTGCATTAGGGAAGAAAGAGGGACCATTAATTTAAAAGATGGTTATCTTCTCTATGGCAATAGACTATGTGTTACTAACTCATTGCGTGAGGGATTGAAACATATTTCTATTGGCCTACAATGAAAGAAAACATACAAGAGTATGTTTCTAAATGTGGTATGCCAAAAGATGAAGTTTGATAGAGAGAAGCAACCTAGATTGCTTCAACCTTTGCCAATCCCTAATTCACCATGGGAGAGCATATCCATGGATTTTATCTTTGGATTGCCTAAGTCTATCCATGGGAATACAGGAATATGGATGATAGTAGACAAGATCAACAAAAAAGGTCATTTTATACCTGTCAAAAAGACTATCAAAGCCCATGAAATGGCAACCCTCTTTATATCAAAAATCTTCAAGTACCATTGCTTGCCAATGTCCATAGTGTTGGATAGAGATCCTAGAATGACCAGTAATTTTTGGAGGGGTCTCTTTGAGAATTTAGGGACAAGGCTAAACTTCTCTTCGGCCTATCACGCGCAAACAGATGGCCAAAGTGAAATAGATGGCCTAATAATTATTGATCTACTAAAAGCCTACGTAACGAAAGTAGATCAAAGGTCCCAATGGGAGAAGTACTTACCCTTAATGGAGTATGCCTACAAAAACACTGTACATACTTCCATGGGAAAAGCACCTTTTGAGGTAATTGAGGGAAGATCCAAAAGCTCCATGCTACTTAAAGTACATGGGAAGATCTTCGCTGCAGATGAGTATAGACGAGATCTAAAAGAATCTTTTCAAAAGATTAAGGATGCTATCTCTCTCACACAACAAAGGCAAAAGGTTGCTGCTGATAAGCAAAGATGAGCCCAAGCCTTTAAAGAAAATGATTGGGTCTTACTTAAATTTCCCAAGGCTTGATTAAGGCACACGACGGGCAAGAATCCTACGGGACACCAAAAGTCCTATGCTAAGTTAGCGAAAAGGTACTATGGTCCCTTCCAGACTCCTAGAGCAATCACTGAGATGGCCTATCAACTCAGGTTGCCCAGCCATTGGCTCATACACAATGCTTTCCATGTGAGCCTACTAAAGCCTTACAAAGGAGAGCCACCTGAAGACCCAACTATTGAAGACCGATCAGAGATCGAGGACCAAGAAGAGGTGCTACAGCCCGAGTCCATTCTCCGTCATGAAGACAAGGTATTAAGAGGCGATAAGACTATCCGACGGTATCTTATTAAGTTTAATAATTATCCTTTTGAAGATGCTAGATGGATATAAGGCATACAATTAAAGGATAACCTAAATCTTTTCAATGCTTACAATGCTTCCCTAGAGTAAGCAAATGTACAAATAAAATAGGGATCCAACAGGGGGGCATCTGCAAAAGAGCATTGTGCAAAAATGGGCTTCAAAGACCCTAAGGTTTAGCCCATTAAGACTTCCAAAATGCTAAGGTTCCAAAATTCAAAGGTTATGTCCAATGGTTCAACCTTAGTGGAATTGGACGGTTTAGTGATCACCAAAAAGTCTTTTATGACTCCTAAAGAGGAGGGGGCGAGCCCTAAAGGTAGGGGAACAGAGATAATCTTGTGTGATAACACACACACACACACACACACACTCAAAGGCTTCCCTTTGCGCAAAGGGCATAATGGACACATGTCCGCTCCCTAACCGAATTGCCTACAAGGTGCACTCAAATCCTATTGGATGTCCATAGAGGTGGGCCAATGATAATTAGACTAGAGTAAATCTAGATTAATTCTTTTAAAAACACTTAATAAAAGAACCAATGAGAATTAATCTCTCTAGAAGACTATTGGACAGTATGCCAAGGGGTCCAATGAGCATTCAGCAGCCCAATGGCTTGCCGGATCCCTATTGGCCAGAAGACAAAGGGGTCCAATGAGAGTTTAGTTGCATTATTTAATTACCTAAAGCTCTCACAAAATGGGAAAGGGGGACACATGTCAGAAGGCTATCACTTATGCTTCTCCATTTTCATTGGCTAAGCTTTGTAGAGGGGTCCAATGGGGTGCCAGTATGAGTAATTTGCAAGAGGGGTCGACCAAGAGAGAGAGGGGGCTGATTTTGGTAAGTCATTATCACACATAGACTCACACAATCTCATGTGTGAAGCAAGAAAATTCTCTCTCTCCTTCTCAAGCTTTAATGGAAAGCTCATCACCTACTCCAAGATTGTGAGAAGGGAGGCCTACACCAACAACTCCTGGATTTGTGATGCAAATCCAACCAAGAGCCAAGCTTCAATGCATGCTCATCCCTCTACCATGCTAATTACTAAGCTATGATAAGCTATTATGAGTGATTAGGTGAGGAGATGTACTTCTTTCTTGTAAGACTACTCCTTATTCTTGTCAATCTACTCTCATACCCCGCTAGCTCTCACCATCTTCAAAGGTGTGTGAGCTTTTGGGTCTAAGACCGTGAGGGAATTGATGTTGTGTTTTATAAGTGTTTGCTTAGTGCTTGAAGTTTCCATCTTCATAGCTAGCTAGTTATTGAACGAACACAAAGAGTTGTATTGTAAAATGTCTCCCTTGATGGGGGAAACCTATAATACAAAGCCTTTTGGAGGGGGGACTGGCTCCATGTAAATCGGGTCCTCAACTATTGTCAACAGCTTAATTTATCTCTCTTTTGAAGTATTGTTCATGCCTATCTAACTAGGTGTTATGCTTTTTGTTGCTCTCTCCATCCAAGCAATCTTGCTATGCTTATTAGAAATCTGTTCTAATGAAATGCTCACTATTTCTATGCTATTTTCTTCTACACACAAGCTAATGTTAGAAGGATTGACAGCCACACACTCAAGGAGTAGCGGCAATAGAGGACAAATTGTTGGTGAGTGCTCAAATACCTCTTTACAATGGTGCACAGTACTCGCTTCTCTTTTTCTTGTTGAAAGTCCTCAACTTGCAAGCAAAATTCGTTTGACGCAATGCAAGTGCCGATGCACTCCTTGGGTAAGCTTGAAATATGAATTTTTATACATCTCTCTCTCACTTTATGGTCCCACCTCCTTGAAATTGTATTAATGCGCCTGTTTGTTGTAGTTTGATGGGCAAAATGTTGTCAAAATATCACCAGATGCCTCCAGATTGTCACCAAGCTAGATCGTATGTCACTGTATTTGGAATGGAGTATGAGCGCATCCATGTGTGCATCAATTATTGCATGCTATACTACAATGAGCACGAACATGCTACCTCATGTCCTTTGTGCGGGGAAGCAAGAAATCACAAGACCGGAGTGAGCAAGGTATTGAGACATTTTTCATTAATTCCTTGCACTCAATACATGTTTAAAACTAGGTCTATCGTGGAGCTTCTTGCATGGCATGCCAACCATTTCTCAAATGATGGAATGATGTGAGTCCATGCCGATTCACCTATATGGAGGCACATCAAAACTAAATGTCTAGATTTTGGGTTGGAGCCTCGACACTTGAGGCTTGGGTTAGCAAGTGACGGTTTCAACCCCTTTGTCACTAAGTCTACTTCGTTGACCCACTAGCCTATGGTGATCGTCAACTACAATATTCCACCATGAGAGACAAACAAGGAGGGCAATATACTTCTTTCCTTGCATGTGCCAGGGAAGTATAAAGTGTCAAATATTGATGTCTACCACGAGCCCCTCATCGAGGAGTTGGAGGAGTTATAGAGACACATTCTTGTTTGTAGATGTCTCACTTGCAAAGAGGGGGGGAGAGAAAAGCCATTGTGAGTGGATTCCTTATGTAACACCATTTTAGATAATTTGGGAAAATCCCATTTCCAAAATTCTAAATGTGTATGCTAGGATTGTGTTATTTAATGATTTCTAAGCTTTAGTTGCCTTTAATTTAGATAAATTATCATGATTGTATGAGTTTATTTTAATTTATCTACTATAAAATTTAAGAATAAACCTCCAATATAGTTTTCGGAAAGAGGATTTGTATGACATCAGTGCTTTTCAAAATTCAACAAATGCTTCTAGAAGTATCTTCTCAAAAAACGAGGTGTCAAAAAAACCAATTGATATGATTTTAAAGCAGCATATAGATTGATTACATCAATTAAAAAAGATAATATGTAAAGGCAAATACTATTAAACACTCTTGTCATAATTTGGTGACCTTAATCCATGTATAACAAAATACTTGGTCATGGTTTTGTAGCGTGCTATCAAGTTTTAAATACATGATAATTTAAACAACATTCAAACTAATATTTCACACTTAAAAGTCAAAATAATACTATATAGTATCCTATGGCTATAAGACCATGAGATGCCATCTATTGCACCTATGGCCTTAAGGCCATATGGTGCTTTTTGTAGACATGTTTATGACTTTAATATGTCTCTTTATGAACTCAAGGCCATAGGGTTAGGATTGTTAGCTGGTCCCAACGTATAAAGAGGTCTAGTCCTTCAAAGCCATATGGGACTTTATTTATGTGCCACCCTATGTCCCTAAGGCTGTAGGTTGTCTTAGGGCCACAAGATTTTGTTTATGCCAATAAGAAACCCTTCTATGCTCTATGTTGGCACACTATGTCCCCAGGCGCACAAGGTGTGCCTCGTATGCTAGTTAGAAACCCTTTATTCTATATGTTGTTACCATATGGCCTTGGACCATAGGGTGCCCTCTGTGCTAGTAAGAAATCCTCTATACTCTATGTTTGCACACTATGGACCTAGGGCCACAAGGTACCCTCTATGCTAGTAAAAAATCCTCTACGCTCAATATTGAGACCATGTGGCTCCAAAGCCATAGGATATCCTCTATGGTAGTGAGAAAAACCCTCTATGATATATGTTCACAAACAATTAAAAAATCTAAACAATACTATAGAGTATCCTTTGGCCCTAAGACCATAAGATGTCATCTATTGCACCTATAATTACATTTGGTATTTTATTTAACTATACAAAGTTAGATGAGGCACTTACTTAGATAAACTATTATAATTCTAACTTTGAAATTATTTCTTAACATAAAAATACAATATAAAAACTCCTAATATAAGTTTGTGCCAAAGAATCAATGTTAAGATGAAGATTTTCTACATCAAGTACATGGTTTAAAACTTCACTCAAAGGTTTTAGAGATTGTGTCTCAAAAAAAAGGAGGTGTTAAAAAACGCCATTTGATGTGAATAATAAGAATTGTATACATTGATTATGTCAAAATAGTATAAAGTATAAACATAAACATTACCACCAACTTGACAGTTTCATAAAAATGATGGTCTTCATCGCATGTACAATAAAAGACTAACTAGAAAAAGTATGATATCTCCAAGATTGAGGGTGTTCAAAAGACACCGTTTTGTAACACTACCAAATGTCAAGAAATTCTGATTGTTTGGATCACTTAATAAAGACAATTAATAAGAAGAAAAAGTTAACAATACCATAGAAGCATCAAACAATGAAACCAAAGAAATTGAATGAGAGAAGTCTCCTAACAATAGGATGCACTTCATTAAAAAAACAGTTTAAAGATGTTTCAAGATATCCCACAACATTCCATCAGGTTTAAATTTTAAAAATTACACATTGCCAAATACTTGGTAGATGCTATTTAGAATACTTAACTAGTACACTTAAAATGGCCTCCTTCTCTTGAGATTTTGAGTCCTTTGAGACATATAACATTGCATTACATAGTGAGTCTCACGATCAAGATGGAACATTACAAAATTTCTTATGGTATAGTCTCTCTTGTCTTTAGCATACAACCATCCACATAACCATGGAACAATTTCATCTTTTAAAAAACTTTGAAGCAATTGAGTACGTTGGTTCCAAAACTTTGGAAAAATCATATAAGATCCTTGCATATTCCACATCACTCTATATGGACTATCATCAAATATTATAGTGTTACCCCCATCTAAATAATCAAATAGCTTCCATATGGTCGAAAGATTTTTGTGATAGGCTCTTTTGTAACCGATCATGAAAATTGAATTTTGCCAGCACTGGTTATCCATAATCATCTTGAATTTGTGACTTCGTGTAGGAAAACAGATCTTGATTATGTGTTGAGCTTTTTGTAAATGATGGCAGCTCCAAATCCAAACCTCAAAGAACTCAAAGCAAAATCTTAAGAAATACTCTGCACCTGGACGCACCGCATACACCTCATTGTTATCTTCTACAATGCACATGTACTTGGTCCAAGTTGGCCTTGATTGAAGCTCAAATGTTGCAAGAAGCACACCCTCTAAATCCAAGATAATCATTCTTTTGTCCTGTTTGAAAGATGTTGGTAGATAATGAAACCATTGCTCTTGGTTTGAATGTGATATTTGATGTAATATGAAAGGGAGCTCCTCTATTTTGTGATAGTCTAATAGCAAAACATTTTTTCTTAGAAGCCTTGAAATTATTTTTAAAAAAAAGTTAATATAGAGATCTTAAGTGTGTTGAAGACCTTAGGGACACAGGGTGCTAATTTGTGGTTACACTTAGTAAGTCCTATGCAAGAACACATGCCAAACTATGACCCTATGGCCTTAGATTCATAGGGTGTTGAGACCATAAAGAGAAATTCCCCCAAGGTTATAGAGCAAGATTTAACCTTATGAGCATGTAGATTGTCCTTGATGGAACAGTGAACTCAAATTTCAAAGAAAACAACTATAAAAGCTTTTAAAAAAAAGAGCATTTGGCACATGAAACTCAGAAGTTACTTATAGTATTGAAAGACAATTTAAAAAACTATTAATCATTTACATCTTCATATATCTTGAAACCCTAAGCACTTTAACAAAGTCTCTGAGTACATAAAGATCTTTGTAAATGACAAAATGTTACAAAACATTGCTCCATCATTTCTTGATATAGGGCTATTTGAGATCATACTGAATTTTTAGATGCTTTATATAATTCCTGGCTTCATGTACTTTGCTCCTTGTATCCCAATTTTTGGGCAAGCATGATTGCTTCTGTACCTTTCAAGGCTGATAATGATTTGATATTCTTTAAGACCCTTACTTTTTCTCGATCACGTGCTGAAAGTTTATTGTCTTGACTTCGAATGGGCATTCCACTAGTGCTAGATGTTGTACCTTTCTCATCGTTAAGAGGACGAGAAACTTCTGGTAGCCTTCCTGTGGAGTAGGTTTTTCCTAGAAAAAATAGATTTCTCTCCTTCCACTCTGCAGCAACCTTGTGTATACGGTTATAAAGCTCATGACCTTGAGCAATGGGTGCTTGTCTATATAAATGAGACCCTATAACTGTCCGAATGTCATTAACATGATTGAGAGCTTTGATATATGGTAGCAGCTCCCCAAGGAGGATATTATCCTCCTCATCATCAACATTAAATGATGGTGGAAAAATACAATTCAATGCAGGATTCACACATCCATTTAATGGTTCATCATCTACAAGAAGCAATCTTCTTGCATCAAGTCCAAATTTTGATGATGCAATAGCCAACGGTTTGAAAAGTGCTTCTACTCCTCGATTATCTAAGCGAGTGATCCTTGATTCTACGCATGGTTGACATTGGCTTTGCCCCCAGATCATAAAGAATGGAAATTTTTCTTTAGCTTCCTTTTCTAAAATCTTGATGATGTCCACAACATGCATGTCATTAGCAGCTGACCATATCCCTACATTGAAATTGCTAAATAGAGCCTTTAAAAACTCAATGCATCCTGGACGAAGAACAATATGCTCATGTCCAAACTTTAAGCTCTTCATTTTCTTGGACTTTTGCCAGCATCTCCTCACGAACAATCCACACAAGCTCACTATTATAGTCAGCATTGGTTTGTTGGTGGATGGAAGGTCTGACTCACCATGCACTTCGATTTCCAAATCCTGGGGTGCTAAAATATTTGTGTTGGATTCTCTTTCTGGCGTTGCACATGTTTTGGAACTTCCATTGCCTTCTACTTCCATTGTGGTGTCATGCAATCCAATTCCCAACTCTTGGGCTACTAGAATATTTTCATTGGATTCTTCCTCTTCCCTTGCACATGTTCTGGAACTTTCATTGTCTTCTTCCGTTGGATTACTCTTTAAATTTATCTCCAGTCGTTGTAGCAGTTGACCTTCAAAGACTTGTAGATTCTTGTCATCTTCGTCAGAAACTCTTTCGTTGACATGGAGATTGATAGAATCTTTCTCAGTAGGGTCAATGGCATTAGCATCCTCTATACCAACAATCTTGAGTAAAACTTTGTCAGCCGCAATATCTTGTTGAAGGACTGCAAGTTTAAAGAACATCTAATTTTAGATTCCAAAGTATCTACATTTTGATAACTCTTTTTTGTCACACTCTTAGAAAAAACTAATCGCAAATAGCAAATTTACTAACTGACAACACATCTACATTGAATTTATTTTTATGCTCCTTATTGTCTAGACATTCCTAATCTTTATCTAGCTACATTAGTTCTTTGTCCATGATGGTGGAGCCTAGAAGTATACTTGGAGAAACATTTATGCCTTTAAGCTCTAGAGAAGAAGTCTCATTTTCTATTGCCATGATCTTCTTGCATTGGATGATTTTCTTGACTAAGTTTCTTATGGCCTTCAGGCCATACGTTTCTCTTTGTAGATATCTCTATGACTTTAAGAGAATCCAAAATATATATGTTTATGGCCTCAAGGCAATAGGGTTAGGATTGTTGCGAGGTCTCAACATATAAATAGATATACGGACTCTAATCCATATGGTACTTTATTTATGGGTCACCCTATGGCCCTAAGGCCATGGGTTGTCATAGGGCCACAAGATGCCCTCTATGAGCACTAGTAAGACACCATATATGCTTTATGTTGGCACCCTATGACCCGAGGGCCACAAGGTCTGCCTTGTATGCTAGTAAGAAACCCTTTATGCTACATGTTATCACTCTATGGCGTTTGGGCCATAGGGTTCCATATGTGCTAGTAACAAATCCTCTATGCTCTATGTTTGCACCCTATGGACCTACGGCCACAAGGTACCCTCTATGATAGTAATAAATCCTCTATTCTCTATGTTTGCACCCTATGGACCTAGGGCCACAAGGTAGACTCTATGCTAGTAAGTAATCCTCTATGCTCAATATTAAAACCCTATGGCCCCAAGGCCATAGGATGTCCTCTATGCTAGTGAGAAAAACCCTCTACGCTCTATGTTGGCACCTTATGGAGACTTGAGGGCCACAAGGTACCCTTTATAATGCCACTAAGAAACCTTGTATGCTCTAGGGGAGCACCAAATAGCCCCTAGGCCACAAGGTTCCCTCTATGCTAGAAAGAAAAACTCTACGGTCTACATTGGCAACCTACAGCCCTCGGGCCATAGGGTGCATCAAATGGCTCCTAGGCCACATGGTGCCCTCTATGTTAGAAACGAAACCTCTGCGCTCTACATTGACACTCTATGGCCCCAAGTCCATAGGGTTCCCCTTACGCCTAGTATGAAACCATTGAAACTCTATATTATCATCTAAAGACCATAGGCCGCAAGGTGAGCTCTATGTTAGTAAGAAACCATCTAAACTCTATGTTGGTAGCCAAAGGCCATAGGATACCCAAGGAACCCTTTAGGAGCATTCCCCACAAAGACCACCTTATGGCCCCATGGTGATTTAGTGGCCTAGTGCCCTTCTTATGACTCTTTTATTTTTGTATCATATGGCCCCAGGGAAGTAAGCTATCCTCTATTCTATCAAAAAACCATTTATGCTCTTTGTTGGAATCATATGGCCCCAAGTCCATAGGGTGCTCTCTATGCTAGCAAGAAACCCTCCATGCTATATGTTTGCACCCTATGGCACCAAGGACACAGGGTGTCCTCCATGATAGTAAGAAACCCTCTATGCTCTAAATTTACACCCCATTTGACTATGTTGACACCCTATGGCCCTAGGGCCATAGGGTGCTCCCTAGGGCCACAAGGTGCCCTTCAACTTAGGAAGAGACCCTTTCTGCTCTAAATTGGTACTCTTTGGCCTCAGGGTCATAGGGTGCCTTCTATTCTAGTAGGATACATTATATGGTCTAGGTTTCCACTCTATTGCGTAGGGCTAAAAGGTTTTCTCTATGAAGAAACCATGTATACTATATATTGGCAGTGTATGGCCCTAGGGATAGAAGGAAACCCTACGGCTATAGGGTGTCCTCTATGCTACTATCATATGGCCCAAGGGCCAAATAGTGACCAAGGTATCATGTGTGTCCCAAGGGTAACAAGGTGCTAATAAAAATCCCTCTATGCTCTATGTTGGCACCCTATGGCCCCAAGGCCATAGGGCGATCTTTATGCTAGTAAAATTCCCTCTATGCAGTATGTTTACGTGTATACTTATAAGAAGCCATTTTTGCACTATGTTGGCATCTTATGACCCTAGATCCATAAGATGTCCTCTATGGTAAAAGAGAAATTGTACATGGGATATGATGGCATCCTATGGTCCTAGGGCCATAGGGTGTCCTCTATGCTAGCAAAATGTGTAAGTTAATACTCCAAAATTAAAAGAGCTTTTCAGGAAAAAAAAACCTTCTATTTACATTGTGGTGTCATGCAATCCAATTCCCAACTCTTGGGCTACTAGAATATTTTCATTAGATTCTTCTTCTTCCCTTGCACATGTTCTGGAACTTTCACTGTCTTCTTCCATTGGGTTACTCTTTAAATTTATCTCCAGTCATTGTAGCAGTTGACCTTTAAAGACTTGTAGATTCTTGTCATCTTCGTCAGAAACTCTTTGGTTGACATGGAGATTGATAGAATCTTTTTCAGTAGGGTCAATGGCATTAGCATCCTCTATACCAACAATCTCGAGTAAAACTTTGTCAGCCGCAATATCTCGTTGTAGGAATGCAAGTTTAAAGAACACTTAATTTTAGATTCCAAAGTATCTACATTTTGATAACTCTTTTTTCTCACACTCTTAGAAAAAACTAATCGCAAATAGCAAATTTACTAACTGACAACACATCTACATGAATTTATTTTTATGCTCCTTATTGTCTAGAGATTCCTCATCTTTATCTAGCTGCATTAGTTCTTTGTCCATGATGGTGGCGCCTAGATGTATACTTGGAGAAATATTTATGCCTTTAAGCTCTAGAGCAGAAGTCTCATTTTCTATTTCCATGATCTTCTTGCATTGGATGATTTCCTTTACTATGTTTCTGATGGCCTTCAGGCCATACAGTTCTCTTTGTAGATATCTCTATGACTTTAAGATAATCCAAAATATGTCTCTTTATGGCTTCAAGTCCATAGGGTTCGGATTGTTGGGAGGTCTCAACATATAAATAGTTATATGGCTTCAAACCATATGGTACTTTATTTATGTGTCACCCTATGGCCCTAAGGCCATGGGTTGTCATAGGGACACAAGATGCCCTGTATGAGCACTAGTAAGAAACCATATATGCTTTATGTTGGCACCCTATGACCCGAGGGCCACAAGGTCTGCCTCTTATGCTAGGAAGAAACCCTTTATGCTACATGTTGTCACTCTATGGCCTTTGGGCCATAGGGTGCCCTCTGTGCTAGTAACAAATCCTCTATGCTCTATGTTTGCACCCTATGGACCTACGGCCACAAGGTACCCTGTATGATAGTAAAAAATCCTCTATTCTCTATGTTTGCACCCTATGGGCCTAGGGCCACAAGGTAGCCTCTATGCTAGTAAGAAATCCTCTATGCTCAATATTGAAACCCTATGGCCCCAAGGCCATAGGATGTCCTCTATGATGGTAAGAAAAACCCTTTACACTCTATGTTGGCACCCTATGGAGATTTGAGGGCCACAAGGTACCCTTTATAATGCTACTAAGAAACCTTGTCTACATTGACAACCTACAGCCCTCGGGCCATAGGGTGCATCAAATGGCTTCTAGGCCACATGGTGACATCTATGCTAGAAAGGAAACCTCTGCGCTCTACATTGACACTCTATGGCCCCAAGGCCATAGGGTTCCCCTTACGCCTAGTATGAAACCATTGAAACTCTATATTAGAATCTAAAGACCGTAGGCCACAAGGTGAGCTCTATGCTAGTAAGAAACCATCTAAACTCTATGTTGGTAGCCTATGGCCCAAAGTCCATAGGATAACCAAGGAACCCTTTAGGATCATTCCCCACAAAGACCGCCTTATGGCCCCATGGTGATTTAGTGGCCTAGGTGCCCTTCTTAAGACTCTTTTATTTTGTATCATATGGCCCCAGGCAAATAAGCTATCCTCTATGTCATCAAACAACCGTTTATGCTCTTTGTTGGAATCATATGGCCCCAAGGCCATAGGGTGCTCTCTATGCTAGCAAGAAACCCTCCATGCTATATGTTTGCACCCTATGGCACCAAGGACACAGGGTGTCCTCCATGATAGTAAGAAACCCTCTATGCTCTAAGTTTACACCCCATTTGACTATGTTGACACCCTATGGCCCTAGGGCCACAAGGTGCCCTTCAACTTAGGAAGAGACCCTTTATGCCCTAAATTGGTTCTCTTTGGCCTCACGGTCATAGGGTGCCTTCTATGCTAGTAGGATACATTATATGGTCTAGGTTTCCACTCTATTGCGTAGGGCTAAAAGGTTTTCTCTATGAAGAAACCATGTATACTATATGTTGGCAGTGTATGGCCCTAAGGATAGAAGGAAACCCTAGAGCTATAGGGTGTCCTCTATGCTACTATCATATGGTCCAAGGGCTAGATAGTGACCAACGTATCATGTGTGTGAGAATTCTCTACTATATATAAAAAAACCACTTTATGGCACTATGGCGTCCCAAGGACAACAAGGTGCTAATAAAAAGCCCCCTATGCTCTATGTTGGCACCCTATGGTCCCAAGGCCATAGGGCGGTCTTAATGCTAGTAAAATTCCCTCTATGCAGTATGTTTACGTGTATACTTATAAGAAGCCATTTATGCACTATGTTGGCGTCTTATGACCCTAGATCCATAACATGTCCTCTATGGTAAAAGAGAAATTGTACATGGGATATGATGGCATCCTATGGTCCTAGGGCCATAGGGTGTCCTCTATGCTAGCAAAATGTGTAAGTTAATACTGCGATAAATATGCAACACGATATACAAAATTGTATCATTATCATACATCATACATTTGTTGCTTTGCCACACAGTTGAAGGGGTCTTTGCCTTCAAATATCATCATAACATTCAAACATTTAAATCAAATTTGCAAGTACTTTAATTCACAAATGCATTGATCTGTTGGTGGATGGAAGGTCCACCAAAAGATCTGTTGGTGAATGGAAGGTCCGGCTCACCATGCACTTGGATTTACAAATCCTGAGGGGCAAAAGTATTTGTGTTGGATTCTCCTTATGGCATTGCACATGTTTTGGAACTTGCATTGCCTTCTACTTCCAATTTACAAACTTAAACAATGTTTATACATTATACAATCATTTATTTTCAAAAAACCTTGATACAATGTTCCGATTGCTACATGACAAGCTAAAAAATTCTACTAGTCCTAGCTTCCTTCTATTGCAAAATATTCAAGATATAAATCCCAGTTCTCTGCATCATCTAGAAGAGAAACAAAATCATAGTTTAGAACAAAATACTCGCACTTTATATCTTTGAATAACATCTTGTTACAATCAAAGAACTAGATCTTCACATAATCCAAAAGGACAAATGCTTCAATAACCATTTATACTCGATTTTACTATCTAAGCAAATAATTGGCATTTACAACAAATGTTGAATATATGTTTAATCTAGTTAGTTGCAATACAAAGATAATTATTTCAAAGCGAATATGTTTAATCTAATTAGTTGCAATACAAAGATAATTATCTCAAACGGTTACACCATCAATTCACAATAGAAGAACTTACACCCAACAAAAAATGATCGTACATCAATTGTTCAAACTCTCATTTTGGAATTTTGAGGACTAAATACTTTTTAGTTTTTTCTAGCTTATTTCATTCTCAATAGAATATTAAACCTTAATCACAAGATAATAAATATATGTCCCTAATGCATGTATATGGACACAAGATATAAGGCCAACGAAAAATGTTCTTGAAATACTTAAGGAGTCTTTAGGTGAACTAGAATAGCCAACCTATGGTCTAAAGGCCATAGGGTGTCATGTGATGTTTTATAAGATGTGTCCGTAAGAGCTAGGTGATTTGCATCCATGGGGTGATTTAAGTGCCCCTGTGGAGATTCTATGTCACCACCCTATGGCCCTAAGGCCTTAGGGTATCCCAAATGCTCTTGGATAACTTATGTTTCCTTCTAGAATAGCCCAAATACTCATGTGCCCGTTTAGAGACTTTATGTAATCTCTCTATATACATAAGATTGTAGGATAGCTGTGTTGACACCCTATGGCCTTAAGGCTGTAGACTAGCCCAAATGCTTATGTGCCCTTTTAAAGACTCTATGTAAACACCCTATATCCGTAAGATTGTAGGGTAGCCAAATTATTTTGGGGGATTCCATGTTGACACCCTATGGGCCTAAGGCTATAGAGTAACCTAGATGCTTATGTGCCTTTTTAGAGACTCGGTGTAATCACCCTACATCTGTAAGGTTGTAGGGTATCCCATTTTCTTTTGGGGGATTCTATGGCACTAGGGCCATAGGGTGTCATGTCTACAAAGAACTCTATGATCCTCAAGTCTACAAAGAACTCTATGATCCTCAAGTCATAGTGTATTCTTCCCAAACCTCATATGATCAATGAACTTTAAAGTATTACATAATATATATCTTATGACCATATATAAATGTAGAATTCTATTTACCAAAACATGTCCATATAATATCATACACTTAAGTCTAATTCATTTATTGTGAAAAAACTCAAACTCACAAGTTCACATTTTTTCAAAGAAAATAAATTGAGAAAAATAACGAGCCAAACATCAATGTTTTTAACATCATGGGCAGATTTGAGATGGGACAAATAAAATAAAATGACAATAATAATAATCTAAATATTAGTAATGTAATATCATGGGTGGCTAGCTTAACCTGTTTCCTGTAGACTTTCTAGAATGGCCTCAGCACTTGCATCCAATGGTTCTTCAATTTCTTCTTCCTCTGAATCCTTGGCATTGACTTCCTCTGTGTTATCCACACCTACCCACCTTCTAAGATCAAGGTCTTCTTCCACTATGGAATGGCAAAGAGATTCCAATTGCGTCATTTGATCACTACTACATGCAACTGATATCACCTTTCTCTGTTGTTGTAGTGCCTCTTTAGTCCCATAGCCTAATGGGAAGATTTCTATCACTTGATCATCTTCTTTGAGACAGATGCATTTTATTGCACGACGTACAAAAAAGGATTTTGCCGTGGTCATAGCATCATACTCGTCGTCATTGATGCAGAGAGTATGCATTGGCTCCAACAATGACTCTTTAACACTAGAGTACTTGGTGTACTGCTCTCCTTGACTGAAAATGCCCAAACCCCAAAAATTACTTCGCAAAGAGCACATGTTTGGATGGTTTTTGATCTCATTAAGGAGCTCAAAGGTAGAACGTGCATTTCATACCATTTAGCTTTTTCAGAAATTGCCTTCTCTAGGGAAGCAGCATCCTGATACTTGACTAAGTCGGCAATTAAAAACTCTGATGGTTGATGTGCTACCCCACATACTCCATCAATTACTTTACCAAATTGGGTAGCACTCCAACCACTAGATGTAAGACTTTTGTGTGTTGTGTCTATGATGCAAACACCAACACGAATTTTAGAGCTATTCTCACTGCAGAGAAACTCAATGCCGTCCAAATTCTTTCCAACACACTTGATTGTTCATGGTAAAATGAATTGAAAACTAGAAGTTCCATTATTTTGTGCAATGATCCACTTCACATATCCCCTAGTGATCTCAGGAATTGGCTCTTTCTCCTTTCCTTTTTGTAGTAGGAGATTTAGCCATTGCGTACAACTCATGAAGAGAGATTTGTAAATCTCATTTGTAATGTTATAATGAGACTTACATTTATCCCATGAAGTAATTGCTATTGCTGATGGATCTATCTCTTTAAATGCCATCAACATTTGAGGCTCAAAAACCTTGGTCTTCTTTAAGACCGTTGCACGTGCAGTGAGGTCGAGCATGCCCTCTTGACGTGGTTGCTTCACTAAGCAGATCTTCTCATCTGCCAGCTCTTGTTGTAGTAGCTTGACATCATTATCTTCTAAACCAGCTAGGCATCTAAAGGTTGTTATGCTTGGTTGTCTCCCACGAGCAGTTGATGTCTGATGCTTCTCCAAGATGTGTATCCACTGATCATAGATTTCATCATCGTACATGACCATGTGTGCTTCTTTGTTGGCAAATGATTTATGGTTGAACGATGTTCTCCACATTTACAAAGGTCTTCAAAATAAAGAAAAGAAAATTAACTTTATTTCAAGACATATTTGTAACAAAAACAATCATAGGGAAGTGGAACTTACATCCCAACCTGCTCGACTCGGATGACCGACAGAAACACTTGCCTTGGGTTTTGTTGGTTTAGAATATGCAAGCCATTAACTACGGCCATGCTTCAAGACCTCCACATAAGGCTGGTGTTTCATTGATGTTATTCTCTCCATGTTCTCCATTTTGGAAATTCAAATAGCAACCTCTTTCGGAGCGTCTACCACTATCCTTGCAGTTCTAAACTTGTAGAACTCTTTTCTCAAAGCATACTTAGTGCTGTTGTTACGAAAAAAGATCTAGCCGCTATGATAGAATGCGGACCAGCTAGAATCCAGTAGTGGTATGTTGATAGCTTGTCTCCATGCACTTCAACTATTTGTAAAGGCATTTTTGTAATTGGGCTATACGGCATCAAGTTTGTTGCACTGGAGACTGGCCTAGAGTGCCCTGCAAATTGCTTCAAGAGATATTTCACATATACATCTGACAATGGTCTGCATCTATATCCATCTGGTGCAAGGTTTCATTGCTCAGCTGGGATCAATTGGGTAAATTGTACACCAAATTTAAAATAGTGGTCAATTCCGACGTATCCATCTAGCCCACTCTTAGAAGTTTTGGAAACTTTTTTATCAAGATCTTTCTCTTTGGGTTGTATAATAGAGTCCAACACAGCTAAGGATGCTGAGTCCACAACCACTGCCACTGAGGGGGTTCCAACTGTTAGGGTTGCAAGTCCACTAGAATCTCCTGCTTCTTGAGTCTGTAAGGGTATAACTGAAAGATTTTCTTCGGCCACATTTCCACTATTTTCTCCAAGTGAGGGAGTATGACTCTCCTTGAGCGTCTTAGATTGAATTTTTGTACCTGTGTCTTCATTCTTTCGCTTCTTATTCTTCTTTGTGCTACTCAATTTACCTAAATATTGATTGACTTTCTTAAAGCCCTCAATATATAAGTCTATAAAGTTCTCACTTGGAGTGTCATCCTAGGTCCAAAGGGTGCCAACAAAATGGCTCTACAAGTGTACCTAGGCCACTCTATGGTAGTGTGATCACATGTTCACTTATGACATTAGAGGACCCTCAAAGAAGTATCCCTTGAATGGCCTAAATACCCCTTTAGAGCCTCTACACCAACACCATATGGCATCATGTGGCCTGAAGGCCATAGGGTCCCCTCCATGCTAGTAACAACCTCTCTATGCTCTACATTGGCATCCTATAGCCCCAAGGCCACAAGGTGGCCACAATGTTTTAAAGAAACGCTTCATGAGGGTTTTCTGGTAACCGATGACCCCAGGGCCATATGGTGCTCTCCATGCAAGTAAAAACCACTATTTGCTCTATATTGAGGAGACCTTGTGGGATGAAGTCCATAGAGTCCCCTCTATGCTAGTAAGAACCTTTCTTTACTCAATAATGTCACCCTGTGGCCTCAAGGTCATAGGTTTCCCTCTATTCTACTAAGAATCTCTTTGTGCTCTATGCTCTATCGTCTATGCTCTATGATCTATATTGACTTCCTATGGCCCCAAGACCACAAGGTGCCCTCATCGTTTTCAAAAACACCTCATTGTTTTTCTATGTCCCTAGGGCCATAGCTCTCTATGCCGATATAAAGCACCATGCTCTATATTAGCTCCCTAAGGCCTGAAGGCCATAGGGTTGGCCTCAAGGGCCCCAAGGGTGCTTTGTATGCCAATGAAAAATACTATTTGCTCTATGTTGAGAATACCTTGTGGGATGAAGGCCATAGGAACCCTTCTATGATGGATTTTTGACAACCAATCCCCCTAGGTCAGGATGTTCTATATGCTAGTAAAACACTATTTTCTCTATATTGGCACCATATGACTTGAAAGCCATATGGTCCCCTATATTCTAGTAAGATCCTCTCCATGCTCTATATTGGCACCCTTTGGCCTGAAGGCCATTGAGTCCGATCTTTGCTAGTAAGAACCGATCTATGCTCTATATTGGCACCCTATGGCCTGAAGGCCATATCGTCCCCTGTATGCTAGTAAGAACCTCTCTATTCTCTACACATCCGATTGCCCCAAGGCCACAAGTTGCCCTCTATGTTTTGAAGAAACCCTTCAAGAGGGTTTTTTGGCAACCTATGGACCCAAGACCATAGGGTGCTCTCTATGCCATTGAACAACCGTCATTGTTTTGGTACCCTATGGCCCAAGGTATAAAGCACTATTTGGTCTCTCTATGCTAGTAAGAACTCATCTTTGTTCTATATTGGCACCCTTTGGCCTGAAGACCATAGGGTCCGCTCTGTGCTAGTATGAACCGATCTATTCTCTATATTGGCACCCTAATTCAGGCCATAGGGTCCCTTGTATGTTAGTAAGAACCTCTCTATGCTCTACACATACTATGACCCCAAGGACACAAGGTGCCCTCTATGTTTTGAAGAAACCCTTCATGATGGTTTTTTGGCAACCTATGGACCCAGGGCCATAGGGTGCTCTCTATGCTAGTAAAAATACTATTTAGGAGACTTTGTGGGCTGAAGGTTATAGGTTCCCCTCTATGCTAGTGAGAAACTCTGTTTTCTCTACGTTGACATCCTGTGGCCTGAAGGCCATAGGGTTCCTTGTATTCTCTATGCTCTATGCTCTATATTGACATCCTATGGCCCCAAGGCCACAAGGTGTCCTCATTGTTTCGAAAAAACCTTCAATGTTGTTTTGGCACTCTATGGCCACATGTATAAAGCACTATTTGGTCTCTCTATGTTAGTAAGAACCGATCTATGCTCTATATTGGCACCCTATGGACTGAAGGCCATAGGGTCCCCCCTATGCTAGTAAGTAACTCTCTATGTTCTACATATCCTATATGTTTTGAAGAAACCCTTCATGAGGTTTTTTTGGCAACCTATGGACCCAGGGCCATAGGATTCTCTCTATGCCATAATATTGAGGAGACCTTGTGGGCTGAAGGCCATAGGGTCCCCTCTATGCTAGTAAGAACCTTTGTTTTCTCTACGTTGACACCGTGTTGCTTGAAGGCCATAGGGTTCCCTCTATGATAGTAAGAAGCTCTCTATGCTCTATGCTCTATATTGACATCCTATGGCCCCAAGGCCACAAGGTGCCCTCATAGTTTTGTCAAAACCCTCATTGTTTTGGAACATTATTCTCCCAGGTATAAAGTACTATTTGGTCTCTCTATGCTAGCAAGAACCGATCTATGCTCTATATTGGGACCCTATGGCGTTCAGGCCATATGGTTCTATGTATGCTAGTAAGAACCTCTCTATGCTCTACACATCTTATGACCCTAAGGGCACAAGGTGCCTTGTATGTTTTAAAGAAACCCTTCATGAGGGTTTTTTTGGCAACCTATGGACCCAGAGCCATAGGGTGCTCTGTATGCCAGTAAAAAACAATATTGCTCTATATTTATGAGACCTTGTGGGCTGAAGGCCATAGGGTCCCCTCTATGCTAGAACCTCTGTTTTCTCTATATTGACACCCTGTGGCTTGAAGGCCATAGGGTTCCCTCTATGGTAGTAAGAAGCTCTCTATGCTCTATGTTCTATGCTCTATGCTCTAAATTGACATCCTATGGCCCCAAAGCCACAAGGTGCCCTCATTGTTTTGACACCTTAAGGTCCCATGTATAAAGCACTATTTGGTCTCTCTATGCTAGTAAGAACCGATCTATGCTCCATATTGGGACCCTATGGCCTTGAGGCCATAGAGTCCCCTGTATTTTAGTAAGAATCTCTCTATGCTCTACACATCTTATGACCCTAAGGGCACAAGGTGCCCTGTATGTTTTTAAGAAACCTATGGACCCAGGTCCATAGGGTGCTCTCTATGCCAGTAAAAAACACTATTTTCTCTATATTGAGGAGACCTTGTGGGCTGAAGGCCATAGGGTCCCCTCTATGCAAGTAAGAACCTCTGTTATCTCTATATTGGCACACTATGGCCTGAAGGCCATAGGGTTCCCTCTATGGTGGTAAGAAGCTTTCTATGCTCTACATAGAGATCCTATGGCCCGAAGGCCACAAGGTGCTCTCATTGTTTCAGATGGAAAGTAGGGCACCTTGTGACCCTAGGGAACATAGGGAATCCTATGGCCCTTGAGACTGTAGATTGTCACCCTATGGCCCTTGGACCACAAGGTCTTTAGATGGGACAGAGGGCATCCAAGGGCCTGAGGGTGGCCTACGTACATAGGGTACACCATGGTGCATATTAACGGGCACCATGGCAGCCCCATGCACCTAGGTCTATAGGGCCATAAGATCTCCAAAAGGAACATAGGGAATCATATGGCCCTTGCGATTGTACATTGCCACCCTATGGCACTTGGGCCATAGGGTCTTCAGATGGAACGTAGGGCACCTTGTGACCCTAGGGAACATAGGGAATCCTATGGCCCTTCAGATTGTAGATTGTCACCCTATGGCCCTTGGGCCACAAGGTCTCTAGATGGGACGTAGGGCACCCTGTGATCCTATGGATATAGGCCCATTGGATCTCCAAGAAAAAAAATATGGAAGCCTATGGCCCTTGAGATTGTACAAATACACCCTATGGCTCTTGGGCCACAAGGTCTCAAGATGGAACATAGGGCACCTTTTGATCCTATGGCCATAGGTTCCTTATGTTTCTTTTGGAGATTCTATGGTGCTAGGGCCGTAGGATCTTCAGAAGGAACATAGGGAACCATATGGCCCTTGAGATTATACATTGCCATCGTATGGCCCTTGGGCCACAGTGTCTCTTGATGGGACATAGGGCACCCTGTGATCCTATGTCCGTAGGGACATATGTTCATTTTGGAGATCCTATGGCCCGAGGACCATAGGATCTCCAAAAGGAACATAGGGAACCCTGTGATCCTATGTCTGTAGGGCCATATGTTCATTTTGGAGATCTTATGGCTCGTGGACCATAGGATCTCCAAAAGGAACATAGGGAACCCTATGGTCCTTAAGATTGTACATTCCCACACTATGGCCCTTGGGCCACAAGGTCTCCAATAGGTCACCCTTTGATCCTATGGCCCTAGGTTCTTTATGTTGCTTTTGGAGATTATATGGCCCTAGTGCCACCCTATCTCCAAAAGGAACATAGGGAACCCTATGGCCCTTGAGATTGTACATTGCCACCCTAAGGGCCTTGGGCCACAAGGTCTCTAGATTGGACATAGAGCACCATGTGATCCTATGGCCATAGTGCCATATATATGTTTTGGAGATCCTATGGCCCTATGGCCATAGGATCTTCAATAGGAACATAGGGAACCCTATGACCCTTGAGATTGTACATTGGCATCCTATGGCCAGATGGGACATTGGTCACCCTATAGTACGATGTGAGACCACCCTATGGCCTTATGGTCATAGGGTTCCTTAGGGCCATATGTTACTCTTTAGTATGAGGTGAAACCCTATGTAGCCACACCTTGTCTGCCCTTCTAAAGATTCGATGTCTAGTTTTAATTTAGTGACTACAAATGAATTTAAAGAAACTATATTACACCATATCTTACAAACACATATAGTGTACCATCCTCTTTTTTTTTCCCATCCTCCTGCAACTGAACAACAACGCGCTCTACTCGTCCTCTTACAACGTGTGCTCAACTCCCCACAACCCAATTACAGGTATCCATAGTTGCAGCATTTTCTGTAGTTATTGTCTTTTGTATTTGCAGGTTTATAATTCTTTTTTGTAATTAGAGATTTTTGCCGTTAGAGTTTTACAATTTTACAGTTTAGGTCACTTATGAAGAGTTTTCTGTTTTACAGATTTAGGTCCCTAATAAGAGTTTTTCGTTTTACAAATTTAGGTCCCTAATTAGTGTCTTCTGTTTTATAATTTTAGGTCTCTAATTAGAGTATTCTGTATTACAGTTTTAGATCTCTAATTAGAGATTTTTCTGTTTTATAGTTCTACAGTCTACAGTTTTACAATTTTAGAGATGTAAGTAATGATTTTTGTTTATTGTTTTAGAGAGAGGTGATTCACAACTTAGCTAAAATGTAATTAGAGTAAGAACAGTTAAAACCGAATTAAGCAAAAAGATTAGGGTTTCCACAGGTTACCTCTGAGTAAATATGTGTTTGATGAAAACCGGCTGCAGCAGTAGCAAGCAGTCACTTAGGTGTGTTGAGGCCGCGACAATGATGGTAAGAGATCTGTGTTTGGGAGGTCGCGACAACAGTCCTTCTATTGAAGGTTGCGGCGATGGCTTCGCGTATATCTGTGTGCGCGTCGCAACGATGGCGTAGAATTGTATGCGTAGGGAGAGAGGGAGAGAGAGACAGAGAAAGGCAAGCTCTGTGCAGGTTTTTGTGTAGGTTTCGAGCAAGAAATGAGAGAGAGAAAGAGAGAGACAACGCGGAATTTTTTTTGGTAGAGAGAGATAAGGTTATTTAGGTTAGGTTAGAAATTCAAAATTCGAATTTTGAATGAACGGGTTTGCTATTCTCATGGGTTTGCAGTCGAGATTACTAGAGTTTTAGGCCTTGTGCGAAAATGAGACATAGCTCGTCGGCTCCGAAATTGAAAGAGCTTTTCAAATAAAAAAAAAGAGTATGGAAAAAAAAGAGTTGGTGCAAGGCTTTGTCAATGTCCATATCTTTGTCTGCATAGTAAAAAATACACTAAAAATAGCTAAATTAAAAAAAAAATATCCCAAAAATTGTGCGCTATCTTTTTGTCTGATATCAATAAGTGTATTTGAAAACACATTATGATAAAGTTTGTCATAGCATAAAATTTTTTTTTATTATTTTTAAAATTTATGCCACTTGCGGATATCCCTTGAATGGCCGAAATTATTATGAAGACACCTCAGCCACCCCTGGGCTCACACCATAGGACGGCAATGTTGGAGGTCAAGGATCAAAGCGTGCACTCAGTTCCATTTGAAAATCCTATGTCCTAGGGTTTTCTTCTTCTATCTTGTGAGATCCTTGTGGCCCTACGGTGGCAATGTGAAAGCTTGTGGAGCTAGGGCCATAGGGTGGCAATGTATAAGCTCAAGAGCCATAAGTTACCCTATATTCCATTTGGAAATCCTATGGCCCTAGGGTTTAGGGGCGACAATGGATAAGCACAATGTAATGGAATGAGCTACAGAGAGGTTTGGAAGGATAAGAGGGTTCAACTTTGAAATGAAAGCAAAACACATGTAGTAGCCGAAGGGGTTGTCATGTATGTGTGTCCGTTTGACTCTCTAAACTTTGGTGAGCTAGGTGAAGATAACATTGGTATTGGTATCGAAACATCCTATGTAGATGAGGCTACTATTTCTGCAGAAGCTAGTGTATGCAACATTAATCTAGTTTGTTGGCCTATCAAGAGAGTGACAACTATGGATGGAAAAGAATTGTTATTCTATGAGGATCTACATGCTATGCATGCGTTACAAGACACATGCATTGAATCAGCTTATTTGGTAGAGCCTATTTCAAAAAAGCAGAAATATTGCTTTGTAAATAGGAAGCCAAAAATGTCAGTGAAAACTTCTAAGAGATCCAATCAAGCATCTCTACCATCTGTCCAGCTTGTTTCAACCATAGATTGTTGTTCCAAAAGGTGTTGTCAATATGCCAATCGAGATAAGGTCATGGCTATGCGCAATAAATTTTGGGGACAGAGTTTGCAAAATAGAACAAACTATGTGTATGATACAATGTTGACTGCATGGTGTGAGAACAAAACAACTACAAAGACATGCTATGTGTTTTCTTTTAATGGCAGTAAGGTTTGCAGTAGAGCTTGGTACGAAATTTATGGCATTCCAAAAACTTCATTTTATCGTTACCGTGAACATTTTAAGAATGGGGTTAGACGCTCAGTGCATGGTAATCATGGTGTCATGAGAAAAGGAAGAGACCATACAGAAATGGGAAGGGCATTGATGCGCTCTTTTGTTGATGAAAACTCGGAGAGAATGCCACATAAGAGTAGAACCATGGAAGATGGTACTAGGGAAACTTTGCTTGCAATACCAAACACGTACAAGCAAGTAGACATTTTACATGATGTCAATAAAACACTTGACAGTATGAGTCTCAAGCCAATGTCTAGCACGACATTCAATAGGATTTGGAATACAGAGTTTGCTAATGTGACATTGTCAAAAACAAGTGAGTTCTCCAAATGTGTTGTGTGTAGTCGGATAAAGTCTCAACTAGAGTCAACAAAGAATGACGAGATGATTGCACGTTTGAAGGATGAACAACAAATTCACATGTTGCAACAACAAAGTTGTAGGAATGTGTACTACACCTGGCGTAAGCTCTCCCAGTTGCAAAAGGATAAGTATTTATGCATTATACATGATAAAATGGATCATAAAAAGACAGCAATACCTAGGCTGCGTGTGAACTCAAAAGATTATGCGAATGCATATCAATTGCAAGTATCATTAACAGGTATGATAACACATGGATATGGTCATGGAATGTATGGTCACTTCTCACTTAATGGTCTATGGCCTTCAGATCCCAATGCTACGTACAATTGGTTCCCTTGCATTATGCTTATAGAATCTGGAAAGAACAGAAAACCATGGACTAGGAGATTTATGACATGACGGTATGCCACGCAGCAATGTAACGTTATTCAATGCATTGAACTCAAGGAGAGCTCTAGACCTCCAAAACAAAATGCAGCAAGAGTGTGAGAGGAATGTATCAACAATGACACCACCGTTGGCCATCCAAGGATGTAATGAAGAGATTGTACACATACAATCAACTTCCTCTCAATGTGTTGTGGATACCATATCCACTCCTGTATTTCAAAAATTGCCTAAGAATCTTTTGCTACAGCTAGATAATTGTGCAAGAGAGAATACAAATCGATATTTTTTTGCATACTTATCCTTGTTAGTAGCAAAAGGAGTTTTTAAAACCGTGCATTTGGGATTCTTAATGGTGGGTCATACACATGAGGACATAGATGCAATGTTTAGTAGGTTCTCAGAAAGATTTCGAACAGGAATGACATTCACTTTTCCACATCTGATGGAACATTTTCAAAAATGTGAAAGCTCAGCTCCAGCACCATTTTTGATGACACAAGTTCCCGACTTTAAATCATTTGTGCAAGGGTACATGTGTGACGGGCAAGATGCTCTAGTCGGACACTCTAAGCCACTTCAATTTCATTTATATATGCAAGGTGAAGTCCCAGTAATGCAGTACAAAATTCATCCCAATTCACCCGACTGGATGCCAAAGGAGTCGGAAATTGAGTTGTGGAAAAAAGATGACCAGGAAAAATCAAAATTACCAACAGGCTGTCCAGATGTGGTACCTATAGCAGACTATGTGAGAGATAGTGCGCTTGTTATTCAAGGGATTAAGTCATATCTTGAATTTTGGAAAAGATGTTCTCTATTAAAGGGAAAGGACCATGAATCCACAAAATACATGGAGCCTGTTATCACTTATTGGCAAAACATAATCAATGAGCTTGAACAACCAACCAATAAACACATTGGTGAATATACAACATTTTGGCCAAAGACCATAGGGAGTCATCGAATGCAAGAGATAGAGGAAGATAGAGATGAGTTACAAGGATATGAAGAATTGAATGATCACTATGTTGGTCCTCAAAGTGCAAGGCCACAAGAGGCCTTTAGGCCTCAAATTTATGTAAGAAAAGGGGATCTTGTTCTTGTGAGACCCGCAGATCCTGAATATCCGATATGGCTAGGAGTGGCAGAGTCAAACGTTGATGTAGACAAATCATCTCCTAACTACAAGAAAGTTATGATTCAGTATTGGGCACCAAAACATCGAAAACAGAATCCCACAATCTAAGAACAGTATGAGGATTGTTGGAAAAAGAGTTGGTTCTGCAATCTTGCTGACCCAAAGCGCTGGGAGTGTGTTGATACAATTGTATGGTCATGGACTCCAAGGGGTGGAAGAATTGCGGAAACAATCAAGATCCCATCAAATGTCATGGAGAAGGCAGAGGCTAGCTTAATAGGAGAAATTGAATACCATTTCATATCTTGCTCATTGTTTTATTTCCCCAGCTTATGTATGATTTAATGAAGTATTTTTAAACACCCACATAAAAATAAAAGTTCTAAAAGGTGTTTCTCAACACCACCATTTCCTTGGGAATCTATCTCTTTTATGAAGTGTTTTGAAACACCCACATAAAAATAAAATTTTTAAAAGGTGTTTCTCAACACCACCATTTTCTTGAGAATCTATCTCTTTTATGAAGTGTTTTGAAACACCCACATAAAAATAAAAATTTTAAAAAGTGTTTCTCAACACCACCATTTTCTTGAGAATCTATCTCTTTGTCACATTCCCAAATTAAATGCAATTTTTCCAAATTTAATGGGAAATAGGAATCCATAGGCGTTGAAATTAGTCCCAAAGTTGTGGGATTTTCCCATTTCATCTAAAATGGTGTTATGTGGACTATACACGACTATCCTGGGCTTGGAGAGATTTTTGGTATCTCCCTTCTCCTCTCTTTCTATCTCTCTATCCCTTTAATTTTCTCTCTCTAATGATATGATATAAATGCAGGGTTGTCCACATCAGTCACAATGCATGTCCTACTTGTAGGCCATCATTGGTGACAAAGAGGCATGATGCCTTGTGCAAGGTAATCTATCCAGACAACCATCATCTCTTACCCCAAGGTCATTGCAAGCACAAGACTCCAACAAATGGGAAGACACCTCTAAAGCTCATGATGGCAAATTGGGCAACCATCTCGAAAGATCACTACAACAACAATCCGGCTATGTGTGCTCCACCAAAAGGTATGTCAAGGTACTCCATATTTTTAAGGCTTCCATATTGGAAGGACTTCAAAATATAACACCTCTTGGATCTTATGCACATATTCAATAATGTAGCCCAAACACTGTGGGACCACATTTTTGGCACGAAGGACTCATTGGGTGCGAGGGAGGATTTGAGGGTCTTGAAATGTCTCCCCGCCTTTGCTACTCCATACCATGCTCCCAATGGAAAGATTGTGCTTCCCAAAGCACCATGGATGCTAGCCAAAGAACAATTAGATAGAGTGAAAGGTACCATTTCTTCTATTCGTACACCAATAGTATACATGAGGTCGCTAAAGGGAGCCTTCAGAAAAGCGAAAAAGGGTGAAAACGTTCAATTGTATGGGCTGAAGTCCCATGATTGGTACAAGATGCTTCAGGTAATGTCCCTCTCCCTATTCTATATATAGTTTGTGTGTATGACTTTCTCTCACTTTCTCTTCCGCTAATTTACATTGTAGTTCATTCGCTAGTGAGTATGTGTATATGTCAGGACAAGAAAGTTAGGGATGCTATTTTCAAACTTGGAGAGCTATTAAGGTACACCACAAGACTCCACTCAACTACACTTTTTTTTGTACACGATAATTTCAACTAGCACTTAGTGTATCCTTGTGTGTTTTCTTGCATATTTGTGAGCTCCAAGGAAAATTGACAGATGCTATCCCTGCTGCTCAAACACTTGCAATAGAATTTGTGTGCCATTAAGGATGCATTTCCTCGATCGGTCCTTCTTAGTCAAATCCACCTCTTGGTTCACGTGGTGGAGGGGATTGCTATATGTGGAGTAGTGCATGCAGGATGGATGTTCTTCGTAGAGAGGTTTTTAAAAACTCTCAAAGATTTTGTGCAGCTACGGTCTCAATAATCAGAGGCATGTATGTTCGAAGGGTGGATTGTGCAAGAAGCATTTGTTTACATCTCAGAGTATTTGGCACAAGTTGATCATTCAATGCCTCGCATGTGCATGGTCAGACGAGGAAGATGAAAGAATGACTTCACACTTGCCAAGTGGAAAGTGAATACTATTTAACATGGATACTATCCCGAGTGGTCTAACTTCTGTATTCTCAATGCAAAGGTTATGATCAAGTGGGTGGACTTGTGGAAAATGGCAAAGGCAAAGCATTTGCAAGAGAGGGAAGCGTGGAAATAAGCACATGGAGAAAGGAGGGCACCCCTAGTGCCTAGATACCTTGCATGTTTCCCATATCTCATTAGTGGGAGTGGATTCTTGAGAGAATGACCGAAGGAAAAGAGCGTGGAGAAGACATCACCAACAAAGAATGGGCGTATGCACGAGGCTGCATAACAAAGGTAGAGTACTCATATACCTAAACTATATTGTAGATTTATTTCTTGATTTTATCTTTGTGGTTGGTAAAATATATTTTCCTATATTGTAGTGCCTTTCCTCTAACTCTATGTGATCAAAGGGTCATCACTTTCCTACGCGACACATTGACAAGCTTGAGCCACCATGGGTAGCTTTGACACAGATGGTGATGAAGCCAAGTACTCTAGAACTATTGAAAGGATACTAAAAGTTACTTTTAGAACCTTTCATACCTTCATCTTCGAGTGCAAGTGGTTTGCAAATATGTCAAGACAACATGAGAATGGCCTCTACATGGTGGACTCTAGTGTGCATCACACAAGGAGGCATGACAATTTAGTTTTACCGCGTAATTGTGAGTAGGTGAGTGACTACCTTTTTTATTGTTATTTGCTTGTAACATTAATTATACCAATGTTACTCACTTTGAGCTTCTCTTCTATAGGTCATCTATATCCCAGCAATCCACAAACCAAAACTTTCATTCGTAATTCTCATAACACCTCGGGGGAAAACCATTTTTTCAACTAATGAAGTGGAGACCATCTTCAACCCTCTTCCACCTCCTACTTTAGATGAGGTGGAGACAGAGGAGAGGGAGGTCGATAAATCAAGTTCGGTAGCGGCAAGTCTCAATGAGGATGATTATCTTGATGATGAAGATGATGAGATGGAGGATGACGAGTTTGAAGATGATGAAGCCAATGCATCCACAAACGACAATTTTGTTTCCCTTTTTATTGATTTAGGAGCCATAGGCTTAGAATTGGATGGTGCTTCTTATAGGGATCTTTTGGAAGATGATTCATAAACATTTTACATTCTTTAAGTTATGAAAATTTTTGGTCGTGTAATTCATTCATCTCTCTCTCCCTCCTCTTCCTCTCTCGTATTTAGAACATGCTCAATTATGTTAATCAAGTGACAGTGATAAGTTTAGTTGTAACCAAGTGTAATCCTAGATAGCTAGCTATTGTTTCAAGGTTTTACATCTTTTTTTTAAAAAATATAAAACTTTCATATAATATGCTTTAATTTTTATTGACGGAAGAGAAACACGAAAATTTAAGGGGGGGGGGGGGGGGGGGGGGGGGGGGGGTGTTTAAGCCTGAATTTGAAAGTTTAGGCGCTAAATCTTGCCACGAAAATAAACGCGGTAATAGTAGCAGCAATAACTGAGCTAAATATTGTGGTAATAATCATGGAAATATTCATGGTAATAATTTAAATACAAATCCTCCCCCCCTCCCCCTCCACCCTCCTCTCTCTTCCCTCTCCAGTTGAATTTGGACCTTCTCTCTACAAAACGCGGTCAAAGACCGCGATAAACATTTAGAGAGTTTCATAGTGTGGTAGGACCTTTCATTTGGTGAGACCTAGCTAGATATGCAATCCCTTCCTCATAGAAGCTTGCGCTGAAATGGACATGATTTTAGTCATGCATTGTCTAAAACTTGTTGTGTTTAGCCCTATAACTAGAAGTACCTTGGGAAATGTTGACCATACAAAGCTTTTGTATATCCCACACATATGAAAGGCAATCTTGGCTATAACTCAAAAGGGATAGTCTCCACTATATAATGCCCTTGAGTGGGCCAGAAAGAATTGATTCTCAATCAAAAACATCCTGTTGTGGTTAGTACCTAGTGCAAGCATCTAGCATTTTTTGTTGAGTGTATTTTACACTTTACAATAAAGCTCTCTCTCTCTCCCTCTCTCTCTCTCTCTCTCTCTCTCTCTCACACACACACACACACACACACACTTTTACAACCATTCTCTTGCAAAGTAATGTTGAGGTGGCATCCTTGGAGCATTAGCATTACTTCATCATTATTTGTTGCAACAATTCTCAAACAAACTCGGTTTTGAGCCTTTAATTTCAAGGCTAGCTGGGTGACATACTTGGAGTGTTACATTATTAGATAATCAATGCATGGCATGATCAAAACATTAGTCACTGCATCACAAGTGAAAACCAAGTGCTAAATTGCTAAATGATTAAGTAATTATTTTATTAACCAAGATTTGTTTTTTGAGCACACCATTCAAGACCATTTTCCTTTTTCATCAATACACATGGTGGCTACATTGGATGAAGCATTAAGTGAAAAAAAATTAACACAAGCACTAAGACATTCACAACAATACAGAAGTGTCAAGCCTTTAAAGAAAAGACCTTTCGAGGAAAAAAAGAACTGGTGTGACAAACTGGTTTTTGTGGATCACTGCTAGGTGAAAAGAGCACAAAGTGGCTGCTCAAAACTACCATATAAAACAAAAATACCATGTCTTCTTCTTCAAAGAGTCAAGTAGATCATTTAAGGTCACCATAACTGTTTTGTCTATCATGAGCAGTCTTTACATCTCGATGTATAAGGTCAGTTAGCAATTGCATCTCATTGAACGTGTCTTTGGATTATTGGATCCTTATGAGTGGGTTTGTCCACTTTAATGAAGTAAGACACTCTTGGCCATACAATCCTTGACAAGGTGACATCCCAATTGTGTATTGAAGGGATAAATTATATGAAAATTCTCCCAAATATAGATACCTTGTCCACCTTTTTTTTTGTACAAAAAGTGCACAACATTTCTTCAAAAATCTTATTGGTTCTTTCTATCTTTCTATTGGTTTTGGTTGATGATTGATCCAATAATTGTCTACTAATTTCATAGATTATGGAACTTATGTTGTGCCACTTTGCGCGGCACGAAATGAAAGACAAGAATTTGATTGCATTTTTGAGTTTTGACAAACTTCTAATCTATGACATATGATTGGAATGTATGGTAATTGTGGGTTTTGGGGCCATTAAATGAGATTGAATTTCTGAAAGCCAAGATGTATTGATGCTTGTAAAATGCAATTTAATACGCCAAAATTGTAGTGCTCAACATGCTCTCCATGCATGTTTTCACAACTCGTCAATCGGAGTCTAAATGAGGAAGATATGGGCAATAGAAATGTTTATGAGGGTCAGACGTTCTACTGTTCTCGGATCCACCTGAGGATGTGTGTCAGGGAAGTTGAATCAAGTATAATAGGCATCTAATTGCTAGTGCTCAGAGAGGGCTACAACATGTTCTTTACAACTCAAATTGGGCATTCACTGCTCAACTTATGACTAGATCAGTTTTATATGCAGTTTTGGATATCAATAATCAAACAAAATTGATGGGGATGCAACTAAATTTGTTTGACATTGGGTTGGTTGATATCTGAACCAAATTGGATGATTGGGAAAGCGTTGATTGATTTTTCCCTTTGCTTCACAACATATTTGTTTTACATTCAGGACAAGGTTTGGAAATCGATAATGGAAGCGTCTACAAATAGACGAAGAAAACTCTGCATCAATAGTCGTGATGGTCCAAATCTTGAAATCAATAATTCATCCAAATCTACATGCACCACAACATATTTTTTTTACATTCAAGATAAGCTGGTTTGCAAATCGATAATGGAAGAGTCTACAAACAGACTAAGAAAACTCTACATCAATAAGTCGTTATCGTCCAAATCGGGAAATCAATAAGTCATCCAAATCTCCATGCATATGCATTTATTGGGACAACACATAAAGTCTACAGGGCAAGGCATGGCTTCCACTTCTTTTAAATTTTGGAGAGACACAATGCCAACTCTCCACCATACTTTCATATGGTACCTTTGTATGACATGCACAAAATGGTTTTTATTGTGTGTCATTTCCTCATTGCATGACAATAAATTTAATTGGTCACATGATTTTCAAGCATAGCCATAACTTAAAAGCATAACCATAACGAACCATAACCATAACTTAAAAGCAGAACCATAACGAACCATAACCATAACTTAAAACCATAACCGACTATAACCACTTTGATCAAAACCATAATGCAGATAACCATAACCATAAACACAATTAACAATAACCATAAGCATAACCAGAAAGAGAAACAATAACTGTCTATACAATGACAATGACAATAATCATAACCATAAGCGAAACAATAATTGTCTGAACACTAACTGTTTGTACAAAAAAGAGACACAGAAGCGTGTCTGTGTCTCACAAAGCATATAGATGAAATCTGGTCCACTAATGACTAGGCGTCGCAACGTGCACATAGGAAAACTCACAAAATTAGTATTGATATTACTTCACATATACTGACTTAATTAAATCAACTCACACATATTAACGTCTCACCTCAAGCGATCAGTGAGACTGTAAGGCCTCCCAATCTACAGGCTCTCCTGAAGCTTCAAGATCATTCAGTACTTCATAGATACCTCTGCGATATCCATCTGACTCCTCCTCGCGTGATGGAGCTCGATGCATCGCAAGATTCTGCGTTTATACAAAAATCAAAGTAATAAGAATACATGATTCATCGCGTTTTAAAAAACTCCATAGTTAAGATTGGATTAGAAACTCACAAACTCATAGTGAAAGGTGTCGAAGCCTCCGCTGCCAAGATGAGATGTCCCCCTAGTCATCTGTCGTACCTGCGCGGCCTCACACTGCTGTCTGAACCGCATGACACCAGACCACAGTAATCCAGGTTGCTAGTGCTCTCATTCATGTCTCTAGCACTGGCCCTGCTCTTTTGCATGAAACTAACCATTACCCCACTGTTAAACGTGTTTCTTTTTGGCGAACAAAACCCTTAAGGTTTTTTCATGAACCGCTCTAGAAAGAACATCCAACGGCTGTGGACTGTACCTGCCACTGCAACCTCATCTACTACATGGACGAGCAAGTGCATTTGGATAGTTAGGCAGCTCGTGGGTAGATACTTCTCAATCATGCAAACTGCCTCAATGGAGTTAGCCCTTGCGACTGCAATAGATTCCTCCCGTATCTCCTTGGAAGAGATCCACCGCACTAGCTCTGAAATCTTGTATATGCAGGTCCGCACTTCCTCCGTTAAACACCCCTTGATCGCAATTGGAAGAATGAATTGCAAGAACTTATGCCAGTCGTGCGATTTTAACCCTGACAGTTGATCGTCACGAGTGAATGCTGTCTTGAGACATCGCATATATCCTATTGGCGTCCTGAACTCTGAAATCACCCTTTTCACTTGTCGCTCTTCGTTTTTTAGCAATACCCATGGATCTCTTGGAAGTTTTGTTTGACCAGCTGCATTGGTGAAAGGCCACAACTCTGACATCTTTCCAACCGACTGCAAATCATCTCGTGAAGCTCGATTGTCTTTCATTCCCATGATTGTCTTCCAGAGGAGCTCTCCCACATTCTTGAATATATGCATTGGATGCAACAAATGGTTAATTAGTAGACCACCCCAGTACGATAACGTATGGAGAATGGACAAACGTTTCATTCCTGGAATAGGTTGCCCCTCATGTTGCTCCCATCGGCGATGCCACTCTTGTACATGCATAGGACGACATTCAACGCGACCAAGCTGGCCTTTGTGCAAGTGATGGCCATCTGGAAGATAACGGTGGTGGCCTTGATAAATTGTCTTTCGAAGAGAGGTAGAATAGCGCACATCCAAAGACTGCCCGCAAATTGGACATGCATTGTATCTCGAAGTTGTTAGTCCTGCATATATCAAAGAATGAATCAGGCCAAGGCAAAGGGCTTGCAAATAGCGAGAATTTTGTAAATCAATAACCATTACCAGAAGCTTCTCCGTATCCTAGCCAATCATGCATAGTCCACATAAGAAGTCCATGGATCCTTGCATGTTGTTGTCCTACTGGTTCAACCGCATCTGCTATGTCTATCCCATGCCATAACTCCTGGAGCTCGTCAACTAGTGGAGCTAGATAAACATCCATGTTTTTTGCCTTGAACTTACTAGGTACAATCAAGCTTAAAATCAAATGACCCTTCTTGATAGCAAGACACGGCGGGAGGTTGTAATTGATAAGACACACAGGCCAAGTGCTCCATGACAAGCTTCTCAATCCAAATGGATTGACTCCATTCATTGCCATGCCCAAACGCAAATTGCGTGGTTCAATCTTAAAATGTGGCCAGGTATCTTCAATGTGCCTCCAAGCCTTCGAATCAGCGGGCACCCTAAATGTTGCGTTAGTGGATCTATTCGTAGAATGCCACCGCATCAACTTTGCAATGGAACCACAACGAAACATGCTTTTTATCCTAGGAATAATAGAGAAATGCCGCAACACTTTAGCTGGCACTCTCTCACCAACTGCATCTTGTTTATAGTGCAGTGCTCTGCACTTAGGATACGACAGACAATCTGCAAATTCATTGCGAAAAAGAATGCAATCATTTGGACATGCATGAATCTTGTTGTAGTCCAAGCCAACTAAGGTCAGAAGTTGCTTTGCGTCTTGCCTAGAGGGGGGCATTTCATTGCCAGCCGGGAGAAGTTGCTCCCGCAATAACCTGTTTAAGCCACATTAAATTAAAAAGCTCTCCGAGCACATCACCATTGCAATCGGAAAATCTCTCTTGTAAATTACGTACCTAAACAAAGCAGTGACGCTTGCATCTCACCACCCATACACTGACTGAACATTCAAAAACGCTAGAAAAGTACGAAGCACAGATATTTTGGCGCCTTCATAGCTTGGTTGACGTGCCAACTTCCTCAACATGTCTTTAGGAGATAGGCGCACGGCTTCTGGTGCTGCTTCGTTCGCGTTCTCCTCGCTTGTCTGGAAGAAGGCATCCAGCATCTGCTCCATGTCGTCGTCTTCCGTCTGTAAGCCCTTTTCTGCTTCGATCCCTGGCTCTATATTGGTCGGACCTTCACGCATAATATTTTTTCTCTCTCTCTCTCAGATGTAGGTGCTATGTCACGGAAATCAATGCCCGTTCCGTAGGAGTCGTATCGCCGATTCTGTACGGTTTCTCTAGCAAACTCTCCGTACTTGTGCACATGCTCATTACATATCCTATGCTTGCGCAGGATTTGATACTTGCACAGCGTGCACGAGCATGCAATCTTTTCCTCCATGTTAGTTGATAACGTTGCCATCTACAATGATTGTGAATGTTGTTTTAATATATATATATATATATATATATACTCCTCACAATGTAAACTACCTCGCATTCTCTAATCTTGCCCAATCTCCGTACACCTCGGTCCAGAGGTGTACGGAGATCAGGACCATAGGGTCAAAATCTCGTCTTTATTGGTCAAATCCTATATGGGTAGACACATACGTGCACTCCCAGGTGTACATGCAATGCATGTAGCAGACAAAACCCCTTTGCCTCTTTTAGTTCCATAGTTTCTTCTCTGTCTACGAACCCACCTGCCTCCATTCTGAGGTAGCCTGTCAGAGAAAGCTTTCCAATGCCGCACTTGATGAAAGCACAAGCCATGGAAGTTCTCAGCCCAATGAAAGTTTTCTACCTGATTGTAAACCGGACGGGGCCTCCATGTCCAAGCCAGAAGATAATGTGGAGATGGATGAGCAACTTGAGAAAGATTCAGAAGCCTTGCATGGTTCTTGCTCAAAAAAGCGATCTCGATCTCTCTTTCTCTCTCGATCTCACTCTCGCTATCTCTCTTTCTCTCTCGCTCTCGCTATCTCTCTTTCTCTCTCTATTTCCTTATTTTCCTATCTCTCTCTCTCTCTCTCTCTGTCTCGCTCTTCACTTCCCTACCTCTCTCTCTCTCTCTCTCTCTCTCTCTCTCTCTCTCTCTCTCTCTCTCTCTCTCTCTCTCTCTCTCTCTCTACTTCCCTATCTCTCTACTGATCGAACGAGCGACTGAGCTAGGGAGATCTAGACGTCCACGACTGCGGAGGACTACACAACATCGACAGAGGCTGCATCAGTGGATCTAGCTAGGTCACTTTGGCTCGACATGCATAACGCCCGGTCAGACTACTGACCATGGAGGAGATTGATGAGATCCGCCAGCGACATCTGTTGGATCTCTTATGATCTACCTATCCCAGCTACATGGTTTAACCATTTAGTCCATACCCAACAGTTTAAGATTCCATAATTTTTTATTTTGTCATCTTCTTACTCTGACTTTGTATCAGATCCATCACATTGTAACTTTCTTGTCTCATGTCTCATAGGTCACTTTGGCCTTTCGAAGACGTTAATATAACATTTCATTTCATTTCTCTCTTTAATTATTTTTCTTTGATTTTAATTTCCTAAGCATACATTAATTCTCTCTCTCTCTCTCTCTCTCTCTCTCTCTCTTTGATTACCTACACACACACACATTTCTCTCTCTCTCTCTCTCTTTCCTACACACACACACACACACTTCTCTCTCTCTCTCTCTCTCTCTCTCTCTCTTTCCTACACACACACACCGCTCTCTCTCTCTCTCTTTCCTACACACACACACACACCTCTCTCTCTCTCTCTCTCTCTCTCTCTCTCTCTCTCTCTTTTCTACACACACATACACGATGTAGAGAGAGAGAGAGAGAGAGAGAGAGAGAGCGGTGTGTGTGTGTATGTGTGTGTGTGTAGGAAAGAGAGAGAGAGAGAGAGGGGTTGGGGGGGGGGACATAATACCTACGCAGTAGATGGAGGCCAAGATTTGAGCAGAGCGTAGGCGAAAATGGTCCCTGTTGCTCGCGGGTTTTGCTTTTTTTTTCCCAATTTTTTTTGCGTCGATATACAGGTCGCTATAAGCGTCGATATACGCGTGAAAAATAAAGCCTTTCCACGCGCATATCGACGTACATTAAAACGCGTATAACAACGTCCGCTAATTTCATCGATATACGCGCATCGATATCTCCATATTGTGTTGTAGTGTAACTAAAAACAAAAAGGCGTAGTTCAATTAAAATTGATTTTTTAAAGGTTTTTTTTAACGTGCACGTACGTGCCACTCGCACAGTGAGAGCGAGCGAGATTATCTTATTTTCAGGAACCTAAAATATGAACCTATATGCCAAAAACTACAATCTAAATGGACATACTTATAGTAAACCCAACTGAATACGAAAAGGCGTAGTTCAACTAAAGTTGGTTTTTGAAGGGTTTTTTTAAATGTGTATGTGTGCAGAGCTAGAAAAATACATTTTTCCTGAACGAAGAAAATAAGGGCAAACTTGAAATTCTCCCGGCTTTTAGGTCAAAATTTGAAGCTTTTGCTGATAATTACACTAAAACTTGTAAAAATTTCCCGGTTTTCTTCAAGGCAAGCTCCAAATCTAATCGGGATTTTAGGATTTCAACCGTTTGAAATACACTTAGACCCCGGTTTTTTTCTAACATTGTATGTGTGTGCGCACTTGCACATTGAGAGAGAACCAGTGCACATGCACCTGACTTGGTGGCATTCCAGATAAAGGTGAGCAAAGATTAAGCTAGCGATTTCCTACGCACATGCAAAGCAGTATGGCCCCAATCAATTGCGCATTAATTCTAATCACTTTTTGTCACTCACAAATCCCGTAGAGCAATCAGGTTGCTTCTCGCAAAGCAAATGGCTCTTTATCCCTAGTGATCCTCAAGGAAGGAGGTGTGGTATTCCGATGCAAGCGGTGGAAAGCCCAATAGCTTAGTGCAAGGGCATGCTACATTATTGGTGGACCTACTATACATTCCATCGATCGTTCTGTGAAAGTAAAGTGCCTGTGAGTGGGTTGAGAGAGAGAGAGAGAGAGAGAGAGAGAGAGAGAATCTTGCAAGAGTCATGTGTCTAAAACTACAATTCATACTGTTTTTTGCACTTATTGCATTGTGTGATTTGTGCCACTACTTGACCATCCTCTGGCTCTTTCATTTCCATTCATGGGACAATTAAGATTCCCTTCCTTCGTTGAGTGGCCAAATACAGTAGTAAGATGTCCATTAATAGTTATGCCATTTTCGGTTTAGTGCAAGATTTCAAAGGTTTTCCTCAAGGAAAAGAAGTTTGTTATCACGACAAAATGAAAACTTTTTATAGTGCTTATATCAATATCGTTCCCTCTCCTTCAAAATAATAACTCTATCTCAGATGCATTGGAATCGAGGGAACCAAGGTGATAATATCACCTACATGAAATAAGGTGATAAAAATCACAAGACCTGCTTTAATAGATACACCTAAGAAAAATACTCTCTCTCTCTCTCTCTCTCTCTCTCTCTCTCTCACACACACACACACACACACAGTTTTAGACATTCTCATTGTTTTATTCTCACACAATGCTTGAACTTCATGCATTTTCGTTAATTAATGTTGGTAAGGCATTTCGTCAGGTGAGACCTAGCTAGGTAGGCAATCCCTTCCTCTTAGAATCTTGTGCTAAAATGGACATTTTAGTCATGAATTGTCTAAAACTTGTTGACCATACAAAGTTTTTGTACATCCCACAGATAAAAACTCAAAAGGGATAGTCTCCACTATATTATGTCGTTCCTTTGAGTGGGCCAAATAGGGTTGATTCTCTATTGAAAACATCCTTTTGTGGTTAGTACCTTGTGCAAGAATCTAGCATTGCTCATTGAGTGCATTTTTTTACTTTGATCTCTCTCTCTCTCTCTCTCTCTCTCTCTCTCTCTCTCTCTCTCTCTCTCTCACACACACACACACACACACACACTTTTACAACCATTTTCTTGCAAAGTAATGCTGAGGTGACATGCTTGGACATTATTGACGCGAATCTCCTCAGATGCTTCCGCTCCAAGCAAAAGAAAAAGCAATTCTTTTCTCTCCTCTCTCTTCGCTTGCCCTGCGTCGTCGCCATCGCCTGGCGCTTTGCGTACCACCGTGCTGCCCATCGCGAGATGGACCGCCCCCTTGTGCCTCCACCATGCTGCACCTCCCACAGACATGACCAGCGTCGCCACTGCGATGCACCTCACCTGCAGCCACGACTCACAAATCTACGCGGCATTGCCTCTCTCCTTGTTCAGGCTCAACACACGAGCTGCGCGACCCACATAGCGAGAGCTCCACTCTCTTTCTCTCTATCTCTCTCTCTCTCTCCGACTTCGTGTTATCTCTATACAAAAACCACTTGCCTTTCTCTCTCGCCTGCACGTGTCTGCTCCACCGTTTTTCACTTCAAATGCATCCAGAGGATCTCCCGAGATACCCCTTTATCCAACTGCTTCCGAAATTGGGGACTCCTACTTGGACATTATTATTACTTCCTCATTATTCAATTCTCAAACAAACTCTGTTTTGAGACCTTAATTTCAAGGCTAGTGTGACATGTTTGGAGCATCAAAACTGATCAACACTGCTTTATTGTAAGTGAAGACCAAGTACGTACTAGTGCTAAACAATTAACTGATTATTGTATTAAAGAATATTTGTATTTTGAGCATGTCATTTAGGACCATTTTCCCTTTTCCATCCATACACGTGGTGACTACATTCACAACAATACAAAAGTGTCAAGGCTTTCAAGAATTCAAGACCTTTGGAGGAACAAAACAAGTGGTGTTACAAAGTGATTTTTGTGAATCACTGTTGGGTGAAAAGAACACAAAGTGGCTGCTCAAAACTACCCTATAAAACAAAAATACAATACCTCCTTCTTCAAAGAGTCAAGAAGATCATTTAAGATCACCATAAATCTTTTTTCTACGTACTCTAAACAGTCTTTATATCTTGATGTATAAGGTCAGTTCGTAATTGCATCTCATCCAACATGTCTTTGGATGCTTAATCCTTATGAGTGGGTCTGTCCACTTTAATAGAGTAAGACACTCTTGACCATACAATGCTTGAAAAAGTGACATCCAAATTGTGTATTGAAAGGGTAAATTATACAAAAATTATCCCAAATATAGATACCTTGTCCACTTATTTCTTTTATGCATACAAAACGTGTGCAACAATGGTCTTCATTAATATGATTGTTTCTCTCTATTTGGTTGTTAGTAATACTAAATGGTTACTTGGTTTTGGTTGTTGATTGATGCAGCAATTGTCTACTTTCATGGATTATGGAACTTATGTTGTGACACTTTGCATGCACATGATGAAAGACAAAAATCTGAACGTATTTTTGAGTTTTAACAAACTTCTAATCTATGACAGATGTTGTTATGATAGGAATGTATGCTAACTATGGGTCATGGGGCCATAAAATGAGATTGAATATCTAAAGCCAATATGTAGTGATGTTGTCAAAATGCAATTTAATAGGCCAAAATTGTCGTGCTCGACATGCTCTCCATGCATCTCTTCACAGCTCATCAATCGGAGTCTGAATGAGGAAGATATGAGCAGTAGAAGTATTTTCGAGGATTGATTCTACTGTTCTTGGATCCACCTCATAATGTGTGTCAGTGAAGTTAAATCAAGTTTAATAAGGATCTGTGCTTGAAGAGGGCTACAACATGTGCTTTACAATGCTCAAATCGGGCATTTAGTGCTCAACTTATGACCGGAACAGTTTTCTATGCAGTTTTGGATATCCATGAGCAAACAAAATTGATGGGGATGCAATTATATTTGTGCTCAACATTGGGTTGGTTGATATATACACAGCGACAATTTTTGTTAATTCAAGCAGTACGCTACTGCTAGTTTAGGCCATTTATGGTAAGCTCAATAACTCTTAACCAAGTAAAGTTAGGTTTCAACAGAGCGGCAGAAAGGAGCCCCCTACTAAAAAAGGCAAAACAACCTCATGTAATAGGAAATTAGTAAACACTTGTATCCTTAGCAGTTCTGCAAATGACCTTAGTCACCAGGCCATGGCATGTTTAGCCCTATATGGTTCTCAACAAGGAATATCATAGACCCGTAAACAGAGAAAGAGTAATATGCTTTAAAAAAAAAAAACTTCCTCAACAGTAGTAACCTCAATAAAATGCTCCCCCCCTTTTTTTACCTTAATAAAACTTGCAACGAAAACCAAAATGGCCAAGAAAGAAGCCCTGTGTACTAGAAGCGGTGGAGCTCCATGCTTCAATGTCAAGACACAATGCAGATTTCACTAGGCACATTAACAACCAAACAAAGCTTAGTGAGGGTCTGAGAAGTGCCCTCACCTCTTTATATAGAGGAAGGAGGGAGTTGGTCCGCCAGATCCTGGTCATGAGTACGATCGCCATGAGTGAACCGACAGTTTCTCACAATGGTGAGGCCGCCTACGTTTTGCAGAGGGAGCCACTGCGCCTTCACGCCAAGTAGATGGTAAAAGGGTAGTAAACCCTTTAAGTGAAACTCTACTTGTAAATAATAGATACTGGCCTAGTCCCATGGTGAGGAGGTGAAAAAAAGTCCTAAAACCTTTAACTAAGTACCACAAAGTGTGTGTGTGTGTGTGTGTGTGTGTGTGTGTGTGTGTGTGTGTGTGTGAGAGAGAGAGAGAGGTACAATTCATACTATTTTGCACTTAATGTTGCATTGTGTTAATTTGTGCCACTACTTGACCATCCTCTTCCTATTTCATTTTCGTTCATGGGACAATCAAGATTCCCTTCCTTGGTGGAGTGGCCAATACAGTAGTAGTAAGACGTTCATTAATCTATACTAATAGATAATCGGGGAGGGGATTCCGGCTCCCCCCCTGTCACGTGGCGAAAGCTCCTTTCCCCAACTGGTTCCGGCGAGTGTGCACTGTCGCCCTCCAGTCCCTGCGCACTCAGCGAGACAACATGCAGAAAGAGGGAGAGGCAGAGTTCGGGGCTCATTTGCCGCTCTATCTCTTTTAATGTGCGCCGGCTATGGCTCTTTCCTCCTCTCTAATCTCCATTTGAATGCAGCAGGTAGTGACGGGTTGTACAACAGGTATTTACGAGCCACAAGAGACCACCTCTCCCATGCTGTAGAGGGCACCCCACCAATTTTCTCATCCATTGTATGCTACTTCCCTCCACCAACAACATAGCTGTGACTCCTCAGATCCTTCGTAACTCTCTCCATTACAGCAACTTATCATCCCCAGCTCTACAACTCTCTCCTCACCAGCTCCATGAAGCATTGTTGCACCATCACCTCGATATGTGTAGGAGGCAGCTCCTCGCTCAACACTGCATCTTCTCGCTCAATATATCACCCGATGTCCATATTCTCATGTAGCTCGCTAGCCCATGTTATTTTTTCTCATATAGACCCAACTGCTTCAATGCTCACTTTTAGCAGTCCTACACGACTCCTAATTTGATGTCTTCTCAGCTCCTCGCATGAGTAAAAAAAGGTTGAGTTTAATGATCTATTAACACTTCTCTCTCTCTCTCTCTCTCTCTCTCTCTCTCTCTCTCTCTCTCTCTCTCTCTCTCTCTCTCTCTCTCTCTCTCTCACTCACTCACTCACACACACACACACACATTGAGTTGGTCTTCTTAAAATTCTGGTAGCTTGCAACTTGGTGCAAAGTGCGGCATTCTGGCAACAATGGTTCTTAGAATGTTTTACGGATGTTTGATGCATATGTAGTCTAATGATGTTGGATGTATATGTAGTCTAATTATGCAGCAAGAAGTATTTGTTTAACTGTTTGGTACCAATCTGTAAGGGAGCCTTGCAGCCTAACGATCGCATAGGAGAGAGAGAGAGAGAGAGGGAGAGAGAGGGAGAGAGAGAGAGAAAACGCCTCTCCAAGCACCAAGGGTTTCAAGAAAGCATCAATATCCGCTACACAAGCAGATAATGGAAGGGAAGAGAATAAGTCTTTTCTTCTATGCAGCATGTCCACAATGTTGTTTTATGGAGTACATTCAGCACATGATATGTTAACAAGGTCAAAGTCAGAGAGAGAGAGAGAGAGAGAGCTTATGGCTACAACGGAATAGGAGCCCTTGCTTTTCCATTTGTAACGAGATCTCTGTGCAATTTTCAACTTCGCCATCTCTTAGCCTTCTCTAAGCACCAATGTTGGATGTGTAGTTATCGGTGTTGCGTGACTCATCCTTCTCACCCTCTCCACCCCCATATAATTTGCAGCTACCCCCTAACCCTCTCTCTATCGTCTCCTTCTCATCTGCATTGCTTTAGCTTTAGCTAGAGACTAATCTATACTAATACATAATTGGGGAGGGGATTCAGGCTCCCCCCCTGCCACGTCGCAAGAGCTCCTTTCCCCGGCTGGTTCCGACCAGTGTGCACTGTCGCCCTGCAGTCCCTGCGCACTCACCCAAACAGCATGCAGAAAGAGGGAGAGGCAAAGTTCGGGGTTCATTTGCAGCTCTATCTCTTTTAATGTGCGCCGGCTACGGCTCTTTCCTCCTCTCTAATCTCCATTTGAATGCAGCAGGTAGTGACGGGCCGTACAACAGGTATTTACGGGCCACTAGAGACCACCTCTCCCATGCTGTAGAGGGCACCCCACCAATTTTCTCATCCATTGTATGCTACTTCCCTCCGCCAACAACATAGCTGTGACTCCTCAGATCCTTCGTAACTCTCTCCACTACAACAACTTAACATCCCCAGCTCTACAACTCTCTCCTCACCAGCTCCATGAAGCATTGGTGCACCATCACCTCGATATGTGTAGGAGGCAGCTCCTCGCTCAACACTGCATCTTCTCGCTCAATATATCACCCGATGTCCATATTCTCATGTAGCTTGCCAGCCCAGGTTATTTTCCTCATATAGACCCAACTGCTGCAATGCTCGCTTTTAGTAGTCCTACACGACTCCTAATTTGATGTCTTCTCAGCTCCTCTCTCTCTATCTCTCCTCTCTCTCTCTCTCTCTCTCTCTCTCTCTCTCTCTCTCTCTCACACACACACACACACACACACACACACACACACATTGAGTTGGTCTTATTAAAATTCTGGTAGCTTGCAACTTGGTGCAAAGTGCGGCATTCTGGCAACAATGGTTCTTAGAATGTTTTACTGATGTTGGATGCATATGTAGTCTAATGGTGTTGGATGTATATGTAGTCTAATTATGGAGCAAGAAGTACTTGTTTAACTGTTTGGTACCAATCTGTAAGGGAGCCTTGCAAGCCCAACGATCGCATAGGAGAGAGAGAGGGAGAGAGAGAAAGAAAACGCCTCTCCAAGCACCAAGGGTTTCAAGAAAGCAACAATATCCGCTACACAAGCAGATAATGGAAGGGAAGAGAATAAGTCTTTTCTTCTATGCAGCATGTCCGCAATGTTGTTTTATGGAGTACATTCAGCACATGATATGTTAACAAGGTCAAAGTGAGTGAGAGAGAGAGAGAGAGAGAGAGAGAGAGAGAGAGAGAGAGAGAGAGAGAGAGAGAGAGAGAGAGAGAGAGAGAGAGCTTATGGCTACAACGGAATAGGAGCCCTTGCTTTTCCATTTGTAACGATATCTCTGTGCAATTTTCAACTTCGCCATCTCTTAGCCTTCTCTAAGCACCAATGTTGGATGTGTAGTTATCGGTGTTGCGTGACTCATCCTTCTCACCCTCTCCACCCCCATATAATTTGCAGTTACCCCCTAACCCTCTCTCTATCACCTCCTTCTCATCTGCATTGCTTTAGCTTCAGCTAGAGACTAATCTATACTAATAGATAATGGGGGAGGGGATTCCGGCTTCCCCCCCCCTCTCGGACACGTGTCCAAAGCTCCTCATTCCGGCGCCTTCGGGCAGTGTACTCTGAGCGAAACAGTGAGTGAGACTCTGAGTGTGTGAGAGAGAGAGAGACTACCTGGTCGCAAAATTGCCTGGACTTCCTCGCGGAGAGAGAATGAGAGAGAGAGAGAGAGAGAGAGAGAGGCGAACTGGCGCAAGCCTTGAGGCAGCTCAAAGTCCGCAGCCGGAGCCTCGGAATCGAACTATCGCAGCCTGCCCAACTTGGACTTGCGCTCTGAGGACTTGCACGCACGTTGATTAACAACTTCGACTTCCTCGCAGAGCGAGAGAGAGAGAGAGAGAGAGAGAGAGAGAGAGAGAGAGAGAGAGAGAGAGAGAGAGAGAGAGAGAGAGAGAGAGAGAGAGAGAGAGAGAGAGAGAGAGAAAGAGAGAGAGAGAAACGAACTGGCGCAAGCAGTGTTTGGGAAAAATCAATTTTCCAACCATACAAAATTCCTTGCTTTGAATTTGCCAAGAGGAATTTTAGAAAATTAGGTTATTTTTTCAGTTTTTTACACTATTTTTCTCTCTTGTAGGACGGAATATCTCCTTTTCCCTTCACCCTCAACCGGCATTTTTGAAATTGAAAAAGGCACGATATTAAGTTGAGACACATTTTTCCCGAACAGTGGGCGCAAGCCTCAAAGAAGTGGTCAACACTGGTGACTGACACGCACGCACACACACACACACACACACACACACACACACAGAAAAGAAGAAGAGAGTTTTAACTTCCTAGGAAACTATCCCAAGATATACCTTAAAGATGTTTAATGTAGCCGATGAGCAGAGTTGAACTCAAGACCTATTAGCAATGTTCGGGAAAAATCATTTCTCCAAATATACAAAATTCCCTTTCTTGAATTTTTCAATAGGAAATCTTAGACTCATTTTTTCTATTTTGGGGCGAAATTTCTCCTTTCCCCTTGCCTTCAACCGGCAATTTTGAAATTGAAAACGGCACGATATTAAGCTGAGACACATTTTTTCCTAACACTGCCTATTAGTCAAGAAGAAAAGAGAGAGAGAGATTCCGGAGAAAAAGAGAGACACACACATTTGGGGAGTGCAGAGAGAAAGCTAGACATATATTTGAAAAAAGAAGGTTTATTTTTCGAGTTTTAACACTATTTTTTTCTATTGTGGGGCGGACTTTCACCTTTTCCCCTTGCCCTCAACCACCATTTTTGGAATTGAAAACGGCACGATATTAAGCTAAGACACATTTTTTCCGAACTCTGTATGAACGTCTTCATGCTTTAGGGTAGGTCGACTTGCACTCCGCAGCCTCAAAGTTTTGGACTTGCACGCACGATGATTAACACTGGTGACTGAGAGAGAAAGAGAGAGAGAGAGAGAGAGAGAGAGAGAGAGAGAGAGAGAGAGAGAGAGAGAGAGAGAGAGAGAGAGAGAAGAAGAAGAAGAAGAAGAAAAAGAGAGACACACACATTGGTGGGGGAGAGAGAGAGTTGCAGAGAGAAAGCGAGACAAAGATTTTAAAAAATAAGGTTTATTTTTTGGGTTTTTACACTATTTTTCTCTATTTTGGGGCAGAATTTCTCCTTTTCCCCTTGCCCTCAACCGGCATAAGGCGCTTGAGAGAGAGAGAGAGAGAGAGAGAGAGAGAGAGAGAGAGAGTCCTCTATGATCTAGCCATGATAGAGGACACTGACGCTTGAGAGAGAGAGAGAGAGAGAGAGAGAGAGAGAGAGAGAGAGAGAGAGGGATTTGTGATGAAAGATAGGAATTCATATTGAATCCATACTTGTGTGATTGTGTGTGTAGTTAACTAGTGTGTGTGTGTGTAGTGCACATCCTTACAAGAAAGGGGAAGGTGATGAAGTGCAGCCATGGAAGCTTGGGAGGGCTGATTAGGAATGAAGAGTGAAGGTAGTTTTGGTGCAAAACTAAGTGTGTGAGAGCAAGAACATGAATAGGGCAAGATAAGTGAAGACTAGGTGATAGGAAAAAAGGCCCAAAATAGGTGTTTTTCCACCAAAATGGCTCCAATATGGGTCCTAAAGGGTTCCATCCAAATGTTGGAGGGTAGATGGCAAGGGGAGGGCATGGAGGGGGTCCTAGGGGGGTCTACTTATGATATGGGATCCATACTTTTAGAAAACTATTGGAAAAAATGATTTAAAAAAAGGTTGTTTTTCTTCTTTTCCTTATGAGCCAAAGGGGAAGGTGGCCACATCACATGCACCTTGCTTTGGAGTCTTCCATTATGCACCACATGAGTTTGACACCTCAGGATATCTCAAGGGCCCATGATGTCACCAAGCATCTTATCTGTACACATGGAAATTTTTAAATAGAAAATCCTAGAATGGTGGATCCTGCCACTTAACCTTCCAAACTTCACTCTTTTCCTAAGTAAAATTAACTCCCATCCCCTTTACCATGGAGTTCACCAATGTATGGAACTCATTCCCATGTGAAGCTCATGCATGCAAAAAAAAACCAAGTCATGATTAGGTAGCACCCCCCAAGCGTATCCTCTCAACTAGCTCTAATTTTCTGTCCGCACTAGCATAAGGCATGGAGTTGGAAACCTTCAAAATGCAAGATGAATTTTTTTATTTTTGGTTTTTTTCTCTTGGCTATATACAAGTGACGACTTCGGGGGGGGGGGGGGGGGGGGGGGTCGTGAAAAGCATGCATCATATAGCCCTCCCCTGATGGCTGGAGACATTCATGTCTCTAGCCTGTGTCCCAAACTAAAAAGTTATCAGCAATGCATAGAAAAGTGTCAGCACACTCCTCAACCAATCTGCAATTGTAGGGTTTAAGCCGCCATCCATTTACTGGGGTATGATGCAACTTTCCATCCAGATCTCCTAGCCTATAACTTCCATTTAGGAACTTTTGCATTACCACAAAAGGCCCCTGCCATTTCAACAAAAACTTACCATCCTTCCTATGGTCGAATTGGTTGTCATACCGCAGCACAAGAGATCCCTCTTTATACCTTTCTTTATCAACTGGCTATTGAAATTTTCTCGTCGCTTGCTTGTGTAGCATAATTTTGAATTGCTGGTTCTCTATCTAGTTTTAGCCGCTCCAAGTCGATCATTCTCATGGTAGGCTTTTAAAACTCGTAGACTTGCCAACTCTACCTCTATGGGTAGAAGAGCCTCTTGCCCATACACTAGGTGAAAAGGGGTTTAGCCCAAAGAGGTCTTGAAAGATGTCCTGTAAGCCCAGAGTGCTGCATCTAAGTGTTTGTTCCATGCCTTTGGGTGCATATGCACTTGCTTAGGGATAGTTTTGCAAATAAGGACATTCGCCTTCTCAACCAGCCCATTACATCGAGGATAATAAGGAGTAGAGTGCCTACACTTTATCTTCAATTTTTCCATTAATTCCCCTGCTAGATCTGCTCGAAACCCAGGTCCTCTATCAAATAGGATCTTCAAAGGCGTACCAAACCTGCAACAAATGCACTCAAAGATGAAGTCACCCACATATTTGGCAGTGATCCTCCTAGTAGAGTGTGCTTTTGCCCATCTAGTCATGAGGTCTACCCCCATGAGGACATAATCCTTTCCGAAATGCGTGCATGGTAATGGTCTGATTGCATCAATACCCCATTTTTCAAATGGGCCATAAGTTGAGATAGGACTCTGCTTCTCATAGGCTAACCTCCTAGGACCAGTCTTTTGATAGACCTCACAAGTGCGGCACCAGTGTTGCACATCTCAGTGTAAACTTGGTCAAACAAAACCAGCTTGGAGAATCTTCCTACTAGTGATTTCTTGAGCAAAATGCCCACCACACACTCCCTCATGACAACTACTTCGAATCCCCTTGATCTCTTTGGTAGAAGGCACTTTTCTAAACAATGCATACTTTCCTTTGCAGTACAAATCTTCATTCACTATGCAGTACCTGGTAGCCTTCCTAGATAGCCATCTCCGTTCATTGCGACTCATGTTCTTAGGAGCCTTGCAGTTCTCCAAGAAATAGAGAATGTCCTCTAGTTCTTCTTTGCCTTGAAATAGTGGGACCTTTAGAGTGATGAAAGCCCCCAACATGACATTTTGCAACTCTTCTGTAGCCAACGCATTTGCTTCTTTGTTCTTCTCTCTTGGCACAAAGTGTGTTCGTGCACTCTCGAACTTCCTCATTAGAGATTTGGCCTCCCTCATTTTGGTAGCTAGGTTGTCACTCTTACAAGCCCACACCCCTATCATTTGTTTCACTATCAACATGGAATCACCAAAAACATTTAACCTAGTTATGCCATTGGAGAGACACCATTGTAACCCCAAGATGAGAGCCTGATACTTTGCCTCATTATTAGAGTGAGCCTCTTCGAGCTGAAACCCTTTTCAAAACAACTTTTCTCCCAAAGGATTTAACACAACAATTCCTGCGGACGCTCTGTCTTTTACCCGTTTGTAGGCACCATCAAAGTATAAATTGTGAGCCTCCAAAAGAAGCTCAGGCTCAGATAAGGGGGAAGTCTTGCTAGGCTGCACTTTCTTTGGTCTTTCATAGCATCATTGTGTTAGCACATCTGCTAGGCATGCCCTAGTAGTTCTCTCCACTTGTAGTGTGTAATCAAACTCCTGTAGCTACACCACCCATTTTGCTATCCTTGGGGATAGTTCCATGTGTTGCAAAGCATACAAGAAACCATCCTCAGTGGTAAGCACAAAACCTTTTTGGTAACAAGTAAGCCCTAAACTTTTCCATCGCAAATTTAAATCCTAAGACCAACTGTTTTGTAGAGGTGAAGCCCTTCTCCGCTACAGTCATAACTCTACTTACAAACTAGATAGCTCTCATCAAGAGTGTCTTTGGGTCCTTTTGCATCAAAACTGCCCCCAATGCCTCGCAGCCAAGGCTAGGGTTGACATAGATGGTCTCCTCCCAGAAAGGTTGCAAGACTGTAGGTAAAAATCCCAAAATTTTCTTAACCTCCTCAAAACACCTTTCACTATTCCCATCCCATGCCAAGGTAGCTTGCCTTGTGAGTTGCTACAGTGGACAGATTGCCTGTGAAAGGAGATGAATGAAGCGACTCAAATAGCATACCTTTTGCAAAAATGATACCAATTGTTTCATGTTTGAAGGTGAAGGTAGAGCAAGGAGTGACTTCACTTTCTCGGGATCAGTTTCTATCCCTTTCTCAGACACAACATAACCCAAAAGAGTTACCTTGGATTCCCCAACGTGGCACTTATCCTTGTTGAGTTGCCCTCCCATTTGAGCTAGTCGTGTAAACCCTTCATCTATCTTTCTCAAGTGTAATGCTCTAGAGCTATAGATGCAAAAGTCATCAATGAAGATCTCTGATAGATTTACCAAAATAGGGCTGAAAAACCAAATTCATGAACCACTGGAAGGTAGCTGGGGCATTAGTCAGGCCAAATGGCAAGAACCCTATATACAAAACATCCCCATGGTGTAATAAAAGTTGTCAACCATTGATCTTCATCTGCAATCCTTATCTGAAAATACCCTGAATACCCATCACACACAGTATACCTCTCATGACCTGCCACTTCATTCAAGATCTCATCTTGAAAAGGGAGAGGAAAATGGTCCCTTTTTGTAGCAGCATTTAGTGGCTTGTAATCTACACACACTCTCCACTTACCATTTTTCTTCGGAGTTACCACCACTGGGGATACCCATTTTGAATCCTCTATGGGATAAATGAACCCTGCTTTAAGCAGCCTCTTTACCTCCTTTAGCAGTGCGTCTTTCTGGACCAATCCAAGCCTCCTTAGCTTCTTCACGACCGTTCTACTACCTTCCTTAATCTGAATGTGATGTTGTGTCAATGTGACCCCTTTGATGTGCTCATAATCTGTGATGAAAAGGCCAACATGTTTCTTTAAGACCTATATGTAATACTCCCTTTCCTCTTGATGCAAGTCCTTGGCTAGCATGGTCTCTAGTCCTTTTTCATCTATTTCACCTTGGATGTCTTGGCTCTTCTCCTCCTCTGGATCTCGCAGCAGTAGGGCCCATCACCTCTAGAGAGCTTGCCTCATCCTCGGACTTCTTCTCATCAGATGAGGATTAATCACTCGTACTCCACTCATTTGCAGAAGACTCTAGCTCTAGATTCTGTTGCCTACCTAACTTCATGTCATAAACAATCTTTTGCTGCTTCCCACCAGACTTGCTTTTTAGCCGCAACTCCAATGCTCCCGTTTCCTAGTCTTGCCTAGCTTTCATTGCCATGAGCCAAGGCCTCCCAAGGATTAATGGGTAGCCCTCCCCCTTGGTAGAGATCACATATGCATCTATTGACACCCTCGCCCCAAAAACCGACACCGTTACTCCATTTACCTTGCCTACACATGCAACACAAACATTGTTTGCCATCTTTGCTTGCAAGGAAGTGTGCTCATTCACTTCTAACCCAAGTTTGTGCATAAGCTTTTCTGTCATTACACAAATTTCTGCTCCTCCATCCACATAAGCATTAGAGATCCGTTGGTCCTTTATCTCAACCTCTACTATTGGTACATTATCTTTGATTCCTCGGGCACTGATGGCCCCAACAGACTTACCTTTAGCTCTCCTAGTGATCACCATCTTGGACCAAGCCCTCCTCATCTTAGGTGAGAGATGAAGGAGTTGTTGTCAAGTGATCTTTGGACCTTGCTTACTAACATCTGCCACAAGGTCATATGGTAAAGATCCCACTCCAAATAGAAAATCCTCCAAGCCAATGTGTCTCCTAGACCTATTTTTCCTTTTCATTGCATCCTTGGGAGCTTGTGATGATCCTTCTTAAGGAACCTCTTCCCGCTCTGAGGCATCCATCTCATCGGATTTGTGTCTCCTTACCTTTTTGATTGGCATTGCATCAACTTCACTCACCTTTGCCTTCCCCTTATCTTTGCCATGATCTAGGCTAATGATTGATACTACCCGCTCTTCACTCTCAGGAGGGAGTGGGGGAATTTCCACTGGTGCGAGTGGTGGTGGTGTTGGGGGACTTAATATATGTATTGGTGGTGCCATGGGTGCGACAGAACTTGATTTTGGCCTATCATGTGGAGGAGTTACTTGCTATCGGGGTAGGCATCGTGGAATACCATTCCCTTGGCAAGGAAAGGGGCAATAATACATACCATGATCTACCTGCCCACAATTGTAGCATACATATTCCCTAGCTAGCCATTGACCACCTTCACGATTAGCTCCATTGGCTTGTGGTGGGGGTCTCACACCTTGAACCAAGTTTAAGGAGAGGCTTTTCAACTGATTGGTAATCTGTTGCAATAGCTCTTGCTGTGCAATTTTGGGGTTCGCTAGGGCCACCCCTCCCACTCACTCTGGCTTTAGTGCCATTGGTGGAGGCTCGATTCCTCCTCGCAGTTGAGCTTGGAACTTCAACCTATGATCCTTCTCTCTATTTAATGAGGCGTGCAAAAAAAAACTTGGTGGCCTCTACACCAAGACGATGCAGTTGGACCTCATCAAGGGAGGGAAAAAAAACTTTGGGGCACCACCTAGTTAAAAGTGCAGCTAGGACGCAAAGTGAGAATCAGTACATAGTACACATGCACAAAGGCATTGGGATACGCACTCATGTTGCAGCCTCATCAGGTTAACTTCTAACACCCAAGTGAGAACGCGCACACAAAAGAAATCCAAATGTAAGATTGATGGTATGAGGAAACCACTCTTGTGTTGTGGGAGGCTTGAAGGGGTGCCTATTCAAGACCTCTCTTGACCAACTCTGTCAAGTGGCTGCAATGGCAAGGGCAATTGTGTGCGTATGTGATTGAGGAAGAGAGAGAGAGAGAGAGAGAGAGAGAGAGAGAGAGAGAGAGAGAGAGGAATAAGAAGAGAAGGTAATGGAAATGTGTTGGAGAGTGGAGAGAATGAAGGGAATAAGGATCAATGCAATGCAATGATTCACTATAGTCTCAAGCCTCCACAATCTGCGACATACTCACTCATACTCTACACACATACTCGCAAGCAAAGAGACTAAACATTATGAAAACTTCAATGTGGAGTGGAATAACGGTAAGCATCACAAATCCATCAAAGGGAAGGTTTCAAGTAGCAAAGCTCACACACAAATATAACTTGCTAATGACAAGATATACATAAAACTCCACCTCCCAATACACTAGTGGTGTCCTAGTGTTGCACTCAAGTACTTAGTGAAGGAAATATACAATGTGGAGAGCCCCCTTTGGCTGAGGATTGGGTTTCTTTATATAGATTTTCTTGCATGATTATACTTAGGGATAATTACAATTTAAAAGGCTAAACCGGGGGTGCAAACTGAGACGCCTCGGGAGCCACCACCTTGTCCTTGTAGATGCTTCTCCTAGAAGCTTCTCCTTGCCACTTGTAATGGTGCTTCTTCATCACCCACTTGCAAAAATTTTATTTAGCGTTGAGCCTTTGAATATGTTGAGTTCTCATCTCACCATTGTTGGTAGAAGGAAGTGATCAATGAGGCATAGTAAAGAGGTAGATGTATATATATGAGAATGAGTGAGAGTGGGAGGTGAAGAGATGTATTTTTCTTATGGTTGATTCGAGTGGGGTGAAGTGGGATTTGTAATGAAAGATAGGAATTCATATTGAATCCATACTTATGTGATTGTGTGTGTAGTTAACTAGTGTGTGTGTGTGTGTGTGTGTGTGTGTAGTTAATTAGTGCACATCCTTACAAGAAAGGGGAAGGTGATGAAGTGTAGCCATGGAAGCTTGGGAGGGCTGATTAGGAATGAAGAGTGAAGGTAGTTTTGGTGCAAAACTAAATGTGTGTGAGTAAGAACATGAATAGGGCAAGATAAGTGAAGACTAGGTGATAAGAAGAAAGGCCCAAAATAGGTGTTTTTCCACCAAAATGACTCCAATATGGGTCCCAAAGGGTTCCATCCAAATGTTGAGGAAAGGTGTCAAGGGGAGGGCATGGAGGGGGTGCTAGGGGGGCCCACTTATGATATGGGATCCAAACTATTGGAAAAATGATAAAAAAAGTCTTGTTTTTTTTGTTTTCCTTATGAGCCAAAGGGGAACGTGGCCCACATCACATGCACCTTGCTTTGGAGTCTTCCATTATGCATCACATGAGATTGACACCTCAGCATACCTCAAGGGCCCATGATGTCACCAAACATCTTATCTATACACATGGAAATTTTTAAATAGAAAATCCTGGAATGGTGGATCCTGCCACTTGACCTTCCAAACTTCACTCTTCCCGAAGTAAAATTAACTCCCATTCCCTTTACCATGGAGTTCACCAATGTATGGAACTCATTCCCATGTGAAGCTCATGCATGCGAAAAAAACCGAGTCATAATAAGGCAGCATCCCCCATGCATATTCTCTCAACTAGCTATAATTTTTTGTCCGCACTAGCATCACGCATGGAGCTGGAAGCCTTCAAAATGCAAGATGAATTTTTCTAATTTTTTCTTTTTAAATTTTTTTTGGTTTTTTTCTCTTGGCTATGTACAAGTGACGACTTCTGGGGGGGTCGTGAAAAGCATGCATCATGTATATGTGAAAAAATTATTTTTTCTAAACACAGGGAGCAAGTGCGTCAACGTCCTCTCTCTCTCTCTCTCTCTCTCTCTCTCTCTGTGTGTGTGTGTGTGTAAGTGTTCGTAAAAAGTGAGTCACCTAAGCCTTGAGCAGTTGAATTCAACAATAAAAACAATCGGTTGAAGGGAGTGGGAGAAGAGAAAGTCCGCTTGGAAAATTCAAGAAAATGGAGTTAAATTGTTAAAAATTCGTCTATTTTGGAAAAAATCCTCTTTGAAACTACCCCAAAGCGGACGTCTAATTGAGTTTTTTCAAGACATTTGCCAAAATATCCCTCTAATTCGTGGAAATTTCTAGAATACCCCCGAATTTCAAAAATTACAAAAATACCCTTGTATTTATTTTCTTAATCCTTATTCCTTTTCAATTTTCAATTAAGATCCGGTTTTAAGTACTTAGCATGTAATTAGTCATAAATTAGCTCGCAAAAAAGGGTAAGTATCTATGTCTAAAAATTATGAAGCAATTCATCTCAAGAGCCTACTTACACTGAACTTCAATTGTGTAACTCTCCAACTGCTTTACCTCAGTCGCATTGCCCCTCTTGTTGGGGATGCCAAAAAAGGCAAGCGTTGATAGCCAACAACAAGAAAGTGGCACCCATGTGAGCTTTGAGAAGGGGGTGCGAAGGAGCTAGTTGTGTGTGTGTGTGTATGTATGTATGTGTTTTTTTTTTGATTGAGAGAGAGAGAGAGAGAGAGAGAGAGAGAGAGAGAGATCTTAGATGCTTCACTACAAGAGGTTTTGTGCACTTGTGACGTTTTTAGTGGCGGAAATACATCGGGTTTTTATACTCTCCAACGTTGCTAAGATCGTCACTATAATAGCAACGTTCTTAGCAACGTTGCTAAGATCGTCACGCAGGTAGCAACGTTGCAGAGCCTTATATAACGACGCCTATAGCGACGTCCGAGAGTAAAATTTTTTGGGTGAATGCCATGCCACCCATCAACCATATTGAATGTTTCGATAATAGAGTAAACCTAAATAAATTCAAGATAAGTCCAGAGTCACCTTTGAAAGAAAGTGCAAGGTATAGATCCAAAGTAGTCACCCACAAGACAATATAACCATTAACTCCATCATCCATAACATTGTTTGCAGAATACAGATACAAAACTAACAAAAGTAAATTGACGAAAGTAAATCAATGACAACTTTACACATCATAGGAAAAATCACTTGATTGTTAAGCTTTGCAAATGTAATAGTTACAACACTATTGTCATTATTGAGAAAATACATGGTTTTCCAATAGTTACAAAAAGACGTATACACGTCATCTCATTATACATGCTATGAAAAAAGTAAACTAATGCTATCTAACTACGACTAGACTGACGTCATCTAATCAGACGTCTCATCGCATCCAAGCGACGTATCTGTCGAATTTTGTAGAAAAAAACAAAGAGACTTTCTGTAAGTATAAACATATAATTTACAAAACAATCTATTTTCTTAGCTTATCATTAAAATACAACAAATGTAAAAGAGTAAAATGAAATACTAAGCATGTCACCGCAAGATCTCTATCAGGGCGTTTAAGCCCTTTTGCTTGCGTACTCGCACTCGTATGGTGTGGGGTCACGTCCTGTCTCATCGACACTGTTGAAAACATATAAAGAATCCATTATGTTAGAATTTAAAAGTACAAATAGACGTAACTACCAAACCTAAAGAGCAATGCAAAACACTTACAAAATCGGCCTCAAATGATGCCCACCCGCCGCTCCTCAAGTGGTGCGAGGTCCCTGCCTCTACTCGCGCTTTGGCTGTCTCCTTTTGTTGCTTCCACTCGTAATGATTCTCGCGCGCTGCTCGCTTCGCATTCTTCCTATCTTCTTTGGCCAGCCAATCTGGTTTGTTTTACCCATGCTTTATTGCTTTTTGTACTTCAGAACGCTTATGCTTGCAGAATTCGCACATTCAAACCTTCATCAGGTCTTCATTGAAGCGCTCATCCCGACTTGACATGGAAAACTCATCATGCAGCATGCTGATGACTCTGTCTTTTAATTCACTTAGCACTTCACTCCAGGTGTTTAGTATGTAGTGTCTAAACACCTGAGAGCAAAGACCGCATATGCGTGAGATCACCTTCTTGCCTTCGTCATCCAAGATGACGCTGTCGCTGATGTTGATCGAGTACGGAAAGCCCTCTTGCTTGTGACGCGTGAACCTGGGTGTCTCGACAGGGGTCTCTAGAGGTGTCTCGATGGGCGTACGGACGTAAGGTGCCTCCACTGGAGTCTGGGCCCCAAATCGAGGAGTGTAGAGTGGGGTGACTCCAGGAGGAGTAGCCAGTGGTGTCTAGCCAGGATAGGCTGATAGCTGTGTAAAACCTGGCATAGATGGCGATGACATGGCTGGTGTGGGGGCTGGAAAAGAGGAGGAAGGTAAGGAGCCTCGTCGAATACGAGGCGGTGTCGAGGCATCAGCGGCGGCATCCCCACAACAACCGTCATCGCCACCACTAGAGCGCCGATGACTAGACGAGTGTGAAGATCATTTTGTCGACACCGAAGCTTGAGAGCGCGGTGAATGCTTCTAAACAGAGGGAGACGCTGAAGGAGTAGAATGACGTGATTGTGCTCTAGAACGATGACACTCCTCGTACCACCTCTACTGCTGGGGTGAAAGAAAGAAAGGCATCATCATCCATACCTGCATTAAACACACGAACATTTAATCTTAATATTGAATGGAGAAGACAACATGGTCGAGTAGAGAAACCCCGTATGTTGTATGTGAGATTTTTTGAGGTAGTTTTTGTATTCTTTGGGTTGTAGACATTGTCTTAAAATCCCATCCTTACCATGCTTATACAATTGTCCTGCTAAAAGTTGGAGATTTCTTGTTCAAGTGATTACTGATGGTTGTCTTTCCACCTGTAATGATCCGATTGTGAGTAGAGGGATGACCTCTTCACTCCACATTGGAACCATTTCGATGTTAAACAGGTACGGATCTCGAAGATCATCATCAATACCTTGAGGTGCTTCCCCATGAAACAGTCTTAAAGGATGATCATCTCGCGTGTGTGTAGTTCCTCCTTTTACGACTACTCTGAAATCAAACTCAAGCAATAGTATAAACTAACGAAAAATCCTTCCAGTGTTGCAAGGTTTTTTGACCAGATACAATAGTGCTTGGTGATCTATGAAGAAAACGAATTTGTTTGCAAGAAAGTAGTGTCTAATTTTCAACATCATATATCATTCCTAGACCTTAGCTTTCAGTAGTGGTGTAATTTTTCTCCACGTTGTTCAACTGCCGACTGGAGTAGCAAATGGAAAAATCCATTTTATTCTCTCCTGGTGGCTGGGCTAATATACACCCTATTGCATAGTCTAATGACTCAACATGAACGTGAAAGATCTTGCTCCAGTTAGGGGCTTGCAAAATTGGAGCAGAATTTAATTGTTGGTGGGTGGGCTAATATACACCCTATTGCATAGTCTAATGAGTCAACATGAACGTGAAAGATCTTGCTCCAGTTAGGGGCTTGCAAAATTGGAGCAGAATTTAATTGTTGCTTCAATTTGTGAAAAGCATGCTCGCATCCTTCTATCCATTCAAACTTAGCAATGAGGGCATACAACGTCTTAGCTATTACAACATACATGTATATAGTTAAGCAAGAAGCATGCAAAATCAGTTGATTTTAGCCTCTAGATCTTCAGTCATCTTCTTCTCAACACCGAGATTGCACATGACAATCCCAGATATGCGCTCATCATCTATGGTTTGCCATAGCATGTCCCGGGCTTTATCATATCCGTCTAGCCACTCTCCAATGTAAACTAGGGACTCTGATACCAACTAGCCTTCTGCCATGCTACCCTCCGGACATTTCTTTTGATCCACATATCCCTTTAGCGTTTTCATGAAACATTCTAAAAAGAACATCCATCTATAATGTACTATGCTAGCTATTTTCACCTCATCAACTATGTGAACAAGAAGATGGACCTGAATGGTTAGCATGGTAGTAGGGAAGTGTTTCTCAAACATGCACACAATTTCCGCAACATTTAGTTTGATGAATGGTATGGAGTCTACATTGATATCCTTTTGTGCGATCCATTGCACCAACTTCGCAAGTATGTGGATTGTGTTACGGATCGACGTCAGGAGACAAACATCCCTCAATGACCACCGGTAAAATAAACTGCAAAACACATCTAGCAATGATATTAAAGTCCACACACAAATTTACTACACAATTCCCACTATGATATATTCCACTTCAAACATGCCTGACACATTTTATGGCAATCGTGTGACTTCAAACCGGTAAGCTTTCCTTCTTTAATGAAACACATTCGGAGCAAGTGCATTATGCCACTGGGGTCCGCACATATTAAATGGTCTCTTTTACTTTGCGTTCTTGGGCTCCTGTAAAAATCCATGGCGCTTTAGGGAGTTTTATCGATCCATCGGATGCTGTCTGCGGCCAATATTGCTCCATACAATCCACATTTCTAAGGTCAGTCGTGGCTCCCAAAGTATCTTTCTTTCCAGCCAGATGGTCCCACAACAAATTACCAACATTCTTGAATATGTGCATTGAATCGAGCAAGTGATTGATCATGAGTTTGGGCCAATATGGTAACTCGTACCATAGAGAGATTCTCTTCATCCCTGGGGAAAAACCGTCATCACACATCTCCTTCTGCTCTAACCGTGATTGTGGCAGACATCCTCGTTGGCTCTCTTTCCACAAAGCCGTCGCGTAACACATGATTCTCTGGAAGATACACTTGATGACCTTTGTAGATTTTCTTCTTCAATGAGGGTGCCCAACGTGCATTAAGTTTAGGTCCACATGTGACACATGCTCTCTATCTGCTTGTTTGAAGCCCTGCATCTATACACATGACAATAGATAATCTTGAGAAAAACCAAGATTTACAGTGTTTGAGTTTGAGTGTAAATCACCTAAGCATTATGTTAGTCCGGGATAGTCATGCATGGTCCACATTAGAATTCATCTTATCAAAGCATTTCGTCGGCCTCTGTGTCGGCTCATATCCACCACTTCTATGCCAATTCACAATTTTTGTAGCTCTTCCAATAGTGGATAAAGATCACATCCATATTCTTCACTTTATACCACCCCGGGACAATCAAGCTTAGCCATAGGTTCCCCTTCTTGGTAGTCAACCACCGGGGAATGTTGTAGTTGACGATAAAAATGGCCATACACTATAAGATGTTGATCTCTAACCAAATGGATTTATGCCATCCATGTTCAAACTTATAAGCAAATTCAAGCTTCCCTGGCAAAAACCGGCCATGTATCGTCTATAGGTTTCTAGGCTGCGCAATCTGTAGGAATCCATAGCAAACCATCCAAAGATCTATTGTCCTTGTACCATGATGCTAGGGCGGCCATGGACTTACGCTCAAAGAAATTCTTGATACGAGGAAGCAGAGGAAAAGATCGCAAAACCTTTTGTGGAATTTTTGTTCCATGGAGATCTACTCAATATATCTCGGAATCACATTTCGACACTTATCCATGTCTATGTATTCCCCTCTGAAAAGAATGCAATTGTTAGGACAAGCGTGAATCGAATTGTAATCCATCTCCAAGTTTTGCAAGATCTTTCTTGCTTCCTTTGAAATCTGGCATCAGATTATCAGTTGGCAATACGTGCTCTTTGAGCAATCTACATAGTGAAAAAAATGTGGTACACTTGTGTAAGTAATCTATCAAATCATTTCACATCTAGAGTTTTTTATTGAAGTAATTACATTGTAATAGATCACTCAAAAAACGTTGTGATGCTAGTGTTACTCCATCTAGACTTTGCCTGCATGTTGAGAAGAACCAGGAGTGCCTTCAATCTAGACATACGTGCTCCATCATACAATGGCGTATCTGCTTCACTTTTCACATCATCATAGATAAGCCTTTTTGAATCCATGATCGTCTCGATCATTTCATTGATCTCGTGCTCAAACATTGCCTAGTTGGGAATGTGGTCTGCATGATCATCCTCTGAGCCATTAGAGGCTACATATTGTGGCCTCATGTATGCTTCTTGACCAAAGCGCCTACGAACACGTCTATTGGGTTGCAAGATTGCTGTCTCTTGACCAACGTCAGTCCGAAGAGTTAAAATTGGCAACAACTCGATCTATAATAGATGGATTAAACTTGACAAATTCGCAAACGTGCTACAATGAAATGCGTCTTGTCCGTCGCACTGCATACTTGCATTGATTACAAGGACATAAGAATATCCTTGTTGAGAGATAGGTGTTTCGGTTGGATGGTCCCATATCCTTGTTACTACTCATAATGAATGTAAAAACCTTACAACTTGGACATAAATTTAATCTTCTATTGGCATGCTCCATCTTATCTCTCTCTCTCTCTCTCTCTCTCTCTCTCTCTCTCTCTCTCTCTCTCTCTCTCTTTGTTCATATTATAAACAACCTCACATTCTCTAATCATGTCCGATCCCCGCACACCTCAGTCTAGAGGTGCACGGAGATCAGAACCACCGTGTTATAATCTCGTCTTATAGGTCAATGCCTATACTTATGGGCACGAGGAATCTACACACCCACGTCTACATGATAGTGGTAGTGGACAAAACCCCTTTGCCTCTTCTCTAGCTGTAGCAATTCACAGTGTGAGCGGGATGAAAACACACACAGCACCTCTATAACGACCCGACACACACTCTTGGGAAGATACACACACACACTAGGGGGCACCACTCGGCTTACACAACACACCTAGCCGAGACAGGAAACACACCTATGGAGTGAGAGGAGAGAAATTATCCACTTGCCCACTCCACACAGAGACACACACACACACACCCACCCACCCAAAAAAACTCAGCTCAAAAGAGAAGAATTTCTGATGTTTAGATACAATTGAGCTTGGGCCAACACCAATGGGGCAAATAGCTCACACAATATAGGTAAAATAAGCCAGAGACAATCACAAACTAGAGCAGAAACTTCGCTCATAGGAGAAACTTACACAGAAAAACAGCAGGAAAAGAGTGAGGAATTTGGCAAAATGGACAGCGCCATCGCGTCCGTAACGGCCCAAAACTCCAGTTTACAATGTCATAGTGCTCAAATCCGACCTCGGATGCGCAGTTTACGGCCAAAACAGGCTCCAAAATGAGCAAAAACACACCTACGGCTGTTTCTCCTCTCTTCCACGTTTTTTCTGGTCTTCTCTCAGTTTTTTCAGTTCCCACACTTAGCTTTATTAGTTGGGCACCCTTGGCCTTTTAGATGACCTCAAACGGACCCCGAACAGGCCAAAAACTGACCTCGCAGTGCATAGTTGTCACCTTTTTGCATCATCCGCACACCTGGCACTCAGCTTTTTTCCAATAATGCATCTCGCCACCACGTGAAGTGGCCCCAAAAAGTGGTCCTAATGATGACCTTTCTGCATAAATCTCACAAGAAAACACCCACGTTGTGTCCGTCCTCATCCGCGTGCAAATATTGACCTCGTTCGCCCTCCTGACGCCACTAGATGCCATCTAACGCACCTGCTGACCTCACGTCGTCGGCCCGCGGATAGCTTCCTCGAGAAGTTTTACACGCTATAAACTCCTCATTATTGTAGAAAAAACATACTGGTACTGGTGATAGTGAAAATCGATGCACTATGTACATGCTGTCCTACCTGTACACATGTGGGCCCCACGTAACCACCTGGCTCTGCAAAATGGGCAATTCCTTATTTGATGCACCATGCATGTGTATGTACATATGCACAATCCCTTGCTCCAAAAAACTCCTGACATAATTTGCCCACCCCCTAGCCTGCTAGAGCATTCATGCTCAGCAGCAACAACACTAGTAGATGCTCATTCCACCTGGATCCCACACAAAAACACTTTGCATTCCTTGCATCAAAAACTTAATCAAGCTTCCACCTAGTTCCCAAGGAAAACATGTAGAGATTCTATATAACAACCTTGCATCAAGAAAACCATCAATTACTTTGGCATCAACCTGCATGTGCAAATTTATCTCCTTCTCCATAGCTGAGAGGTCTCCACTGATCATTTGTGTCATCAATTCCTGCTTCTTTGACAACTCAACCTTGGTTTGCATCAGCCCTTCAATCACTTCATAAGGCCCTTCGCTTTCATCCGCAACTTCATTCACAAATGCGACTAAACCACACTCCTGGATTTCTTTATCCATCAAAAGAAATGCAACATCAGCATCCTCATCACTGCTGGTAGTGCTATCACTATCCTCATCTGTCACCGTGGAAGAGTCTTCATCACTAGACTCATCCTCATCTTCATAAATCTCCTCTGATCGTTTCCTTGTGTCCATATTATAAAGCTTCTTGGTACCTGTCTTTCCATAGAGGCTAATCGTACCATGTCGCCAATCTTGAACAGCTCCCACTGCACGTAACCATGGTCTGCCCAGTATAATAGGATATGCTCCCAACCCTGCTGGCATCACATGAAAATCAACCACTGCCTTTGCATCATATGCCTCCACTTCTAAGCTCTTTACAACACCCAAGCATTTTACTTTTTGATGGTTTGCCAATCTGATCTGAAACCCTGACACCCCAGCCACTGTGAGACCCATCTTCTCAACGCATGAGTGTGTTATGACGCATATTTGGGCTCCGCCATCCACATAACCTTGTCCCAAATTTTTCCTTTTATGCCACACATCTACTATTGGACAAATGTCTGGTAGCTCATCCATTGCCAACACCTTTACTGAACCTCTCTTTGGCTCTTTCTCCATTGGGTTAACCATCCTCTTCCACTGTCGCTTTAGTTTAGGAACCATTTCTATGAGTTACCCAAAAGTAACATCTGCCTTCCTGCTCGTCAGATCCTCCTTCAAGTCATAGCTTAATTTCCCATCCCCTAGTGGAAAATCTGAAACATGAAACTTTTGATGAGCTCTCCTTTTCCTCTTGGCCTTGACATCCTCGCCTTCATGGCTCTTTCCTTTCTTCTTACTAGGACCTGGGGCACTTCTTCCTTCCTTTTCCTCTGTGGTCCTCTTCCCAATAGGCATCACTAATGTATCCTCTAGCTTTGATGCCTTCTCCAAGGTGACTACACTTAGCACTTTTGTCTTTCCCTTTTCCTCCTGGGTCAGTCCACTGGTTCCTTCGTCGCCTTTAATTTTGATGCCATAATCATTTGACCTAGTTAGCACCTGTCTTGGCAATGGATACATGTCTCCCCCCATCCTTGGTGGCTTATCACATTGCGGACTGATGTGACCCAACTCTCCACAATTATAACATTTGGGCGTTTGCCTCCAAAACCTACCATTGCTTTGTCCAACACCATTCCTAGGCCTTTCTTCACCTCCTTGCTGATTTGCAAACCTCCCTCGACCTCGATTATTTCCAACTTGACCTAGCATGTTTAGGCTGAGATTCTTCATCAAATCTACCATTTGCCTCATGTCTTGCCTTAGCCCATCATCTTGCACTGCTGTAGTGACCACTGATGGCATAACCTGAGTAGTAACAGGAACTACTGGTTCATGATGAACCCCTGACATGCGCCCTTGTAAAGACTCTATAGGCTGAAATTGAGACCTCATGGGCAAAGACTCCACCCCTAACTGGCTCATTTTCCTCAGCTTCCACTCTTTGTTCCTTGCTACCTCTAGTGCATCTTCATATGTCCTAGGCTTCTTTAGCTCCACTCTCCAACGTATATTCTCCCAAAGACCAGCTAAGAACCTGTCCTTCTTCATCATGTCAGGCGGGGGTACCTGTGGTGCTAAAGCCTTGCACATTCGCTCCCATGCCAATGAAAACTTACGTATGTACGCATCTACTGGCTCACCTTCCTTTTGCACCAAAGCCTGTACTTCTTGCCACACTTTGTCAGGATCTTCTATCTTCACAAACTCCACTTCCAACCCATGTCGTAGATTGTCCCAACTCAATCTTATAGGTGGATCAACCACACGCAACTCCTCTTCAAATGCTTTAGACCAAACTTGTGCATCACTCTTCAAACAAAGTTGGAGAAGGCATAACATCTGCGCAGGGTCATGAATCTGGTTGCTAATGCAGGCAACCTCCATCTTTTCCAGAAATTCTTCCACATCTTCATCACTTCTTCCATGAAACTTGGGATAAGAGAAAGCCATGGCTACCCAAATTATGATGCTTTGAGAACCCCTTCGAACACACGTGCAAGAACCCAAAACTTTTGACTACCCAATCCCCAAAACTTCAATGGAGCTCAACTTTAGATAAGGACAAACACATGCACATCAAATGAGTTTTCATAGTTGATCATCGGAATGACAATAGGCAAAGGAAATTCCAGGATCTCTCTCAATCTTCTTGGTCCAAACATAAAGACTATGCACTGCTGGAAAAAGATCTTCCTGGACACATGAACATTAATCTAAATTCTTTGAGTTAAATAAAAAGGAGTGAACTGAGGGCCATTTTGATCATCCATTAAAGCCAACCATGAAGCTCCCAAGAAGGCACACCTGACTCAACCTCTGATTTTGCCAAAATTTCAGCAGCATAACAGCATAAATGGCTCAAAATACCAAAAAACTAGCCATCATAACTTGGGAAAATTTCGACAGAGTTTCCCCAGAAGTAGAACAGTAGGAACCCAAAATATAGACTGTCTATGTATGCATAAACTGTCAACAATAGAACCCGAGCATCAAGTACGACTCACTAGTACATAGCCTATGGCGAGGTCACAAAAAGGGTGCTCCAACTACCTGTATCACCGAAAGGATCTCCACATTTGAGAATCCCCCAGCTCAATAAAAACCTCACGCTATTGACCCTCACACGAAGGCTAATGCAAATCGCGTATAGTCAAGTCTCAGAAATGACTATCTTCCAGACCAAGTCTCAGAAATGGCTGGGACTACCAAATACAACCAAGTATGGCTCCACAAATGCGTACAATGGCAGTTTCCACAAGTAACGTACAATCCAGCAGACAATGCACTCAAACAGGCACCAAGTGATGCATACCCACGGCAACTGCAACTGACTCCCACTGTCAGTGTAACACTGAACTCCAGCTACCTGTACCTATGTGAATCACCTATACATGTACCTGTCCCTGTAACCTGTAACCTGTAATCTGTAACCTGCAACCTGCAACCTGTAATCCCGAAGCTCGAAGCTTGAAGCTCGAAGCAGAAGGTACTCAAAGAAGATCCTCAGTGGGGGCACCAAAAGAATGTGAGCGGGATGAAAACACACACAGCGCCTCTATAACGACCCGACACACACTCTTGGGAAGATACACACACACACTAGGGGGCACCACTCGGCTTACACAACACACCTGGCCGAGACAGGAAACACACCTATGGAGTGAGAGGAGAGAGATTATCCACTTGCCCACTCCACACAGAGACACACACACACACACACACACACACACCCAAAAAAACTCAGCTCAAAAGAGGAGAATTTCTGATGTTTAGATACAATTGAGCTTGGGCCAACACCAATGGGGCAAATAGCTCACACAATATAGGTAAAATAAGCCAGAGACAATCACAAACTAGAGCAGAAACTTCGCTCATAGGAGAAACTTACACAGAAAAACAGCAGGAAAAGAGTGAGGAATTTGGCAAAATGGACAGCGCCATCGCATCCGTAACGGCCCAAAACCCTAGTCTACAATGTCAAAGTGCTCAAATCCGACCTCGGATGAGCAGTTTACGGCCAAAACAGGCTCCAAAATGAGCAAAAACACACCTGCGGCTGTTCCTCCTCTCTTCTCCACGTTTTTTCTGGTCTTCTCTCAGTTTTTTCAGTTCCCACACTTAGTTTTATTAGTTGGGCACCCTTGGCCTTTTAGATGACCTCAAACGGACCCCGAACAGGCCAAAAACTGACCTCGCAGTGCATAGTTGTCACCTTTTTGCATCATCCCACACCTGGCACTCAGCTTTTTTCCAATAATGCATCTCGCCACCACGTGAAGTGGCCCCAAAAAGTGGTCCTAATGATGACCTTTCTGCATAACTCTCACAAGAAAACACCCACGTTGTGTCCGTCCTCATCCGCGTGCAAATATTGACCTCGTTCGCCCTCCTGACGCCAGTAGATGCCATCTGACGCACCTGCTGACCTCACGTCGTCGGCCCGCGGATAGCTTCCTAGAGAAGTTTTACACGCTATAAAATCCTCATTATTGTAGAAAAAACATACTGGTACTGGTGATAGTGAAAATCGATGCACTATGTACATGCTGTCCTACCTGTACACATGTGGGCCCCACGTAACCACCTGGCTCTGCAAAATGGGCAATTCCTTATTTGATGCACCATGCATGTGTATGTACATATGCACAATCCCTTGCTCCAAAAAACTCCTGACAACAGCATCTTAACATCTCTTCACAACAGATCTTTATTCGAGGGATTACTTAGCACATTACATGTTGGCCTCCAATTTGAGTATCATGCCGTTGAAAGCTTTCCAACTTAAGGTCGCATCCATCGAGAGGAAGAGAGGGATCATCATTCGCCTAACTCTATCTTTTTTCCGTAATCCCGAAGGTAGACTTTAATATAAAAACTAAATCCAAAATCTTATCCTAAATCTAACCTAATTAAACATATGGTGATTCTGAGCTAATTGAACATAGTTACTGGGTGAGTTAATAGATGTTAGATTCTAATGGGAATATGCATATTGTTGTGTAACTAGTGTTTGTTGTTTGGGCAAAGCCTTCATTGACATGCTCTAATTTCTAACCTAAATCTAATTTATTTTAAATCAAACATAAATCTAGATCTAATCTAATCTTAAACTCAACATAAACCTAAATCTAATCCAATCTTAAATCCTAAATCTAAATGTAATCTAACTTAAATCTAACTTAGCTAATCTTAAATCTAGCCCTAATTTTAAATCTAACCTAATCTTAAGCTCAACATAAATATAAATTTAAATGTAATCTAAATCTTAACCTAATCTTAAGTCTAACCTAATTTTAAATTAAGCATAAATTTTAAATATAATCTAACGTAATCTTAGATCTTAATCTAACCTAATCTTAATTAAATGTAATTTTAAATCTAACCTAGCACTAAATCTTAATTTAACATTTCATTTCATATTTTTCTACTTTTTATCTCTCTCTCTCTCTCTCTCTCTCTCTCTCTCTCTCGCCCTCTTTCTCTTTCTCTTTGTTTTCTCCTCTCTCTCTCTCTCTCTCTCTCTCTCTCTCTTTCTTTTCCTCTCTCAATGTGTGTGTATGCATTCTTTGTTTATGCATGTGTATATGTGTATGTGTTTTTTGTTTATGCATGTGTGTACTCTCTCTCTCTCTCTTAATGTGTGTGTGTGTGTGCATTCTTTGTTTATGCATGTGTCTGTGTGTATGCAGTTTTTGTTTATGCATGTGTGACTCTCTCTCTCTCTCTCTCTCTCTCTCTCTCTCTCTCTCTCTCTCTCTCTTTCAAAGACACAATGTGTGTGTGTGTGTGAGAGAGAGAGAGAGAGGGGGGGGGGGGGAGAGAGAGAGAGAGAGAGAGAAAGAGGGGAAGGGAACATGAGAGAGAGGAGAGGGAAGGAGCATACCTGGCTCTCCTTCCTCTCCTCGTGTGTATCTGTGTGTGTGTGTGTGTGTGTGTGGAAGAAAGAGAGAGAGAGAGGGAGAGCGCGGGTTTACCTCTTTCGCTTGAGCTCCGAAACTCAGATATGAGATATGAGTTTTTGGAGCTCTCGGTTTATTTTTTACACGTGTCGGCGTCTCTATGCAACAAAGAAAATAGTGACACTGATAGCGACGCCGTGGATTTTCACTTTTGAGCATCGCACTGCGAACGTCGCTAATGTGAGGTACCTCTTGTAGTGCTTTTCATGTGCAAAGCAGTCGGTGGCTCTCAATATGCACTGGAGTTGCCTGTGAGCTTCAGTAGAGTGAACAACTTTCCAAAATTATTTCCATATAGACTTGCATCACCTCGGAATGACAGCAATGTCGCATAGTCTGCGTGAAGGTTGTCTCAAACCCTAGCCCTTTGATGCAACTAAAATGGAATCCGAATTCCATGTATGGTGACTTTGTACTGCGTGCCCTCAACATCAATAACATTGGCTGCCTCTCTACCTCCATCAAAGAGGACGATATCTGCAACGTGTTGGCCTTCTAAGGTAGTCCACCTGCGAGCAAGCAAGGGAAGGAGCTCAGTAGCAAGAAGGGGGTGTGGAATGGGGGAGAGAGAGAGAGAGAAAGCAGCCCTTCTGGATTCTGGACTGTGCTTTTGCCTGTCGAGGATATGCGGGCGTATCAGAGGTGGAAGTTGGAAGTTGGAACTCATCTCTCTCTCTTTCTCCCACTCGCACTCTCTCTCTCTCTCTCTCGCTCGTATCACGTGAGTCGTGACTGCTCTTCAGTGTCACCTGTACATTGTGTCGCATCGTGCACATTGGCCTGAGACTCGCCTGATCGACCTTGTGTTGACATGTGTCCGGGGGAGGGGACCGGAATCCCTTCCCCCATTATAATATTATAGGTATTGTAAATTAACTTTACAATAGCAGAATGGTGTGAACATCTTTAGAATTGGTAACTACTTCATATTGATGCTGATGTAAATTAACTTAAGTGAAAAGGTGTGAGCATCTTCGGAAGTGGATTGTTCTTGTAAAGAATAATGTAATATCGGTCATTTTCATGTGGCCAATCAGTAGGTTTACTTGCCATGAGGTGGGATGGATGGATCCAGGATCCTCATAAACGGGGGGAGCATCGCGTGACCATGGCCGTCGTCTTATAAAAACTATCTCGAGATGTCGTGTTGGGAGGGAAAAAAATAATCTTGGGAGATGCACCCCTTTATGGTCTGGATTTTAACCCTCGCAGGTGGTGTGGGAGACAGATGCCTAACTAGTAGACAAATGTGTGTTTCTTGTAATGAATGCAAGGCCATGAGGTTATAGTCAAAAGGCACAAATTTTGCGACTCAAACTTATCTCGAGATCTTGAAATTAGTTTTCAAAGATCGATGCACAAGATTAAACAATGGTGATTCCTTTATGTGCATATAAACTTGAGGGTTCCGAATTTAGTAAAATCGGCTCTAAGCTTCCCATCAACAATTATAGAATGTAAATCGCTGAACAATAGCACATCGTTTTCACTTGCCATGAGGCGACTAATGTTGTAATCATGCTAGTAGGCGTTGTAGACATGTAGTAGTGTTAGTGTGTATACGCGCTTCACCAGGGGCACTTTTCTCCCACTGGGTTTTTCCCCCTGGACATCCGGTGTGAAAGGACACCTTATCTCTTAGGGTTTCATATAAGCTTTGTAGCTTTGAGTTTGTATACTCTATTATTATTCCAATACAGAGAGAGAGACTACAGAGATCTTGTACACAAGCTCTGTGTCTTCTCCTTCTCCATCTTCTTCCTACTCTGAGTTGCGTCTTCCTTCTATTTCCTGTTTCATCATCTTCAACAATTGGTATCAGAGCGAGGTGATTTCCAGAGCCTCTACTTGCGTTTTCGCGTCCGCGCGCGCAATCGCAGTTTTCAGGCAGTTTTCGGAAAATTTGCTCGTGGGAGCATCCTCCACGTTCCGGGAGCATTCTGAATAGGAGACCTGGGGTTTTACCCCCCTTTCGAAGCCGTTCGAGCCCTCAGAATTTTGTTCTGAGCAGCGTAGCAGAAGTTACTTTTCGGAGGCATTTAGATCAAGAGGGTGTGCTTTTTGACAGATTTTCTTCAGGTAAACAGTTCTTTTGGGAAGCAGCTTGTCTTAGCTTTGTGCTGAGATTTTGTGTAGAGTTTTTCTTGGATTGGAGAGGAGATTTGTGAGTCTCTTGGAGGTTCTTTTGCTCTCTTGTGTACATCTACAGTATGGCTCAATCTACGGAGAAAGAGATTTTTGGTGCGTTTACATCCGAAGACAAATTGGATGGTACCAACTATTCTCTTTGGTCTTTTATGACCAAAAATGTTTTGGTTGGTAAAGGATTGTGGGATTATGTATCTGGAGATGAAGTTCGTCCAGTTAGCATTGCACCTGCCACGCCTGGTCGTGGTGCAGCTGTTGGTGCAGGACCCTCACAAGTCACTCCAGAGCAAAAGAGATGGGATACTAAAGATGCACAGGCTATGGCTGTGATTGCCTTAACCATAAAGAGGAGAATCACACCACATATCAGATCTTGCAAAACTTCTGAGGATGCTTGGAACACTCTGCAAGCTATGTTTGGAGGAAGAAACGCTGCCAGAATAGAGTTTTTGAAGAAACAACTTGACAAAATACAGATGGACGAAGGTGATGATATTGTTGAGCATCTTACAAAAATCAGGGATCTTAAAGAGCAATTGCTTAGCATTGATGAAGTGATTCGAGAGAAGGACTTGGTTTCCAAAACACTCAATTCACTACCACCATCTTATTTGACTTTTCAGACTTCTTTGACTCTGTCTTTGCGAGCTAATCCTGACCCTCTTCATTTTGAAGAGTTAGTGGCTTTGCTATTGCAGGAGGATCAATCACGTAAGAACAAGTCTTTACAGGTGGATGGTATGGATCATGCTCTTGTTGTACAGAACAAAAACAACGGTAAAGAGAGTGCTCATCACTCCATGTCTGGTGCCGGACAGTCTTCAGAGAAGTCTAAAGGTGATTCCGACAAGTCCAAGAAGAAAAGTAAATGTCACTACTGCAAGAAACCTGGTCACTACATTAGTGAGTGTAAAAAGCGAATTGCTAAAGAAAAGAAGAAAGAGTCAAGTTTGGTTGTTTCAGCTTCTGGTGATTCTTCTACAGCTAAAGAAGAGTCTGCAAACTTTGTGCAGGATTCTTATGCTTTTGTAGTATGTTCAGATTTTTCTGCTTACAGTGTTGACAAGACACAAATGATTTGGTACTTTGATAGTGGTGCATCCAGGCATATTACTTCAAGGAAGGATTTGTTTTGTTCATTGGATGCAGCTCCAGCAGGAAAGAAGGTGACATGTGCAAATAATGCTTCTTATCCAATCAAAGGCGTTGGTAAGATTTTGATTACCATTTCAGATGGTTCAGATTTATGCTTGCCAGATGTCGTATATGTTCCAGGGATCAAGAAGAATTTGTTGTTTGTATCCTCTCTTGCAAAAAATGGTCTTCGGGTCATTTTTGAGGATGACAGATGTGTTGTACGAGATCGAGAGAATGGTTATTCTCTTATCACTACAGGTACGCTGGACAATGGACTATTTGTGCTAGATCGTTATGAAAAGCAGATTCAGGTATGTATTGCAGAAACAAAGACTCAGGCCATGCAGGATGCTGAGTTGTGGCATGCTAGATTTGGGCATGTTGGTTATGGCACTTTGATGACTTTACAACGTCATAATATGGTGCATCATTTGTCTTTATTGGAGATGCCACCAAGACATGTATGTGAAGGTTGCGTTCTTGGAAAGATGCACAGATTTGCATTTTTGCAGGATGGTTCAGTTAGAACGACACGAAAGTTGCAGCTTGTACACAATGATGTATGTGGTCCTATGAGGACGCCATCTATAGGAAACAGCCTTTATTTTGTGACCTTCATTGATGACTTTTCCAGGTTTTGTTGGGTGTATCCACTCAAAGCAAAGTCAGATGTGTTTGCAGTTTTTCAACATTATGTCACCAGGGTTGAAAACGAAACAGGTTGCAAAGTACAGACTCTTCGTACTGATCGAGGAGGTGAATACATGTCAGGTGCATTTAAGGATTTTTTGGGAAAGAAAGGCATTAAACACCAATGCACTATGCCATACACACCACAACAGAATGGTGTTGCAGAAAGGAAGAACAGGTCTTTAATGGAGACGGCTAGATGTATGCTCAAGGCTAAGAGTTTGCCTCATAAGCTATGGATGGAGGCAGTTGCTTGTGCAACACATGTTTTGAACAAGTGTCCTACTCGTGCCTTGAAGACCATTACTGCATATGAAGCTTGGTATGAAAAAAAACCTTCAGTCAGTTATCTTCGTGTTTTTGGTTGTCTTGCTTATGCTCACATCCCTCAGTAGTTACGTGGGAAGCTTGATGATAAGGCAATCAAATGTATATTTGTGGGGTACAGTAGTGGAAGTAAAGGTTATAGACTTTACAATCCTGCTACAAACAAGATTTTTGAAAGTCGTGATGTAATTTTTGCAGAAACTACTACTCAACCTATGGTTGCTTTTGATGTACCTCATATGCAGACACATGATGTATTTGAAGGTTTGCTTCCTTCTTTTGTGGAGAATCAAGAATCACAACAGGTTGATAATCTTGATCAATCTTTTGATCAGCATGTGACACCTCATGATGTAGAGGAAATTGTGCGTGAAGAGCAAGAAGTTCTCAAGGAAGAAAGAACCTTGCCTAAATGGGTTCAGAAAACTTTGCAGGATAGCAAGTTGGATGCACCGTTGCCATGAAAAACACGTGCTGGTACTACTTTTGGCAGAGAGCAAGTAGATTTGGCTTGCTTTAGCACTCTTTGTGATGCAGATGAGCCTGATTCATTTGAACAAGCTTTAGAGTGTGTTCAGTGGAAAGATGCTATGGAGCAAGAAATTGATTCTATTCATAAGAATCATACATGGGATCTAGTGGACTTGCCTACAGGTAAAAAGCCTATTGGTACAAAGTGGGTTTTTAGGGTAAAAAGGAAACAAGATGGTACTGTTGACAGGCACAAAGCAAGGCTTGTAGCAAAAGGCTATGCGCAACAGAAAGGCATAGATTATGATGAAACCTTTGCTCTTACTTCTCGTGCGTCCACAGTTAGATCACTAGTTGCAATTGCTGCTCATCATGGTTGGAAAGTGCATCAGTTGGATATCAAAACTGCTTTTTTGAATGGTGATTTGCAGGAAGAAGTTTATGTAAGTCAACCAAGTGGTTTTGTTGTAAAAGGTCAAGAGCAAAAGGTATGTAGATTGCGTAAAGCTTTGTATGGTCTCAAACAGGCTCCAAGAGCATGGTATGAGAAGATACATACTTATTTGATTGGCCAGGGATTTCAGAATAGTCCAACAGAAAGTACTTTGTATGTCAAAAAGAGAGATGGAGTTCTCATTATGCTAACACTTTATGTGGATGATATGCTTCTTACAGGCAATACTGCAGATGAAATTGAAGCGTTTAAAGATGCTTTGAGAAAAACCTTTGAGATGTCTGATCTTGGTTTGCTACATTATTACTTGGGTATTCAGTTTGTGCAATCAGAGGATGGCATATACATGTTGCAGGCAAAATATTTGCATAAAATTTTGGACAATTTTGGTATGCAAAATTGTAAGCCAATCTCTACACCCGTAGAAACTGGATCAAAGTTGAGCATGCACGATGCTGGAGAACCTTTTGATGTACATACTTATGCAGCAGCGGTTGGTTGCTTGATATATTTGGCAGGCAACACTCGTCCAGAAATTCAATTTGGGGTTTCACAAGCAAGCAGATTTATGCACAGCCCAGGTATGCATCATTGGCAGGCTGTGAAGCGCATACTTCGTTACCTTTCAGGTACCCCTAATCTTGCCATGTTCTTTCCAAGGGGGGATATGTATGGAAAGCACAGTTCTATGCAGCTTCTTGGTTACAACGATTCCGATTGGGCTGGTGATTTTGACACACGACATTCCACAAGTGGCAATTGTTTTTTCTTGGGAAATGCATGTATATCTTGGCTAAGCAAGAAGCAACCCACAGTGGCTACATCAACTTGTGAAGCTGAGTACAGGGCAGCTTTCACGGCAACAGTTGATTGTGTATGGATACGCAGGTTATTGACAGATCTTTGTGAGTGTCAACAGGCACCCACTACCATTTTCACTGACAGTCAGAGTGCTATGGCAGTTGCAAGGAATCCAGTATTTCATGCAAGAACAAAGCACATAGAGGTTCACTACCACTATGTCAGGGAAAGGCTACATGCAGGGGAGATCACACTAACTTATTGTCCTACACAGGATAACATTGCAGATCTATTTACGAAGGCGTTATCACGAGGAAAGTTTGAAGCTTTCCGAAAAGCTTTGGGCTTACTCTCATACACATGATGATCTGCTACCTTGTACGGATTCACACTATCACTACAGGGGGGATTTGTAGACATGTAGTAGTGTTAGTGTGTATACGCGCTTCACCAGGGGCACTTTTCTCCCACTGGGTTTTTCCCCCTGGACATCCGGTGTGAAAGGACACCTTATCTCTTAGGGTTTCATATAAGCTTTGTAGCTCTGAGTTTGTATACTCTATTATTATTCCAATACAGAGAGAGAGACTACAGAGATCTTGTACACAAGCTCTGTGTCTTCTCCTTCTCCATCTTCTTCCTACTCTGAGTTGCTGTCTTCCTTCTGTTTCCTGTTTCATCATCTTCAACAGGCGTCCCCAATTTCGGAAACAGTTAGATAAAGGGGTATCTCGGGAGATCCTCTTGATGCATTTGAAGTGAAAAAGGGTGGAGCAGGTAGGCGTCCCCAATTTCGGAAGCAGCTAGGTAAAGGAGTATCTCGGGAGATCCTCTTGATGCATTTGAAGTGAAAAAGGGTGGAGCAGGCACGTGCAAGCGAGGGAGAAAGGCAGGTGGTTTTTGTATAGCGATAACACGACGTCGGAGAGAGAGAGACAGAGAGAAAGAGAGTGGAGCTCTCGTTGTGTGAGTCGCGCAGCTCGTGTGTTGAGCTTGAACAGGGAGAGAGGCAAGGCCGCGTAGATTTGTGAGTCGTGGCCGCAGGTGAGGTGCATCGTAGTGGCGACGCTGGTCATGCCTATGGGAGGCGCAACATGGTGGAGGCACAAGGGGGCGAGCCATCTGGCGATGGGCAGCACGGTGGTACGCAGAGCGCCACGCGATGGCGACGACACAGGGCAAGCGAAGAGAGAGGAGAGAGAAGAATTGCTTTTGCTTTTGCTTGGAGCAGAAGCATCTGAGGAGATTCGCTTTAATAGACAAATCGACCGAGTAGCAACCAATAGGGATATTAATCATGTGATTCATTCCAAGCATGTCACCCTAGCCTTGAAATGAAGGGCTCAAAACCAAGTTTGTCTGGAGCATTGTTGCAACAAATAACGATGAAGTAATACGAATGCTCCAAGCATGTCACCTCAACATTATTTTGTGAGAAAATGGGAGTGAGAGAGAGAGAGATATGAATTAGCAAGAATCTCCCTAGATTCCATTTGTTAGCTCAATTTACTGTCTAAAATTCCATCATAATGTCCTACAGTAGCGCAAGTTTGAACGACCCGATGTCACAACGTAGTCGTTGATGTGAGTAGCAGCTTGCAAGTTAAAAGAAAATTTGCTTTCTTGAGTTGTGCCCTCCAGAGTACCATGTTACCCCGCTCTTTTTGTGTGACAATGCATTTGAGCCTCCCCTTGTGTCCACATGCTTCGTCTCTTGGGCATCTCTTTCCACTCCATGCATACCCTCAACTTCATGGCCTTCCCTTTTGCTGTTGAATTCAAGTGAGAGATCTTTGTTGATTCCCATTATAAGAAATGGGTACTCCCTTCTACTCACAAAAAGGATGTTGTCAATAGAGAATCAATCCTTTTTGGCCCACCAAAAGTGCATGCATGATATAGTGGAGACTGTCCCTTTTGAGTTTTAGCCAAGATTGCCTTTCATATTTGTGGGATGTACAAAAGCTTCGTATGGTCAACATTTATCATCGTTATAGGGCTAATTACAACAAGTCTTAGAGAATTCATGTCAAAAAAGTCCATTTCAACACAAACTTGTCATATCTAGCTAGGTATCGTCTGAGGAAATGGAATACCAACCTGCGCGGAAACTTGTGAAGTTCAAACATTGTGTGAGAATTAAACAATGAGAAGGACTCTAATTTAGAATCTATACTATCTATTAAGCAGGCAAGGATTCCGGCATGCCACGTGGTGGAAGGGGAGGCCAACAACCCATCACACAAAAATTGCGAAGAGTGGCCGTGAGGCGAACAGAGATACAAATGAAAGCCGAACAGTCGTGGCCTTGAGAGAGAGAGAGAGAGAGAGAGAGAGATACATTGTCGTTGACCCTCGACATGGGAGAAGAGAGAGAGATGCTAGCTACATCACCTACTGACAGAGTTATAGCCATCTACATTTGAAAGCTTTACCAAGTATGAAGGTAGCAGAGAGGAACCCTCGGAAACCATGATGAGCAGCCAAGAAGGCAAAGCGAAATACAAGTGATGGTTCAAGCATGCTGCTAAGGCTAATGCCACGCAGTCAGGTGCCTAACTGTTGAATGTGTGTGTGTGTGTGTGTGTGTGTGTGAGAGAGAGAGAGAGAGAGAGAGAGAGAGAGAGAGAGAGATGCCGTAGGATTATACAAGGGAGACCAAGATGTGTGTGTATGTGTGTGTGTGTGTGAGAGAGAGAGAGATATATATTTTTAACAGGTTTCACCAAAGGAACTGAAATATTCGAAAACCAGTTAGTAGAGTACGCTCAAAAACCTGGATTAGCAGCACCAATTTATGATATAAAAAATGAGGGGTGTGTTTGTTGTTTTGTTGGTTTGTTGGTTGGGGGGGGGGGGGGTGGGGGGGTTTGGGTTTGTCATAGGTGTATCTGTTAAAGCAAGCCATGTGATTTCATCACCTTCTATACTATACTTACGCAGCGTAATTTTTTTGAGGAAGGAGAGACACTCCACGTGTCAATCTCTCCTCCTTCCTTCCTCATCCTCAAAAAACGCAGCACCCTAAAAAAATTACGCTGCAGCCAAGGTCTGAGCGAAGAGACTTGCAGGAGTTGTCAAGGTCGGGCGCGCGAAGGTCTGAGCCAAGGTCGAGGCGCACTGCAGAGCTGTCACCTCCCATGATCCCATCCCATCTCATAGGGCTTGGCCCTTGCAACTTCGGCCAATCCGCCAACCAAGCCTCTGTCTCGCAGGAAAGAACCGGGCCTCTGTTGCGCAGGGCTTCGACAGTCCGCAAGAAGGAGCACCTCCCCCAACCGGGCCTGATCTGTCGCAGGGCCTCTCGCTCTCTCTCTCTCTCTCACACAATTGCAAGATAGCTAGCTCTGAGCTCTCTCTCTCTCTCTCTCTCTCTCTCTCTCTCTCACACACACACACACACACACACACACACACACACACACACAGAAGCTGCGCGCTGAGCTGCTGGAGTCACGGTGCTTGCAGGAGCTTTTATTCACTTGCCATCCCATCCCAATATAGGGCTTGGCCCTTGCAACCTCCCCCAAGCGGGCCTCTGCCGGCTGTAGTCGACATCCTCATGCAACTCCTGTGTGTCCTTGCATGCCGCCTTCAAACCACCTCTGCGTCTTAACTCTAGGACTCTCCCCTGAGCAAGGTTGGACGAAGCCCTAACCCCCCCTCTCTCTCTCTCACACACACAGACAGCAATGTGGAGGTTACGACTCAATGGTGTTTGAACCTTATTGCAGGTTACGGTAGTTTTTCTAAGGGCTTTTTGCGGATGGGCTCACTTTCTCTCTCTCTCTCTCTCTCTCTCTCTCTCTCTCTCACACACACACACACACACACACACACACACACACACACACACACACGCAAAACTGAAGTAGCGCAACTCTCTCTCTCTCTCTCTATGTGTGTGTGTGTGTGTGTGTGTGTGTGTGTGTGTGTGTGCAGTTTAAACATCCAGGTTCTGTGTGCGCAACTACAAAAGGATAATCTAAGCCTTTACGACTCTTTCTATACTCATAGAGAGTCGTCAAGGTCCATAGCAGGTAGAGACTTTGAGTTCAAGTGCTTGCTAGAGAGAGAGAGAGAGAGAGAGAGAGAGAGGGAGCGAGAGGTGGGGAGGGACTCCTTGCCATTCCAGTCGGCAAGTGGTGAAGGCAAGTGACGAAGACGAGTCGCAAAGACAATCGGCAAGCGACTAGCGAAGGCAAGCGGCAAGCGATTAGTATCGGCAAACGGCAAGCGATTAGCATCGGCAAGCGGCAAGCGTGGAAGACGGGACGAACAACGACGCTCACCTTAAACTTGAAGGTTTTCACGATGCAATATTTGCGTTCACATTTCTATTTGCGTTTGCGTTTGCTTGCCGTTTAAAATGCTTGCCGTTGAAAATGGCAAATTACCAAAACACCCCTTTGATTTGTGGAAATTTCCAAAATGCCCCTCAAAATTTTCACCTACTAGGTAGTTTGTGCCTTTTCCATTCTTAAAGTCAAAATGAAAAGTCATCATTGTCTTCTTCTGCAGGGTAATTTGTGCCTTTTCATTTCTTAATTATGGTGTTCTTAAGGTTCAAACACCCCTCTGATTTGTGAAAATTTCCAAAACTCCCAAAATACCCCTGGTTATGAGAGTGAATTTCTCCCAAAATTACATGCTAAGCACTCCAAAACGGATCTCAATTGTCAAAAGGAATTAAGACTATGATGCAGGTCGAGTGCTTGAGAGAGAGAGAGACAGAGGGAGAGAGGTGGGGAGGGACTTCGCGAGCGGCGAAGACAAAGGCAAGCGACAAGCGATGGTGGCAGGAGTGAGTGGATTTAGGGCGACGAACCCTCAAGTTAGATTTTGAGGTTTTCTGGATGCATTTTTCTTTGCCTTTTGTGTTTGCGATTGCTCTAAACCCGGTCTTTTTGCCATTGCATTTTCCTTAGCGTTTCGTGCGTGCGATCACCTTACGGTGTTCTTAAGGTCAACATGAAAAGGGAAAATTACCAAAACACCCCTCTAATATGTGGATATTCCCAAAATGCCCCTCAAATTTCCAAAATTCCCAAAATACCCCCCGGTTGTGAGACTGAATTTCTCCAAAAAATAGAAAATTTGTAGCTTTTCATAGGAAGAAGACTAATTGTCTGTCAATCTATCATATCTATACTATACTTATGCAGCGTAATTTTTTTGAGGAAGGAGAGACACTCCACGTGTCAATCTCTCCTCCTTCCTTCCTCATCCTCAAAAAACGCAGCACCCTAAAAAAATTACGCTGCAGCCAAGGTCTGAGCGAAGAGACCTGTAGGAGCTGTCAAGGTCGAGGTGCGCGAAGGTCTGAGCCAAGGTTGAGGTGCGCTGCAGACCTGTCACCTCCCATGATCCCATTCCATCTCATAGGGCTTGGCCCTTGCAACTTCCGTCTTTCCGCCAACCAGGCCTCTGTCTCGCAGGAAAGAGCCGGGCCTCTGTCTTGCAGGGCCTTGACAGTCCGCAGGAAGGATCACCTCCCCCAACCGGGCCTGATCTGTCGCAGGGCCTCTCGCTCTCTCTCTTTCTCACAGTTGCAAGATAGCTAGGTCTGAGCTCTCTCTCTCTCTCTCTCTCTCTCTCTCTCTCACACACACACACACACACACACACACACACACAAGCTGCGCGCTGAGCTGCTGGAGTCACGGCGCCTGCAGGAGCTTTAATTCACTTGCCATCCCATCCCAATATAGGGGTGGCCCTTGCAACCTCCCCCAAGCGGGCCTCTGCCGGCTACAGTCGACATCCTCATGCAGCTCCTGTGTGTCCTTGCATTCCGCCTTCAAACCACCTCTGCGTCTTAACTCTAGGACTCTCCCCTGAGCAAGTTTGGACGAAGCCCTAACCCCCTCTCGCTCTCTCTCACACACACACACAGCCATGTGGAGGTTACGACTCAATGGTGTTTGAACCTTATTGCAGGCTACGAGAGTTTTTCTGAGGGCTCTGTGCGGATGGGCTCTCTTTCTCTCTCTCTCTCTCTCTCTCTCTCTCTCTCTCTCTCTCTCTCACACACACACACACACACACACACACACACACAAAACTCAAGTAGCGCAACTCTCTCTCCCTCTCTCTCTCTCTCTCTCTCTGTGCAGTTTAAACATCCAGGTTCTGTGTGTGCAACTACAAAAAGATAATCTAAGCCTTTAGGACTCTTTCTATACTCATAGAGAGTCGTCAAGGTCCATAGCAGGTAGAGACTTTGAGTTCGAGTGCTTGCTAGAGAGAGAGAGAGAGAGAGAGAGAGAGAGGTGGGGAGGGACTCCTTGCCATTCCAATCGGCAAGTGGTGAAGGCAAGTGACGAAGACAAGTCGCAAAGACGAGCGGCAAGCGACTAGCGAAGGCAAGCGGCGAGCAATTAGTATCGGCAATCGCCAAGCGGTTAGCATCCGCAAGCGGCAAGCGTGGGAGGCGGGACAAACGACGATGCTCACCTTAAACTTTAAGGTTTTCTCGATGTAATATTTATGTTTGCATTTCTGTTTGCGTTTGCATTCGCTTGCCGTTTAAAAGGGCAAATTGCCAAAACACCCCTTTGATTTGTGGACATTTCCAAAATGCCCCTCAAAATTTTCAAAATAGGTTTCCATAGTAGACTAGGTATTTGGTGCCTTTTAAATTCTTAAAGTCAAAATGAAAAGTCATCATTGTTTTCTTTTGCCCGGTAATTTGTGCCTTTTCATTTCTTAATTATGGTGTTCTTAAGGTCCAAACACCCCTTTGATTTGTGAAAATTTCAAAAACTCCCTGGTTATGAGAGTGAATTTCTCCCAAAATTACATGCTAAGCACTCCAAAACAGATCTCAATTGTGAAAAAAGAATTAAGACTATGATGCAGGTCGAGTGCTTGAGAGAGAGAGACAGAGGGAGAGAGGTGGGGAGGGACTTCGCGAGCGGCGAAGACAAAGGCAAGCGACAAGCGATGGTGGCAGGAGTGAGTGGATTTAGGGCGACGAACCCTCAAGTTAGATTTTGAGGTTTTCTGGATGCATTTTTCTTTGCCTTTTGTGTTTGCGATTGCTCTAAACCCGGTCTTTTTGCCATTGCATTTTCCTTAGCGTTTCGTGCGTGCGATCACCTTACGGTGTTCTTAAGGTCAACACGAAAAGGGAAAATTACCAAAACACCCCTCTAATATGTGGATATTCCCAAAATGCCCCTCAAATTTCCAAAATTCCCAAAATACCCCCCGGTTGTGAGACTGAATTTCTCCAAAAAATAGAAAATTTGTAGCTTTTCATAGGAAGAAGACTAATTGTCTGTCAATCTATCATACAAGATGCTAAAACTAGAATTTGAGTCATAATTGCCTTCTTCTGCGCTCGGTAATTTGCGCCAAATTACATGCTAAGCACTCAAAAACGGATCTCAGTTGTCAAAAAGGAATTAAGAATAGGACATCTTGAAGAAAATTTGCAAAATATCCTCAAAGCACCCCTCTAATATGTGGATATTCCCAAAATACCCTCGGTTGTGAGAGTGAATTTCTCCTAAAATTAGAAAATTTATAGCTTTTCATAGAAAGAAAGAATAATTGTCTATCATACAAGATGATAAAACTAGAATTTGAGTCATAATCCCCTTCTTCTGCGAGGTAATTTGTGCCCAATTACATGCTAAGCACTTAAAAACGGATCTCAGTTGTCAAAAAGGAATTAAGACTAGGAAATCTTGAAGAAAATTTGCAAAATATCCCCAAAACACCCCTCTAATAATTGCCTTCTTCTGCGAGGTAATTTGTGCCAAATTACATGTTAAGCACTCAAAAACGGATCTTAGTTGTCAAAAAGGAATTAAGACTAGGAAATCTTTAAGAAAATTTCCAAAATATCCCCAATATTTTGTTATAAATTCCCAAAATGTCCTTAAAATTTTCCAACCAAAATACCCCTGGTTGAGAGTAAATTTCTCCAACGATTGTTTTTTTGTAGCTTTTCATAAGAAGACTGATTGTCTATCATACAAGCTGCTAAAACTAGAATTTGAGTTGGTCATGTACGCTTTGGAGATTCTTTATTTTTAGACATAAAACCCTTCTTATGCGAGCTAATTTGTGCCAATTTTTTAACATATTTTTTACATACTAAGCACTCAAAAACCGATCTCAATTGTCAAAGAGGAATTAAGACTAGGAAATCTTGAAGAAAATTACCAAAATGGATACAAGGGTATTTTTGAAATTTGAGGGGTATTTCAGGAATTTCCACTAAATCGATCTTTTAGGGTGACAATGTTTTTTCCCAAAGCAATAATGAGGAAGTACACAATGAAATAGGGCAACCCTTTGCTATATTTGGAGATGTTCACATTAGAGAGTTTCATGCGTGCTATCACCTTATGGTGTTCTCAAGGTGAAAATTAAAATCTCAAGGTAAATATTATAATTTGTAAGGTGGGATTACACTAAATCGATCTTTCAGAGCAACAATGCTTTTTCTCAAAGCACTGATGACGAAGGACACGATCAATCAAGGTAACCCTTCGCTATATTTGGAGATTATTTTACATTAAATTCCTTTAAGTTTCATGCATTATATCACCTTGGGGTGAAATTTAGAGATAAAACTCAAGATTCGTAGCTGGGATTGCACTAAAGTTAAGATACTTTCGTCCAAAACACGGGTGCTATCACCTTTCGTGGGTGCTATCGCCTTCAGGTAAAATTTTAGAGGTGGATCTCGAAATTCATAAGTGGGAATTTCGACAAATTAGAGGGGTATTTTGGTAATTTCCCATATTAAAATTTGTTAGGCAATAATACACTAAACCGATCTTTCAGGGTGACAATGCTTTTTCTCAAAGCATTGAAGACATAGGGCACAATAAATTAGGGCAAACCTCCACTATATTTGACCACGACCTACCTCTCTACACCTTTGCACCATAGACTTCGGGGCCATTTGGACTACTACACCTACGTTCTATCATGTTGCCATGATGTCTAAATTGATTATACATATTGCACTGCTAAAACTTATGCACTCATTATGAGCTTAGTGTTTTCTTTGTTGCTTGACAGAAGAATTTATGAGGACAAGGGACACATTCCTTTGTCTTTGTGAATCTCCAAGTCATTCCTCTCATGTGTGTGCACGCCAAAAGGTTGCACGAAATTATCGACGCCAACTCGCTATAAGCGTACGGTATACTTGACTAGTAATGCCTTGCCATGCTTGACAAATGACCATGGTCATGGTAGGAGTCCCTCCACATTTGTGGTTGGTTCTATCCATGGTGATGTTACAATTCCACGAGTCCCTTTGCAAACAGTCATGCAAGGACAAGGACGAAGACAACACACTCTTTTGTGTTTGGATGCGACAAGAAGATATCGTCGACAACGGGCAAGGCAACGTACCTCCCACATAAGAGAGCAGCGCCACCAACATGGTGGACACATTTGCCCTTTCATAAACGCTCAAAATGAGGAACAAGTCCCGTATGTCCATGACACATTACTTGGAGGAATTGCTTGCATTCTACATGCTTATCCCTGTATACGAGGTGTTCACTCTTCCATGCTACCATTGATACATGTATCATTGCCTATAGATCATACAAGAACCATGTCCTCCTTCTGTGAGTTTTGTGGTGCACGTCTTTGGCCGTGTGAAATGAAGAAGGAAGATACACCATCAATGGGAAAATATTGTTGCAAAGGTGGAAAAGTATCCCTCTTTCCTCTTGCAAGATCTCTAGATGTATTGGAGAGGCTACTCAATAACAGTGATGGTATGAGTAGATCCTTCAGAAAAAACATCAGGAGTTACAATAGTGTGATGGCATTTGCGTCTGTTGGAGCTACCATTGATGAGACATTGATGGGTAGGTATGGTGCATATTGCTTTCGTGTACATGGCGGTGTGTAGCATCGAATTGGTTCTTTGGTACCACACGAAGCAGGGGTGCCAAAATTTGCTCAGATATATGTATATGATACTGAGCATGAGGTTCGGAATCGTATGAGTTCCTTGGATGGTTTGAATTTGTCGACTCTTGAAGCATTATCAATGATGAGGCGATCATGTAATCCATATTCGAATGCCTTCTACAATGTTGGTAGAATGTTACGTGACAGTCCTGGGGTGGAGATCAAAATGACAATTTGTGAGAATAGAAATACTTCGAGGTAGTACTTGATACCTGTTGGCAATGAGGTTGCTGCAATTATGTCGGGTCAAGGGGATGTACAAACAACTCGCCATCGAGACATTGTGATACATTGTCAAAATGGAAGGCTGCAAAGGATTTCAAATCTACACAGGTCATACATGCCACTATTGTATGTTCTTCTCTTTCCACGTGGAGAAGATGGATGGTATATCAATCTTCCTTATGCTCATGTACATGGACCGTTAGATGCCTTGGCTAGTCGACAATGTGTCGATCACTCAAAAAGAGTACTATGCATATCGACTACAGGTTCGTACTGATACGGAGTCATGCTTGCTTCGTGGGGGTCGTTTACTTCAACAATTTATGGTTGATGCATATTGTGCCATTGAGGAATGTCGTCTTGCATGGGTCCGTACAAATCAGAAGACGTTGAGGGCAGAATTGTATTCAGGGCTGGCTGACATGGTGCATTTGTCTGGAAGTGATGCTGTACTTGGACAATCTGTAGGTCGAAGAATTGTCTTACCCTCATCTTTTATAGGCGGCCCTTGGCACATGTACCAATTGTATCAAGATGCAATGACAATTGTGAGTGCAAAGGGAAAGCCAAACCTATTTATCACATTCATATGTAACCCTAAATGGCCATAAATAAATGAGGCACTACTTCTAGGACAGGGTTTTCTTCTTGAAACACTCGAGCATGATGAAATATATCTTAAAGAAAGATATCTTTGGGAAAGTGGTGTCTTACATGTATGTCGTGGAGTTCCAAAAGAGAGGCTTTCCACATTCTCATACATTATTTATTTTAGATCCTCGATGTAAGCCTCAATCAACATTTGACTATGACAAGATGGTTTGTGGAGAGCTGCCAGATAAAAAACGATTTCCAGTGCTCCATGATATCATTGTTAGTTGTAACATTCATGGACCATGTGGTGAGTTCAATAGTTCATCTCCTTGCATGGTTGATGGCCGGTGTATTAGATAATATCCACGTTCATTTTGTGAGAAAACAACCATGGATAATAATGGCTACCCCATTTATGTGCGACGAAACAATGGCTTCACTGCCAAGGTTAGGGGTTCTACTATTGATAACCGATGGGTTGTGCCAAATAATACTATTTTGTCAAAATTATTTAATGCGCATATCAATGTTGAGGTATGCTCTACAATTTCAGCTGTGAAGTATGTTTATAAGTACATCTACAAGGGGCATGATAGGGCAACTGTAAGATTCTCGACATCGGTACGTGATGCACAAAGGGAGAACATTGATGAGATAGACATGTACACAGATGGCCGCTATGTATCTGCATCTGAGGCTTGCTTGAGAAATTTTCAATATCCTTTGCACAATGACGCACCAGTTGTTCAGAGATTGAGTGTGCATGTTCCGACTGGTCAAATGGTGACTTTTCAAGATAATGATAGACTTAATGATGTCTTGCAAAGGGAAAATGCAGAGAAGACCACTTTGACAGAGTGGTTCACATGCAACTTGGAGAATCCTGATGCAAATGATAGTTTGTACATTGATTTTCCTCAAAAGTGGGTGTGGAATTCGGGTTCGAAAAAATGGACAAAGAGACGTCGTGGGGACACTATCGGGCGGATGTATTTTGTGCAGCCCTCTGCAGGTGAACTATATTATGTTCGTTTGCTTCTAACTATTCGTAAAGGATGTAAATCATTTGAGGATCTACGCTCCGCAAATGGTGTATTGTTTCCAACATTCAAGGCAGCATGCATTGCAAGGGGTATCTTGGAAGATGATGGGGAATGGTTCGGATGCATGGAGGAAGCTTGCAGTACACATACAGGCTTGCAATTGAGACATTTGTTTGTAACCATTCTACTATTTTGTGAACCCTCCTCCCCTCATCTCTTGTGGGAAAGATTTCGATGTTTTTTGTCTGAGGACTACCAACACATGTTGGAGATGAGATATGAGTCGTTAGATGGATGTACAAAAGTTGCTGAAGGGTATGTGTTGAGAGATTTGCATAACATTCTTGGTACCTTTGGACAAAGTTTGGACGAAGTCTAGCTGAATTTCCCGGAATTCAATGCCTGATGAGCGCTTTGTGACACGTGATGAAAATAGCTTTCTTTTCCAAGAGCAATGCCTTGACACGGTACAAGAACTATCCGTGTCACGTGAAATGGAGCAGACTCTAAATGAAGACCAAAGAATTGCTTTTGAGGCAGTCTTGCATGGATTGACTATTGACGGTGGGGCTATTTTTTTCCTAGATGGCCCTGGAGGGACTGGGAAAACTTATTTGTATAATTGTTTGTTGTCGCGCGTGCGTGGAGAAGGAGAAGTTGCATTGGCCACAACATATTCTGGTATTTCAGCATTGCTATTGCGAAATTGACGCACTGCACATTCTAGATTCAAGATACCCTTGGACCTTGATAGTTGCAGCACATGCAATATCCCTGTTCAGGGTCAACTTTCTGAATTGCTTAGAATGTGCAAGTTGATTGTGTGGGATGAGGCTCCTATGATGCATCGATATGCCTTCGAAGCGTTGGACAAGTCTTTGCAGGATATCATGTGCTCAAGAAATCCATTTGGTGGAAAAGTGTTGCTTCTTGGGGGAGATTTCAGACAAATCTTACCAGTGGTGTTCCAGGGAGCGCGTGCTCACATTTTTGATGCTACACTTTGTCGATCGCACTTATGGAATCATGTGAAGATCCTTAAATTGGCACATAACATGCGTGTGGGAGGTGGTGATGTTGCAAATTCTACCTACAGAGAATGGCTTATGGATGTAGGAAATGGGACTCTGAAAATCAGTGATGAACAGATGATAGAAATCCCCCGTCACATGGTTCTTTCTTCATCTTCACTGGATGATTTGATAGGTTGCATCTATTCAGAAATTGATAAAGATGTGGTCTATGCAGAATACTTCAAAGAGCGGGCCATTCTCGCTCCAAAAAACTCTGAAGTTGATATTCTCAATGCTAAGGCCCTGTACACAATGAAAGGTGATGTTGTGCAATGCTTTAGTGCTAACTTTGTGGTGGAAAACTCGATGCAAGATCCTTTCTTATACTCTGTGGAGTTTTTAAATAGTCTCACCTTGGGTGGTGGATTTCCAACACATTGCTTGGAGTTGAAGATGAATGCCCCAATAATTCTACTACGGAACATTGATCGAAATGGAGGTCTATGTAATGGGACACGCTTGGTGTGCAAGGAATTTCATGCAAGAGTTTTGGAGGCAGAAGTTATTACAGGTACATGGGTTGGCACTCGGGTTTTCATCTCTCGAATATGTTTTGTGCATTCTGGTACAAAGTTGCCATTTGTTCTTAGACGGAGACAATTTTCAGTTAGATTGGCTTTTTGTATGACGATAAATAAGTCACAGGGCCAAAGCATTGCCATGTTGTGCCTATACCTGGTGAAACCGGTCTTCACTCATGGACAATTGTATGTTGCATTGTCACGTGCATGTTCAGCCTCGAGAGTGAAGATTCTCCTACGTGACGTTGATGTAAACAAAACAACTGCACTAGCAACAAACATTGTGTACCAAGAGATATTAAACAATGCTATATGAAGGTTCCAATCCTTCTTTCTATATGATGATAAATAATTTACATGATGTTGATGTAATTTACAAAACAATTGCAGTAACAATACCATGAGATAGTAATCAATGCCATAGGAAGGCTCCAATCCTTCTCATCATTGTCTTCTTCTTTGTATATGTTTCAAATCATAGAATATTTTATGAATTAATTTTCTACCTCTCTCCATAACATTGTCTAAATTTTGGTTTCCTTTTGGGTAAAAAGATCATGGATCAGTTTCTTACATCTATGAGGTGTCCTTTCTATTAAATGTGGAAGATCATCCACATCCTGGTATGTTTTTGTCCACCATTAAGACATTATGTGGAGACTTATTGTGTTATCTTTGGGACCTTGATTTTTTTTCCATTATTTTAATCAGAGCCACATTTTTGGTGTGCGCCTTTGCCACACGAAAAAATTGTTAGGACCATCCGCAAGCACTACAAGACCAGGTTTGTCTGCTTGAAATTAGGAATTCCCTTTGCATAAAGTAAGTCTCATGGTTTTTTTGTTTCCTTGTGTGTTACGAACCTTAGGAAGTTGCCATCTATCAATATTTTCATATTGCGTATTTTGGCATACTCCTCCGACGTTGAGTACGGTGTCTACTCGGTGAGGAAGGAGTGTGTGTCTTCCCAAGATGAAGATGATGCTCAATGGTTTGCTAGATATGAAGGATACTCTATTCCCAATGATTGGGAGTACCTCCAGAGTTCTAGGTTTGCTGAGTTGATCTACCAAATCTACTTGCCTAAACAACTTGCATGTTTGGCAATACCATACATAGCTACAATAACTGGTACGTGTAAGTCGTTGTGTTTGGAGCTTTGATTGTATTATTCCAAAAAAAAGTCTCCCTTTTTACTACTTTTGTTTGTTAATCCAGGAGATAATCAACCTTGGGATGGAAAAACGGCCCTTAATTTAGGAATTGAGAAACTCCAAGCTGATTGCCAATTGCATGATGAAACAAGCTACATTAATGTTTCCTCTTAGATCATTTGTGGCACAATAGTGTCCTTGATTGTGTTTGTTTCTATGACAAACATATCAACAACTTTGCCATGTTTGTGATCCATTTTAGGCAATTTTCTTTGAAGGTATGGATACATTTCTAAATGTCTTGGTGTTTATTATGACTTTGTAATTCTATGCAGTAGAGTTCTCCACTTTCTATTTGAGTTTGAGGGATCCAATATATTAGGTTCATATCTTGGAGATCGTTGTTTAAGCATAACAATTCTATGCATTGATCCTCACATTTGTGAGAGGATATATAGGTTTCTATGTTGAGAGTGTGTGTGTGTGTGTGTGTGTGTGTGTGTGTGTGTGTGTGTGAGAGAGAGAGAGAGAGAGAGAGAGAGAGAGAGAGAGAGAGAGGTGTGCAATAAGGAAGAGAGAAAATCATGCATATTGCATGAAGAAAACTCTAAAGTCTCTTTGTGTCTTTTCCTGAACTTTCACCTCTTTTGCTTGGTGTAGATTATGTTTTTTTTGTATGATAAGATGTTATGTTCGTATTATTGTGCAAGGGATTGCTTCCTTTGTGGTAGTTGACACATAATTCAGCTTTATAAGCATTGTGATGTACTTTTTAATGGTACACCTATGGAGAACACTAATGACAATGCCATCATTGAGACTGAGTCTGATGGTATTGAGTCTACTCCTCCAAGGTTTGCCAATGTTTGAGCGGCAAAGAGAAGTGCTCGATGTGTGGGATCCTCTTCTGTTAATCCTATGGTAAATGATGGGAATCACGAACTCATGGCTGCATTAAGGGACTTCTTTACCCGTAGTGAGTCTAGGCAGTTGGACTTTGAACAACACTTGGAAGCAGTTTTAGACGTGACTCAGCAAGCGAATTGCCAACACATTGTAGACCTTCGCAATGAGGTGCGTTTATGTGTACAACGCTTCCATGGAGGAATCGACTAGGTTGAGGAGAACCAATTCAACATGTTGGTGTGCATGGAGCAACAATTTGAATCAATGAAAAGCTCAGACATGCCCAATAGGGAAATCCAGATCCAAATTGATGCAATGAAGGACCATGTAATGGAATTTGCCTATTCAATTTGAGAGTAGCGGAATTTAATGAGAGTACTTTCAAGAAATGATTTTGTGAGCATAGCGGGTAGACATAATTGAAGATAGCAACATAATTATAGCAATTAGTTAACTTGACATGGACAATACTTTTGCAAGAGAGAGAATTTAGAGAACATGACAGAAGTTGAGGACCGGATTTATGTGGAGCCGGTCCCCCCTCCAATAGGCATTTGTATTATGATTTCTCCCATAAAAAGAGACTTGTTACAATACATTCTTTGTGTTCCTTGTGACCTAGGTGAAGCAATGAAGATGGAAAGCTTCATGCATCACCATCATAGCATAACCTAAACTTGAAGAAAGCTTTAACTATACCAAGCCTCAGTCCCAAGACCTCAAACACCTTCGAAGGTGGAGACAGCTGGCAGGGAATGAGGGTAGGGAAGAGGAAGAAGAAACATTTCATACGAGAAAGAGCTAGTTCCTCACTTATCATAACTCTTGTGCTAGCATACATAATAGCATAGTAATGAAGAAGAAATAGATGGCAGGCTCAAGCATTGAAGCATGGATCTTGGATGGATTTGCACTCCATAGCCAAGAGTGTTGGTGTAGGCTCTCAACCTCTACTTGCTTGGAGAAGGAGAGGGAGCTCTTGCACTTTGCATAGTACACAATGAGAGTGTTTGTGAGTGTGTGTGGGTGAGTATACTCCCTAAGCAACCCCCTAGCTTGCTTGGGTCGACCCCCCCTTGTAGCTCATGCTTGAAGCTCATTGGACCCCTCCAGGCCTATCCAATCACAAGCAGGAGCCATTACAAGCAACATGGGTAGCCTTGGGACAAGTGTCCCCCTTTCCCCTTTGAGAGAGAGGACTTGATAAATGCAAAATCAATTAATTAAATATCCTAAATTATCATTGGACCCCTTGGGTGGCCAACCAATAGGCTTCAGGCACACCATGAGGGCAACATGGGGAGGAACTTGACAAGTGTCCTTGCTGCCTCTTCAAGCTGGGGCTTCCCTTGTGTGTGTGTGTGTGTGTGTGTGTGTGTGTGTGTGTGTGTGTGTGTGTGTGTGTGTTCTCTCTCACCCCCCCCTTGTAGGCTGGCCCCCCTCCTTGTAGGGATCTTTTTGACTTTGGATGAGCAAGCCCCTTAGTCATCAAGCATGACTAAGCACTTGAAGTAGGGGGTGTTGCCACAATCATCTGAGGCAAGCTTCTCAAGGCACCTCAAGCACCTTAGTCATGCACCAAGTCAAGCACCTCAAGCATGGATCCAGTGAAGCACCTCAAGCATCTTAATCAAGCGCCTTAAGCAGGACAAGCACCTCAAGCACGACAAGCACCTTGAGCTTGGGCCGGGTTCCCACCTCAAGCTCAGCCCTAGCTTACCTAAGGTCAAAGGACTTTTACACACATTATTGGAGGTCTTCAATGAAGCTAACCCTAAGGTCTTATGCTCCATTGGTTAGCCTTGCTCTTGATAGACCATCTCCCATTGGGGCCCCTTTACTATTGGCCCCATGTTGAGATAGATCTATAAGCACATATCTATATCTTAACACTTGTTCCCATTTATTCTCCCACATTAAGTGATCAATTTAATATGAGAAAATCATTTGGATTGGTTAGATATTAGATTTTATGACATTATCTCTCTCGTGAAATCATAGTCGTCCTCGACTATGAGGTAGAAGAGATAAAGCCTTAGTCATTAGTCAATCGTACTTAGCGGGTAGAGGATCCCTTTTTTTACCCTACGACATGTTTCCAAGATGGATGACTAATCCATTTGGTGCTTGGGAGACATAGCTGCCGCAAGCATGTTTGCTCTTTAGTCCATTTCATTCTCCCAAAGTAGAGTGACAAATTCTACTTGGTGTTTGAGAGACGTCGTCATCACAAACATGATTCTAAGCATGCATACTAGTTAAATTTGTGCACAATTAAAAAGAGGATTAGTCTTATAAGACAAAAACATGAGTCATTTAAAAGAAATTTGTACATTTGCTTAGTCTAAGGTAGCATTGTAAGTATTGACAAGGTTCATACTATCCTTAAGTTGTATTCCTTGCATCCATTTAGCATCTTCAAAAGGATAATTTTTGAACTTAATAAGATACTATCGGATTATCTTACCATGTCGTAGTACCTTGTCTTCATGCCGAAGGACAGCTTTGGGTTGTAGCACCTCTTCTTGGTCTTCAACTTCGGGAGGGTCTTCAATAATTGGTTCAATTGGTGGCTCTCCTTTATTGGGCTTAAGTAGGCTTACATGAAAGGCATTGTGTATAAGCCAATGGTTGGGCAACTTGAGTTGATAAGCCATCTCATTGATGGGCTTTAAGATTTGGAAAGGACCATAGTATCTTTTTGCTAGTTAAGCATAATACTTTTGATGGCCCGTAGGATTTTTGCCCGTCGTTTGCCTTAATCGAGCCTTAGGAAACTTGAGTAAGACCCAATCATTTTCTTTGAACATTAAGGCTCTTCTGTGCTTATCAGCAGCAGCTTTTTGCCTTTGTTGAGAGAAGGCTATAGCCTCCCTAATCTTTTGAAAAGATTCTTGTAGGTCACGGCTATATTCATCGGCGGCGAAGATCTTCCCATGTACTTTGAGTAGCAAGGGACTTTTAGGTCTTCCCTCTATGATCTCGAAAGGTGCTTTCCCCATAGAAGTATGTACATTATTATTGTAGGTATACTCTACTAGAGGTAAATACTTTTCCCATTGTGAGCGTTGATCTACTTCGGTAACATAAGTCTTGAGTAGATCGAGTATCGTAAGATTGGCTATCTCACTTTGGCCATCCATTTGTGGGTGATAGGCCGAAGAGAAATTCAATATTGTTCCTAGATTTTCAAAGAGACCTTTCCAGAAATTACTGGTCATTCTAGGATCTCTATCTGACACGATGGATGTGGGTAATGCATGGTGCTTGAAAATCTGAGATATGAAGAGAGTTGCCATTTGATGTGCCTTAATAGTCTTTTTGACAGGAATAAAATGTGTTTGCTTGCTACACCTGTCGACTATTGTCCATATTCCTGTATTCCCATGGATAGACTCGGGTAATCCAAAGATGAAATCCATGGATATACTCTCCCATGGTGAATTTGGAATAGGCAATGGCTGGAGTAATCCAGGTTGCTTCCCTCTATCATACTTGGTCTTTTGGCATACTACACATTTTGAAACATACTCTTGTATGTCCACTTTCAGGGTAGGCCAATAGAAATACGTCTCTACTCCTCGAAGAGTAGGTTGAATACCTCTATGCCCTGCATATGGAGGAGCATAGGATTCATACATAACCTTCTCACGAAGGGCATGGGTAACACATAGCCTATTGCCGTGGAGAATATAACCATCCTGCAAGGTGAATGGTTCCTCTTTCTTCCCCAAAGCAAGGGCTGACATTATGTCTTTAAAGTCAGGGTCAGTAGCATACTCATCTATCATAGAGGATAGATCATTGTGAGTAGCTATAGACACCGCATTAACTTTTGGTCGTCGTGAATGTGCATCGGCAACTTGATTGTGCTTACCAGCTATGTGAGCAATATGGAAATTAAATTGCGAAAGAAAATTTGCCCACCTCATTTGTTTGTCGGAAAACTTGGTTTGCGTCATGAAATACTTGAGACTTTGGTGGTCGGTTCGTAGGATAAATGGAGTGCCCAATAGGTAGTGCTTCGATGTGTCTAGGGCAGGTAGAACAACTAAAATCTCTTTCTCATAAATGCCCAAGACTCGTTCATCACTATTGAGCCTTCAGCTCTCATACTCTATGGCATGCCCTTCTTGAAGCAAAACCGCTCCAATGCAATCACCACAAGCATCACATTGGACCTCAAATGGTTTTGAGAGATCCGGAACCACGAGGACTGGTTGGGAAGTAAGCTTCTCTTTGAGTTTTTCAAAAGCATTTTTCTCCTTAGCAGTCCATACAAACTTAACGTTCTTCTTTGTTAAGTCGTGTAGTGGTCCTGCTACTTGAGAGAATTTTTCTATGAAGCGTCTATAGTATGCACACATACCAATAAAGCTTCTTAGCTCATGTAGATTCCTTGGGTTAGGCCATGATTTTATTACCTCTAACTTTGATGGATCCATACGAATACCATCGTGAGAGATAATATGACCTAGATATTGAATCTCTTGAAGGAAGAATTCACTTTTCTTTTGGTTGAGAAAAAGTTTGTTTTCCCTCAAGGCTTGAAAAATCACTTGGAGATGTTGCTTATGTTCCTCCAAAGATTTGGAGTAGATGATGATATCATCAAAGAACACTCCAGTGAATTTACGATATGGTCTAAAAAATTTCTCCATGAGACGATTGAAAGTAGCTGGTACATTAGTCAAGCCAAAAGGCATGACTAGATATTCATAAAGACCAAATGTTGTGCGAGATGCGGTCTTTAGGATATCTTCATCCACTATCCTTATTTGATGATAGCCACTCTTAAGGTCAATCCTACTGAAGTAGGTAGAGCCTTATAGCTTATCAAACAGATCTTCTACCCAAGGCACGACAAATTTGTTTTTGACAGTGATATGGTTTAGTGCTCGATAGTCCACACACATACGGTATGTACCATCTTTCTTTTGCACTAAAAGGACTGGAGAACAAAAGGGAGAGGAACTAGGCCTCACCATCCCTTTGTCTACCAATTCCTCTACTTGCCTCATAATCTCCTCTTGTTGAGCTTGTGAGACTCGATAAGGCGGTTTGTTAGGCGGTGAGCTTCCTGGAAGGATCTCAATACGATGGTCATCATCCCCTCGTTTTGGAGGTAGGTCCATAGGGATATCATCGATGAACACATCTTGGAATCCTTTTAGAAAAATAGACAAGTCTAACTCTTCTTGATTCCTATCATTTTCATTTGATGAAACATTATTAGCTTTTAGAGACTCTTTGACATAAATCATGTACGCAGAAACTGAGCTCTTCATTGATTTATCAAAAGAAAGAGGATTTACAAGTGGAATAGTGCGACCACGCTCACTAGCATCTATATAAATGTTCTTTCCCCTGTAGGTGAAGTAAATTCTCCTTTCAGGGAACTTCATGTTGGCACCCATGCGATCAAACGATGGTGCCCCTAGGATAACATCCTGATGTTGGAGAGGAGAGATGAAGAAGTCTTCTTTGTCGACATAGCTTTGGACATGAAGCCTCAACTTCCCAATCAAGGGAGTAACGGAGGCTTGTTGTCCCTTGAAAGCTGCATCAGCTATTACTATATCTCCCATCTCAAAAGCTTGAATACCCAACTTGGTGGCCAACTCTATTGATATGAAGTTGAGAGTAGAGCCAGGGTGAAACAAGATGAAGGCATCATGCTCTCTTACCTTTCCCCATGCATAGTAAAGTGATGATCCTTTGCAATGACCATCCTCTTTTGGAGCTTCGATTGTGGAAGCCCTAGGAGTCTCATTGCGAGTATTCTTCTTGGGGCAAGAACGATAGCCATGTCCTTGCTCTCCACACTTGAAACACTTATAGTCCTTGCGAAAAGCTTCAAGCTCTTCAGGAGAGAGTTTGTTTTTACCTTTGTAAACTCCCTTCTCCTTGGACCGATTGTTGTTGTTGTTGTTGTTGTTGTTGGAAGTGCCTTGGGAATTATTTTGAGCATTGGATTTCCCCTTTGCATCATTTTTATCTTTGTTTTCCATGGGCTTGACATTACGTCTAGCCCCTTGATGGAAATTGATGTGTGAAGCAACCATGGTGTGGTGAATTACTTCGGTAATAGTACCGGGCCGTTGAGAGTTGATGTATTCGGCCATCTCTTCAGGTAATCCTGCACAGAATTGTTGTCTTTGTTCGGCAAAGTCTATCTTTTGAAAGACAGTAGCTTTGAGATGTAAATCCCAAAACTTGTCTACATACTTGTTGATAGACTCATGAGAGAGAAGCTTCAAGCCGCGCCATTCGGTAAGAACTTTATCTTTAGTATCGCTTGGAAGAAATTGCTTCATGATGGAAACTCGTAGAGTTTTCCATGTCTTTGGGGCTTCTCCATTGCCACGAAGGCTAGCCCACCATTGACGAGCTGATTTTTGGAAGTGCATAGCTACATGGCGTAGCTTGGAGGACTCTGTGAAGCCCTCGTCCCCAAAGGCCGCATCAAATTGCTGGATGAAGGCCAACACTTTGTCGGTAGCACCAAAGGTGCCATCGTAGGTGAGAAAAGAGATACTCTTTCCTCCCTCCTTGAACTTCTTTAGCTTTTGTGACCTTCGCCATGCAGGAAATGATTTGCGATGTCCTCCCCTCTTGTATTCTCTAGGAGAGTAGCCATAACTTTCATCAGAAGAGGAGGAAGGTGAAGAAGAAGGAGAAGAGGGTGACCTCTTCCTAGCCCTTTTCTTCCTTTGTTTCCTCTCTTGCCTTTCAGAGTGATGAGGAGAAGGACTATAGGTTGCTCTTTTCCTCTTGGGAGGAGTAGGCGATCGTCTAGACCGCCGTCTTCGTGGAGCCACATCTTCAGAAGAACTTAGACTGTCATTGCTTTCTTTCTCTTTGGATTCCTCCTCTCGAATGGGAGAGAGTCTTCTTTTGGGGGTCTCTTCAAGAGGCCTCCTAAGCTCTCTCTCCTCTGGGAGAGGAAGGGAAATTCCATAATCACGAAGTTGTTGAGTAACTTCGGCTTGCAAAACAGGGTTGCCCATAGCTTGTTGCAACCTAGTGACGAGATAATTCACAAACATGGGAGCATCATCATCAGCACCTTCATGTGCAAAATCAAAGCTATCAATGTTCATTCTACTATCTTGATTATTGTCAGCCATGTTAACAAAATTTATGTTTATACTTAGTGTATGCTTTGGCAATACAAAACCTTAGTTGCCACTCCTCTTAGCCTTTGAAAATCGGCTCTTAAGTATCTACACCCACGGCTCAAAGTGGTTAATTATAGAGAGTAGAGGAGTAGGTCTAACATAGCAGAGTTGCCAAGGGTTAGCTCCTTTTGGACTTCTTATGGCTCAATAATGGTAAAACCGTAGGCAAGTCTAGAAAGACTCCATTATTAAGTCCAAAGATCCCGAGGTGTGCACCATCCCCCACATAGTGGTCTCAACAAAACCGATATTAGATCCCAGTTCCACTTACTCTATTATAATTAACAACATCAACCATTCATAGGCTACTTAAGGACCTCTCTTCTTAAGCAAGAAAAGAGAAACCAAATGCTCTGATACCAACGTAATGGAATTTTCCTATTCAATTTGAGAGTAGCGGAATTGAATGAGAGTACTTTCAAGAAATGATTTTGTGAGCATAGCGGGTAGACATAATTGAAGATAGCAACATAATTATAGCAATTAGTTAACTTGGCATGGACAATACTTTTGCAAGAGAGAGAATTTAGAGAACATGACAGCAGTTGAGGACCGGATTTATGTGGAGCCGGTCCCCCCTCCAATAGGCATTTGTATTATGATTTCTTCCATAAAGAGAGACTTGTTACAATAAATTCTATGTGTTCCTTGTAACCTAGGTGAAGCAATGAAGATGGAAAGCTTCATGCATCACCATCATAGCATAACCTAAACTTGAAGAAAGCTTTAACTATACCAAGACTCAGTCCCAAGACCTCAAACACCTTCGAAGGTGGAGAGAGCTAGCAGGAAAGAGGAAGAAGAAACATTTCATACGAGAAAGAGCTAGTTCCTCACTTATCATAACTCTTGTGCTAGCATACATAATAGCATAATAATGAAGAAGAAATAGATGGCAAGCTCAAGCATTGAAGCATGGCTCTTGGATGGATTTGCACTCCATAGCCAAGAGTGTTGGTGTAGGCTCTCAACCTCTACTTGCTTGGAGAAGGAGAGGGAGATCTTGCACTTTGCATAGTACACAATGAGAGTGTTTGTGAGTGTGTGTGGGTGAGTATACCCCCTAAGCACCCCCCTAGCTTGCTTGGGTCGACCCCCCCTTGTAGCTCATGCTTGAAGCTCATTGGACCCCTCTAGGCCTAGCCAATCACAAGCAGGAGCCATTACAAGCAACATGGGTAGCCTTTTGACAAGTGTCCCCCTTTCCCCTTTGAGAGAGAGGACTTGATAAATGCAAAATCAATTAATTAAATATCCTAAATTATCATTGGACCCCTTGGGTGGCCAACCAATAGGCTTCAGGCACACCATGAGGGCAACATGGGGAGGAACTTGACAAGTGTCCTTGCTGCCTCTTCAAGCTGGGGCTTCCCTTGTGTGTGTGTGTGTGTGTGTGTGTGTGTGTGTGTGTGTGTGTGTGTGCTCTCTCTCATCCCCCCCACTTGTAGGCTCGCCCCCCTCCTTCTAGGGATCTTTTTGAATTTGGATGAGCAAGCCCCTTAGTCACCAAGCATGGCTAAGCACTTGAAGTAGGGGGTGTTCCCACAAGCATCTCAGGCAAGCTTCTCAAGGCACCTCAAGCACCTTAATCATGCACCAAGTCAAGAACCTCAAGCATGGATCCAGTCAAGCACCTCAAGCATCTTAATGAAGCACGTCAAGCATGATAAGCACCTCAAGCAGGACAAGCACCTCAAGCACGACAAGCACCTTGAGCTTGGGGCTGAGCTTGGGCCGGGTTCCCACCTCAAGCTCAGCCCTAGCTTACCTAAGGTCAAAGGACTTTTACACACATTATTGGAGGTCTTCAATGAAGCTAACCCTAAGGTCTTATGCTCCATTGGTTAGCCTTGCTCTTGATAGACCATCTCCCATTGGGGCCCCTTTACTATTGGCCCCGTGTTGAGATAGATCTATAAGCACATATCTATATCTTAACACTTGTTCCCATTTATTCTCCCACATTAAGTGATCAATTTAATATGATAAAATCATTTGGGTTGGTTAGATATTAGATTTTATGACAGACCAGGTCCTTGCTCTTGAAGGAGAGGTAACCCGGCTCAAGGTCCACCTGAATCGATTGAATGCATTGATGACAAAGATGGCTCGATATTCTGATGGCCGTGCCATATAGCAACATTCAACCTTGGCTACTAGAAATAATTGAAGCACGTACTTCTGTGTGTTAATTTGATTCACTGTCTTGATGTACTAAAGCATACCTTGATTTGAAATTTGTTGGTAGGATAAATTAGTGAACATGTTGTTTTGTTTGGTTTTATACTTGTGTTGCTTGATCTACATGGCATGAAGCCATAGAGTATACTTAAATTAAGTTTTGAGTCCCTGGTTGAGAAGTTTTAAGTCCTTGGTTGAGATGATATTTTTGTCAAAACAATATGAGGTACTACCGTTGTGGCTTGGGGACACAAGGTAGCATGTTGTTAGACAATAGGATTCCATCATTACAACTATGCTTAGCTATGTGAGCTTCAAGGTTGCAATTAGGACCATTGAGACCCTGTTGTGATGTATATCCACAAAGTATGTATAATGTATCCTAATTGTGGAAGGTTCAAACAAGACGATAGAGTTTGTGGGATTGTTTTTACAAAGGGTCATCGATGTATGATAGTGTAGGAAATTTGGATGTTATTATTATAATTATTATATATTATTATATATTACCAATTGGAACTCCACCAAAGCATCCTTTGCCACTAACTACTTTGTTTGTCTCCTAAGAGTTTTGACATTTTGCATGGAGTGGACAATGTAAATCATAAATAAAATCTTTCGGTGTTTGAACGATTATTGGTATTGCATTTGGAGTTATTTCTTTTCAAAAAAGGCATCAAAATCTCAAAACTAAGTGTGGCCTCTGTTTCAACATTTTCCATATAATGTAATGAAAAAACATGAAAAATATTGCACATAAACGAGTAGATTTGTGCGGCTCTTTATGCATGTCTAAAGTGATTGAGAACTAAGATTTTGTTACAAATTTAAGAGTTTCAATGGTATTAATAGTGTACTCTTTTAGTTTACACCAACATATGGATCACATATTTTAGCTGCTATGTTGATTCAATTCTTTATACACTTCGATTTCATGAAAAGCTGATGTTATGATGTTTCTTGAATGGGGTTGAAATATTGTATTTATAGATGCCATGTCAAAGAAGGCATTGGACAGTTTCTACATTTAGCTGGATGCTCATCATCCGCCATTTCTTATCTATGGTAGGATCTAAGTATATCCTTTGTAAAATTTTCAGCTTGATGTTCAAACTAACAATTTCCTCATTTAGATCCCCCTGGTTGGAGAGGCCTCCTTAGTACGCATGATGTAGTACACATTATTGAAAGCTTTGAAGTTGTTAGGTAAGGAACATCAATGAAGCACAATGCTTTTTTATATATTTTTTGGTTATTGAACTTATTGTAATTAACCAATTGGCTTGCAAGAATCACTATTATCATAATAACATTTTAATGGAAGTGCATGAGTTTTGCGAAGGACTCCAAGGATACTTTCATATCAGTGTGGCTTTGAATCGTAATGCAGGTTCAGCTCGCATACGGGTTCGCGAGCTCGAAGATTGCTTGCCGGCCAATGCAGAATACTCTTATAGAGATAGATATGAGAATTGGAGGATTGTATTATACACGCTGTATGAGGGCCACCGTCGTTTTGGTAGGAGCATTCGTTATGTGGGTCCATGGGTTCTACGAGTACCAAATGCAACATCCCGAAGGCTGTCATTTTGAAGTTGTAGTTGTTTTGTTAGTTAAGATTTAGTGGCTTTCAAAAAACTTCTTCTTTAGAGACGAATATTAGGTTATGCTTACAACGACTACTTACAGTAATGGAAGTGGATTGTTTTTTTTCTTTTAGTCTCCGTTTCTTACTCTACTCTCTCTCTCTCTCCCTCTCTCTCTCTCTCGTGTAGTCTTTTAAATTTATGCTCTATAGTTGTTATGTTCATTTAATTCTCTACGCACTTTCTATTGTCGCATAAAGTCAATGTGATTTAAAGCATTATTGCACATAATAAAACATTTAAGATATGGTTCTCACCACCTTGAATTGGATGCATAAAGAATACTTACTGGGTCCTACTGGCTCTGCTTTAACAACAACCCCAATAATTTGGAGATTCCCTCCCCCCACCCGGCATGCCCTCTGGCCTCTACTTTCTACAGGAGGACATCACGCCTTTCCCAACAGCCTCCACCTGCAGCCTCGCCCACAACCATCTAGCAAGAGAACGCAGCTGGCAGCTTGCACACCAACTATTTAGCAGCCAACGGTGGGTGTAATCTGAGGTAGCATGGTCACAAGGCATGCTGTGAATAGGAGGCGCGCAATTGTGTGTGCCCAGTTAGACATGTGGTTTGTGTGCCTTCTTCCAAGCAGCCCCCCCTCAACTCCTGTGCGCCTTCTCCCTTGAGGGCAACTTCAGTCTGCAGACGAGAGAGAGAGACATAGATAGATAGATTTTATTATCATCCTCGGAGGTAAAATATGACCTATGGGACCAAAGTTACATGTGATGTAGTATGTGTATGGCTGATGAGTGACTCTCTATGCTCCAAAATTGTAGTGATGAGAGTCGCAATGGAGAGCCCACACTTTGTCTGGGAGAGGAAAGTGTGTAGGTCTAAGTTATGGCTGAAAATGTGAGAGAAGCAAGTTCGGATGTGATCAAAAGCTCAGCACTCTAGTAGTGTGTGGTACTCAGAATCTCGAACTTGCAGTGAGCATAATGTGAACAATTGATTTGACTCTTCTCCATTGCCCCAACGCCCTATCTCGCATCGAAGGAAATGGGAGCTAAGCTGAATTGCTGCGATAGTGCGTATCGCGGACAAGGGAATAGGCTCAAGCATGTAAGTGTGAGTACGGTTTCCTCTCTCAGCGAAGAACATGGTTTTGTAGTTGGGGGCAATATAGGTGGTGTAATGTATGAAGCGTGACCCACCGGATTTCTCCCAAGCCGTAATACATTGGCGTTGTAGAAAAGCTTCATTCACTTTAGAGTCAATTGAAGCATCATGTAGCAAGTGTAATGCATCCCATCTCCCAAACCACTTCTTTATGTCTTGCATCCATCCCGTGCTCAAGATCTTGCTTTTATGCGTCTTTTGAACTTTTTTGCTTGCTTCCCATGCAATTGTAGGAAGTCGATGTGAGGGGTTTTGACGCATCTTTATCATGTACTCCACAACCCTTTCCATGCCCATAACCTCAATTGGAAGAGATCCCGACTCAAGAAGTAGGAGCATATATGTTGTTTGTGTCTTAACTTGGAGAAAGTTTGTAAGAAAACACTTTTGGACATCCTCAAACTCTTTCCAAGTAGACTTAGATGCTCCCGCCCGACACTTCAACTCCATAAAGAAGAACCGGTGTCACCAATGCATCAAAAAGATACTTCTTGAGAACCCAACACTTGATGTTTCCCGCATTACACATGTTCTCAAATGCATAATATGCTCTCTTTCTTGCTTCCAAACGACGCATAGCACATTCATGCCACTTGTGATTGGATGGAACCTCAAGGCTAAGGTACTTAAAGCTCTCAACAACTTCAAGTGTCTCGTTGTTGTACACAATGCATGGCTTCTCCTTATGGTTGGTTTTCACAAGCATAACCTTTGTTTTGGATTCATTTACAATCAGCCCACTATGCAAGAAAAAGTTCTCAAGGACAACCATAAGCTTTTGTGCATCTTCTAAAGTGTGTGCTAGAAGCACTACATCATCCGCATACAACAAAAGCATGATTACCGCATTGCAAATAGTGACCTCTTCAATGCCTTCTTCTTGCATAAAGTCAAGTACCATTTGTTCCAATTGATCAATGCATAGACCAAAGAGAGTTGGTGAAAATGGACATCCTTGTTTAACCCCAATGGTGCTTACAAAAATTTCTGAAATTTCTCTTCCCATGCGCAATTGACAAATCACCTTCTCATAGATTCGAGAAACTGCAAGCATAAACTCACTTGGTACTTGGAGTTCTTCCATCCTTCTCCACAAATTGTTACGTGGAATCATATCAAAGGCTTTCTTAAAGTCCACAAAACAACAATACAATCGCTTGCCTCTCAACCGACTTTCCTCCATGAGAACACGAAGAGTGACAAGATGATCAATGGTGCTATGGCATCGACGAAAACCCGCTTGTCCCTTTGCACGCTTGTCATTCTCTCCAGCCCAATCACTCAATTTCATCTCCATTATGCACCCAAACAAATTTTCCATAAGAGACCCAATCATTATAGTCCGGTAGTTGCTTACATTCTTTACATCCCCTCCTTTATGCAAAGGCTTAACCCAATTAGTACTCCAATCATAAGGCATACCATGTCGAAGTGCAAGGTTGAACATATCACACATCCACTCATGGGTAAAATCTCCCATCCATTTGATCATCTTCGGCTTGATACCTTGAAGATCTCCCGCTTTGTGAGTGGCCAACTTTTCAAGCCCACCGCATACATCCTCAATAGTAAAAAAAGACGGCATACATGGGAGTGAACCATAAAATGGCATTTTTTCAGTATTTGCTTGCTCATATAATTGCCTACAATGTGTGTACATATCCACTAGACTCAAGTTACCAAAATTCTCAACCCGCTTGCCTCTCAAGTTTCTCCAAAATCTTCCACATGCATGTGCCTTTTCTTGGACTTGAAATTCTTGTTGCTTTACTTCCCATCTTCTTCTCTTCTTTTGAATCAATGCCTTGTATGTATGCAAATGACTTTGATAGTTGTCTTTGTCCATAGTTGCATCAAGATTTATCAAGGACTTTCGAGCATCTTGACATTCTTTATCAAACCACCTTTTGTGTGATCTATCTTTGTTGATACCATGGAGATGCTTTATGGCAAAGCATTCTTCCGCAGAAGAACAAATAGCTTTCTTGAAAGCTTCCCATTTAGTTTCCAATGGTGCATCACATTGAAGCTTTGTCATCCATAATTTTTGCTCGACCATTTCAATGTACATTGGTGCCCGTTTGAAATCCATACATAGTGATAACTTCTCTTTCCTTTGGCTGAGATTATCATGCTTAGTTGCTTCTCCACATGAAAGGTCAATACATAAGGTGCGATGGTCGGATTCCGGGGTCCATTGACCAAACATAAAACTCTTTATGCGATACATGATGACTTCAGAGAGTAGCATATAGTCAATCACACTATCCCCATTATGTCTCCTACATGTAAATCCATTCGTTCCACTCCACAAAGTTACACCATTGGCAATGAACATATAGTCAATCACACTATCCCCATTATGTCTCCTACATGTAAATCCATTGGTTCAACTCCACAAAGTTACACCATTGGCAATGAGCATATAGTCAATCACACTATCCCCATTATGTCTCCTACATGTAAATCCATTGGTTCCACTCCACAAAGTTACACCATTGGCAATGAGCATACCTGTGCTATTACACATGTGTAAAAGTAACTTTCCATAGTGATCCGGCTCTTTCTCATCCATTGAAGTACGATCATACAAGTGAACTTCCTCCAACTCCCTTGAAATGTATGGCATATCAAATTGTTGAGTATCATGTTGCAATGTTTTTGTGTGAGCATTCATATCCCCAAATACAATAACATCACCTTCACCTTTGAAATAAGCAATTTCCTCTTCCAAATTAGAAAATGGTTGATCTCTATCCATGCAAGCATAAAAGGGAGAATCATGATGAGGAATGTAGCAACCGGCTACAAAAATAGCTGCTCTTTTTGGTGTCATAATTTTCAGCCATACATAACGTTTGTACTTGTCATCTTTCACAATTGATACAAAATCTTCCAATCCTTTCTTAACCATATATGCTAACCCTCCTTGTCCTCTTCGTTGCTTGAGATTCTTTGACCACATCAATGAATGTACATTGTAATCCTCCAAGCCGTTAATCCTTTGTGTATCATGCTCCCAAGTTTCAACAAGAAGTACAACATCGGCTTTTTCTTGTTAGTTCATCAATGCCAACCCCCGCATTCCATGGGTATCCATTACAATTCCAAAAGCATATTTTCAATAGTAACTCTGTCTCATAGGTCACGCATCCCTATTTGCTTGAGAGACTTGCCTCCTCCTTGGGCACATTTTCTTCATGAGAGATCTCCTTGTTTTTATTATTCTTTTCCTCATATGCCTTGCGACGCATATTTTGTTGCTTAATAGTGCGATCTTCACATACAAAACATTTTTTATCCCTCAAATAGATCCAACTATTATCAAGGATAATCTTTCGCTTGGTCTCATCCGGCATGGTGCATACAATTGGCCGTTCTCCCGAGCGAGGAGCTCCTTGCTTCCCCACTCTATGTGCTCCATAGACCATAACTCCGGACATGCCAAAGTGGGTTTTGAAGATATCTTCAATAACAATGGCAAGAGAAGGAGGTGTCTCTAACTTCTCTTCGGGAATTCCACGAATAACAATGTTCTTGGAACGTCACTCCCGTTCCTTCAACTTCTCCACATCCACATTCTCAACATTCTTTGTTTGAACCATAGCTTGCATGAGTGAGGAGTTAGAAACCACATTGCTACCACATACTTCAGCCCAAGACTTGTTTGTGCATACATTTTTCATGTCGCATACATCCCGGCTCATAGTGTCAAATTTCTCATCTTTCAATACATGGTCATGCTCTACTTTGCTTATCCGCTCCTTCAAAGCATTCAAGTCCACAAGAGAGCGTTTACATTCCTTGACTTCCTCTTCAAGTTGCATCATACGTGTTGTTTGCATCTCAAGTGTCCTCTTGAGATTCTCATTCTCAACCACAAGTACCCTTAGTGTGCCATTCTCCATTGCAAGTGCTCGTAAGTCTTCGCCTTGTTTGTTTACGGTCTCTTGCAATGATACCAAGTACGCCATGATCATGGTTTTCGATGTCGTTGGTTGGGTGGTTGTGTTGCTATCTCCACACTTAGGAGATTTTGGATCATTTTCTACAATGGTTGTGGACCTTGTTGAAGAAGAAGAACCCTTGCGAGTGCCGGAAGACATTATATGTAAAATAGGAGATGAGAATCAATTTTGTTGAACCTGTTCACTTCAGAAATGCTGCTACAAAAATGCCTTCCATAACTCTGAAAATTTCTGTCTTTACATCAATGCGTAGAGGACTTCGTGCTCTTCGATTGAGGCTATAGATCACCCAAATCGGAGTTCGGATGAAGAAGTTATGATCAAAAGAGTGGACTGCTGTCTACTAGGTCAAAAAACGGCTGCGTTTTTAGAGAGAGAGAGAGAGAGAGAGAGAGAGAGAGAGTTTTTATTCGCCTCTACCCTGTGAAGCAGACGCTTTTGCATCACATCTTGCTCGCAAGGCATCCCTACATGCATGGTTCTGTCAACTCCTACTCTCTCTCTCTCTCTCTCTCTCTCTCTCTCTCTTCAATATTCATATAGTTTGCATGCAGACCTACTCCATATATGCATACATCCATAATTATCAGGAGGACCCTTTCCATCATCCTTTCTCCATATCTCCTTACAAGGATCTCAGAAGATTCTTGAACAATTTCTTTTTCCAAATGTGTAAGACCTACTTACACATGTTATCCTTTATAAGAAGGGGAGAGGGGGAGTTACACAAAATTGAATGATACTCCTTCTAATTGGCCGCAGCAACGCGCAGGTCACATACTAGTATTTCTTGTATCTAGTAACGTACTTCTTGTGATTTAACGTAACCTACTCTCAAGCCCCAATGCATGTGAGAGGGAGAGTTATTGATTTGAAGGAAAGGGCAATATTGATATAAGCAATATAAAATGTTTCTGTTTGGTCTTGATAATCACATGACTACTGACAATCCATTAATTAATTAACGCTGGAGATTCCGTCCATACTAAAAGGATAATGCATCTTAAGACAATGTGGAGGCGATGCACATGCAGCACTCCCCCAGCTCCTCTCTTGCAGCACGCCGAGGTCCTGTTCTGCACGCCGTCCACCTCCGCTCCTGCACCATGCCGAGCTCCTGCATCCTCTCAGCTCCATCACAGTTCTGTCTCTATTGCCCAACCTCATGATACTGCATGCTTGGTCAACACACTCACTGCATCCTGAGCGTCCTCGGAGGCTGCCCTGCTATAGCGAAGAGCGAGACACAACGGATACGCCCCACCTCGACCCTGCTCTGCAAGAGAGAGAGAGAGAGAGAGAGAGAGAGAGAGAGAGAGAGAGAGAGAGAGAGAGAGAGAGAGAGAGAGAGAGAGAGAGAGAGCGAACGCTCAATATCATTCCTTGAGTTCCTTTGCTGTGATCCTCACCTCTACGGGATCACCATTGCCCTGCTCCATGCGCTCGCACTCTCTGGCTTTACAAAGCAACAACTCTAGCGACGTCAACCAAAAAAATATCTAGCGCTTTTCCTTGGCATACGACATTGCTCTCTCTTGTCTATCCCCTCTCCCCTCCACGTGCTGGCTTCAACGTTTTTGCCATCGAACGCATTAGAGAATCTACAGATATTCTCGTTAATGAGACCTGCTGCGAAAATTAGAACGACATACTTCACAAAGTTTCTTTTCTCCGAGAAAACCTAGGTACTCTTGCACTAAACAAAAAATGGTCATCCCTTTTCTAACTACTAGTAAAACGGCGGCGCCTTCGGTGGCGGCATGGCCCCTATTATCCTCAAACCCTTTTCTTCCACTGCCTATTCAGAGAGGGTTTGGGACCACTGGCCAAAGTAATGAGATACTAGGATCAAAGATGCCTTGGGATTTTTTTATTGGAGCTGCATAGACATAGGGAGAGCCTCTTGAGGAGACCAAATAGTAGGAGACACTCATAGAGCGAGATCACTGATTTCTCCAGACTACCCCTCTAATTTATGGAAATTCCTAAAATACCCCTCAAATTTCAAAAATTCCAGAATACAATTGTATCTATTTTTGTTGGATTGTTCAATATTTTCTAATCTTTTCCTTTTTGACAATTGAGATCCTTTTTTGAGTACTTAGCATGTGATTTGTCCCAAAATACCTCACAAAAGAAGGCAATTTACGCATTCTAGGAATTTATGACTAAATTTTGGGGGTATTTGAGCAAACTTCGATGCTTTGCACATGCCTTGACTTGACAGAGACGACACCTATCCTAAAAGCTCTCCAATCTCCTACTCGAGCTCTGAGCCTCTAACTGCTACTGCTCGATGACCTCTCTCAAGTTTGCCTTTATGTTTTTAGTTAGGGAAAATCTATTTCTTTAGCCCTACCCGTGCTCTCGACGGCTGTCTCTCTCCAGTGTTCGGGAAAAATGTGTCTCAGCTTAATATCGTGTCGTTTTCAATTTCAAAAATGCCGTTGAGGGCAAGGGGAAAGGAGGAATTCCGCTCCAAAATAGATCCCCTCATGTCTTGTAGGATGCGCGTGAACTTTGAAGGTTGAAGCAAGAGGGAGAAATGGAGTAGGCCCGTATTGATCTAGAGACAACGATCGCCAAGATGTGGCCGAGTCTGCCCTGGGACTTGGAGAGTTGAGGACCGTTGGAGTTGTGGCAAAAATTCACCGGCCCACTGAGATCCACCCAGCCTCTTCCCTGTAGTGTGCACACACTGCTCTCAGTTGGAAGCTTTGAAGGCTCTATTTTGCAAATCTGAGACAAACACCATGTCATACTAATTTGATCCTTGATCGAAAGGGGAGATGGCCACTCACAATGCTTTGCTTTGGACCTGGTAGCGGAACCCCTCTCTCTCTCAGGCTTAGCCTCTCTCTCTCTCTCTCTCTCTCTCTCTCTCTCTCTCTCTCTCTCTCTCTCTCTCTCTCTCTCTCTCTCTCTCTCTCTCTCTCAAGCTCCAGTGTCCTATGTCATGGCTAGATCATAGAGGACTCCCTCTCTCTCTCTCTCTCTCTCTCTCTCTCTCTCTCTCTCTCTCTCTCTCTCTCTCTCTCTCTCTCTCTCTCTCTCTCTCTCTCTCTCTCAAGCGCCTTATGCCGGTTAAGCGCAAGGGGAAAAGGAGAAATTCCACCCTAAAATAGAGAAAAATAGTGTAAAAACCCAAAAAACAAACCTTATTTTTTAAAATCTTTGTCTCACTTTCTCTGTGCAACTCTCTCTCTCCCCCACCAATGTGTGTGTCTCTCTTCTTCTCTGGAGTCTCTCTCTCTCTCTCTCTCTCTCTCTCTCTCTCTCTCTCTCTCTCTCTCTCTCTCTCTCTCAATCACCAGTGTTAATCACCGTGCGTGCAAGTCCAAACTTTGAGGCTGCGGAGTGCAAGTCGATTATTTTGAGAGTATCTCCTCTTTCAACCTACCCTAAAGCATGAAGACGTTCATACAGTGTTGGGGACCATTGGAGTGTTGGCACAAAGTCACCGGCTCACTGAGATCCACCCAGCCTCTTCCCTGTAGTGTGCACACACTGCTCTCAATTGGAAGCTTCAAAGGCTCTATTTTGCAAATCTGAGACAAACGCCATGTCGTACTAATTTGATCTTTGATCGAAAGAGGAGATGGCCACACGCAATGCTTTGCTTTGATCCTAGTGAAGCTGTCTGGGGCGGGCAACAAGAAGAGCAACCTCTAGACACCCTTCAAGGCTCCTGTGCTGCTCAATGGGGCTGGGGCACAACACAACACAAACCAAAACAACAAACCCACAACCAAATCCCAACTACACAAGGGACACCACCTAGTTTAAGAGCGAACTAGGACGCAAAAGAGGAGAATCGTTAGAGCAACCCACAAACAAGCAAGGAATTTACACTAACCCTTACACCAATGGAACACTCTCACACACTAAAACACGAGAGAGAGAGAGAGAGAGAGAGAGAGAGAGGGAGAGAGGGAGAGAGAGAGAGAGAGAGAGAGAGAGAGAGAGAGAGAGAGAGAGATGGTGCTCGGGCTGCTTTGAAGTGTATCGTTAATGATCAAGCAAACATAAATATATATATGTAAGAAAGAGAGAGAAGGGGGAAGGGGGTGCTTGTTGCACTAATTCCTTCTTACAAATCTTTCATGACCAATCAAAGTGAGATTAGTATTTGTTCAACATAGCCTGAGTAAATTACACCACAACACATCACAAGAAAAAAGCCACCCCAATCACTGTCTTAAGGCCAGGGGAGTCCTCTCCGCCCTGTCGCCCTCTTACAGCATGTGGGATTTATGGCTAAATTGATAACAATACCCAGAGACAAGCTATCAAGAACTTACATAAAACACCAAGACACTTACACATCATTATTGTCCATGACTTCACGTTGGAAGGGAGACAAGGTATCCATGCTTAGTCCAAATTCACCCTCCTTAATTCAGAAAATGTTGAGCTTACTCTAGTAGGAGAAATGATAGATTTCCTACTCTCAATTTAATGATCACTCTCTCTTACAATGGCATAGAGTTCCCTTGCTAATCACCCCTAATACAACACATACATATGCCTAATTCCAATGAGATTCCACTCAAGAGCTCCTTCTCAAGAGGTTGAGCTTGGCTTCTCAAGCTATAGCATAGTGCTCTTTCTTCTCCCCACTTTTTGTGCTAGCTACACCCTCCTTTTATAGCAATTTTGAAGGCTAGGGTTACTCCTCTAACCATGGTTGGGTAAGATTTTTAGCAATTTATCTAATTTCTTTTGCTTGGAATTATCAAGAAGTTGGTTGGGAAAGAGAGAGGAGAGAAATGGAGGTGATAGGACTTTTCATAGTGGGTTAGTGTTAGTAGAGTTAGTATTAATTTACAAATGGAATTGGATATTTACAATGGGAGTATCCATGTAGGATACAAATAAGGAAGAAAAACTCTTAAGAGGTAAGAAAAGGTGGATTTCTTACAAGGTTGATGCTCCAAGTGTCTTGAGTAGGGTCAATTTTGACACTTGTTGACGGTCCACTAGCTTTGACGGTACATTTTTTCTCCACTCTTGATCTTCCTTGAGAGACAAGGTAATTGAAGTTGAGTAATCAACCACCATGATGCTGTCTTTTAAGAGAAGAGGCTGAATTTTGTGGTTTTTTTTTATAGATATGGGTAATTTGGAGGAGGAAAAATGAGACTAGGTGGTCAATTTTGGAATGGAATTGTGTGTGGGAGGTATGAGTTCACCATGGTTTCTCTTATTCTTCAAGGTTGAGGAGAAGGTGAGTAGGGTGCACAGAGGAGTGGTGAGAGAGGTGGGGATGATGAGTGGAGAAGTGTGTGTGAAAGAGGAAAATGATAAGGTGGAAGAGAGAGTGTGGCTGCATAGCATGGGAAAACTGGGGTCCACTAATAAAATCATAGCTCACAGCTCGTAGCTCAAAAAATATGAAAAAATTTGAGGCAAAAGTTCAGTCCACGATCTACAACTTTTGTTTGTATCACCTTTTCAAATTTGGAGAGCAAGTGAACTTTAAAAATTCAGCAAAAGCGACCGTTTTTTTCCACTGCACAAGGTCCTTGTGGGGTCCTTCTTTGGATGATTCTTTTGAATACCTTCAAGAGTGAGCCCTCCATAGTGCATGTATGCATGCCACCTACCCTTGACCTTATTTGGTAGGTCTATAATTGAAGATATTGTTGAGATCATGATATAAGTGAATAGTACAACTAAGAAAATCAAATATTGAGGGGTCTAAAAAATATGTACATGTCAAATATAAATAATATAAGTGGAAAAAATATAAAGGGGTCAAAATAAATCTCTCTCATTATGAGGCTACCATAAAAAGATAAATATTTTTGGTGTTCTATTTTTTTTGAAAAAAAACAAAATAGATGTAGGAAGGGAAAAATCACAATAGTGAAAAAATATACACATAAATAAAACTAGTTTTTTTGGATTTTTGTTGGGGTGGAGTTACACCAAATATAAGAGAAGCTTACATGAAAATATTTCTATATGGAATAAAGAGTATGAGAAATGGTAAAAAAAATTGTGGTAATGGTGAGGCAATGTACAGAACATAAATAACACACACCTAAGTAGAAATATTTAAATAAATACCAAAATAATTATGAAAAAATCTTTTATTTAGGCCCTATATACAAAGAAATATTTACATACGTATGGGCCATAATATACTTACATTTTTTATTTTTTTGGCTCAACTAGCCCAATGACTAGCTAATTGAGGGTTTTTTATTTCAGTAAGGAGATATGGGAAAAGTCCCCTAACTCACACGCACCTATATACAGTGAAACCGTAAGGGTAACCACAATGTTTGAGTGATTTGATAGGGTGAGATAACTCACTATGGCAATTACAGAGAGTCGAAAAACGGCTATCACTAGCAACGGAACCCCTCTCTCTCTCTCTCTCTCTCTCTCTCTCTCTCTTTCCTACATTGACACACAGCCGTTTTTTGACCTAGTAGACAGCAGTTCACTCTCTTGACCATAACTTGCTCATCCGAACTCCGATTTAGGTGATCTATAGCCTCAATTGAAGAGCACGAAGCCCTCTACGCATTGATGTAAAGACAGAATTTTTTTGTGTAATGGAAGGCTTTGCTGTAACAGCATCTCAGAACTGAAAAAACTGTCAAAACTTTGCGTTTTTGTTGCCGACTTGAAGGCAATGTCAGAAAAAACTCGCAAGGGTGGAAAAGCCACACTCACCATGGAGAATGATGCAAAATCTCCAAGGAATTTGGATGCTAATCCAACCACATCGTCTACAACAACGGAAGCAATGATCATGGCTTACTTGATCTCGTTACAAGAAACCATCAACAAGCAAGGTGAAGAGTTGCGCGCACTTGCAATGGAGAATGGTACTTTAAGAGTTCTCGTTGTGGAGAATGAGCACCTCAAGAAGGTTCTTGAAATGCAAACAACACGCTTGATGCATCTTGAGAATGAAGTTCAAGAATGTAAACGCTCTCTTGTGGACATGAATGTAGTGAAAGAGCGCTTGAGCAAAGTTGAGAGTGATCATGTATTGAAAGAGGAAACGATAGATACAATACGACATGATGTATGTGAGATGAGAAATGCATCCAAATCATGGGCTGATATATGTAAGGATAATGTGGTTTCTACATCTCCTATCACGCAAGCCGTTGTCCAAGCAAAGAATGTAGAGAATGTGGACACTCAAGAATTGCAAGAACGACAAAAACGCTCAAAGAACATCGTCATTCGTGGAATCAAGGAGGAAAGCATGGAAACACCCCAATCTCTTGCGGTTGCTATTGAAGAGTTTTTTGCTACACACTTTGGCATGTCAGGAATCATGGCTTATGGTGCACATCGAGTTGGAAAACAAGGAGTCCCTCGCTCGGGAGAAAGACCTATTGTATGTACCATGGCTGATGAGGTAAAGAGAAAGATCATCCTTGACAATGGTTGGATCTACCTCAAAGGAACGGGTTGTAATGTATATGAGGATCGCACTCTTATGCAACAAAATGTACGTCGCAAAGCATACGAGGAAAGAAGCAAGAAGGTTAAGGTATCATCTCAAGAAGAAAAGGCACTTGAGGAGGATGCAAGTCCACCCAACAAATAGGGACACATGATCTATGAGACCAACTCACGCTTGCGAATAAGCTTTTGGAATTGTAATGGGTATCCATGGAATGCGGGAATTGGCATTGATGAGCTTACCAATGACTCCGATGTGATACTTCTTGTCGAAACATGGGAGCATGATGCGCAACGAATTCTTGGATTTGACAAATACGATGTACATTCTTTGATGTGGGCCAAAAATGCAAAGCAACGAAGAGGCCAAGGAGGCGTAGCATGTATGACCAAAAAGGGTTTGAAAGATGTTTCCATTGTCAAAGAAGATAAGTATAAACGCTACTTATGGCTGAAAATCAGCCCACCAAATGGTCAAGTCATGTTTGTGGCCGGCTGCTACATTCCTCACTATGACTCCAACTTTTATGCTCGCTTGAATATGGATAGAGATCAGCCCTTTGTTGAACTAGAGGAAGACATTGCTCATTACAAGGATCAAGGTGAAGTCATTGTTTTTGGAGACATGAATGCTCGCACAAATATGTTACAACACGACACACAACAAGTCGACATGCCGCATGTATCAAGAAGAGTGGATGACTCATACATGTATAATCGAAGTTCTAATGATGCAAACGAAGTGGATCACTATGGAAAGTCACTTCTACATATGTGCAATAGTACCGGAATGCTCATTGCAAATGGTGTATCTCTATGGCAAGGCACCAATGACTTTACATGTAGAAAGCACAATGGTGCTAGCGTGATTGACTATATGTTGTTCTCAGAAGCCACTCTAGAATGCATACAAAGCTTTACACTTGGTGAATGGAATCCGGAATCGGATCATAGGATGTTATGTATTGACCTCAAGTGTGGTAAACGGCCCGAGCATGTAGCCTCCAATCATGATGTGAATCATTTGTACCTACGTCTAGACTTCAAACGAGCACTTATATATGCTGATATGGTGGACCAAATGTTAAGCATGATAGAGCATCAAGGGAGCCCAACATTAGAATGCAAGTGGAAAGTTTTCAAAGAAGTAATTTTCTCTTGTGCGAAGGAATGCTTTTCGGCGAAACACATGTCTTGCAAAAGGTCTAAGAAGGGTAGCACCAAGAAGAAATGGTTTGACATGGAATGTAGTCAAGCCCGAAAACACTTGCTAAGATTGGATGCAATCAAACACAAGGAAGTTTACTTGGAATGTTCACACACATACAAAGCACTTGTTCAAAAGAAGAGCAGAAGGTGGGAAGTCGAAAAACAACTTCTTTTAGCACAAGAGAAAGCACATGCATGTGGCAAGTTTTGGCAAAATCTAAAAGGCAAGCGCGTTAAGAGCTTTGGTGACTTGACTCTTGAGGATATGTATATGCATTGTAAGAACCTCTATGAGCAACCCAATGTTGATAAGATGGAGGGTTGTAGCTCCCTTCCATTTATGTGTCCCTTCTTTACCATTGAAGATGTATGCCGCGCGCTTGAGAAACTTGCTACTCGCAAGGCAGGTGACCTTCAAGGTGTCAAGGCTGAAATGATTAAATGGACAAGCAAGAAAACACGATATTGGATATGCGATATGTTTAACCTTGCACTTCAGTATGGCATGCCTCATGATTGGAGTGCAAATTGGATCAAACCTTTGCACAAAGGAGGAGATGTGAACAATGTGAACAACTATCGCACTATAATGGTTGGTTCTTTGATGGCAAAGTTATTTGGATGTATCATGGAGATGAAGATAAGTGAATGGGCTGAAAAGAATGGCAAACGTGCGCTTGGCCAAGCAGGTTTTCGAAAGCATCATAGCACTATTGATCACCTTGTCACTCTTCGAGTTCTTATGGAAGCGTCTCGATTGAAAGGAAAAAAGTTGTATTGTTGCTTTGTGGATTTCAAGAAAGCTTTTGACATGGTACCGCGAGGAAATCTTTGGAGACGTATGCAAAGCCTTCAAGTGCCGAGAGAATTTATGCATGCAGTCTTTCGCATCTACCAAAAAGTGATATGTCGATTACGTATGGGAGATGGAATTTCAGAATTTTTTGCAAGCACTATTGGTGTCAAACAAGGATGCCCACTTTCCCCAACCCTCTTTGGGCTACTCATTGATGAATTGGAATACATGGTTCTTGATTTTATGCAGCAAGAAGGCATAGAAGAGGTTAAGATTGGAAATGCGGTGATCATGCTTTTGCTTTATGCCGATGATGTAGTGCTCTTGGCACATACCTTAGAAGATGCACAAAAGCTTATGAGTGTCTTGGAACGCTTTTGCCTACATAGCGGGCTGATCGTGAATGGATCCAAAACCAAGGTTATGCTTGTAAAGACCCTCAATGATGAAAATCCATGCATTGTATACAACAATGAGAAACTTGAAGTGGTAGATCACTTCAAGTACCTTGGCCTTGAGGTTCCATCCAATCATAAATGGAAGGATTGTGCAATGCGTCGCTTGGAAGCCGGAAAGAGGGCTTATTATGCATTTGAGAACATGTGCAATGCAGGAGAGATCAAGTGTTGGGCTCTCAAAAAGTACCTCTTTGACACATTGGTGACACCGGTGCTTCTTTATGGAGTGGAGGTGTGGGGTGGAAGCATCGGGAAGTCTACTTGGAAAGAGTTTGAAAATGTTCAAAAGCATTTTCTCACCAACTTTCTCCAAGTCAAGACACAAACACCCTACATGATCTTACTTCTTGAGTCCGGATCGCTTCCCATTGAGGTCTTGGGCATGGAAAGGGTTGTGGAGTACATGCGTAAGACACAATGTAGCCCTTTGCATCGACTTTCTAGAATCGCATATGAAGCAAGTCAAAAGGTTCAAAAGACATGCAAGAGCAAAATACTACGTTCGGGGTGGATGCTTGATATCAAGAAATGGTTTGGAAGATGGGATGCATGTCACTTGGTCAAGGATGCGTCGATCGACTCCCAAGTTAATGAGGCCTTCTTACAACGCCAATGTATCATGGCTTGGGAGAAATCCGGAGGTTCTCGCTTCAGCCATTACACCACACACGTTGCCCCAAACTACAAATCTCTCTTCTTCTCGGAACGAGGTAACCGAACCCATTCCTACATCCTTGAGCCCATCCCGTTGAGTGCGATCCGCACCATTGCCTCCATTCGTCTTAGCTCCCATTCTCTACGCTGCGAGACAGGACGTTGGGGCAGTGGCGAGGAGTGTCGTCGACCTTATGCCCTCGTCAAGTGCGAGAGAGTGAGTACCACACACTACTTGAGTGCTCAGCTTTTGACCACATTAGGTCCTCTTTTCCCCATATATTCAGCCATGAGCTATCCCTACATACCTTCCTCTCCCAACCACGATGTGGACTCTCTATTGCGACGCTCATTTCAGCCATTTTTGAGCATCGAGAGTCACTTATGAACTCCACCCACACCACGTGACATGTTCATTTGGTCCCATAGGTCATATTTGACCTCCCAGGACGATAATAGAACTATCTATCTATCTCTCTCTCTCTCTGTCTCTCTGTCTCTCTCTCTCTCTCTCTCTCTCTCTCTCTCTCACTTCACCCCACTCAAATCAACCATAAAACTCAGAAAAATCCATCTCTTCATCTCCCACTCTCACTCATTCTCATATATATATATCTACCTCTTTACTATGCCTCATTGATCACTTTCTTCTACCAACAATGGTGAGATAAGAACTCAACATATTCAAAGGCTCAAGGGTAAATAAAATTTCTGCAAGTGGGTGATGAAGAAGCACCATTACAAGTGGCAAGGAGAAGCTTCTATGAGAAGCATCTACAAGGACAAGGTGGTGGCTCCCAAGGCATCTCAGTTCCCCCCCCATTTTAGCCTTGTAAATTGTAATTTTTCCTAAATATAATCATGCAAGAAAATCTATATAAATAATCCCAATCTAAGCCAAAGGGGGCTCATGTCACATTGTATATTTCCTTCACTATGTGCAACACTAGGACACCACTAGTGTATTGGGAGGCGGAATTTTATGTATATGTTGTCATTAGCAAGTTATATTTGTGTGTGAGCTTTGCTACTTGCAACCTTCCCTTTGATGGAGTTGTGATGCTTACCCTTATTCCACTCCACATTGAAGTTGTCATAATGTTTAATCTCTTTGCTTGTGAGTATGTGTGTAGAGTATGAGTGAGTATGTCGCAGATTGTGGAGGCTTGACACTATAGTGAAGCATTGCATTGTATTGATCCTTCTTCCCTTCATTCTCTCCACTCTCCAACACATTTCCATTACCTTCTCTCTCTCTCTCTCTCTCTCTCTCTCTCTCTCTCTCTCTCTCTCTTCCTCAATCACATACGCACACAATTGCCCTTGCCATTGCAGCCATTTGATAGAGTTGGTGAAGAGAGGTCTTGAATAGGCACCCCTTCAAGCCTCCCACAACACAAGAGTGGTTTCCTCATACCATCAATCTTCCATTTGGATTTCTTTTGCGTGCGCGTTCTCACTTGGGTGTTAGAAGTTAACCTGATGAGGCTGCAACATGAGTGCGTATCCCAATGCCTTTGTGCATGTGTACTATGTACTCATTATCACTTTGCGTCCTAGCCGCACTTTTAAATAGGTGGTGCCCCAAAGTTTTTTTTCCCTCCCTTGATGAGGTCCAACTGCATCGTCTTGGTGTAGAGGCCACCAAGTTTTTTTTTGCACGCCTCATTAAATGGTTCCTTTTCTTCATTTTGTCAAGAGGAAATTCTAAAAAATTGGGTTATTGTTTTGGATTTTTACACTTTTTTCCTCTATTTTGGGGAAAAATTTATCCTTTTTCCCTTGCCCTCAACCGGCATTTTTTAAATTGGAATTGCACGACATTAAGCTAAGAAACATTTTTCACAAACATTGTGTCTGCAGCCTACATGATCAACCTCTCTCTCTCTCTCTCTCTCTCTCTCTCTCTCTCCGTGGGGTAGAGGAGGAGATATGTGATGAGATGTCTATAGCTTGGGCTCCAAGGGACGACATGGCAATGAGACAGATGCATGCGAAGAAGAAGGATTTGTACCAAGCAATATGATACATGTTGATATTTGTGATAGTGGGTTGCTTTAAAAGAACACGCTGTCTATACTATATATAGGTAGGGAGGAATTTCGGCCCTCTCTTGATCACATGTCACAAGCAGCTTGATTCGGGCATGTTCTCTACACTCCCGACGACCTAGGTGGATAGACCACACACACACACACACACACACACACACACACACACACACACACACACACACACAGAGAGAGAGAGAGAGAGAGAGAGAGAGAGAGAGAGAGAGAGAGAGAGAGAGAGAGAGAGGCCACCAAGGTGGCTGGCCATACTAGTACAAATAAAGCCTACCGTCGTTTTCCATTCTGAGAAAGCTCCAGTTTGTGTAGGCTTCTGCAACAACTAGATCCACATCAACTGCTACATAATAATAATCTGGACGAGCCTGGCTCAAGAATCGTAATCACAGCGTCTAGTCTGCTGGAAACATGAAGATATAGTGACTACTGGCTGATGTGGGTGCAATTATATTGGGCTGAATATAACAATTCACTGATAGTCAGATTTGGAAACTTGGGGTCAGGATCTCTGACAAAGAATGGAAAAAACTAGTAAAATGGAGCAGCTTGGGGTTGTAATCCCATATACCTATTGAGGTAGAGAGCCAAACCCCCCTTTTCCATTTTGGCAAAGTAGGTAGATTTATTTCTCGTGAGCTGCATGCCTACCTCAAGTCAGTGCCCCTCAATCAAAGTGTCTACGATTGGCATCCGAAATTCGTGAACCTTCGACTGCATGGAGGCGTAGATGCGGAAGTCTCAAGAATCTAAAATCTCCATGATGCCCGCACTGCTAACATGACAAACCACCTGATTACCATCCCTCAGCTCTAACTGCGGTGATGTATTATACGTACTCAAACTGCGATTGCTTGAGGAATCACCTGAATGGACTACCACTAAAGAAACATTGAGTGCCCATATGGGATGATCCAAATTGGCAAACCATACGGGGACTACAAAGCCCTCCAAAAGTATGTAGTCCCGTGACGAGGAAGGCGGCAACTTCATGTACCCTTCGCAGACGGACAAATACGTGAACATACCATCGCCCGTGAAGTATAACCCCAGGGAGAAACTAGGGGTAGATCTAGATTGGGAGGCATTAGAGGAGTTAACGTTGAAGGAGGGAGAGCTGAGGAATGGAAAGAAGACACCGCCCTCGAGACTGCATGTGTACATCCTAATTGCTGGACCTGGCCGTTGCTACTGAGGTTGAATCCAACAGGGAGATGCATGAAGGAGCTGCTCGACAAGTTGTCATTATGCTGTGAGTGTTGGTGCGTTGTTGCTGCTTCGGTGCTTATAAGCTCGCCTAGTAGTATAGCTGCAGCAGTCGGCCATTTCAATAATATTCTTAAGCATAAGCTCAACAGATCAGCCATTCCCTCAATACGTCAAGCTGTCCAAGACATAAGTTGCAGGCTTGTCAGGCATTTACAATTTACCCTAGAGTTTAATAATTATTGATAGGGAGCCTAGCTAGAGCCGATTTTACACATGAAAAAGAACTATACAACATTACTCGTTACAGGCACAGTTCAATTCGGAAGATGCTCACGCTCCTCCGTTTTGGTAAAGTTAATTTAGAGCCTCGTCCCACCAAGTGGCTGTGGGGGATGGGTGATTACAGCTTGTCATATCCCGTAAGTAGGTTGATCGGTCACGCTGGCCTTTTTTTTCAAAAAGAGCAATGAAAGGACCAGGTACAGCCTTTTACCAATTTTCCAGCGAACAAAGTCTTGTGTGACTTTTACAACGACCTTTATATATTGAGGGGGAGAAGAGAGAGCTCTCCCGGAAGAGAGAGAGAGAGAGAGCGTGGCCGCCGCCTCCACCTACACCCTCTACAACGGCGGGCGACCAAGGCAAACTCGAACGACAACGCGATGGCATCGAGGCTCTGAAGGCTTTCATTGGATGCGCGCGTAGGAAGGCCTGCTTAACCCTTTCATGAAGGAGGGTTGAACACACCCCATGAGGGTAAGAGGAAAACACTTTACGATCAACCTATTGACCCTTGTTGTGTATAACAAAGAAAGATAGCATACTTGTGTTGAAAGGAAAGCTAGAAGGAAGAGAAAGCTTCAAACATCAAGAAAGTAGTTTCACCCTTCCTTTTCACTTCTTGGAGGAAGACAAGTTTTCCTCCCAAAATTCTTTTTTCCTCAAGGAAGTACCTTCAAAGTGAGCAAAAGCCTTCACAAAAACGACGAGTTTTTGTGAAGAGGCAACAAAGGTGTTCTTACGATGAACGACACGTGAAGCGCTACAATTCTCGCAAAGCGAGGTTTGCATGCAACACAAATCGCGGAGCATACAAAACATAAAGACTTCAATTTCACAAGGTACAAGTTGACGTTTTTTTCTCTTCACATTAGTGTGTGTTTACCATGGCGAGTGAGGATATCCCACCTACACACAATGTTGATTTTGAGCACATAGATCAAAATCAGGACACCACGGTTGCTGCTGACACTAATATGCATGATGATGATCTAGGAGATCATGGGCTTGTAGATATGGCTTCTCTCAAGACTTTGGAACATCTCCAAAGCGTACTTGAAAGCAACCTCTCTGCATTCAATGCAAAGGTTACCAATCTTATGGAGTTACTTGTGAAATTTATGAATTCATCGACAGCTCAAGGAGCCACAAGTGGCACAGTTAAAGGGAACCAAGGTCGCTTGATTCAAGGAGTCCAAGAGACAAGTGGCACGGTTCAAGGGGGCCAAGCTCGCACAACTCAAGGAGTCCAAGAGACAACTGCTTCAAAAGATGCAGAAGGTAGCAATTCATTACTTAAGAATATCATCATTCCTGAGTTTCACTCGGAAGAGCGTGATCACAACAAGGATGCAGTCAATACGTTCTTACATAAATGGAGTGATATTCATGTATTGAGACACACCGGGATATAAAGACGGCTATGGAAACAAGTCTATCTCTTAAAGGCAAGGCCTATAAGTGGTGGATGACATTTCCAATAGATGCCCGTCCTCCGTCTTGGGCTACGTTTCAAGATTCTTTGTCCAAAGAGTTTTTGGACTCCAATGAAGAAAATAGGAATTGGTTAGCATGGAATGCATGTCCCATGTTTGGCCTCTCTCTCACACAGTATCGAGAAATCATATTAAAACTAGAAGGTCTAGATGAATTCCAAAAGATATGGGTTTTTAATAGGGGCCTTGACAAAGACTATCGTCTTCATGTCAAGACCGGACATCCAAAAACTTTGGAAGACTGAAGATGAACACATAGAACATTTATGATTAGTGTTTGAACAACTACGAGCTCACGTGCTATATGCTAAGAAAAACAAGTGCGAGTTCTTTAAAATAGAGATATATTACCTCGGTCATGTGATCTCTTATTTTGGCATCAAGATGGACACTGACAAGGTCATTATCATTCTTCGATGGCCACATCCCAACACGGTTGAGGAGCTTCACATATTTTTAGGCATGGCTGGATTTTATTGAAGTATATCCGTGACTATGCCAAAGTCACAGTTCCTATGACAGATCAACTTACAGCAAAAGGTAAGACCTTTTCTTGGGAAGAAGCCCAAAAACGTAGTTTTGAACTGCTCAAGGTATCTATAGCCACTTCTCCCATCCTAGCAATCGTTGATCCACTTAAGCCGTTTGTGGTAGAGACTGATGCTAGTGATAAAGCAATTGGTGTGGTACTTCTCCAAAAAGGAAAGAATTATAGCCTTTGAAAGTAAAAAGTTAGATAGAGCTCAAAAAAATTATCCTGTCTATGAGCAAGAGCTCTATGCCATAATTCACGCTTTATGAAAGTGGCGACACTATTTATATGCTGTCGAGTTTGAATTATTTTTTGACCATGAGAGTATCAAATGGTTTACTACTATTCAAACAGACTTGAAGAACCGTAAAGCTAGATGGGCCGAAATCCTTCAAGATTATGATTGTAAGCTACGATATCGCAAGGGGCGATATAATGTAGTAGTGGATGCACTAAGTCAGATGCCTCAAATTAATTCACTTACTTTCACGAAAATAAAGAGTGGATTTTTTGAGTCATTACGTGGCAAGTGTGCACAAGATCAATCATATGCTAAAGTGTGGAGTGCAGTTTTAAAAAGGGATCCCTCACACTCACATGTCTCTGTACAGCCAAATCAACATGTCTCTGGACGTATAGATAAAAACTCCAACACACAAAGCTCCACCCCTACTCAAGAAAAGCTTAAGCGATGGAAGAATTTCTCCATTGATGATGGATACTTACTCCACAAAGGTAGAGTATGTGTGCCAAAGGACTCAGACACTAGGTGCCAAATCTTATTTGAGTGTCACGATAGTCCAAGTGCTAGTCATCCAGGTATTCGTAAGACATATGCCTTAGCTTGATGGTAATTTTATTGGCCGAGCTTATATCATGATGTTCAAGAGTACGTTCTAAACTGCCAACAGTTCCAAGCTAATAAGGCAGAGCGTCTCAAGGTAGGTGGCCTTTTAGATCCTTTAGAGATTCCACAAGGTAAGTGGGAGAGTATCTCTATGGGTTTTGTAGTAGGACTACCTACTACAAATCGTGGCCATGATGCCATATGGGTAATTGTCGACCATCTTAGCAAGATGGGTCGACTCATTCCCACTAAGGCTATGGTTAAGACATCGAAATTAGCACGGCTATTTCTAGAAAGTATACATAAACTCTACGGTCTTCCAAATGGTATCATTAGTGACAGAGATCGAAAGTTCGATAATCACTTCTGGAGAGCTGTGTTCCAAAAGTTGGAATCTAAACTTAATCTAAGTACGGCTGATCATCCAGAAACGGATGGTCAAACAGAAAGAGTTAATCAAGTACCAGAGGATATTCTACAAGCATACGTTAGCAAGAAGCAAACTAATTTAGAAGACTACTTACCTATACTGAAATTTGCTTATAACAGTTCAAAGCATATTACTATAGGGTTTAGTCCATTTATGCTTTTGTATGGATTTCAACCTAGATAACCCACTACGGTGGGGTTGGCTAAGGAGAAGATATAACAAGCAAAGGATTTTCTCCAAGACCATTTTGACATTAGGAGATTTCGGAGATCTTTTGGAGGGCCTTTTGGAAGAGAGAGGAAAATAAGCTCCTCCAATGAGAGTAGATTGATATTAACAAAAATATAAAAGGTGTCTCTCTCCTCATTTAATAATCTAGTGGTCCTTGAAGACGATCACTCTCTTTCATTTAATGCGAGCACCTTTTTCAGAAGGTAGATGCGGTGCATTTGATATGGCTTACGTCATCACTAGAATTCAAAAAGTTACAAAACTATCAAGTGGTGCAATATTTTGAAACTTTTGATACTGTCAATGCGTCCGGAACGCCCGAATATCTTAGAAATGAATGTCCAATTGCGTAGCTCCGACATCCAAAGAGGCAAAGAATGTCAAAAACCCCTAAAAGAACATTTTACTAACGGCGTGCGAGGGGCATTCCAAAATTTTGGAATGCCTCATCGCGCGCCGTTAGTAAAAAACCCCTTTTTTCCTCTTTTAGAGAGCTTTTTGAGAGGAAAATGTCAAAAAATCTCTAAAAAGGTCTCCATATTTCACATAGGTTTTTTCTTCATCATCTTAGCCTTAGAGATCATAATTTTGGGTCTATAAGAGTGAGCACGCACACCCATTGTTACAATTCTACAAAGTGCATTTTGATCACACACACACACACACAGACATACAAATATAACATACACACAAACACACAGAGACACAAATATAACATACACACACACAGAGACACACACACTCACAAACACACAGACACACAAATATAACACACACACACACACACACACATAAACACAAAGAGCCCCTCTCTCTCTCTCTCCTCTCTCTCTCTCTCTCTCTCTCTCTCTCTCTCTCTCTATACTATAGGCGCGCGTAGAGAGGCACAACCGGTGTGCATGTCTCTATGCGCGCGTTTAGTACTGTGCATCCACCAGTGTATGTGTTTATGTGTGTATGTGTGAGTGTTATAGAGAGAGGAAGTAAGGCGGGGAAAATAGAGAGAGAGAGTCTTTCTGTTGTTTTTTGAGGTCAAAACATGCTCCACGCGCGCCATTAGTAATGGGAGTCTCTTACTCTCTCTCTCTTTAAATATGCTAAGCTATAGAAAGGAGAGAGAGAGAGAGAGAGCATGGTGCAAAAGTGCAATAGAGAAACATGGGTAGGCTTTATCGAAAGATAATTGTCCAAAAATCACTAAAAGGAGCTTTGTACTAACGGCGCGTAGAGGGGCATTCTAGCATTTAAGAATGCCTCCTCGCGCGCCTTAAATAAAAAGCCCATTTTTTGGGGTTTTTTGACATTTTTTGCCTCTCCGGATGTCGAAATGAGACAAGTAGACATTCGTTTTTAGGGTATTTTGGCGTTCCGGACGCATTGGTGGTGTCAAAAGCCTCAAAATCTATCACTATTTGACAGTTTGTGACTTTTCAACTTTCAGTGATGACGTAAGCTGCCTTGAATGTGTCGCACCTGCCTCCTGAAAAAGACGCTCACATTAAATAAAAAAGTGACCGTTTTCAAGGACGATTGGGAATATAAATCTACTTTTTAAAGTGTCTGATTGTCCTTTTGGACGTCCTCACAAGGTGCAAGTGCATTTTAAAAAAAGTTTCTAGAGAGAGAAATACAATTTCTTACAAGGCCCTCCAAATGACCTCCAAAATTTTCTAATGCATGCTTCGAGTTGCTCGACAAAATGTTAAGCAAGCTCAAGATGCATATAAGAAGTACGCAGATGAGCATCGTTGTCTTGCTACTTTCGAAGAAGGAGACAAGGTTTTCTTCAAAGTTCTAGAACATTCAAAAAGTCTGAAGACGGAAAAGTTGCTAAACTATCACCACGCTATTGTGGACTGTTTACCATTCTCAAACTTATAGGTCAAGTGGCCTATAAGTTAGCTCTTCTAGAGCACTCACGAGTTCATCTTGTTTTTCATGTTAGCCGTTTATGAAAATAGCTAAGACAAAATGATAATGTCATTGACACAAGTGTGTTAGTTGACCTTATCGAACCGCAAAGCATCCCTCATGAACTTGAAAAGATTTTGGATTCTCATGAGCTAAACACCAGACATCATGTCAGACGACATGTGTTGGTAAAATGGCTAGATACACTTGAAGAAGGTTCTACATGGGAGATTGTCTCCGCACTTAAGAAATTTTTTCCTACATTCGTTTTTGAGAAAGAAAACCATTCTCCAAGGGGGGGGGGGGGGGGGGGGGGGTAATGTAAGGACATGGGTCCTTCAGGCAAGGCCATCAGTACGATTGGATAGTGCATACGCTAGGGGGAGGCTATTTAAGATAGCATGGTTGGGTGGAGACTAGCACATGCATTAGCACCGCCCTTTCACACACAGAGAGAGAGAGCGAGAGAGAGAGAGAGAGAGAGAGAGAGAGAGAGAGAGACATGGAGAACATTGGACTGCAAAATTCATTGCTTGCGATCATTCCAAGCGTCATAATTGCGGTACAACAAGCCAAGCAAATTATGTATCAATGCTCAAATCTACCATGGAGGCCGACGACAACAACTCCATCAAGCTCATCATGCGTGTTATCCCTCTCACATTGGCGGGAGGAACGATTTCATGACAACCTCGCTTTGCAAGAGACCCTGTAGTGCCAGAACTTGGATGGTACATCAAGCCTAGGTCGACCATAGACTGGTGGAACCACTTCGTCTTTCACCCACGTGCTCATGATGAACGATGGAGAGAGATATTTTTCTTGCCTTTCAATCTCTTCATCAGGAGAGTCATTGATTTGGTTAGAAAAGATATCAAGCAAAAGGCAATTCTAGTGTAGCTGCGTAATATTCCCGGCCGGATTTGGTCTCCAGAGAAGAAAGTCAAACTCACCATCATGCTACTCTCTTCAGGTAATAGCCAGAACCATGTTGCAAATTGTTTTGGGTGTGGTTGCTCCACTGTATCAAAATTCTTGTATCAGTTTGTCATTGCATTGATCAAGAATGCGGGATTGCTAGTCTGTTGGCCTCAAACAGAAGGAGAGATTGCAGAGATCAAAGAAGATTTTCGTGCAGTCCATGGTCTCCCAAATTGCTGTGGTGGCATAGATGCTACACATGTGAATATGTATCACCCAAAGAATGAGACCAATGAAGCTTGGTTTGATAGAAACGAAAACTACAGTATGATCATCCAGGGCATTGTAGATGAAAACATGAAGTTCTTGGATGTGAACATTGGCTAACTCGGATCTTGCAACGATAAGAAAATTCTACGTACTTCTCGATTCTATAGATTATGCCAAGGCCGAGAAGAATGATTGGTAGGTCAACCATTTGTTCACGACCTCAGTATTCAAGAATATATTGTGGGTGATGGAGGGTACATTCTCTCGCCTTGGCTACTCATTCCATATCCAGGCGCTATGTTAGATTCTATTAGTCATCGCAGGTACAATTTTTTGCACTCGTCAACAAGGATTGTGGTCGAGCGTGCTTTTGGCCGCTTGAAGGAGACATGGAAGTTTGTTGGTGGCACAATTAGATCAACCAATCTACTCACATTGCCTGCAACTCTACAAGCATGCTGCATCTTGCACAACATGCTAATGGATCTAGCAGTAGAGCAGGAGATCGAGGTGTGTCAAATCGATGTAAATGACCCTCTTCTTGACAATCCATTTTCCCTAGATGTTGGAGGTGACCTTGAAGATACCCCTGAAGGTGTAGAGTTCAGAGAGACCATGCGTGAGTACTTGGATGCGCAAGGGTTAAGAGACTAATTGCCTACCAAGCTTGATGTAGAAGCTATAGGAATTCTTCATTAATTTCTAGTAATGGTCTGAATCAATTGGGTCTTTCTAGGGCTCGTCTTAACTATAGTCTTCCGACCTCTTCGTAGCTTCACTCTGTTATTAGTTTCCCATCGTGCACCTTTTCTTTATGATTGAGTCAATAAAAATTTATTTCTTTCCTTTCCTTTGTGAGCGAATTGGTGAAAGTACAGAGGTACTATGTAGCTATTTCTCTAGTGGTATAACATCATTTTGAAAAATTATTGTTCCCCAACAAGGATTACAAAAAGTTAGTATTGATTACTTGTTACTATCTTGAACATGGATTTCTCATGATAGTTAATTGCATCAAATGTGTTGTCTATTCATTGGTAGACAGTGTAGTGCGGCTTCTGAGGCATAAAAATCGTAGTTTGTACCAGCAGCTTGTGGGCTTCATATTTCATACGGGCTTCATATTGATTACGCTTCACCTCCCACAGGCAAAGAAGGTTACAATAAATCCAAATCTCGGTCAAAGATTGAGAAGGTTACATTGCATTGATAGCTGAGGTACACTATCTACGATGATTACATGGCGCAATTTCAAAAGCTTCAGTGCAGACTCTTGTTGACTGTGCACAGGCAACAAGAGCATTTGCATACAACTCTGACATAATAAAAGCTTGCATTGACTGAATTCTAGCTGAGGATAATCGGTTGCCATTGCCTCGATTTTGCCACGAGAATGTACGTCAATCTCGAAGCCCCGCTAACAGGGACTCTTTATGACAGATTAGTTCTCAGGTGCAGATGACCAAAAAAAGAGTATTGTGCAGCGAGAAAATGACACAAACTGACACAAATTTTATTCAAAGCCATAGTAAACTGAACTTATGCGAAATTGAACCTTGAAATTACAGATTTGATTAAACTGAAAAGCTTCTCGATAATGCATAACTTTTGCCTACAGCAACACAAACTTTTGACACCTTAAAGAAAAATACAATACTCAACTAAAACAATACATCTGCAAAATCCCCAAAAAGAAGAAAGTTGTGTTCATATGGTCGATAACATTGAAGCCAAACAAGACAACCATACAATTTTTGTAGTGCTACATCTTATCAGCAATCCTGTTCAAGGAATTTGAGAGTCCTTCTATCCCCAATGCCAAACACAACCCGATTTCATTTTTTGTACGCTCAAGGTTGATAATGTCCTTGTGTCTTACATTTTTGGCTTCCTCTGCAGCATTGAGTGCTTGTGAAATCAAACCCACATCGTACACATGGGACCGCTTTTGTACTCGCTTCGGGACCCCACCATTGGTGGGAGTCCTCTCAAAGGTTTCATCCATGTAGTCACTATCTGTAACATTTAATGGCCTAAAAACTTGTGTGTAGAGGAAATTAGCATGAACATAGTGGGCATTTCATTAGAATAGATTCGTAATGAGAATTACAAGAGTGCTTGGGTGGAGAGAGCAACAAAAAGCATAACACCTAGTTAGATAGCATGAACAATACTTTCAAAAGAGAGAGAAATTAAGATATTGACAATAGTTGAGGACCGGATTTACATGGAGCCAGTTCCCCCTCCAAAAGGCTTTGTATTATGGTTTCTCCCATCAAGAGAGACATTGTACAATACAATTCCTTGTGTTCCTTCAAGAATAGTTAGTGCAATGAAGATAAAAGCTTCATGCACCAAGCAAAACACTTATCAGCCACAACATCAATTGTCTCCGGTCTCAGACCCAAGACCTCACACATCTTCGAAGATGGTGAGAGCTAGCGGGGTATGAGAGTAGATTGAGAGGAAGAAGGAGTATTATTACGAGAAAGATGTACATCTCCTCACATAATCACTCATATTAGCATAGCTTAGCTTAGTAATTAGCATTGTAGAGGAGATGAGCATGCATTGAAGCTTGGCTCTTGGTTGGATTTGCATCACAAAGCCGAGAGTTGTTGGTGTAGGCCTCCCTTCTCACAAGCTTGGAGTAGGTGATAAGCTTTCCATTAAATCTTGAGAAGGAGAGACTCTTCTTAACTTCACACATGATATTGTGTAAGTGTGTGTGTGATAATGCCTTGCAAAAATCAGCCCCCTCTCTCTCTTGGTCGACCCCTCTTGCTATTTGCTCATGCTACCCTCTCATTGGACCTCCCTAGGGCTATAGCCAATGACAATTAAGCAGCATAAGTGATAGCCTTCTGACATGTGTCCCCCTTTCCCCTTTTGTGAGAGATTTAGGTAATTTAATAATTCAACTAAACTCTCATTGGACCCCTTTGCCTCCTGGACAATAGAAATCAGGCAAGCCATTGGGCTGCTGAATGCTCATTGGACCCCTTGGAAGACTGTCCAATAGTCTTCTACAGGGCTTAATTGTCATTGGTTCTTTTATTAAGTGTTTTTAAATTAATTAAACTAGATTTACTCTAGCCTAATTCTCATTGGTCCACCTCCAAGGCCATCCAATAGGATTTGGGTACACCTTGTGGGCATTTGGGCTAGGGAGATGACATGTGTCCCTCATTACCTTTGTGTAAAGGGAGCTTGTGTGTGTGTGTGTGTGTGTGTGTGAATTTATCTCTCATCCCCTACAAGCAAGGATGGCCCCCTCTATGTAGGGATTGCTAAACACTTTTGGGGCACGCACAAAGCATCCAATTTTCCCAAAGTTTGACCTTTGGACACAACCTTTGGACACAACCTTTGAATTTTGGAACCTTAGCATTTTGGAAGTCTTACTGGGCTGAACCTTAGGGTCTTTTAAGCCCATTATTGCACATGGCTCTTTTGCAGATGGCCCCCTCTTTGGATCCCTATTTTCCCTCCTTTGGATCCCTACTATGGCCAGTCTGCTAGCTTAAACAACGTTCTAGCTTTTTCTCCCCTGGCACTTCCCCATATTAAATGATCAGTTTAACATGAGAAAATCATTTAGGAGAATTAGATATTGATTATTATGACATTACCTCACTCTTGAAAGGCTGCCACAAGCATGTCTGCACATTTGTCCTATCAATCTTCCATAGTAAAGTGACAAGCTCTACTTGGTGTCTGGGAGACGTCGTCTCCGCAAACTTGATCTAAGCATGCATACTACTTCATTTTTGTGCACAATAAAGAAAAAGAGAGTCTTATAAGACAAAGACTTTGTTCATTTTTAACATTGTTGTACATTTTCTTCCTCTTGGGAAGCATTGTAAGCATTGACAAGGTTTAGGTTATCCTTTAATTGTATGCCTTGCATCCATCTAGCATCTTCAAAAGGATAATTCTTAAACTTAATAAGATATCGTCAGATAGTCTTACCGCCTCTTAGTACCTTGTCTTCATGTCGGAGAATGGACTCGGGCTGCAGCACCGCTTGTTGGTCCTTGATCTCCGATGGGTCTTCAATAGTTGGTTCTTGAGGTGGCTCTCCTTTGTAAGGCTTTAATAGGCTCACATGGAAAGCATTGTGTATGAGCCAATGATTGGGCAACTTGAGTTGATAGACCATCTCATTGATTGGCCTAAGAATCAGGAAGGGACCATAGTACCTTTTTTCTAGTTTAGCATAGTACTTTTGGTGTCCCATAGGATTCTTGCCCGTCGTGTGCCTTAATTGAGCCTTGGAAAATTTTAATAAGACCCAATCATTTTCTTTAAAGTCTTGGGCTCTTTTGTGCTTGTCAGCAGCGGCCTTTTGCCTTTGTTGTGAGATAGAGATAGCATCCTTAATCTTTTGAAAAGATTCTTGTAGGTCTCGGCTATACTCATCTGCAGCGAAAATCTTCCCATGTACCTTAAGTAGCAAGGGACTCTTTGATCTTCCCTCAATTATCTCGAAAGGTGCTTTTTGCGTGGAAGTATGTATAGTGTTATTGTAAGCATATTCCACTAAGGGTAAGTACTTCTCCCATTGGGATCTTTGATCTACTTCCGTTACATAGGCTTTTAGTAGATCTAGGATTGTTAGGTTAGATATTTCACTTTGGCCATCCGTTTGTGGACGATAGGCCAAAGATAAGTTTAGCATTGTCCCTAAATTCTCAAAGAGACCCTTCTAGAAATTACTGGTCATTCTAGGATCTCTATCCGACACTATGGACATTGGCAAGCCATGGTACTTGAAAATTTGTGAAATGAAGAGGGTTGCCATTTGATGGGCTTTGATAGTCTTTTTGACAGGTATAAAATGAGCTTGTTTACTGAACCTGTCAACTATCGTCCATATTCTTGTATTCCCATGGATAGACTTAGGCAATCCATAGATAAAATCCATGGATATGCTCTCCCATGGTGAATTAGGGATTGGAAAGGGTTGAAGAAATCCAGGTTGCTTCCCTCTATCAAATTTTGTCTTTTGGCATACCACACATTTAGAAACATACTCTTGTATGTTCACTTTCATGGTAGGCCAATAGAAATATGTTTCAATTCCCTTTAAGGTAGATTGAATCCCTCTATGCCCCGCATAAGGAGGAGCATGAAATTCATACATCACTTTCTCACGTAGTGAGTTAGTAACGCATAGTCTATTGCCATAGAGAAGATAACCATCTTGTAAAGTAAATGGTTCTTGTTTCTTCCCTAATGCAAGGGCTGAAATCACATCTCTAAAATCAGGATCAATAGCATACTCATATATCATTGAAGATAGATCATTGTGAGTTGCTATGGAAACCGCATTCACTCTCGGCCGTCTTGAGAGTGCATCAGCTACTTGATTATGCTTGCCAACAATGTGAGCAATATGAAAATGAAATTGCGAAAGAAAATTTTCCCACTTCATTTGTTTGTCGGAGAGCTTGGTCTGTGTCATGAAGTACTTAAGACTTTGGTGATCCGTTCCCAAAATGAAAGGAGTCCCCATTAAATAGTGCTTCCATGAGTCTAAGGCATGTAGAACTGCAAGGAGTTCCTATTCATATATGCCTAGATCTTGCTCAACAAGGTCGAGCCTTCAACTTTCATAGCCTATGGCGTGCCCTTCTTGAAGCAAAACAATTCGAAGGTAATCACCACAAGCATCACATTGGACCTCAAATGGTTTTGAGAGATCCGGTAGTGTAAGCACAGGTTGAGAGATAAGCTTTTCTTTAAGATTTTCGAAAGCATTGCTCTCCTTAGCAGACCATGTATACCTAACGCTTTTCTTTGTTAGGTCATGTAATGGTCTCGCAATTTGTGATAACTTTTCTATGAAGAGTCTATAGTATGCACACATACGTATAAAGCTTCTTAGTTCATGAAGATTCTTTGGTTTAGGCCATCCTTTTATTACCTCTAACTTTGATGGATCCATTTGGATGCCAGCTTGAGAGATAATGTGACCTAAATACTGAATCTCTTGCAAGAAAAATTCACTTTTCTTTCGATTAACATAAAGTTTATTCTCTCTTAAAACTTGAAATATTACGTGGAGGTGTTGCTTGTGTTCGTCTAATGAATTAGAGTAGATGATAATATCATCAAAGAACACTCCAGTGAAGGTTCAACGGGGCCTGAACAGCTTCTCCATCAAGCGGTTGAATGTAGCTGGTGCATTGGTCAAGCCAAAAGGCATGACAATGTATTCGTAAAGACCAAATGTGGTGTTTACAATGTCTTGATCAACTATCCTTATTTGATGATAGACACTTTTTAGGTCAATCCTATTGAAGTAGGTTGATCCTGGTAGCTTATCAAATAGGTCTTCTACCCGTGGAACCGGAAACCTATTCTTGATAGTGATCCTATTTAGTGCTCTATAGTCGACACACATACGATATGTGCCGTCTTTCTTTTGCACTAATAGCACAGGTGAGAAAAATGGAGATGAGCTAGGCCTAACCAGGCCCTTCTCAACTAACTCATGCACTTGCCACATAATCTCCCCTTGTTGAGCTTGAGAAACTCTATAAGGAGGTTTGTTAGGTGGTGAACTTCCTGGAAGAAGTTCACTTGCATGGTCATCATTACCTCGTTTAGGAGGTAGCTCACAAGGGATGTCGTCAATAAAGACATCTTGAAACCCCTTGAGAAAATTGGATAGCTCTAATTCCTTTTGGTTGCTTTTATTTTCTTTTGCTAAAGCATTAGGTTCATTTTGAGATTCTTTAACAAAAATCATGTACACGGAAATAGAGCTCTTTATTGACTTGTTAAAAGTTGGTGTATGTACAATGGGGATAGTGTTACCCATTTCCTTAGCATCCTTATACATGTCTTTTTCCGTGAACTTAAAGGAGATTCTCCTTTCAGGGAATTTAACATTGGTAGCCAGGCGGTCAAACCATGATGCCCCTAGGATTACATCCTCATGCTTGAGAGGAGAGATAAAGAAGTCCTCTTTGTCCACATAGCTTTGGACAAGAAGCCTCAATTTCCTGATTAAGGGAGTGACTGAAGCTTCTTGCCCCTTGAAAGCATTGTCTGCGGGTAGAACATCTCCCATCTCATAGGCTTGTATGCCTAGCTTGGTGGCCAAATCTATAGATATAAAATTGTGAGTAGAACCAGGGTCAAAGAGAATAAAAGCATCATGTTCTCTTACCTTTTCCCAAGCATGGCATAGAGGAGATCCTTTGTGGTGAGTTTGGTGAGTCTCCTCCTCTTGGATTTCAACCAAGGTAGCTCTAGGAGAATCTTGGCGGTTGTTCTTTTGGGGACAAGCGCGGTATGTGTCTCCAGGTAATCATCGGCTTCACGATGTACATAGAAATCAAGTACAAGAATGCATTTAAAGATGAAATTAAATTAAAAAAATTCATTTAAACCACATGGAATAACATAATCAAAAGATCCTCACGAAGTGCATGAAGCAGGCCAAAGAAAAGTGCACTACAAAAGCTTGGTCACCACTTTTGGTCAGAGAAAGCTGGGGGTTAATCACGATAGGATTCAAATAGGCAACAGTATTGTTGAGCAACTCTAAAACATAGGCAAGATGGGGAGCTGTGCGAATTATCAGTAAGAGATGCTTCTCTCTCTCTCGTGCTCGACCTGGGGTGCTAACTATAATCGTAAGAGAAGTAAGAGCTACTTCTCTCTCTTTTGCGTGCATGTAGTGCACACAGATCCGCTTTGCACCTGAAAAGCTGGTCATCCACGCTTTTTAGTCTTAAAAGAACGTGGAATTATCTAAAATAGCATGCCAGCTAAACTAGGCAGGGTAAAAATATCATTTGACTATTGCAATAGCCCTCGCGAGGCACAGCTGCATTAATTGCTTCAACTCTTATATGCTTTTAGACTCTACAAATAGTGTAGGCCGTCTCAGAGTAAGAATTAGCGAATAATGCTCTTTTGGTTCTATAAAGGGCGTAGGCCGTAGTCGATACATGTTATACATCTGCCATGTTACATATTTGCGCTACATCCATAATCGATACATGTTATACATCTGCGCTGTAGACAGATATAGTCGATGCCTGATATACACAAGGCGATAGATGTCACTATGTAGTAGCCACATCAGGCTGCACCATAGTGACCTAGAAGCAAATTATATCAGACTGCACCAGCATGCCTCTTGCATCCTCTTACCCACGTCGCTAGCACCCACCTTACAACCTTATGACCTGCATGCGACTACAACACGACCATAAAGAAAAAAGGGCTTAAGTTGATTTGACATATCTTTGGCTGTGTTTTGCGTGATGATGACGCTTTTGCTATAGTGGTTCACTCAACAACTTGCTTGAGAAAATTGTTTGTTGCATCGTGAAGCTTCGTTACCAACAAACGTGCCTTGTCTTGGATGGACTACTCACCAAAATGTTATGCCTTGGAAGGCTGCTCTGATACCATGTTGAACTGGAGATGAGACACGAGATGAGAGAGAGAGAGAGAGAGAGAGAGAGAGAGAGAGAGAGAGATGACTCCACGATTGCAAGCCCCAAAGTGTGTATACTGATAACACAGGATGTGTTTATATAGAGGGGACAAGGGTGCTCAACAGAGATACTATATATAGCTCAACACATAGTAGCTGTGATGGCGGGGGGTGGCGTTCTTGTAGATTGGAAGGCAGCATATGACAAGTGGAAACGACATGCCTCTATGCATAAGGAGATTTCATATTGGGAATGAAATACGCCGTTCGGCAAGAGCAGCTACCACTGACAGAAGTCCGTGCAAGAATGCAATTACGACGAGGGAAATTTTTACAACCTAAATTTTGATCGAGATGTGTTCGACCTCATGGAGCTCTACTACGGATATGACCCTGTGCTGAATCCACTAAGCTCTGTCGTCGACTCTATCAATAGTATGGAAATATGTTTTGCAACATTTTTGCTATACCAAGCTAACTCTGGATCAAAAGTACTCATGTCTTTTAATGTTTTGTAGATATGCGTACTCCACAAACCCCTGGTGCTGGTGATAGTTTCATAATAATAAATATCTAATTCTCCTAAATGATTTTCTCATGTTAAACTGGTCATTTAATATGGGTAAGTGCCAGCGGAGAAAAAGCTAGAATATTGGTTAAGCTAGTTGACCGGCAACAGTAGGGATCCAAAGGAGGGAAAATAGGGATCCAAAGGGGGGGCCATCTGCAGAAGAGCTATGTGCGATAATGGGCTTAAAAGACCCTAAGGTTCAGCCCATTAAGACTTCCAAAATTCTATGGTTTCCAAAATTCAAAGGTTGTGTCCAAAGGTCAAACTTTGGGAAAATTGGATGCTTTGTGTGTGCCCCAAAAGTCTTTAGCAATCCCTACATAGGAGGGGGCGAGCCTTGCTTGTAAGAGATGAGAGAGAAAGTCACACACACACACACACAAGCTTCCTTTACACAAAGGGAATGAGGGACACATGTCAGCTCCCTAGCCCAGATGCCCACAAGGTGTACCCAATTCCTATTGGATGGCCTTGGAGGTGGATCAATGAGAATTAGGCTAAAGTAAATCTATTTTAATTAATTTAAAAACACTTAATTAAAGAACCAATGAGAATTAAGCCCTCTAAAAGACTATTGGACAGTCTCGTAAGGGGTCCAATGAGCATTCAACAGCCCAATGGCTTGCCTGATTCCTATTGGCCAGGAGGCAAAGGGGTCGAATGAGAGTTTAGTTGAATTATTAAAATACCTAAATATCTCACAAAAGGGGAAAGGGGGACACATGTCAGAAGGCTATCACTTATGCTGCTTAATTGTCATTGGCTAGCCCTGGGGAGGTTCAATGAGAGGGTAGCATGAGCAAATAGCAAGAGGGGTCGACCAAGAGAGAGGGGGGGCTGATTTTTGCAAGGCATTATCACACACACACACACTCACACAATCTCATGTGTGAAGTAAAGAAGACTCTCTCTCCTTCCCAAGCTTTAATGGAAAGCTTATCACCTACTCCAAGCTTGTTAGAAGGGAGGCCTACACCAACAACTCTTGGCTTTGTGATGCAAATCCAACCAAGAGCCAAGATTCAACGCATGCTCATCTCCTCTACCATGATAATTACTAAGTTCAGCTATGCTAATATGAGTGATTATGTGAGGAGATGTACATCTTTCTCGCAAGAATACTCCTTCTTCCTCTCAATCTACTCTCATACCCCTCTAGCTCTCACCATCTTCGAAGGTGTGTGAGGTCTTGGGTCTGAGACCGGAGACAATTGATGTTGTGGCTGATAAGTGTTTTGCTTGGTGCATGAAGCTTTCATCTTCATTGCAGTAGCTAGTCTTGAAGGAACACAAAGAATTGTATTGTACAATGTCTCTCTTGATGGGAGGAACCATAATACAAAGCCTTTTGGAGGGGGAACCGGCTCCATGTAAATCCGGTCCTCAACTGTTGTCAATATCTTAATTTCTCTCTCTTTTGAAAGTATTGTTCATGCTATCTAACTAGGTGTTATGCTTTTTGTTGCTCTCTCCACCCAAGCACTCTTGTAATTCTCATTAGGAATCTATTCTAATGAAATGCTCACTATGTTCATGCTAATTTCCGCTACACACAAGTGTTTAGGCCATTACATGTTACAGATAGTGACTACATGGATGAAACCTTTGAGAGGACTCCCACCAATGGTGGGGTCCCAAAGCGAGTACAAAAGCGGTCCCATGTGTATGATGTGGGTTTGATTGCACAAGCACTTAAAGCTGAAGAGGAAGCCAAAAATGTAAGACACAAGGACATTATTGACCTTGAGCGTACAAAAACTGAAATCGGGTTGCGTTTGGCATTGGGGATAGAAGGACTCTCAAATGCCTTGAACACGATTGCTGATAAGATGTATCACCAGAAAAATTGTATGGTTGTCTTGTTCGGCTTCAATGTTATCGACATTATGAACACAACTTTCTTCTTTTTGGGGATTTCCCACATGTATTGTTTTAGTCGAGTATTGTATTTTGCACATGTATTGTTTTAGTTGAGTATTGTACAATGTCTCTCTTGATGGGAGAAACCATAATACAAAGCCTTTTGGAGGGGGGACCGGCTCCATGTGAATCCGGTCCTCAACTGTTGTCAATAGCTTAATTTCTCTCTCTTTTGAAAGTATTGTTCATGCTATCTAACTAGGTTTTATGCTTTTTGTTGTTCTCTCCACCCAAGCACTCTTGTAATTCTCATTAGGAATCTATTCTAATGAAATGCTCACTATGTTCATGCTAATTTCCGCTACACACAAGTTTTTAGGCCATTAAATGTTACACTGGTATCAAAGCACAAGGTTTCTCTTTTTTTGCTCAAGAAGGGAGGTCCTCAAGCTAGCTATAAATGGTTGGTATTATTAATTGCCTGTGAGTAAGTAGAATAGGGATTTTTCAGCCTTGCAGTGCGCCTGTCTTTGTGGAGTTAACGGGGCATCACCGTCGAGAGCTATGGTCTTAATAGTGGAGTCCTACGGGGATTGCCTATGGCTTAACCACTATTGAGCTATTAGAAGCTTGACAGGAGCCGGTGCTGTTTTGGTGTTGAACGACCCTCTCTTCTATTCCTTGCAATTAATGGTATTCGAGCCACGGGTACAGTAGCTTGAGTGCTTTTTCTAAAGGGGTAAAGAAGAGTAGCAACTAGGGCTTGAAGTGCCAAAGTACACCTAAAAGTTGTTAGAATGGCTGACAATAGTAAAGAGAGTGAAATTAATGTTGATAGCTTTGATTTTGCTAATGAGCAAGCTACTAATGATGCACCGATGCTTGTTAACTATTTTGTTTCTAAGCTTCAACAAGCCATGGGCAATCCACCTCTCCAAAGTGAAGTGCAACGGCAGCTCCATGCTCATGGGATTCTCGAAGCTCACCACCATGACGAGAGAACACCTAGGAAGACTCCTTGTTAGACTTCCAAAAGAGGTCCTCTCCGATTCGGGAAGAAGAAGATAATCCATACGAAGGGCTCAAGAATTTACTTCTTGATGATGCATCTCCTTCTCAAGGGAGAACTCAAGAGCCTCCACCGAAGGAACGAGAAAGAAGTTACTCTCCCGCCACCTCGGTGGAGATGGCTCCACGAAGACGGCGGGCTAAACGCTCTCCATCAAAACCAAAGCGGAGAAGACCATCGCACCCTTCTCCACACCATAATTCAAAGAGAGATGATAAAAAGCAAGAGAAGAAAAAGGCGAGAAAGAGGACACCCTCTTCTCCATCTTCTTCATCCTCTTCCTCTTATGAAAGTGATGGTAAAGACGACGAAGATCAAGACAAGAAAAAGGTGAGAAAGAGGTCACCCTCTTCTCCACCTTCCTCAAATTCTTCATCTTCTGAAGAAAGTGATGGTGCAACCTTTGAACCATCAAAAAGAATAGGCCATAGGAAATCCTATGCCGCATGGAAGAGGTCGTCCAAGCTCAATAAGTTCAAAGAGGGAGGGAAGAGCATCTCTTTCCTTACCTATGATGGCACCTTTGGTGCTACAAACAAAGTCTTGGCCTTTATCCAACAATTTGATGTGGCATTTGGAGATGAGGGCTTCACGGAGACCTCTAAGCTACACTATGTAGCTATGCACTTTCAAAATTCCGCCAAACAATGGTGGTCTAGCCTACGAGCCAACGGTGAAGCTCCACGAACATGGAAAGCTTTAAGAGCTTCCATTATGAAGCAGTTTTTGGCCACCGATGCCAAAGACAAAGTAATCACCGAATGGCGAAACTTGAAGCTCTCTCCCTATGAATCCATCCACAAATATGTAGACAAGTTTTGGGACCTACAACTCAAAGCCACTGTCTTCAAAAAGTTGGATTTTGGAGAGCAAAAGCAACAATTTTGTGCGGGCTTAACCGAAGAAATGGCGGAGTATGTCAACTCCCAAAGGTCACGTACCATATCGGCGGTAATACACCATACTATGGTGGCCTCTCGAATCAATTTCCAAACGGGGGCTAAAAGAAATAATAAGCCCACGGAAAACAAGGGTTCCAACAAGCCTAAGGGGAAGGACAATGTCCAAAAGTCTCCCAAGGGCAACTCCAACAAAGCTAAAGAGAAGGGAGTTTACAAAGGTAAAAACAAACTCTCTCCTGAAGAGCTTGAGCGTTATCGCAAGGATAACTGGTGTTTCAAGTGCAATTTTCTCAAGGAAGCCCTCCAAGATTGATCTAGGCATATCTTGGTTATACTTAAGGCTCTTTTGAATACAAAAGTACTAAAAAATCAGTAGCAAATGGCTAGTATCTTTCTCATTACATGTATTTATTTGTTATGATCACGTTATGATCTTTCGTCAGCTACTACATATAGATTAACAATGCTATAGTTAAGTGACGAGGGCTCCATAAATACAACATGGTATCAGAGCAGCCTTCTAAGGCACAACATTTTGGTGAGTAGTCCATCTAGGACAAGGCACGTTTGCTGGTAACGAAGCTTCACGATCCAACAAATAATCATCGCAAGCAAGCTGTTGAGAGAACCACTATATCATAAGCGTCGTCATCAAGCAAAACACAGCCAAAGATATGTCAAATCAACTTAAGCTCTTTTTCTTTATGATCGTGTTGTAGTCACATGCAGGTCATAAGGTTGTAAGCTGGTTGCTAGCGACGTGGGTATGAGGATGCAAGAGGCATGCTGGCGCACTCTGATATAATTTGCTTCTCGGTCACTATGGTGCATCCTGATGTGGCTACTACATAGTGACGTCGATCGCCTTGTGTATATTAGGCATCGACTATATATCTGTCTCTAGCGAAGATGTATAACATGTATCGATTATGGATGTAGCGCAAATATGTAACATGGCAGATGTATAACATGTATCGACTACGGCCTATGCCCTTTATAGAACCAAAAGAGCATTATTCGCTAATTCTTACTTTGAGCCGGCCTGCACTATTTGTAGAGTCTAAAAGCATATAAGAGTTGAAGCAATTAATGCAGCTGTGCCCCGCGATGGCTATTGCAATGGCCGAATGATATTTTTCCCCTGCCTAGTTTAGCTGGCATGCTATTTCAGAAAATGCCACGTTCTTTTAAGACTAAAAAGCATGGATAACCAGCTTTTCAGGTGCAAAGCAGATCTGTGTGCACTGCATGCACGCAAAAGAGAGAGAAGTAGCTCTTACTTCTCTTACGATTATAATTAGCACTCCAGGTCGAGCACGAGAGAGAGAAGCATCTCTTACTGATAATTCGCACAACTCTTCATCTTGCCTATGTTTTAGAGTTGCTCAACAATACGGTTGGCTATTTGAATCCTATCGTGATTAACCCCCAGCTTTCTCAGACCAAAAGTGGTGACCAAGCTTTTGTAGCGCACTTTTCTTTGGCCTGCTTCATGCACTTTGTAAGGATCTTTTGATTATGTTATTCCATGTGGTTTAAATGAATTCTTTTATTTAATCTCATCTTTAAATGCATTCTTGTACTTGATTTCTATGTACATCGTGAAGCCGATGATTACCTGGAGATACAATTCTATCAAGGAAGCCCTCCAAGATTGATCTAGGCATATCTTGGTTATACTTAAGGCTCTTTTGAATACAAAAGTACTCAAAAAATCAATAGCGGATGTCTAGTATCTTTGTCATTACATGTGTTTATTTGTTATGATCACGTTATGATCTTTAGTCAACTACTACATATAGATTAACAATGCTATAGTTAAGTGACGAGGGCTCCATAAATACAAAACTACTTAGCAAATCAGTAGGGATGGCTAGTACCTTGGTCATTTTATTTGTTATGATCACGTTGTAGCATCTCTAATGTCATGTTGAGTTCCATGATATCATGGGTCAAGTTAGATGATGCGTCTTCATCCATAGTTCAAGGTGATATTTATATTATGTGTTATGTCTTTATTTTCTCCATCGTGTATGGCTTTGATTCTTGACGCATTCTATTGATCTCGTTACAATTTCTCATAAATACTTCCCATAATTTTATGATCGTCTTATGGGGTCGTATACTAACGCGTGTGATGGTTGTCATTTGAATCATTGATGTAGAGATGACAAGATTTACCAAGCCATCATCTTTTGAACTAGTCATTGTCTGGAGGTTTTGCAGACTTTGCACAAAACTATCCTCTCTGATGCCATGATACGTAAAGCCATGATGGTAATTACTATTTTATAGTTTTTATTTGAAAAAAAAAAGTCTTTAATGCCATGGTTAATATCGTGATGCCATGTTACGTAAACCCATGATGATGATTACTATTTTACAGTTTTTATTTGATTTAAAGACGTCTATGATGCCATGGTATGTAAAACCATGAAGATGGCTATTTCAAAGTTTTTTTGAGCGTCTCTTATGCCATGTTGGTTACCGTGATGCCATGGTACGTGAACCCATGATGATGACAACTGTCAGCTATTGAGATCTTGGGGGCCCCAATATGTTCATCATTACATCTCGGCTTTGTATATATGTGTGCACATGTTATTACATTGATATTACATTTGTTTCTATGTTGTCTTCACATGTGATTGCATCGGCATTACGTTGTGAGCGGGATGAAAACACACACAGCGCCTCTATAACGACCCGACACACACTCTTGGGAAGATACACACACACACTATGGGGCACCACTCGGCTTAGACAACACACCTGGCCGAGACAGGAAACACACCTCTGGAGTGAGAGGAGAGAGACTATCCACTTGCCCACTCCACACAGACACACACACACACACACACACCCAAAAAACTCAGCTCAAAAGAGGAGAATTTCTGATGTTTAGATACAATTGAGCTTGGGCCAACACCAATGGGGCAGATAGCTCACACAATATGGGTAAAATAAGCCAGATACAATCACAAACTAGAGCAGAAACTTCGCTCATAGGAGAAACTTACACAGAAAAACAGCAGGAAAAGAGTGAGGAATTTGGCAAAATGGACAGCGCCATCGCGTCCGGAACGGCCCAAAACCCCAGTCTACAATGTCAAAGTGCTCAAATCCGACCTCGGATGAGCAGTTTACGGCCAAAACAGGCTCCAAAATGAGCAAAAACACAGTTGCGGCTGTTCCTCCTCTCTTCTCCACGTTTTTTCTGGTCTTCTCTCCTTTTTTTCAGTTCCCACACTTAGTTTTATTAGTTGGGCACCCTTGGCCTTTTAGATGACCTCAAACGGACCCCGAACATGCCAAAAACTGACCTCGCAGTGCATAGTTGTCACCTTTTTTGCATCATCCGCACACCTGGCACTCATTTCTTTTCAATAATGCGTCTCGCCACCACGTGAAGTGGCCCCAAAAAGTGGTCCTAATGATACTTTCTGCATAATTCTCACGAGAAAACACCCACGTTGTGTCTGCCCTCATCCGCGTGCAAATATTGACCTCGTTCGCCCTCCTGACGCCACTAGATGCCATCTGACGCACCTGCTGACCTCACATCGTCGGCCCGCGGATAGCTTCCTCGAGAAGTTTTACGCGCTATAAACTCCTCATTATTGTAGAAAAAACATACTGGTACTGGTGATAGTGAAAATCGATGCACTATGTACAGCATGTCCTACCTGTACACATGTGGGCCCCACATAACCACCTGGCTAAGGAAAATGGGCAATCCTTTATTTGATGCACCATGCTTGTGTATGTACATATGCGCAATCCCTTGCTCAAAAAAACTCCTGACATAATTTGCCCATCCCCTAGCCTGCTAGATCATTCATGATCAGCAGCAGCAAAGAGAGATATGAGACTCGCCGCATCACATGTATCCTCATCCTTCACAGACATCACTCGCTCTTCAGAAAACTCATCTTGCTCCACCATCATCAACCTGGCATGATACAATTTTAGACGCAATCCATTTACCCTTGACGTATGTAAAATCCCATCCAGGTGAGCCAGGTGATATGTGCCATTTGGAAAACACTCCACTACCTTGAAAGGGCCTTCCCACTTAATTTGAAACTTCTTTTGGAAGGTGTTGTCCAGCTTACTGTTGTAGCGCAAAACCAAGTCATGCTTCTTGATACCCTTACTTTTGACCTTTTCATTTATCTTTGCCAAAGCCCTATCTTGCATCTGCCCATAATGCTTCAATGCGCTCATCCTATCCAACTGGACCTCTTGTAATTGCAAGAGCCTCTCTTTGAATGCATCACTAGGCGGCCCAAGCAACTTCTCTAACATTTTGACCACAGGCAACTCTAGCTCCACAGGCAATAGTGCTTCCCTTCCATACACCAAATGAAATGGAGTAAACCCTGTACCTGTCTTCACCGAAGTACGGTAAGCCCATAATGCACTAGGCAATTCCAAATCCCAATTCTTTCCTTGGTGCTCTGTCACTTTAGAAAGAATTTGTACCAACTCACCATTGAATCTTTCATTTAAGCCATTACACTGCGGGTAATAAGGAGTGGTATGCTGTTGCCTTATCTTCATCTTTGCACATAAAAAATCTAGCAGTTTAGCTCGAAATCCTGGCCCCTTATCTGAAAGAAGCTCTAATGGTACCCCAAACTTGCAACATATTTCATCATACACAAATTTTGCCACATCCTTTGCAGTGATCTGTTTTACTGCTATAGCCTTTGCCCATCTAGAAAGATAGTCCACTGCCGTCAAAATATAGCTTTTGCCCCTGCTTGTGATAGGTAACGGGCCTATTGCATCAATCCCCCACTTTTCAAACACATCAAACGCCATAATGGTTTTTCGTAGCTTTGGCTTCAACACTCTCTTCCCAAATGCTTGACACCTATTGCAAGACCTACACCAATGGTGAACATCCTTGTGCAAACTAGGCCATACATACCCCTCTTGCAAAATCTTATGCAAGGTGATCTTTAGAGCAAAATGGCCACCACATGCGCCTTCATGATTCTCTTCCAACACTCTGTAAAGCTCCTCCCGCCAAGGTACACGTCTCAACACGAGATCAGCCCCTTTCATGTATAAGACATCACCAATCAATTTGTACCTGTATGCTCTACGCACAAAGCCATACTTCTTAGACTTCTGAATCTCCTTTGGAATGATTCCTGTTAGCAAAAACTCCTCTTCTTGAGCCAAACTTTCCCGGCCATGATAAAGAGGTAAAGTGGTCCTCAACACGAATAGCTCCCCAATCATGCCTTGAGCTGCTTCATGTGCCTCTCCATTTAGAGCACGTTCAATGTTTCTGATGCTCCATGCTTCAAACTTTTTTAACAGGCCTTTAATTATGAAGCACATTTCCTTCAATGAGGTGTTCTTGCTCTTCCCCACACCCAGCACTTGCTTCACCACTAACAAGGCATCACCATTTATGCTCAACCTTCGAACCCCATGCTTCAAACAAATGTGTAATCCGGCTTCCAATGTAGCATATTCAGCCTCATTGTTACTATGCGCATCCAATTTGAACCCTCTCTTGCATACTAGCTTCCCCTCTGGATCATAAAGTGCTATACCCCCTGAAGCTGCATCATGGCTCTTTCTGTATGAACCATCAAAGAACAACACATGTGCATTGCTGATCTGTGGCACTTCTTCAACTACCTTTCTCACCACCTCTTCCTTAACAATAAGGGGATTCTCCTTGTAGGTCAACAAATCAGCTAGGGTAGCCCTTGTACTATCTTCCACTAGAAAAGAGAACTCAAACTCTTGCAGCTCAATTACCCATTTCTTCACCACATTTGACATGTTAGTACCATTAATTAACTGTGGCAAAAAGGCATAACTCGTCAAGAAAACAAAAGGCCGTGGTAGCAAGTAATGACGAAATCGTCGACAAGCAAATATTACACTGGCCATCACTAGCTCTACTTCCGATAACTTTCTCTCCGCTACCAACTTCACTCGGCTTGCACAATACACTGGCCTCATATAATGGCTGCCCTTCCCCTTTTGCAATAGCATGGCTCCAATGGCATCATCCCCTACTGATGGATTTACATAAAAAACTTTCTCCCAATCAGGAGCCTGCATGGCTGACAACCCCCCTAACACCTCTTTCACCTCTTGAAACACTTCTTCACACTTGTCATCCCATTGCAATGGATCATGCTTTGCCACTTGCTGTAATGGATAAAGAAGCTGCGAAGACAATGGAATAAACCGTTCCATGTACTTCACTTTGTGTATAAAGGTTGCCAATTGCTTCGTACTCATAGGTGATGGAAGAAGAATAATAGACTTAACCTTGTCTGGATCAGCCTCAATGCCATTTTCTGACACCATGTGGCCCAATAACTTCACCCTTGGCTGTGCTAGATGACATTTCTTTGGATTTAGTTGTCCTCCACATTCATCATATCGAGCCAATACCATCTGTAGCTTCTCATGGTGTTCAGCCCTACTGCTATAGACACAGAAGTCATCCATAAAAGCTTTAACACAACTACCAATGAATGGTTCCAACACCCAATTTTCTCTCTCTTGATAGAAGGAAGGTCCATTTGACAACCCAAATGGCAATACTGTGTAGCAATAGCAGCCCCATGGCGTAATAAAAGTTGTCTTTGTGCGGTCGTTAAGAGCAATCTTCAATTGAAAATAGCCTGAAAAACCATCACACACACTGTACCTCTCATAACCTGCCACTGAATCCAAGATCTGATCGATGAATGGAAGAGGATATGGGTTCTTCTTAGTGGCTGGGTTTAAGGGTTTAAAATCTACACAAATCCTCCACTTCCCATCCTTCTTTGGACTGACTACTATTGGACTCACCCATTCTGTGGTCTCCACAGGGACTATGAACCCTGCCTTCAATAACTTGTCCACCTCTACCCGCAAGGCTTCCATTTGCTCTTGACCCATCCTTCTTAGCCTTTGCCGCACTGGCTTAGCACCTTCTTTCAGCTCTATATGCATTTCTTCACCCTTGAACCCTCTGATCTCTTCATATGAAGTAATGAACAAATCAGGAAAACTAGCCAGCATATGCAAAAATATATCCTTCTCCATAGCTGAGAGGTCTCCACTAATCATTTGCGTCATTAATTCCTGCTTCTTTGACAACTCAACCTTGGTTTGCATCAGCCCTTCAATCACTTCATAAGGCCCTTCAGTTTCATCTTCAACCTCATTCGCAAATGCAACTAAACCAATCTCCTAGATTTCTTTGTCCATCAAAAGAAATGCAACATCAGCATCCTCATCACTGCTGGTAGTGCTATCACTGTCCTCATCTGTCACCGTGGAAGATTCTTCATCAGTAGACTCATCCTCATCTTCATAAAGCTCCTCTAATCGTTTCCTTGTGTCCATATTATAAAGCTTCTTGGTACCTGTCTTTCCATAGAGGCTAATCGTACCATGTCGCCAATCTTGAACAGCTCCCACTGCATGTAACCATGGTCTGCCCAGTATAATAGGATATGCTCCCAACCCTGCTGGCATCACATGAAAATCAACCACTGCCTTTGCATCATATGCCTCCACTTCTAAGCTCTTTACAACACCCAAGCATTTTACTTTTTGATGGTTTGCCAATCTGATCCGAAACCCTGACACCCCAGCCACTGTGAGACCCATCTTCTCAACGCATGAGTGTGTTATGACGCATATTTGGGCTCCGCCATCCACATAACCTTGTCCCAAATTTTTCCTTTTATGTCACACATCTACTATTGGACAAATGTCTGGTAGCTCATCCATTGCCAACACCTTTACTGAACCTCTCTCTGGCTCTTTCTCCATTGGGTTAACCATCCTCTTCCACTGTCGCTTTAGCTTAGGCACCATCTCTATAAGCTGCCCAAAAGTAACATCTGCCTTCCTGCTCGTCAGATCCTCCTTTAAGTCATAGCTTACTTGCCCATCCCCTAGTGGAAAATCTGAAACATGAAACTTTCGACGAGCTCTCCTTTTCCTCTTGGCCTTGACATCCTCGCCTTCATGGCTCTTTCCTTTCTTCTTACTAGGACCTGGGGCACTTCTTCCTTCCTTTTCCTCTGTCGTCCTCTTCCCAATAGGCATCACTAATGTATCCTCTAGCTTTGATGCCTTCTCCAAGGTGACTACACTTAGCACTTTTGTCTTTCCCTTTTCCTCCTAGGTTAATCCATTGGTTCCTTCATCTCCCTTAATTTCGATGCCATAATCATGCGATCTAGTTAGCACCTGTCTTGGCAATGGATACATGTCTCCCCCCATCCTTGGTGGCTTATCACATTGCAGGCTGATGTGACCCAACTCTCCACTATTATAACATGTGGGCGTCTGCCTCCAAAACCTACCATTGCTTTGTCCAACACCATTCCTAGGCCTTTCTTCACCTCCTGGCTGATTTGCAAACCTCCCTCGACCTCGATTATTTCCCACTTGACCTAGCATGTTTAGGCTGAGATTCTTCATCAAATCTACCATTTGCCTCATGTCTTGCCTTAGCCCATCATCTTGCACTGCTGTAGTGACCACTGCTGGCATAACCTGAGTAGTAACAGGAACCACTGGTTCATGATGAACCCCTGACATGCGCCCTTGTAAAGACTCTATAGTCTGAAATTCAGACCTCATTGGCAAAGACTCCACCCCTAACTAGCTCATTTTCCTCAGCTTCCACTCTTTGTTCCTTGCTACCTCTAGTGCATCCTCATATGTCCTAGGCTTCTTTAGCTCCACTCTCCAACGTATATTCTCCCAAAGACCAGCCAAGAACCTGTCCTTCTTCATCATGTCAGGTGGGGGTACCTGTGGTGCTAAAGCCTTGCACATTTGCTCCCATGCCAATGAAAACTTACGTATGTACGCATCTACTGGCTCACCTTCCTTTTGCACCAAACCTTGTACTTCTTGCCACACTTTGTCACGATCTTCTAGCTTCACAAACTCCACTTCCAATCCATGCCTTAGATTGTCCCAACTCAATCTTATAGGTGGATATGCTGCACGCAACTCCTCTTCAAATGCTTTAGACCAAACTCGTGCATCACTCTTCAAACAAATTTGGAGAAGGCGTAACATCTGCGCAGGGTGATGAATCTGGTTGCTAATGCAGACAACCTCCATCTTTTCCAAAAATTCTTCCACATCTTCATCACTTCTTCCATGAAACTCCGGATAAGAGAAAGCCATGGCTACCCAAATTATGATGCTTTGAGAACCCCTTCGAACACACGTGCAAGAACCCAAAACTTTTGACTACCCAATCCCCAGAAACTTCAATGGAGCTCAACTTTAGATAAGGACAAACACATGCACATCAAATGAGTTTTCATAGTTGATCATCGGGATGACAACAGGCAAAGGACATTCCAGGATCTCTCTCAATCTTCTTGGCCCAAACATAAAGACTATGCGCTGCTAGAAAAATATCTTCCTGGACACATGAACATTAATCTGAATTCTTTGAGTTAAATGAAAAGGAGTGAACTGAGGGCCATTTTGATCATCCATTAAAGCCAACCATGAAGCTCCCAAGAAAGCACACCTGTCTTATCCTCTGATTTTGCCAAAATTTCAGCAGCATAACAGCATAAAATGGCTCAAAAGACCAAAAGACCAGCCATCATAACTTGGAAAAATTTTGACAGAGTTTCCCCAGAAGTAGAGCAATGAGAACCCAAAATATAGACTGTATCTGTATGCATAAGTTGCCACCAATAGAACCCGAGCATCAAATAGGAATCACTAATACATAGCCTATGGTGAAGTCACGAAAAGGGTGCTCCAGCTACCTGTATCACCGAAAGGATCTCCACATTTGAGAATCCCCCAGCTCAATAAAAACCTCATGCTATCGACCCTCACACGAAAGCTAATTCAAATCGCGTATAGTCAAGTCTCAGAAATGACTATCTTCCAGACCAAGTCTCAGAAATGGCTGGGACTGCCAAATAAAACCATATATGGCTCCACAAAGGCGTACAATGGCAGTTTCCACAAGTAACGTACAATCCAGCAGACAATGCGCTCAAATAGGCGCCAAGTGATGCATACCCACAACAACTGCAAGTGACATCACTGCTAGTATATCACTGTACTCCAGCTACCTGTACCTGTGTGAATCACCTGTACCTGCACATGTTCCTGTAACCTGTAACCTGTAACCTGTAATCCCGAAGCTCGAAGCTCAAAGCTCGAAGCAGAAGGTACTCGAAGAAGATCCTCAGTGGGGGCACCAAAAGAATGTGAGCGGGATGAAAACACACACAACGCCTCTATAACGACCCGACACACACTCTTGGGAAGATACACACACACACTATGGGGCACCACTCGGCTTAGACAACACACCTGGCCGAGACAAGGAACACACCTCTGGAGTGAGAGGAGAGAGACTATCCACTTGCCCACTCCACACAGACACACACACAGACACACACCCCCAAAAAACTCAGCTCAAAAGAGGAGAATTTCTGATGTTTAGATACAATTGAGCTTGGGCCAACACCAATGGGGCAAATAGCTCACACAATATGGGTAAAATAAGCCAGATACAATCACAAACTAGAGCAGAAACTTCGCTCATAGGAGAAACTTACACAGAAAAACAGCAGGAAAAGAGTGAGGAATTTGGCAAAATGGACAGCGCCATCGCGTCCGGAACGGCCCAAAACCCCAGTCTACAATGTCAAAGTGCTCAAATCCGACCTCGGATGAGCAGTTTACGGCCAAAACAGGCTCCAAAATGAGCAAAAACACAGCTGCGGCTGTTCCTCCTCTCTTCTCCACGTTTTTTCTGGTCTTCTCTCCTTTTTTTCAGTTCCCACACTTAGCTTTCTTAGTTGGGCACCCTTGGCCTTTTAGATGACCTCAAACGGACCCGAACAGGCCAAAAACTGACCTCGCAGTGCATAGTTGTCACCTTTTTTGCATCATCCGCACACGTGGCACTCATTTCTTTTCAATAATGCGTCTCGCCACCACGTGAAGTGGCCCCAAAAAGTGGTCCTAATGATGACCTTTCTGCATAATTCTCACGAGAAAACACCCACGTTGTGTCCGTCCTCATCCGCGTACAAATATTGACCTCGTTCGCCCTCCTGACGCCACTAGATGCCATCTGACGCACCTGCTGACCTCACATCGTCGGCCCGCGGATAGCTTCCTCGAGAAGTTTTACGCGCTATAAACTCCTCATTATTGTAGAAAAAACATACTGGTACTGGTGATAGTGAAAATCGATGCACTATGTACACCCTGTCCTACCTGTACACATGTGGGCCCCACATAACCACCTGGCTAAGGAAAATGGGCAATCCTTTATTTGATGCACCATGCATGTGTATGTACATATGCGCAATCCCTTGCTCAAAAAAACTCCTGACAACGTTTGTTTCTATGTCGTCTCTAGAGCGGCGTCGCGAACTGTCTTTAAGGTTAATGTGACGTATTTATTTCTAACCTTCACTTCTCGACATGTTTCTTGAGTTGATGTTGTTTATAGGATGGAAGCCACGTCAAGTTGTGTGTATAGGGGCTCAAAGATAACGAAGCGGCTCAAAGATATTGAAGCTTCTCAATATATTGAAGGTTTTGAAAGATATTGAAGAATTTGCATCAATTCAAATGTATTTATAGGGTTGTTAAAGACCCTTGAAAGGGCACATTGTAAAACAGGAGTGATGTAGCTCCTTTGAACATTGTAAGTGTAAAATTTTTTTTTTTTAATATAACGGTGTGTATGTATAGAGCTGTGGGTTTTTACCTTGAGCCCCCAAGGGTTTTTTCATCCACATTTAGGGACTTTCATTTGAGTGGGGGTGTTGAGCTATATATAGTATCTCTGTTGAGCTATATATAGCACCCTGGTCCCCTCTATATAAACACATCCTGTGTGATCTGTAGATACACTGTGGGGTTTGCAATCGTGGAGTCATCTCTCTCTCTCTCTCTCTCTCTCTCTCTCTCTCTCTCTCTCTCTCTCTCCTTCGTCTCCTGTCTCGTGTCCAGTTCAACACTATGTCACACCACTGCTCCTCTAGTGTTTTTGACCTACCTCCAACTCCAGGATGAAATATGTCCATCTCATGTGCTCTTTTCACTTCGGTCAACATTGAAGTGCTCCTTGTGTCCCAATGGAAGCGTGAGATGGACTGCTTAGTTGCTGAGGCAAGATCAGATGTTGCACCTTGCTTTGTCCTCTTTCCTGTGGTCCGCTCTACCGAGGGTTGTTGAGTGGGTATGGGATTGGGATCAGGTTTCATGGTAGCATCTTCAAATGGCAATTGGCTATCAAAACCACCTCGTCATGCATGCCATCGAAATTGAGGTCGACAAGGTATGTCCCTTGAGATGGTGTTGCAGTCAAGTTGATGGTAAATTGTGACTGAAGAGGATAGAACTGCTCCTCTCCATTGGTCCAGGCAGCGAAAGTGCGCGAGGTTTGTTGGTTTTGTGTGCGAAATTGAGGGAAAGATTGAAACAATGACTTACTTGCGACCTGGCACGCCTGCAACAAAAGAAACTATCTATCATCAGGTGCTTAATGTGGTTTCTATCAGCCCACAAGTCCATAACAATCAATCCACAGACTCATATCATTGCCCTTGAGAAACTCAATTTATCAAACCATCCTAGACCTTGCTAACAATTCCAACATTGCCACATCCCTAAAAAACATTGTCGGCACAATTAGACGCAACCACAAGCTCAATATCATCCCTTCTATGTTGTACATCTCCTGTACACATATATTCTCATTCTCCAAAAGCAGCCATCCCAGAGCAAATACAGCCAACCAAAATCGTATGCTGCCCAGCCTATGCAATTGCCTTCAGCTCCGTCGACTTTTGGATGATCACTTCTCCCCCTGAAGCCCCTCTTGTTCTTTGTCTATTCCCCAGTTTTTCATGACAGCAATGTATCTGCTCTTTGCAATCAGCCATTACTTTCACCCAAGCAGACACACCATCCTGCATCAGTGAAGTATATAGTCAAGCACTCCACAGCTCTAACCTAGAATGGATATACATTCTCCTACAATGCCCCTCCGTAACTCAAAGCTGTATGGAGCAGGCATTCTGTAGAATTTCTAATGACATCAACTTACGTCAAAGAAGTTTCATGGCACAACATGATTGTAGTCTGAGTTTTCATCACTCATTCACAGTTATGAAACACTAGTGCAAAGAGACGATCTCTCTCTCTCTCTGACATGTGTACAGGGATGAAGAGAGGCAGGGCTCTGTTAAAAACTCACTACGTATGAGCAGAAGCAATGCATGTGCATGGGCTATGCTAAAGAAATGGGGAGGCAGAGAGGGCGCACATACCTGAATGCAGAGCAGAGTAGAGCAATTACAGATGACGCGAGCCGAAATAAGGATTGGTAACTAGACCTTTAGAATACCCCCCACAAGCGCTGCAATTGGCAATGGCGGTGTGAAAATTTCCCCTGAGCGTGTAGTCGACCCGTGCAGAACGCCAAATGAGAGGCTGCCATCTGCTCGACGACTTGCAATAGCCAGTGAAATATTATAAGTGCTATAGAAACACGGTTTTGGGTTAAATTTTGGAGGGGCTACAGTGGGTGTGTCGATCCCCCCCGGTGTATGTGATGTAACCACTTGGTGGGACTTGAAAAGTTAGCGCTTGTGGTGCACCCATCCCCCACAACCACTTGGTGGGACGGGGCTCTTACATCAACAACAATACGAGTGAGGGATCAGAGGACTAGGGGCGAGGGTGATTCAAACACTTTGAAAAGACAAGATGACACACACCAAAGGGGAAGGGGGTGGAGGGGAGATAAGAGGTGTTTCGCATTGAGTCTGGAAACCTCGCTGTGGCTTGCTTCTCTGAGATTATACAAGACAGTAAGGAGATGGTTTATGTGATAGGTAGAAGGAAAAACTGCGATGATTGGCTTAGGACAACCCTCGCCATCCGATCAAGACTTGCTTTGTAAAGAACCAGGCTTTTGGTAATAGTTATTAGGTACTTCTATCTAGGCTCTTATGTAACCATCTTCCCCTCAAGGCTTGGTATGAGCTTGAAACCGATTTATATATTTCTTGGTGTCATTCTAAAACAATACAATCTTATTTGTATATTTCTTAGTGTCATTCTAATATGATGTACCACACTTGGGTGATAGAAAGGTTATACCATTTTTCTCTTTTTATTAAACACCAAAAAAAGAGAGAAGTTTTAATGTCGATGGAAACTATCCCAGGAGACCTCAAAGATCTAGCTAATCGAGAGTTGAACTCAAGACTTGTTATTTAAGAGGGGAATGGCATAACCAATTTGATAGAAAGGTTATACTATTTTCCTCTTTTTATTTAACACACTCACACACCCACACACACACACACACACACCAGAAAAAGACAGAAAAATTTATACTATTTTTTGCACTTGTTGCATTTGTGATGTGTGCCACTACTTGACCATACTCCTCCATTTTTGTTCATGGGACAATCAAGATTCCTTTCCTTAGTGGAGAGCCCAGTACGATGTTCATTAATAGTGAGAAAAGGGATGACCATTTTTGGTTTAGTGTAAGATTTTTTCTGGAGAAAAAGAAGTTTGTGATTATTAAGACAAAATAGAAACTTTTTGTATTGCTCATATCAACATTGTGGTTCGTCCTCTCCAGTGTTTGGGAAAAATGTGTTTCAACTTAATATCGTGTTGTTTTCAATTTCAACAAGTGATAAAATCACGAGGCCTTCCACTTTCAAGGTGGCATGCATAGTAGTAAGAGTCAATTGATGTCGCAGATGGATGAGAGATAGATAGATAGATTGAATTCAAAACTCTTGAATGATGTCCTTCCCTCTGCGGTATACTACCCACTTTCCTTTGGCTCGTGCTTCACGCACTTTTTTCAGCTCTTCACCTTTGTGCTTGACTTGTCTCCGGGTGAGTTCTTCGGTGATACAAAACCCTGTGTCTCTAAGGATACACGATTGTTGGAGTAATCAAATCCGTTCCTCCTTGTCTTTGAATTCAAGAATGGCATTTCCACTAGGTGTGTGCTTGGTGTTGAACTTGTTGACGATACATTCTACCGCATCGTAGTCGACATGGACCAGTTTAAGAGTTTTGTTGAGGAGGTTGATTTATTTGCAGAAGTCTTGTTGGCACTCATCCCATGCTTGGGACAGCCCTTCAATGCAAAGCTTGAGGGCATTCTCTTCATGAAGCTGACGTTCTCGCACTTCTGTCTTCACACAAGTTTCCACTTTGGTGTCTTGAAGCTAACGTTCTCGCACTTCTGTCTTCACACAAGTTTCCACTTAATTTGGCCAGTACGATCGTGTGAACTTGAATGACCTTTTCTTCAACTTCCCTAACCTTGTCTGTCGTGCAGACGATCATAGAGTCAAATCGTGTCTCGAGCGTGCTAAGGCGTGCTTTGAGGTCGCGGTTTTCTTCCATAACCATGTCGAGGACAACTTGCAATTGATCGATGCGATCTGTTTTGCTTGGAGTTGCGAGGATAGTGGCAAAGCTACGTACTCTCCCCGATGTTTTGGGGCTGTTCGTCGCCATCTTCTCGCTTGCTAGAGGCTTTGGTGAGAACATGCTCTTTAAAAGCCCTAAAAAATTCAAATGCTAAAAGAATTCTTGAGGTCGCCAAACGGATTTGATGCAAGTCTGCAAGAGACAAACCAACACCAGGGTGGGCTTTGGCTTGGGCTTGGGTGGGTATGATAGAAAGAATGCGAACCAGGTGCTTTGCAAGGCCAAACCAGGGCCGTACAGAGCTTCGCAGCCAAACCGGTGCCACACAGAGCTTGGGAGGGCAGGGCCGAATCAGGGCAGTACAAAACTTTGCAGGGCCAAAACCAGAGCCATACAGAACTTCGTGAGGCCGAACCAAGTTGCACTTGGGCTATGGGGCGTGTATAGAAGGAGATCTCAATGTTGAGGGGGGCTAAGATGAGGCTTAACGCCTCCCCCAAGGAAAATCCCCTCGGCCGGGGGGGGGGGGCGGCTGAGGAGGACGTTGACGGTTAGGGCTAGGGTTAAGAGAGAGAGAGAGAAGAAACAAAAGAAAAGAGGATAAAATTTAATCACACAGGGCTCCTTTAGGCTCTCATTTTGTCTATAGCATTACCACATTTGGCAATATTACTCAAGAGTCTCAAGAACTTTTCTTGAAGTTCTTGCTCGCTAAAGTCATATTACATTTTGAAAGTATGAATTAATCTAAATAGCAGGCCCACTGGGTGTGGCATCTTGTATCTTTTTTTTCTCTTCTTAATATAATTCTCACGCCGTTTATGGTAAAAAAAATTAATCTAAATTAAATAAGCTGAGGAAGGTTTTGCCAAAAGAAAGTGCAATACATGCATCATTGAGTCATAATTGCATCTTCTGGTTGTACATCAAAAATTCCCATTGAAATCCTTAAGGATAACAAACGCAACCATGCTAATGTCGCTCAGACTCCTCTCAGGTCTGATGGTGCTGGTAAACATCCCCAACACAGTCATAGATGAAGTTTGTCTCTGGGAACATCAAGGGGATTTCAGACCTTACCAAGGCTAAGAAAGTAGCCAACTAGCTCAAAGATAAGCGATTTGATGTAGTGGCTCTTCAGGAGATCAAATTTATAGGAGAGGATCTGGACAGAAGCCTCTCTGAGGTTAACAAGGACCTCAGATGGATCACTACTGACCACCCTAGAGGTTCCGGGGGCTCATCTTTGGGTTTTTCTAAACATTGGTCCACTTCTTCAGCCAGAATGGGTAAGTATTGGTGCTCCATTTTCCCCCCTCAACCAATCAATCTTCGAATCATTTCTATTTATGCTGGGGGCTCTAATGCTGACAGAGCATAGCTCTAGGATGAACTCTCTCAATTCAATGGCCCTTGCGGCTTGTTGGGGGACTTTAATATGGTGAGTCCATTGAGGACCATTTTCTTAACAAAGGTATGTGCATTTTTGGGAGGGAAAAAGGTTCTTGGACATCCCTCAAGGAATCTCTTCAATTGTGGGACGCTGGCACTCGAGGAGAGTTCATTTGGAAAAATTACAGCCCATGAGAAATAGCAAGGAAGGCTTGCCTTGATTGCTGTTACCTAAGTCTTCCTCTCGCGAATCTCTTTGATCGCATCAAAGTCAAGCCCATCCTCACTAGTTGTCTCTCTGGTCATTATCTTGTCAGTATCACTCTAGATGATAAGGCCAAGAGGATCAGGAACCATTGGTTTCACACCGATCCTGAGTTGTTCAAACTCCAAGTAGTTCAAGACAAAATCTCTCTCATATGGACAGATTGATTCTCTTCCTATCCATCCCCGACCAAAACTTGGTCTACTGCTATTCAAAGGTCTCAACGTCTACAAATTCAAACCAGGAAAGATGTTACCTCCATTTGAAAGATATGGAAAGAGGCCATGTATGTTGAACTCATTGTCCTTGAGAACTCCCCACCTGATCTTCATCAACAATCCCTCATGTCAATTCTTAGAGCTCAGATTAGAGTTGAAGTAGCTCTTAAACACGCCTCTCTCTTCTTTAAAGAGTGGTGGGCAGGCAAAGTGGATAGACCCTCCAAAAGCATGTTCAAATCTTTGAGGAGAAAAAACTCTAGGGAACTGGTCCCCTTGTTTGTTGACCCTGTCAGGAAGGTTTCTAATGACTAGGAGAACTTGGAGGACGCTAGAGCTCATTTCGAAGGTCTGTTTTGTACACCTGAAGTCATCTCTTTGAAAATAGAATTGGCCAGAGCCCAAGTATGGGCTGCCCGCAAGAGAGTCATCCCGCAGGAAACCTCCCACTAGCTAGAAGTACCATTGTCAGAGACCAAAATTCATGTGGCCATTGAGTCGCTTAAACCTAACAAGACACCCGGTTTGGATAGACTTCCTGCTGAGTTTTCCAAACATTCAAAAAGCTACTTGCCCCCTACATCCTCAAAGTTTGGGAGGAAACAGTCTCTCATGAATCTTTGCCCTTCTCGATCAACATTGGCGTTATCAAGCTTTTGCACGAGAGGGGTCCTAGGTAATCATTGTCTACTTGGCGTCCTCTCACCATGCTCAGCAGAGTGTATAAGATCTTTGCTCGGGCTGTAAAAAAAAAATTACTACGATTCTGATGCAATGGATTTCCTCAGAGCAGAAAGGATTTATAAAGGGACGTAACATTATGGAGCAGTTATTTCTTTATGGGAGGGCATTGAATATGCCCAAGACTCCAATAGGACTTTGTATTTGTAAAAGTGGACTTTGATAAGGCATATGATAGACTTGAGGGGTCTTTTATCCTCTTAAGTCTGGAAAAGATGGGATTTGGGCCCCTTTTGGTCAGGTGTGTATGAAATCTATTTGGACACGCCCGGGCAAGGATTGCATTCAATGGACTATTGTCCAACTACTTCTCTCTCAATCGTTCAGTTAGAAAAGGCTGCCCCCTAGCAGCCCTACTGTTTGCAATAGCGGCTTATGGCCTCAATTGTCTTGTCAAGGCTAGGATGCTGGAAGGTAAAATAAAAGGTATACAATTGCCCAACTCATAAAGACTACAATGTCTTTCACAATTTAAAGATGACACTAATGGGCTCTTGGCAAATGAAGAAGAAATACTTTTTGAAGTTTGTACATGCTTACCACTGTTTTCTACAGCCTCTGGCTCAAAGATTAATCAAAACAGAGGTGAAACAAGGTGCTATCCCTCTTCCCCAATGGCTCTTGGCCTCAGGATGCAAGCTAATTCTCCCTCACCAGCCATTTCGTCTGTTGGGAATTCCAATGGGTTTTGGGATTACCTTGAAGGACAGATGGAAGTGGGTATTAGAAAGTTTTTAGTCAAAATTTGAAATATGGAAAGGATTCCAAGGTTCTCTCATGGGCAGAGTGGTTGTTATCAACCATTTCCTTATAGCTTATGTTGTCTTCTTTCTCACTTGTTGGAGACCCCCTGATGACCACCTGAAGGACATAGAAAACATCTGTTGCAACTTCCTATGGTCTGGCGACCCCTCATTCAAGGCAAAGCAAAGGTGAGATGGGACATCTGTTGTCCGCCAAAGGACATGGGGGGGACTCGGCATCATTCATATCCCCTCTCTCACCGACAAGATGGCCGTCAAATTGGTGGTCAGATCTATTCACCATCCTCGGGAGGAATGGTTGTTACTGCTTCTCAGGACCATAAGTAGATTCAGACTCTCACATGTAAAAGGTTGGGTGAACCTTCCCTTTCTCACCCTCTTCTTCAGCCTTCGTCTCTTTCTGGCCATAGGATCTGACCTAATGAGGTCCTTATGGGGAGCATGGAGGAATAGAAACAGGTTTAGATTGAGCCCTAACTAGAAATGGAGCCATAGCCAGAATTTGTTGCTGAATGACTCCATCTGGCTGCCCTGGGTCACCTACAAAGATGTTCAGGTGGATACCTCTAGACTTGCCCTCACCATTCACAACAAGGGAGTTCGCATTTGGGCTGATGTATGGTCAGCTGCAGCCTTCGACTGGCTCTCCGACCTAGAAATATCTCTCAAGTTTCAGTTGAGGTCCTAGGAACTTGCATACCTTTGCAGGCGACTAGCCCTTCTTCCTACTTCCTTTCATTGGCTTCTTAATTGCTCCTCTATTCTCTCCCTCAAAGGTATAGTGTGGTTAGGGGGCTACCTTCTTTCCCATCCTCAGGTCGCACCTAAGCCCCTCTCTCCCCCCCTCCACATCATCTTGAATCAGTGATGGGGTCTCTCCCTTGACAAGAGGCAATGGAACTTTAAATTTAGGACCCTATGGTCAACTGCCTCTTCCCCAAAAAAATATGCCCTCCTTTGGTTGATCATCTACAAAGCTGTCTGGAGTGGTTAGAAACTTAGGGACGCCGTGACGCCTTGCTCTAGGAACATGCCCCAAATGCAAGAATTGTCTTGAAGACCTTCCTCACCACTTCATGAACTGCTTTTTCAACTTTCCCTTTTGGAAACTAGTTCTGAGTTGTCTTGGCCGCAGACTTTCATGGAAAAATGTTTTGTTAGGTGATAATGTAGGCATCCCATCCATTATCTGGAACCATATAAGGGGAGAATTCATGTGGGCTATCTGGAGGCAGAGGAATTGCGATATGTATGAGAAGGCTTACCAGGTCTCAAACCTGAGAATCTTCTTTGATGAAATTGTTTTGCAGATAGAAAAAATATCCATTGCTGAGTGCAGAATCTACCGGAAGAATCACAAGATGCTGGACACTATGGGTGATTTTTGCAGTGTGTTGGAGTTGATGAGGAGCTGTGCTACATGAGAGACATCATGGAGGAAGAGATTCAGGAAGGCTTGAACTTTCAGATGGAAAAATGGTACTGTGCCAAAACCCTACTTGTAAAAATCAGATGTGAGCTTGATGCTCTCAAGATCTAACCCCCTGATGTTTACGCTAGCTACCAACTCTGTCTGCAATTTGTATGCACCCTCCTTGAGCATGTCGATGTATCTTTTTGTATCTTTCTAATAAAAATCTCTGCCATATATTGGTTAAAAAGTACATTTTAACCATTGGAGCATATATACATACAATGCCTACAACTTTTGAGATACAAGGGCCTTCATTGTGCTTTCTGCGAACAAATGATGAGCAAGGTTCTTGTAGTGCCCAAAGTTGGATGCAAGTGCGGGCTACTCCAACTCATGTACGTAAGTGTCCAATCCTCTCTCAAATCGTGGAATCCATGTAGATTTACACACCTACACCAGTTTATACACTTGCTGTGTGAAATTCTCTCTCTCTCTCTCTCTCTCTCTCACACACACACACACACACACACACACACAAAAACTATGAAAGATGAAACCAAGACTCAAGAGATTCATATAGCACCTTTTGTATTGGCAAAGGGAGAACAAAATAGATCTATTTAAAAAAAGAAAAATAGACACCATCCATAATTATTCTTCAAGCTGTGAGTCACTGTCATGCTCAATGGCATACAATGCAACATCTTACATCTCCATCTCTCTTTCTCTCTTTCTCTCTCTCTCTCTCTCTCTCTCTCTCTCTCTCTCTCTCTCTCTCTCTCTCTCTCTCTCTCTCTCTCTCTCTCTCTCTCTCTCTCTCTGTCTCTGGAAAGGTGTACAAGGAAAACAATCAAAGATACAAAAGAATAGAGCACGTAGAGCTTAAAACTCCCCTATAATATATATAGCAAATGAAAAGCTATGCAAAGCTCCCCGATGACCTAGTCTATTGATGTCAGATTTGAGAGTGTCATTTTCAGCAGTCAAGATAGACACCTTCTCTGCTAGGCTGAAGCTCTTCATATTCAAGGTGTTTTTTGAACACTTCCAGAATTGTCTTACAGAATGGTGATTGAATGGCACGCAAGTTCCCGTAGGAACAGGTATATACTAAATCTTTTACGCTTCATGACCCGTACATCCTGCTAGATTATCTTGGTACTCCATGACAATATTCATGCCATGTGTTAGCAATATTAGTTGATTTTCCAGAACCATATGCCTAGGAGCAGAGGGTTTCACCATCCTCATTCCCCATGGTCCGTATCTCATGATTCCTTCCACATGATCCATCACTTCCACTCTCTCTACTCGACAAGTAATTACAGTCGGCTCACATCGCTCATAGCTCCCGTCATGCAGCCATGCCAGCTTATTGCTCACCTCTCTCTCTCTCTCTCTCTCTCTCTCTCTCTCTCTCTCTCTCTCTCTCTCACACACACACACACACACACACACACACATTCACCAACAGGGCACACCTCCCACACTTATGCTGCCAGAGGTCTCCAGGCGCACCTACACCCTACTTGCACATGCATCTGCTCCATCCACAACTGCAATAATTTCTCCAACTGCACCCTCGCATGCTGCTACCAATTGCACTAACTTGATACGTGTGCTTCACCTACCCACGATGTTCATGATTTTGAAGTATGAAGAGAGGCGTCGGAGAAAAGCCTTCTCTTTGCGAGATGGGAAGCTGTCATATAAATATTCCAGGAGAAGTGGTGGTTGCGAGTCAAAGGAGAAAACCTACAAAAGTAGAGAGAGAGAGAGAGAGAGAGAGAGAGAGAGAGAGAGAGAGAGAGAGAGAGAGAGAGAAGATGATGGATGTAGAGTGGAGGAAGCTAGCGAGTTGCTTGTGATGGAAGACTACATCGATAGAGGAGCAGTAAGCTCCACGTGATGAAGGAGAAGAGAGTTCAATGAGTGGAGGAGAGAGAAGTGCAGTCGTTCAATGAGTGGTACATAGATACCCCTCTCTTTCACTATAGAGAAGATTTAATTCTTCAATTATAATAATGATCATGATGTGTGCGGATTCTTGAGATTTGGCCGGCCACGCCTCAGATGATAGCACCTTGTTCATTTCTTTGCTTGCATTGGCTGGTGGCCCTCCCCTTTAAATGCCACGTGTTCTCAACCATGGGATCAATGGTCCCAAGTGAAAGATTAATCCAGACCATCGATCTGCTAAAACTAAACTCGGGATCCCGTGTTTAGATTTTTCAAAACTAATCTTGGGATCGCGAGTTTAGTTTTTACCGACCCCACGGGGAGCCTAATCTCGGGATGCCCACGCTTCCCCGCCAGGATTTGAACCCTCACCACTAGCTTGAGAGTCCGAGGCCTTAACCATCATGCCCGCATCTGCTTTCTTGAGGTAGATGTGTTTTTTCACAAACTTAAACTTAAAACAATAGATTTTAATATAAAAACTAAACTCGGAATCCCGAGTTTAGTTTTTGTGGACCCCACCATAAAAACTAAAGTCGGGATCCCGAGTTTAGTTTTTATGCATCGACAACCGAGATCTGCGAGCGCCCTTGATTTTGCACAAGAGCCATTGATCCCATGGTTGGGACCCGGTGGCACTTAATGCTGAGGGCCAATGGCCTCCACCATAGGCACCTTCGGTGTCCCCACAAATGCTTATATCGCGCCCTCTGTAATTTATGCAAATTTCGCATGCCTCTAACTGCAAGAGTGGGAGTACCTACATGTCATTGTTGAGCACTTGTAGCGTGACCTTTAGCAAAAGAACATCAGCATTGATATTGAGTAAAACGTGCAAGAGAGAAAGGAGGCCCGAGGGGATCCTGATTCTGAGGGAAGGTTCACATTTCTCTGTTTCTTTCTCTCTCCTTAGTCCTCCCCCAAGCTCAAATATGCAAACACGTATAAAATCCCCATTGTCTTTAATCATAGAATAGATAGGTTTCCTTACCTCCAGAGCTATATAAATATGATTCATGAGTCTCTTTTAAATGTATATAAAGTGCCTGCGTGAATATGCCTCCACGATTTGAAAAAAATCGTAAATGATGTTGAATCTCTAAAGATGCGAGCACTCTCCAGGGCCGTGTGGCATCAAGCAAGGGGTGTAGGCAGGAGTAGAGGAGTTAGCCGAGATGCGATTATTAGACATATGGGAGGCTACCAAAGGTGGGGCAGAGCATGAAGCACAGAGGTGGACAACGGGCAAGAAGCTCAACGTAGAAGCCACCACGTGGTTTTTTGTAGATACAAGGCTCCGCCTATGGTATAGCGTGAAGCCACGGGTGGGATGGTCAGTTGCATCAACTCCCACTATAAGAAGAGTTGTCTATAACCGCTAACATTGCCACGAAAAAACAAAGGATAAAGGAGAGAGACCAATTTACGGGAGCAACAATAAGCACGGTAATAGTTACGATAATATATCCATTGCTATTAGCGTGCTAGTTGCCGCAGATACTACCGTGCTAGTTGCCGCAGATACTACCGCGCTTATTGCCGCTATACGCCAATTCAAAAATAAGGTGCTCATTTTGGGTGGCCCAAATGAGCACCTTAATTTTTGACTTGCATAAAACAATGAAACATGAGTTGTTTTTTGGAAGATTATAAAAAATACCAAAGAATTGAAATTGAACTTACTTTACCTTGATAATTTGAAATGCAAAAGATCAACTATTTAAAACGGTTACAATAAAAAGCAAATAGTTGTATATACATTGTGCCACATTTGGGACTTTACGAAAGTTTGGACAAAAAAAGTTCTATCTAATCCTCCTCTATCTCATCGTCATTCAGAGGAATGTATGTTTGATCACTTTGACTCTACATAAACCCAAACCAAATTAAACAATTATCAACAACTCAAACCAATTGATACAAAATTACTTGTTTAAATTTACCGCTTGTAGTGATCCAACTGTCACGTCGAATTGCTCGTGAGAGATGTGGTTGTTTTCGACAACCATCACCAAGTATCAAATTCTGTATGTCGCTCCCGATACATGACAATCTCTCTGGTTGGTTGAGAAATAACAATACCAGATCATCAACTACAATTTTTATAATCACCAATCAATGTTATAAATTGATCAATCTTACATATTTATCTTTCCAAGCTCCCTTGCCTCCTAAATATATATGATTTTGTAGATGGCATCAAAATACCCTGCCCTGTGCTGTGCCGAAGTCCACCTCCCTGCCATATTTAACCCTGTAGTAGCATCCATGCGTGTTTGGCACAGGTGCGTTAGTATCCTCCTCCTCTACATTAGGGGCGGCACGCTCTAAAAGTGGGGACTCCTTCCCTGCCACTACCAAAATAGGGAAAACCACAAGATCTGCCGCCGCTTCATCTCTCACGGTGTTTCCTGCCCTGAGACGAGCATCGACGCACGCTACTAGAGGACCCTGTGATGCGATGGGAGTGGGACCCTACGATGGAAGGGGAGTAGGACGATAAGAAGGGGCCATAGACTGAGGTTCCATGGGTGTGAGGCTCTGTAGGTAAGGAGTCTAGGGACCCTGACTCCCCAATGGTGTAGTCTACAGAGAAATACATTAGGTCACAAACTGCTGCGAAGTGTAGCAACCAAACAAATTCTCTGTCTCTCGGAGGTACTGGTCTTGTAAAGAGAGAGCCCATTGTAGGTCTAGATCTACGACCGGTGGAGGAACCTGAGAAGGGTAGGTGTAGAATGGCCATGCCTGCAAATAACAAAAATAAACCTATGACACTCATGGTTTAGGGTTAACTAGCCAAAACATTCTTTATTTGTTTGCTTGTTCTCACCAACTCAAGAGTCGGGTCCACTGGAGGCGATGTCCACCCTGCGTGGGAGCCCACCTGGATGTGAACTAACCAAAAGATGAGCCAGCTGGCTGCTCCCCACCAGTTGGTCTCTCGTCAGACATCTACATTACAAAGAGCAATTTAAGATTAATCTTTCCACTCTACTCACTCATCTATAAATACGTACACAAGTATATTAGCATACAAACATGTCGTACATACATATACATACTAGTAGACCTAAGTATAGGCTAGTAGTGCCAGAGGTCAACTGCACCTCTTTAGATATCATCACAATCTCAAC